>NC_086328.1:108631488-109330238 GCF_036172605.1 Pelobates fuscus | reverse complement strand
TTTTCCACCCCCTCCCATAGTGTTCCCCCCCTCATCCCATAGTGTTCTCCCCCCATCCCATAGTGTCCCCCCCTCCCCTTGTCCCATAGTGCACTTTCCCTCCCCTTGTCCCATAATGACTTACCTGTCTTGAAGCGTGGGCCGGCTTCACAGCGTGCACCGCGGTACAGGAACTTGAATTTCAGGTTCCGGTTTCCGGCGGGACTGAAAGGAAGTGTGCACACTGAGTGCACACTTCCTTTCAGTCCCGCCGGAAACCGGAACCTGAAATTGAAGTTCCAGTACCGCGGTGCGCGCTGAACACCGGCCCACGCTTTGACAGGTAAGTAAATTTTCACATTCGCTCCATAAGACGCACAGACATTTCCCCTCACTTTTGAGGGGAAAAAAGTGCGTCTTATGGAGCGAAAAATATGTATATCGGCGTATAACACGCACACATCATTTGCCCCCTATTTTCAGGGAGAAAACGTGCGTGCTATACGCCAATAAATACGGTATATAGTGGTGAGAATACAATAAGAAGTGGTAAATGGGAAGTGTACTGTAAGGAGAGTATAGCAAGAATGTGTAGTATGAAGTGTAGTGTGTAGTGTATAGCAATGAGTGTGTAATGAGAATCAGATAATGTGTAGTGTATAGCAATGAGTGTGTAATGAGAATCAGATAATGTGTAGTGTATAGCAATGAGTGTGTAATGAGAATCGGACAATGTGTAGTGTATAGCAATGAGTGTGTAATGAGAATCGGACAGTGTTTAGTGTATAGCAATGA
This sequence comes from Pelobates fuscus, assembly GCF_036172605.1. Classification (NCBI taxonomy): domain Eukaryota; kingdom Metazoa; phylum Chordata; class Amphibia; order Anura; family Pelobatidae; genus Pelobates; species Pelobates fuscus. Next base: position 109,329,464 of record NC_086328.1, on the reverse strand, counting down.
GTGTGTAATGAGTATCAGATAATGTGTAGTGTATAGTAACGAGTGAGTAATGAGTATCAGATAATGTGTAGTGTATAGCAATGAGTGTGTAATGAGTATCAGATAATGTGTAGTGTATAGCAATGAGTGTGTAATGAGAATCAGACAATGTGTAGTGTATAGCAATGAGTGTGTAATGAGAATCGGACAGTGTTTAGTGTATAGCAATGAGTGTGTAATGAGTATCAGATAATGTATAGTGTATAGCAATGAGTGTGTAATGAGTATCAGATAATGTGTAGTGTATAGTAACGAGTGAGTAATGAGTATCAGATAATGTGTAGTGTATAGTAACGAGTGAGTAATGAGTATCAGATAATGTGTAGTGTATAGCAATGAGTGTGTAATGAGTATCAGATAATGTGTAGTGTATAGCAATGAGTGTGTAATGAGAATCAGATAATGTGTAGTGTATAGCAATGAGTGTGTAATGAGTATCAGATAATGTGTAGTGTATAGCAATGAGTGTGTAATGAGTATCAGATAATGTGTAGTGTATAGCAATGAGTGTGTAATGAGTATCAGATAATGTGTAGTGTATAGCAATGAGTGTGTTATGAGTATTAGATAATGTGTAGTGTATAGCAATGAGTGTGTTATGAGTATTAGATAATGTGTAGTGTATAGCAATGAGTGTGGAATGAGTATCAGATAATGTGTAGTGTATAGCAATGAGTATGTAACGAGTATCAGATAATGTGTAGTGTATAGCAACGAGTGTGTAAACGGTGTAAACTATTTTTTTTACATTTTAATCAAATGCAAGTTTTTTTTTTCTGACAGCCTGGCATGTGATTCAAATTTTAAAATGTCCCATGATTCCCTGAAAGAGAAGAGTAGGAATGTGTGTACACTCAGAGAATCATGGGAAAATGAAGCATGGAATAAATGTGAGCATAAGGTATCTCGGAGGAGAAGTTACAGTTACAATCTGAAAATTGTCAGTTAATGTTAAATGAAAGATACACGGATTGTTCTATATGTTTCTTTAATTTTAAGAAACCAATATAGGGGGGCGGAGCCAGCGCCCGAGCAAGCAAGTCGCACCACTCGACAGCTCCGTGCTCGAAACCCGCTAAGCCACTTATTTCAGCGGCCAAAATACACCCCGAGACCCAAAAACCGGTCCATCGACCCCGCACACCATGGGGAAGAAGGCGAAGAAGAGCCGAGCCGATCTGGATCCCGGTTCCCAGGATATAAGCACTTTTATGCGCCAGGCACAACGACACGCGCCCGCCAAGATGGCGCCGCAGGAGGCCTATACCCCCCAATCCTCGGATGAGGAAAGTATACCGGGCTTTAAGCCCGCTCCCGGGAAGCAACAAACCCGACCTCTGCAGCCACACGACCTAGGAGATGCGGCCCCAGCAACAAAGGCCGACATCAAGGCACTAGTGGCGGAAATCAAAGCGATGTTCGACGCAGACATGGCACAAGTGAGAGGTGAGGTCTCGATGCTCAATAGCCGTGTAGTGTCCATGGAAGAGTCCCTTAAAGATACCAGGGTGGCACATGTGGCCACAGATGCAACACTGGGATCCCTGCAAAAGCAATGCACCACGCTGACAGCCCAAATGGCAAGCATGGAGGACAAGGCCAAAGCAAGGAATCTGAGGATCCGTGGAGTTCCTGAAACGGTTACTACTGTGGAGCTGCCACATTACTGCAGGAGGCTCATAGCCACGTTGCTAGTCCAAAAGCAGGCAAAACAAGCAGGTATGGACTCATGCTTTCGCCTTCCTAAAGCGAACAAGGCACCCCAGGAAGTTCCTAGGGACGTGCTCATTAAGTTTGTACGGGACTCAGACCGAGGGGCCCTAATGGGAGCTGCAAAAGGCTCACCTACAGTTGCATTTGAGGGCGACACCCTAACGCTATACAGGGACTTATCCAGGCAGACTCTCATGTGGCGTAGGTCACTTCGCCCTGTTACCATGCAGCTAAGGGAAAATTCCATCACCTACAAATGGGGCCCACACCGCCTTACGACGGAACGTGCAGGGAAGCAGTTATCCATGTCACATATCAATGAGGCATCTACCTTCTTACAGTCGTTAGGACTTTCACTGCCGGCAGCACCAGTGGGCGCCCGCCCAATGTGGAACATGGAAGACATCACCCCGTTCGCCCCCAGAGCAGTGACACCGAAGGCGACAGGCTCCTTAACTTGAGACTCTTCTAATGGACATTCCACCCACAATTGGATTCCGCTACACACTATTGCAAACCCGCAAAGTGGACTCGCAATTTAAACCCACATACTGTTTATAATTGATGACTATGTGTGTATAATGTGTTTAATGTTTAGTTTACACAGTTAAATTTTTCTTTAAAAATGAAACCTAGACTTCTCGCATATCGCTGATAGCATGGAAAAGTCTTAGATTGATCGCAACTGGCTCCGAAAGCAACTAGCCGGTAATTATGTGCAAGATGACACCCCCCCCCCCCCTTGACCACAACTACTCCTCCCCTCCTCCCCTCCTCCCTACATCCCCCCCCCCTGACCAACCTAGAGCTCGCACGCAAAGGTAATCCTGGCATCCTACATCCGAGCTCCTATAGCTGGGTACAAGCGGCCTCCAAATTAGCAGCACCGACTTAAACTGCCTAGCAAGTGGGGTTTAGAAGCAAATGTCAAAAAATTAAAAACGGGTTGACTAGCAAAGGTGCAAATATTTTAAATGTGTTAAGTTTTTGCTAAATGTGTTAAGTACAAATGTATTCTATGCAGTTGTATTATATACATATGTTCCTCTATACACACCTGATGTAAAACAAGTTTGAATTACTGCAAACCCACAAAAATAAAGAATAAAAAAAAAAAAAGAAACCAATATAGATTGGCAGCAGAGGAAGGTGTATGTTGAGTCTGTGTTTCAGTCCAGTTCAAAGCAGTCATTAAAGAGAATATTACATACACTATTTACTCGAAGGTGATTAGAATGATTCCGGGTTATCTAAAATACCAGCAAACACCCTCATTAATGGCATATGGACCACTCTTCAGTTTACTGCCCATCAAAGGTTTTACGGGGCAGTCATTCCAATAATGGTCTTTCTTATATCACAACGGCTACTCAGCATTAAACTAAAATTGTCTAATTTATTTCTGCCGAATAATATGTATTTACAGAAATGAGTGTAATAAAAAGAAGAAAATAGAGACGCTTTTTTTTATAGACCACAAATTGAACATCATTCTTCTAACCGGCATTTTTAAGAGGAATGTTCCAAATGATTCTCGTTTTAATTTTCATTGTCCCACACATCAGCTGAAAGAGTGAATTTCTGGCTAAAAGTAAAATGGATTAATTTCCATGTATTTTAGCAATGCTTGTTGGCGGTGCTGTGCATAGGTTATGATGCAAGACTGTGAACTGATATAGTGCCTATTAAAACCGTAATGCTCCAACTGTTCATATCTCGGCTTTGCAATGTTTCTGTTTATGAAAACATAAAACGCAAAGTTTCTCTAAAAACATATAAAACATATAAAATATCAGTTCTACCAAAAATGGAAATTACAATTGTACAAACTCTGATAAAGTTATTTTGTTTGTTGTTCAGTCTCTCCTAATCACATTTACACTGAGCAGGCTTGAAACAGTGCAATGTAAAGAAGTGAAAGCAATTTTAGCTCACATTTTGAAATTTGTTTTTCAAGCCCTTACAATTCATTGTTTAATGGATACACCTTTTAATGATGCTTTGTGCTTACAGACATGTACACAGGTACAGGTGTGAACATGTATGCTACAGTAGAGGTTCATCCAGAGAGCAACTTGGGGCAGGGCCCCACCAGTTTTATTTGGGGAAAAGAAAGATTACAGTAGTTCAGAAGCAATAAGATTGTTTTACTGGAGGATAGGGTGGTAAGCAAAAAATATGGGGAAAATGTGTTTCTGTTGAATAGTTATGAAGCTTCAAACTGCAGGACTGGGGCTGTGACTCTGAGCACTGATCTGATTCTGATTTTAATCTGTTATAATATGTGATTATTGTTGCTTCTGTTAACCATGTCAGCTACTTCTTAGCTCCATACTACCACAGCAGAATAATTATATTGCCAGCTCCTTTGACTGTGTATACTGTGTGCTTAGAACTAATTGAAAGTCATGAGTAGCTGAAATGGTCGGAGTCTTCCAGTATCTTGATGCTTTAACCATGCACACACTGTGTGCTAAGAGCTAATGGAGTAGCTGACATGTTTCATAACAGCAATATTTAATAAAAAAGCTAAAGGTATCATAGCAGGAGCACTACTGAAGATGAGATAATGTAAGGTAGAGCTAAGAGAGTACTAGGTAGATAGAGAGAGAGAGCTGGAGCATTATACAGAGACATGTACTGTTTTGGGATCTGTGTATTGCAGTTCTATGTAATTAATCACAGTGATCCCGGCTGTGTGGGATAATTATGGTATCTCCTTATCGTGCCTAGCTCTGTGTGTTATTTTTCTGTCTTTTACTAAGCTCTACCTGTTGTATGGGTACTTCTGTGGTCTACTCAGTTATGTGTATTGTATAGATATCTTTATGTTGTGCCCAGCTCTCTATATATTATATCTCTATTTTTTCCAGCTCTGTCTGTGGTATGGTTATGTCTAGACATGTGCAACGGACGAATTTCGGGCAATTCGGACATTCGGGTGCTTCAGAATGTCCGAATAGCCGAAGTGCCGAATTGCCAAAGTGCCAAATTACCAAGATCCCAAAGTTCCAAAAACACAGAATTTCCGAAGTGTCGAAGTGCCGAAGTTCCGAAGTTCCGAAGCACAGTATTGCCTAAGTACTAATATACTTACCCAGTGGAAGAAGAAGAATGTTACACTGTGTACAATTTTAAATAAAAAGTATACAAACATAGCCAGGATTCAGCGGTAAGCATTTGCAACACTTACAGCAATCAAGTAACATACATTCATATAAAATGTAAGTTACTTGGCCAGTCAGTGTAATGACAGGAATGAATAAGTAGATAACTCCCTAATTCCCACGGTATTAGGGAGCTATCTACTAAAAGGCTGAAAGACCTGAATTGGTCTTTCAGCCAAATTTACTAATACTAAGTAAAAATTTTGGTAGATAACTCCCTAATACCATGGGAATTAGGGAGTTATCTACCAAGCGGCTGCAAGAGACGTTCCGAAGTCCCGAAGTGCCGAAGTTGATGAAGTTCCGAAATGCCGAATTGTCGAGGTCCCGAAGTTCCGAAATTACCGAAGTGTCGAAGTGCCGAAGTGCCGAAGTGTCGAAGTGCCGAAGTATTGAAGTGCCGAAGTTCCGAAGTGCCGAAGTCCCGAATTTCGGAATGCCGAACCGAAACAAATTTTTTTCCCATGCACATGCCTAGTTATCTTGGTGTTGTACTAAGCTCTATCTATTTTATAGATATAGTTATGTTGTATCTAGCTTGTTTTATAGCATGAGCATCTCTGTATTATGCTCAGTTCTCTGTATTGTATATGGAGGAGTAAAATTCTAGTGGAGGAGTCTGGCGCCTCACAAAAACGTAACCATCCGCTACTGGGTATGCATCTTGCATGTGAGACTGAATAAGACCTTTCAAGACTTATCTCAAAGATTGTAGCTTCCAGGGCAATTATTAGAAAAATTGCTGTTTTGGAGCAGTTTCAATTTTTGTTTGCCTTGTTAAACTGCAACATTCCTTTTGGAAATATGTGTATTGTTTTACAAATAAAGATATTGGCTTCCCCCAATGGTACACATTCTACTCTAGAATGATCAGTATAATGATGAAAAAAAAACAACAAAGAAATATATTTATAATTTATATTTATAAATCGATTTATGTGATTTATGAAAAGTTTTTCCAAGGACAAAAATCAATTGTTTCCAAAATTAATGTAATTAATATTCTTACAAAATGTTTTCTCACATCTAGCGAAAACGCCTTCAGATCTGACATCACACATAGACGGTAAAGTAGATAATCTTTTATTGACAAGAGCAGATACAATCCAAAATTCAGCATTTAAAGCTCATGTATTAAAAGGATTAATACACATCTTGGGGGTTTTCACTGAATGGGAAATTAAGGGATAACATGCAAATTGCAAATATTTTGGACAAATAACACAGCTTAAAAAAAGGAATAACAAATGTCCTTGTCAATATCCCCAATTCCTAGTTTAGTTAATAAAGCTTAGCTATTTTATTTTCTGTGGCTGCATTCACTGTTTGTGGAGCGGTTTCTAAAATGTTAATATCATATCTTTCAGCATTGGTGGGAGGTATGATATAAAAATAGAAGGAGGTAGATTTGCAGTGGTGATGAGCCAGTGACACAATGCAGATGGACAGGTATGTGTCAGCCCTGCAACCCATCCAGGACTGCCTACTCGCAAAAATGTTCACACATGGCCAGGAATACAGAAACAATAACTCACGCATTTCGTCCTCAGCATGAAACGCGTAAGGTCAAATGTAGTACGATATGTTTTTTACTTGATATTTCAAGATTTATATTATGAGTCCTAGTCCCCAAGTCCTAGTGTGTTTGCATCTTTCTGTACAAAGGATTTTGGGACACTTGGGAGGTATGCATCATTATTTCTCAAATATTTAAGCATGTTTTGTAAAAAGTCGATAATTAATCTAAAACTATCCATAAAACCAGAAATACTACCTGAAATGGAATCTCATAAGGTTTACAAGTGTGTAAATATTTCTATATCTGTTATTATCTAAAATGAAAGGCTTTCAGTAGACATTAAAAGCTATTCCATTATTGTATTTGTTTGCTTCTTAAAGACTCATTCAAAACTTGAAGAATAAATCTCGTTTTTAGCCAAAACAATTCAGACTTGGCAAAACAACCATCATTGAGGATTATAATTATCTGTAATCACAGCCAGTGTATTGTTAAAAGGATAAGTTGATAGAATGTTTAGAACGATAATGAAAGACTGCTTACGCTTTATATTGCAGAAAATGGGAAATGTGACAAGTACAGGCCTGTATCTCAATATTAGGAATCAGTGAACCAAAAAAGTGAAATGATTGTTTACAAAAGAAAACATTTTAACGCTGGGAAAAAGTCGGCAATATGTCACTATTGAAATGAGATGCCTATAATAATTTGTCAAGGAGAGATATGACTTTTAGGAACGAGTCGGTAGAACTTACTTTCTCTAGGAATTAAAAACTAAATAAATATTAAATCCTGCGTGCATTCTCCAGAGGAAAAAAAAAAACGGTCAGCACTTCAATGTTTAAATAAAATGGAGTGAACTGGAGTGAACTCTGCGCAAGATTGGTCAATACAAACAGCAGCTTGTCATAGTGACCTTGAGAAACCTTTACGCACAACCTCTGAATTTTAATGTCACAACAGAGTGAGGTTTTTAAGGGATTAGGTTGCGCATTAAATTCATTGATTTACTGTACAAAATGCGTTTAACAATGCAGCACAAATAAAACATTGATTGCAAGTGAACTTTATCCAAAACCAAACCCCTGCATTAAATCCTGAGCTACAAGAAGCTTCAAATGTAAGTTTATACTGTGTTTTATTCTAGATCATAAAAAATCTGTTATTTCAAAAATAAAAATAATAGGCTTCATTCAGGGGTGTAACCAGGAATCACTGGGCCCCAATGCAATGATCCCTGGAGGGCCCTCTTTACATGCTCCCTGATACATACTCACTGACACACACACTAACTGACAGACAAACACACTCACTGACACACACACTGACAGACACACACTCTCATTGATTTGACACACACTGACAGACACTCTCTCAGTGACAAACACACTCACTTAGTGACACACACTGACAGACACACACTCATTGATTCTACTCACACTGACAGACACTATTTCAGTGTCAGACAAACACACTAAATCACTGACACACACTGACAGACACACACTATCACTGATTTGACACAAACTCACAGACACTCATGATTGACATACACACACTGACAGACATATACACACTGACAGACACACATACACTAACTAAATGATAGACAAAAACACACTGACTGATTGACACACACACACACACACACTGACAGACACATACACAATGGCAGACACATACACACTGACATACACACAGACATCCACTCTGATTTGACACACATACTGTCACACACACACACTCAAAAATATTATACACGTGCAGCCAGCATTTACCATACACAGGTAACATCACTTCATAATGCCCACCTCTTTCATCTTATCCTTCTCCTATAAGACATCATGATCCTTAGGGTCCTTCCCCATCACCACCACATTTCCCCCCCCAGCCACTGTCCTCAGCTGCTCCCGCAGCCGCTCCTTGTCCCGCATGATGTCCTCAGGGGACCGGTTTAGCCTGTCCTTTGCCTTCCACAGAGCCCTTTCGTGCTCCTCCCAGATCCTTGGCAGATGTCTGCCACCCTCTTGTCCGGCCTGAGGGGCTGCTGGAAGAACACCAACTCAGTAACTTGGGGAGTCTGGCAGGAAGAAGCACCGGGTCACCCACTGAACACCAGCTCACTCAGCAGGAACTTCTCCATGAGCAGGAACCCAGACAGATATCACTGTTAACATTTACTGCTTCCACTAGAAGACTATTCCTAGTATCTATTACCCTTTCTATATCACTATTGCCATTTACTGCTTCCACTGGAAGGTATCTACCAGATTTTACACAAACCACATTCGTCTGCACTGTCTGTTAATCACTATACAAATGAATCATATGTTTGTCTATTTACAAACCAATGAATTAGTTTCTCCAGTGATTTATTGATGTTCAGCACTACCATTTATCTACTACCCTTTTTATATCACTGCGATCCTAATGGTCCTACTGGAAGGTTGTTCCAGGTATCTACTACCCCTTTCAGTTTGTGTTTACCCCTTTCACCATGAAGAGTATTCCATGTTCCCACTGCCCTTATTCTAAAGTAATATTTAAACAAAGATCCCCCAGTCTTCAACCCTTCTTAATATGGCAATTATGTGCGCCATAGGTTCCTGTGTTTACTGCTACCATTGCCAAGATTAAAAGATTGCTGAACAATACCAAATACAATTTTGTTACAGAAAAAATTATTCAAGAAATGAATCAGATGAACAAAAATGCGCAAAAATAGCCCAGTCAGTGTGCTGCAAAACATATATGTAATTATAACATTATGTATAAATGTATCAGTACTCTGATAGGAGCCCTTTCATGCCACAAGGTTCACAGGTCAAGTGAAAAAAAAAGTAACCTAGAAAGGGAAAACAAGAGGAGCAGTCAAAAATCTATATTTATATATAATATATTTACTAAAAATATAATATCTCTACAGAGAGAGAGAGAGAGGGTTTTTTTTAACTGCTCCTCCTGTTTTTCCCTGTATTGCTCCCTTCTCACTTGGGCTTTGATTTTAAAGTAACACCATGAGGTCAGTAACACAAACATGTATTTCAGACCATATAGTGTTAAAACCACCATCTAGCCCCCCTGACTCCCTCTTGCCTCCCTATATATAGTAACATCTTACTTTTATTCAGGTCTGCAGCTGCTCACTTTGCACGTCTCCCTCTGACCTACCTGCTGTCTGCTGACAACAGCAGAAGTGATGGTCTGAGCTAATCACAATGCTTTCCCATAGAATTGGCTGAGACTGTCGAAGAGGCAGATCAGGGGCATAGCCAGCACAAGTCAAACACAGCCCTGGCCAATCAGCATCTCCTCATAGAGATGAACTGAATCAATGCATCTCTATCAGGAAAGTTCAGTGTCGGCATGCAGAGGGTGGAGACACTGAATGGCAGTGCTGTTTACTCTGCAGCACTGCCCGAGGAAGCACCTCTAGCATCCATCTAAGGAGTTTCCAGTGAAGGTATCCATTGGCTGTAATGTAATTACTGCATTTTCTCTGAAAAGACGGTGTTTACTGCAAAAAGCCTGAATGTAATTATTATACTTACAAGAACAAATACAATAAGCTGTAGTTGTTCTGGTTACCATAGTTTCCCTTTAATATTGTTGAATAAGCTTTCCAAATTATTTAATATTTTTGGATACACTTTTAAAATTATTTTATACTAGGAAAAATATTAAAATGTTGTAATATTTTGATATACTTATTTTTTTATGATATATTTTAATATGTTAATATGTTAAAAACAAATATTTTAAAACTTTGTCCAAAAATATTAAATCCTTTTGAAAGCTTATCCAATAATATGAAATTGAAGCCTTAATCGGAAAAAAAAAAAAACCATATACAGGGTTATTCATTAATGTGAGAATTCCAAATGAATCCCGAGTGAATTTAAAATGTAAAGCCAAAGTAGCAAAACTGTAAGCCTAGCTGACTTAAAGAATGTTTCCAGTACGGCTTATTTTACCTTAAAATTTGAAAATCCCTTTGAATTCACTTGAAAAATCTAACTTTAGTGAAAAACCCTGTTGGTTACTTCCCTTTAGACATCAATCATCTTTCTTTTTGGTTGTTTGTTTAAGCTTTGGTTCTGGTTCTTGAATCGGCTTCTGACCGAGCTAAGACAGCATCCACCTGAATTTCGGGTGTTCCCAAATAAATTCTATCTTCGGAAAAAAATATTCTGCATAACTGAAATGTTATGCAGTGCTATAGTCTAATGGGGGTAAGTGATCATAATGTTAAAATTCCTGGAAGTTCCCCTTTAATCTCCCAAGTCCGTGAGTCCTCTCTATCACAGCTCCCACATGTTGTTGTGATGTGATGCATGTGGTTAAAATCTCTGATGTATAACTGCATATTTCATGAGTTCTTCACAAGTGCCAAGTGTTCTACAATCACAGTTGATTTTAACAATGCCGAATTGAACTGAACTCTAATTAAAGACCGGTAATGATATGCACCAGGACTTGTTGATTGGCTTCATGTTTGCATACGCAAATGTTAATTCGATCAGATGAAAAGACCTTAATATGGAAAATTCCCCATTTCCCTTGTATTTATTAAATTATTTAATCGCATTAGCGACTAGAGACGCAAATTATTATTGAAATAATTCACCTATGTATAAAGCACCTTAACAGTTAATAACAGCTTGTACCGTTCCATCTCAAGGGATAATTAGCTTTGCTGGGTACAAAAATAAATAACAATGGAACACACTCAGAAAATTATTCCAAACAAGCGTTTAGACAACACATTGTTTTAAAAAGAAATGTTCTCAGCTTTTTAATTAACAGATAAACACCTCCAAAACATATATATATATATACAAGTAAGACACCACCCTCAATGCTGTAAGTCAAATTAAACAGGTTAAAGACTTGGCAGATATTAATAAACATCGTTGATATATTGAAAAATAAATATATTGAGCAGCTTTGTCATCAGGGGGTAGATTTTCAACAAAGCCATCGAGGGCATGGCCTCGGGGTAGCACATGGGAGCGAGGTGGCACTAGTGTACCCTGTATCGTTGGTGGTATAGCGGAGGTGCCTGAGCGAGAAAGAGAAGGGTTAAACTTAATAGATTTGAGTATTGTGTCCGTTTCTATTACTATGCAAACGGCAAGTGGGGTAATTATCGGTCTCGGTGGTCAATATGTTTAGATTAACTGGTGTCTCTTGCACTTTTGGTTCCAGATATGAATTGGGTTGAATCTGGGAACCCGGAAGTAATGGCTAGCTAGCAAATGGAAGAACACAACTACACCAATAAGGGAAGAAACCTCTTGAAGATGCATGATGCTTATCAATTACTCACATTATGTTTACCTAACATTTTACTACCAGGTGGTGATTTCATATTTACTGTGAATGTGTACTTATTTATTTATCATTATTTAAAAAAGCAAAAGTTTTAAAAAAATTGCAAAATTTGATATTGTCAAATGTCTTACATTATTTGAAGGATTTGACTGCAGCAGGATTACAAAGTATGATATTAAATGCTTTATAATGTCCTTCAATAGATTGCACGCACATTAAGTAAGCGTCATTCAACATAAAGTATTAAGGCGCCACCTTCCCAGAGCACTTTGCTGCATCCTTATATCAATCTGGCCTAAAACTCAGTTATTTATGCCCAACTGGGATCTGTCTAGAGTTTCTGCATGCACATAAATATAGCTCTGACGCAGGCCGAACATTAAACACAAATTTATCCTTAATCTCCGCTTCCAAAGATGGCCAGCGACAATGGAAACAAATGGCGTGATTGCGTATTCTGTAACACACATCATTGCACGATACACAGGGGTCATATCATTCCATTGATTTATGATACTGATGTTGAAGGGCATAGCTAAGAATTCAGCTCCAGAAAGTTTAGGATCAGACGGTGCCTGCATATTTGGACGTGAAGTATGTCTCTGCGAATCTGATTTATCAGCCCGTCAGCAATATGAATCTCTGATATAAATATCCCAAATACGCCAAGAGAAGCCGGGAGATTAATAAGCATGGCCGCAGTTATTTTAACCCAAATAGTAAATTAATTGAGAATGATTTATGGCACGTTCTTTGTAAACTAGACACAAATTATAACCATCGATGAGAGGGTAATAACACACTATTTAAGTATTAAAAATATAATCCACAGTGGGTTCTGTTTGTATAGAATGTTAAGTACATTATAAATTGAAATGTGTCTATTTAACAAACGCAGACAGAGAAACTCACACACTGTATAAGAGGCTGAAATGCATTAATCACACGCACGCCAGATTCGAGGGCCATTGGGAGTTTGTGTATTTAGAATGCTTGGCTGCTTTATACTCTGTGTTCTTCGTAAACTGAACTATGGAAAAGGACATACTAGCCTAAATAACATTCATTACAGGGACAATACGCAGATTTTATTTCAAACATGGTTATTTACAAATGTGGGAATTGGGGGTTGATATCGAAGGGAATTGTAATATCTAGGTCAAGATATCCAGATAAGAAAAATCTGCTTTATTCCAGCTTGCCCATTTTCGACTAAAATGTGCAATTCCCTTATGAATTCTCGATAAGCAATCTAAAGGAACATTCCTAAAGTGGAACATTCCATTGGTTTCTATGGAGACTGCAACTATTTCAAATATCTGCCCTATATATGATTAAAATCCTGGCAAATCCTTTTATTTTTTTCTGACACTAAAATTCAGTGATCTGTTTTCCCAAACAGGACTATACATAGGACTAGAGGTCAAATGTTTAGAGTGAAAGAAAGGAGATTTAGTCTAAGGCAAAGGAAAGTTTTTTTTTACAGTAAAAACAACAAGGATGTGGAATTCTCTGCCTGAAGGAGTGGTTTTATCAGAGTCTGTTTAAACAGGAACTAGATGCATACTTGCAAAAACATAATATTCAAGGATATAATTTTTCAATTGTAGGGTAATAGATCCAGGGATAAATCTGACTGCCAGTCTGGGGTCAAGAAGGATTTTTTTCCCTAGTTTGTTGCAAACTTGGAAGTGTTTCAGAGTGGGTTTATTGCCTTCTTTTGGATCAACAGCAAAAAAGATGTGAGAAAGGCTGAACTAGATGGACAGATGTCTCTTTTCAGCCCATGTAACTATGTAACAGCTCCAAGAGACTCACCCTTGTACTGAGAAATGAAGAGGGTGGTATTACCATTGCTCAAGAAGAAATGTCATGGTCTGTAGTGGCTATCCTCAACATTCCACATGTTTTATCAAATACATTTCCCATGATGTTCAATCAACTAGCTCTTACACCTCTGGCTTGCCAAAGTAAGCTATCAATGTAGGTTCACAATTAACCAGCATATCTATGACCTTCAGAAATAACAACACATTTTTGCATTTTACCAAATGTTAAGGGATACATTAACATTATGTGTGTTTAGATGAGCTGGCAGTGCGCAGTGCAGTTGGTTTGTATTAGGAGGGTCAGTGTATATGAAGAGGCTCTGTCTCTTTAACTTGACCCCATGTAAGCACGCATTAATGGACATTCATTGAAATATCTCTTTAATATCTGTCTCCAAGCTACCAGCTGGGCCCTATATATTCTCAGAGAAGATTAATTAGCTGGGTGTAAAATTTACCTGGTGACCGAGCCACAATCTACAGCAGGAGAAAGGTCAAAATGTAATGCACATTTGTGTCAAGATCAAACGAATGGGCAGGAATTACTTTACTATGTCCTAAACGAAATAAAGTTGGACCGACCAATTAGAGAGAATATGTCCCCCCTCATTAAAATTCTACTTGAATTCCAATTACTGTTAGACATATTCAAAAAGTCTCTCCGCAGAAAGCAGAAGGTTCATCTGAAATTCATTTGCTGTGTTTTCCGTATTCGTTATAAATCCGCTGAGATACATGCAGGAAATATGCTAATGAACATGTGATAATTAAGTTTTACTACAGAGTATTAAATGAAGTTAACAGCTTCTGTGCAGAGGGTTTGGGATATAGAATTATTTACACAGGATGCACAGTACTGATAGGATTATTGTCTTGTGGTTTTTCCGGTGTCAAAATTCGCCAAATGTGCAGGTCCATGCATGAACGCGCTGGGCTAAAAAGTCTCCGCACAGCGCAGCCATTTGAAAAAAGAAGAATATGTTGATTTTATGGCCATAATTTGTCTTTAAAGTAAAGTAAATTACTAAATGTTGTGGATATCAAGTTCACATTAAGGTAGGTACTCTACCTATTCCACATGCTGGATTGAAGAAAAATAATCCTTAAAAAACAAAACAAGAAATTTATAGATTTAAAGCTATACTTATCTTCTGATAGCTTTATAATCACACAGCACATGTCCTTTGATATATTTATTCACATATCCAATGGCTATAATAAATCAGTACATATAATATAGTGTAGAATACACCTTGTACACGTGGTGGTGGTTCCCCCTAAAAGCATAGCAATAGCACAGTATCCACTGGTTCAACAGTGGTTTTCTTTGTCCAATAAACTTACATTTATGTGCCTACCCTGTTGAATCAATGGATTCTCTAATATTAGTATATATTATACAGTAATAAAGAAAAATAAACTAGTTTTTTTTTTTTTTTTAAAATAGAAAAATGTTGGTTTGTCTTGTTAGATAGATCTTGATGAAGTGGATTACGTATATATACTGTTGCATTCATTTTCGGGTTTTGGGAGTTTTGTACAAATGCACAATTTTTTAAATCTATATAACTGTTATTCCACCTTCCTATATTAAAATCTTGTTTTTAATTTTTTTATTCTTTTCTGTAAGGTTTTAAAATAATGGGTTTGCTACCACTTTTTATTCCTCTACCAGATTTTTTTTATTCCTTTTTACCCTGATGATTTTGCCATTGATTATATTCTCAAAAGACGCATTCACACGGCTCGATCACTGCATGTTCTCTGCAAGCCACGTGCACCGACCATACCGAAAGGTCACGCGGTCTGCTGCATGTACTTAAGAGCATTGCTTGAGGCGCATGCACGCTCTTAAAGGGGCAATGGGATCCTCAGGTAATTCAGGCTTCCATTGGTCCGTGTCATTCCAGCAACCCTATGTACACACTTTTTAGGGGCGCAGGCATGAAATGGACCAAACAAGTGATTTATAGGGTATTTAAACCTCCCTAGCCCTGTACACTGTGCCCTATTGTGGTTTCTGTCCCAGTACCCTCTAGTGAGTTTCTTGTTCTCTTGTATTATATTGTTCTGGTATTGACCTTGGCTTTGTTCTGACTCTGCGTTTTGTCATTTACGCTTTCCTGTGTTGTTTGCCTGTTTGACTGTTTACCATATACCTGACTCCGGTATCGTTATCGTTATCGAATTCTGTGTGTTGGGGTATTACACTGTGACAGTACTTGACTCCGACTAGTTATCGTTCTTGCTGTCTCTCTGTTACCCTGACCTCGGCTTGTTACTTACTATGCTTTTTCTCAGTCCAACATTAAGTCCGGCCATTCTAAGGCCCGGTTATACGCCATTTCCTGTCTTTTCCCTTGTTGTCACAAATTCTGTGTGTTGGGATATTACACCATGACAGTACTTGACTCCGGATAGTTATAATTTTCGCTGACTCTCTGTTACCCTGACCTCGGCTTGTTACTGACTATGCTTTTTCTTGGTCCAATATCAAGTCCGGTCATTCTAAGGCCCAATTATACACCATTTCCTGTCTTTTCCCTTGTTGTCCTGAATTCTGTGTGTTGGGGTATTACACTGTGACAGTACTTGACTCTGGCTAGTTATTGTTTTTGCTGTCTCTCTGTTACCCTGACCTCGGTTTGTTACTGACTATGCTTTTTCTCGGTACAACATTAAGTCCGGTCATACTAAGGCTCAATTATACGCCATTTCCTGTCTTGTCCCTTGTTGTCCCGAATTCTGTGTGTTGGGGTATTACACAGTGACAGTACTTGACTCCGGCTAGTTATCGTTTTCACTGTCTCTCTGTTACCCTGACCTCGGCTTATTACTGACTATGCTTTTTCTCTGTCAAACGTTAAGTCCGGCCATTCTAAGGCCCGGTTATATGCTATTTCTTGTCTTGTCCCTTGTTGTCCCGTACTCTGTGTGTTGGGGTATTACACAGTAACAATAACATATAAATGGCTATTAAGTTAACCCCATATTTTTGTGACTTAAAGGGTCCCTTTCCAGAATGTTTGGTACCACCAATATTACACAAATACATATTTGTGAGGTGTCATAATTAAAATTAAATGTAGAAATCCACACCTATTTATCCTGTAAATGGGCGTCCTAGCTCCCTGACAGTCTTTGTTATAAGCACTGTCCTTTGTACCTGACAGTTAACAGGGAGAAAGCAGACAGAGAAGAGGAGAAATTAAACAATTTGGTAAATTGGTCAAAGTGTTCTCTTCTAAAATGTGGTCTAGATACTGAAAAAGGGGCAATCACCACAGTAATCAGTGGAACCAAAAGGGACACTACAATTGTGTCTTTTACAATTTTGAAACACTTTTTAAAACAGAAATCTCCCCAATATTTGTATCTGCTCTCTTTAATGTGAAAGTTTGTCCAGGATTTACCTTGTAGGAACTGAATTGTGATGTTATTTGCTACATTTTTAATATAATTTTATGAAAAGGCAAATTTAGGAAAAAATATCTAATTTGGACACATTTTCCACATTAGACATCATCACATATGTTGCCTAAATATTTCCAATCAGAGTTCAGTGTGTACCTCTGACAGGGTTATTTCAAATAATGGTTATTGTAGAGATTTGCCAAGGGAGGTGCAACTGTAATTTAATTTGCTTTGCCCTCATATTCTGTGGATATTTTTTTTATTTTGGATTTATTTATTTATTTAACATACATTTATTGATTGTATTATTTTGTTGGACATTAATCTTATCTTATTATTTTATTTTATCGGAACGCATTTTTTTTTTTATAATATAGAAACATAGAATGTGACGGCAGATAAGAACCATTCGTCCCATCTAGTCTGCCCAATTTTCTAAATACTTTCATTAGTCCCTGGCCTTATCTTATAGTTAGGATAGCCTGATGCCTATCCCACGCATGCTGAAACTCCTTTACTGTGTTAACCTCTACCACTTCAGCTGGAAGGCTATTCCATGCATTTACTACTAAAGTAATACTTCCTGATATTATTTTTAAACCTTTGTCCCTCTAATTTAAGACTATGTCCTCTTGTTGTGGTACTTCAAATGTGTAGGTTCATCTACCTCGATGTCAGAATCATTGGTGAATATAATTTATTTATTTTATTTATGTTCGATTAATTGAAATCTAATGTTTTTATTTATATAATGATGTGTGTTTTACCTTCGTATTTATGTATCTTTGTAAATTTATATTATTCAGTAATTTATTCCATTCTATTTTATTGCTCCAGACTATCTTACTATATTTCTACTTAGGCTATACCAATATGTTAAACATCTAAAAACATTTTAAAATACCAGTAGATAAAAGTTGCGGTAATATTTGGGAGCAAAAATATGCTTACAGCCAGTACAAATAGCTAACCTGTTCATAAATAGGACTGTACAAAGTACAAACGTTCATGTAGTTAGAAGTATATTTCACCTACAACCAGAAATGATTCTTTAGACCTTAAATAACAAATATATGCTTATTGTTTTATCAGAGCTTGTATATTAACCCCTTAAGGACACATGACGTGTGTGACACGTCATGATTCCCTTTTATTCCATTAGTTTGGTCCTTAAGGGGTTAAAAAAAGGTCTAAATCAATTTTTGGAAAAAATGAATTTTAAAGGATATAACAATTGATATGAAGTACAAAAGATTGTGGGTCCAAGGAAAAATACATTTTCCATTTTGGAGTCAAGAAGGATTTTTTTTATTTCTTTCTGCGTACATTTGCAAATTGCTTTGAAATGTGTTTTTTTTTTGTTTTTTTTTGAGTCAATGGGATAAACAGAGATGCATGAAATATTGAACTTGATGGATTTTAGTTTTTTTCTTTTTGAAGATGTAACTGTTAGACTTGTGCACGAATACTCTTCAGCTGGTATGAACGAATCGAATTCCTTTTGATCTATGGCCCAATGAATCTAACCAACCTCTGTGGAGTCATTTTCACTGATTAAGACTCCTACAGGCAAATCCTGGACAGATTAAAAGGAATTTGATTCGTTTTGTGCACAGTTATACTGAAAAATCAGCCCAGTACGCCAGTCTTGGAAAAAATATTTCATAACGTTCATAGTATGTGCTACTTTTTTAATAATGTTTTTTTTAAATCCTCCAAATATGTTCCATATTAATGTGAATAAGGAGAACTACCGTAACAGCTGAGCAGATACCGCCTTATGGCTCTGTTACTTGCTTGACACAAACACATCTGTAACAGCGATGCAACTCAGATTAAATGATTAATGATTTCATTTGAATTCATTTGAAGAGCAAATGACCTGTAATTTAAAATTCTCTTGCAACAAACTAACTGATCAACAGCTTGCAAAGAAAAGGCTAATTTCTTAAAAACATGTTTTAAGAGGCGATATGTCTTAAAGGGACACTCAGAGCACCAAAACAATTAAGTTAATTTTGTGTGTAGATCTACACTGGTCAATTCTTTGCCATTTAAGAGTTAAATCACTTTGTTTGTGTAGCCCTAGCCACATCTCCCCTGCATGTGACTTACACAGTCTCCCTACACACTTCCTGAGAAAGAAAAATCTAAACTGTATAACTTCCCCTGTTGCGCAACGTGTTTCAATTAGAATTTCTTATCACCTGTTCTGTTTATACCCTGCTGGAGCTTGCAGGAGCCTTGTGCATGATTACATTTCAATTCACAGAGCAGGAGATAAGAACGTCTAAAGTAAACAAACTCTGCTGCAAAAATGAAACCTTATATTCTTGGAGACTGTATAAGTCACATGCAGGGACCTGTGACAAGGGCTGCATAAGCAAAGTGACGTGTCTCCTAAATAGCACAGAACTGAACAGTAAGACCACAGGGGCATGAGATATACACCAAAACTACTTCAATAAGCTACTGTTGTTTTGGTGCTATGAGTGTCCCTTTAATGAAACCTAAAATCATCTTGCAGTAATAGGGTTTTATGGACTAGAAATCTTATCAAAAGACACATATACGACCATCAACCAGACAGTAAAAATGTCAAAAAAATACAGATTAGGGAAAAAATATAGTTGAAACTTTATAAGGCTACTTAATTCACCTATTTTAGCAAACAAATATGAGGATTCAGTTACACCATATGGTAATATTGTATTAAGCACACTACTTCACTTCGTCACAGTACCCCAATATTGGCGGGTGCTAAATTAATTTTAACATGGGAGATTAACATTTTAACTGCAATTTACTGCTTATACTGCTTCCAGAGGCTCTCCTCAATTTATGCTTTCCTGTGGTCAACTCCAAAGGGGCATCTATAATAGATGGGTGGGTGCTCAGCCCAATCGGAATCTGGTCTGGATTCCAAATCTATAAAGAAAAAGTGGAATATGGGGCACACCTGGAGCATGCATTTTCTAAGTAGTGGCACTGCTATGAAGGTTGGAATATATACAAAATGCAGATTAGGGAACAGCGCACACACAAAATACAATACAGTTTAAATTTTACAAAGCTATTTAAAATCACCTATCTTAGCACACGAATGATGGGGATTCAGTTACACGATTTGGCCATAGAGTGTTAATCTCACCACTGCGTCATAGTACCCCAATGTCGGTGGGTTTCACACAAATTTTAACATGGAAAATTAAAGCTTAAATTTAGAAAGTCTCTGGAAGCGGCTTAAGCAGCATGAATTGCAGTTAGCATGTTAATGTCCCATGTTAAAATGAGTGTAGGACCCACCGATATTCAGATACTGTGATATAGTGGTGGTTTTGGTATTTATGGCAGCACCACTACTTAGAAATGCATGTTCCAGGTTTGCCTCCAATTCTCCTTTTGTCGGTGAAAATGGACCCCCCAAAAGGAAGATGATCATCTGGAATCCGTGGGAGAACAATGTAATATTGAATAAGTTGCAGTTGGATTACTGAGCAAATAAGAGCTGAATGAGTTGGGAATTCTTACGAGATTAAAGAAGATCTCAAACGTGTCCAATTTCGAATGCTCCCCCACCTTCCAAGTGGATCAAAAATCTGTGATCGTCTTTATTCTTTAATTCTATAGAGGAACAGTAGTTATCTCAATACTAAGGGGTCAAAATATGTGACCCCTCAGTATTGAGATTTTGTTTTTCTAAGCCTTTAAAATAATCCTGTGCCTGGTTTAGCATGATACAGATGGGGTTTATTCATTGTATAGAGAATTGTGAACACAGCGACATGGTCAAAATAGTCTATTTGGAAAAAAATGTACTTTTTTTGAGAATAATTTTTTCCCAGGGTTGCTATTTTGGTCTAAAGTTTGCAATTTCCTTCAACCTTAAGAATATTTGAGCATCACGTGATATCTAGTTTCGAATCATCTGGACTGCCAAAGCTGGCTATAACTAGACCGGTTTACACAAAAATATTATTTTTTTTCGAGACAGTAAAATTTCGTTAACGAAAAAAAGATTTGTGAAAAGGAATCAGGCAAACCAAAAGGGCATGAAAATATATTAGTGTACTGAAAAATATATACATAATATACACTGTATAAAGTATAAATATTATGTATATGTTTTGCAGTAGACTGAGAGGTGCATTTTCTCACCATTTTGCTCTCAGATCAAGTAAGAAAAAGAAGCGAATTAAAGGGAAGTAGAAAAGGAGCCATGAAAAATACCCCAAAACTATATTTAAATGTATGTATTAAATAATAAATACATTACGATCTATTTCTTTACTGCCCTTTCTTTATTATCTCTTTTGGTCACTTCTCACTTGATCTGTGAGTACAATCAACATTTAGTGGCTGTCCCTAGCCATCAATCATCTTTTTCCCATGAATCTATTTTTTGTTTTGTTTTTTGAGAATATGTGCGTTTTTTTGGACAACTTTCAGTATCAAGAATAAAATAAAAAAAAACCTTCCCAGCCATCGTGCATTTAGTTTGGTTGGTGATTTGGGTACATCACCAACCAAACTGGAGTTTGTGAAATTTGAACGTTCAACTGATCAACCCAAATTTGCCCAAATTGCAATCTGGATGGAAACAAGTCTAACTATCACTGAACATTGACAACAAAACAAATTGATGTGGTCCCTGCAGAGCTCCGGTTTCATTTATACTGCAGGTAAGAGAGACAGCCATTCTCAGTATCTGTGCACGGCAGAAGTTTCAAAGAATTGATTCTCTAATGTCCTTCAGTGTCTGTCCGACACTAGTGATGAGGCGAGTCAGACGTAAGAGGCTAAGGTACCAGGGGCCTCAGTGCTAAGTCCTCTTCCATTTTCCTCTAACTGACAAACTTCAGGAAAACACATCAGTCCCTCCGTCTGTTGGTCACAATTTAAAATCTCTCTGCAGGTTAGGAGGCAGAAATAAATCTCACATTGAGAATGTAGAGAAGACCCTGCCGGGAGTTGATGTTTCAAGGTAATGTTACATTCCATTTGTCAAAAGCTAAATTAGCCTTTTCTTCCTCCAGTGGAATATAAAATCAGAATGTCCCCTCTTTCATGCGGTGGCCACCATTAACCATTTGGGAGTCAGACAACTATTCCTGGACTCTGCAGAGCAAGAGGCACACGGACCACAAATAATGAAACAAAATACATTTTGTCCAGCAACTAAGCAGCGTTATCAGAATACCCAGATAAAGGACCAGTGTACCAGTAAAAAATAGCAAGCAAGTGGGCTCAGCGCACTGTTTATCATACATAATGCGGAGGGTGTCATAACATCCAAAATGGGAATATTAGTAGGAACTATTCTGTGTTTTATATTCAACCTGTATCCTACCAGATTTCTTATATTCTTTGTTTATCATTACCACTTTACTGTTTCCACTGGAAGGCTATTCTCTTCATCTACTACTCCGAATCTTAATCATTAATAATCTTTATCACTTACAAGGCTATTTCAGGTCAGATATAGGTATAGTGTGAGCGCTTCTATAATAAAACTATTGAACAATCAATATGATCAGTATAATAAAATAATATTTTAATAGCTCCTGGCTGAATCCTCTCTTGTGACTGTCATTAGTCTAATACTATCCTTACCTTTTCTGTCACTTTACCCAACTCCCTCTAGCATGTAAGCTCATTGAGCAAGGCCCTCAACCCCTCTGTTCCTGTGTGTCCAACTTATCTGGTTACAACTACATGTTTCGTCCACCCTCTGTAAAGCACTGTGGAATTTGTTGGCGCTATATAAATAATAGCATAATAATAATAATAATAATAATAATAATAATAATTATAATATTAATAATAATACTAATAATAATTTAATAAATAAAAAGCATGCACTTAAACTACAATAAGCTCCATAAGGACTAAATGCTGCTAGAAACAGAATCTAAATCAACCCAGGATATCTACAGCTGTAATGCCGTAAAGGAAACAACTACAGCCCAGATATAACAAGGGAGAAACAGTATCAAGAAAAACATAAAATGAAAATAAAATTATATGTATCTAAACCAAAACAGAAAAAAGATAAAAACTATACAGTTAAAGATGTATATTTTGTAATCCTAAGAACTATCCCTCAAACAATCAGGGGCAAGATCCGATAAGTGGTGAGGGAGAGATCACTGGAACCAAAATGAAACGTATATAAAAAAATTATAATAAACCATATGCAATAATAAATACACTCATATTGGACTAAGGAGACATCCTACATATAAAGTAAAGTTGGCAATGGAATAAAAATACTAATACATGCAGGGGCCCCCTCCACACAATCATAAAATGTAGTAGATAGGAAATCCTGAAGATCCGATCTCCAACAAGCACGACCCCTTAGTAGATGGAGACAGGCATCGATGGTCCCCACAGCACTATATTATGCCACCCAAGTAAGCAAGAGATCGTAGCAAGTCTATTTCAGGTACCTACTACCTTTCCTATATAACAGTCAGGGCCGGCGCTACCTGTTAGGTGGACTAGGCAGCCGCCAGGAGCGCCGGCCCCCCTCATGCTGCAGCTGCCCGAGCGCTCTGTAGAGAGCCTCAGGCGGCTGCAGCTTTGCCAGGGCTGGTGCGTCCATGAGGGCGCACCGCCCGGGCGCAGCATGAGGAGAGGGGATGACAGGAGGGAAGTGCTCAGCGCTCCCTCCTGTCACTCCCTCACTGTAGCGTTGCCGAGCCCTGTATGGTCCACGGGTACAGAGAGCATCTGTCTCCTATACCCAGCCGGACTAACAGGAAATGCACACCAGGGCCGGACTGGGGATACAAAGCAGCCCTGGAAAAAAATCAATGCCAGCCCCATAAGTAACTATGCCATGTATTGTCACATGTAATACGTATGGCGATGTGTTGCCACCAGAGATGATATATATTTTATGTGTGTATATTACTCAATCAGCTGGGGTGGCAAGACATGCATACATATACATATATGCCTTACATATTATTGGTGTGTGTATATATATATATATATATATATATATATATATAATATGGTGGGGATGGGGGACTGTGATGTGGATGGGGGGACTGTGAGGTGGGTAGGTGTCCTGTAAGCTGGGTGGGGGGACTGTGAGGTGGGTAGGGGTACTATGAGTGGGTAGAGGGGCTGTATTGTGGGTAGGGGGACTGTGTGGTGGGTAGGTGTCCTGTAAGCTGGGTGGGGGGACTGTGAGGTGGGTAGGGGAACTGTGAGTGGGTAGAGGGGCTGTATGGTGGGTAGGGGGACTGTGAGGTGGGTAGGGGTGCTGTATAGAGGGTAGCGGGTCTGTATAGTGGGTAGGGGTCTGTGAGGTGGGTAGGGGGGCTGTATAGTGGGTAGGGGAGCTATATAGTGGGTAGGTGGGCTGTGAGGTGGGTAGGGGGCTGTATAGTGAGTAGGGGGCTGTATAGTGGGTAGGGGGGCTGTGAGGTGGATAGGGGGGCAGTATAGTGGGTAGGGGAGGCAGTATTGTGGGTAGGGGGCCGTATAGTGGGTAGGGGGGCTGTATAGTGAGTAGGGGGCTGTATAGTGGGTAGGGGGCTGTATAGTGGGTAGGGGGGCTGTGAGGTGGGTAGGGGGGCTGTATAGTGGGTAGGGGCTGTATAGTGAATAGGGAGCTGTATAGTGAGTAGGGGGCTGTATAGTGAGTAGGGGGCTGTATAGTGGGTAGGGGGCTGTATAGTGGGCAGGGTGGCTGTGAGGTGGGTAGGGGGGCTGTATAGTAAGTAGGGGGCTGTATAGTGGGTAGGGGGCTGTGAGGTGGGTAGGGTGCTGTATAGTGAATAGGGGGCTGTATAGTGAGTAGGGGGCTGTATAGTGAGTAGGGGGCTGTATAGTGGGTAGGGGGGCTGTGAGGTGGGTAGGGGGGCTGTGAGGTGGATATGGGGGCTGTATAGTGGGTAGGGGGGCTGTGATGTGGGTAGGGGGCTGTGAGGTGGGTAGGGGGCAGTATAGTGGGTAGGGGGCTGTGATGTGGGAGGGGGGATGTATAGTGGGTAGGGGGCTGTGGTATGGTAATGGGGGAAGTATAGTGGGTAGGGGGGCTGTGGTATGGGTAGGGGAGCAGTATAGTGGGTAGGGGGGCTGTAAAAAAGTAAATACCTTTTAGTTCCTTCTTGGTCCGGTGGGCAACTTTCCAGCACCGTGTGTGGGGGAGGAGCTTGTCGGTTGGAGGTGGGGCTTTCGTTTGGGGGGGGAATGTAGCTGAAATGGTTTCAGACTGTGCAGGGAGACTGACAGGTCTCCCTGCAGCCACTGGCAGCCACACCAGCCCCCAGCTCCTCCCTCCCCTCGGACTGACAGGCTGGCACAGTCCGAGGGGAGGATTTATCATAATAATCATTAGGGCTCTCAGCCCGGCCCCAGCTTAATGCGGCCCATCTGGAAATTTCCCGGTATCCGGGTGGGCCAGTCCGGCCCTGGTGCACACTGAGTGTGCACTTCGTTTAGTCCGGCCGGGTACAGGAAACAAAAGCTCCCTGTACCTGCGGACCATACAGAGCTCAGCCACGCTACAACAGAGAGGGAGGAAGAAATTGACAGGGGGGGGGGGAGAAATTGACGGGGGGTGGAAGAAATTGACAGGGGGGAGAAATTGATGGGGGAGAAAGAAATTGACAGGGGGGAGAAAGAAATTGAGGGGGGAGAAAGAAATTGACAGGGAGAGGGGGAGAAAGAAATTGACAGGGAGGGGGGAGAAAGAAATTGACAGGGGGGGAGAAAGAAATTGACAGGAAGGGGGGGAGAAAGAAATTGACAGCGAGAGGGGGAGAAAGGGAGGGGGATTGACGGGGAGGGAGGGGGAATGAGAGTGACAAGGGGGGAGAAGAGAGTGACATGGGAGGGGGGAGAAGAGAGTGACATGGGAGGGGGGAGAAGAGAGTGACAAGGGGGGGAGAGGGGGGAGAAGAGAGTGACAAGGGAGGGGGGAGAGATTGACATCCATCACACACAATGCACCCCTTACACACAAAGATAATGCACCCCTTGCACACAGAAAAACACACAATGCATTACACACACAGACACACACACACACACAAGCAATGCAACCCTTACACACACAGAAGCACACAATGTGCTTCTGTGTGTGTAAGGGTTGCATTCCTTACACACACTCAATGCACCCCTTACACACACTCAATGCACCCCTTACAGACGCACACACTGCATCCCGTACATACACAGAAACACACCTTTCAGCCCATACACATACAAACACAGATTCACACAATGCATTCCTTGCACACATATCAGGACATCCCCTACACACTCCACCCCCTGTGAACAAACTCATTGGTGGAACATGAAGGTGGACCCTGGGACCCAGACCTTGAGCTGTGTAAAGGGCCCCAAAAACATGGAGCTGCTTCCCGTTCTCTCAGAACATTGATTTTTGTGACCACAGTTACAAACAGCCTCCAGAGAGCCTGTTCTACACCAGACCAGTGGAGCCAGACTGCAGCTAGAGCCCATCATCATCCTCATCTGGTTGTAAGTAGGCAATCTAGATTTTTATTAGTGGCACTAATCTATAATTTACCTCACATTAAAGAAACACTATAGTCCCCAGAACCACTGCAGCTTAATGTAGTGGTTCTGGTGTCTATAGCCTGACCCTGCAGGCTTTTTAATGTAAACACAGCAGCACTGCAGCACTGGCGTTAGTTAACATGGCAGATCATATGGGTGGGGCATTGTGATGTCACATGGGGGGGGCGGCAAACTTTACTTTTGCCTAGGGCAGCAAAAATCCTTGCACCGACCCTGATCAAAGTTAGTCTTTACTTTTACTACTGGGAGGCGAATCCAGATATTTACTACCTTTTCATTATTACGGTTAGTGTTAGCTAGTGTTATGTTATGTTACTGCCCCTACTGGAAGGTTATTGCATGTATGCATTTCCTATTTCCATGTAAGCCTGTAGTGCTTCCTCTGGAAGGCTACTCCAGGTATGTATTACACTTTTAATGACTGAACCTTTAAAGGGACACTATAGTCACCAGAACAACTGCAGCTTAATGTAGTTGTTCTGGTGAGTATAATAGCTCCCTTCAGGCATTTTCATGTTAACACTGCCTTTTCATAGAAAAGGCAGAGTTTACATTGCCCCTAGGGACATCTCCAAGTTGCCACTCCTTAGATGCATCCCCACAATTCAATGCATCTCTATGAGGAGGTCCTGATTGGCCAAAACGGCATTTGGCCCCGCCCCATGCCAATTTTAGCCAATCCAATGGGATTGCATTGCATTATGGGAAAGCATTGGATTGGCTAAAAATCGGCCATTTAAAATATGTCACAAAGGGACTGACAGACCCGCGAGGTGCTGGAAATAAAATTAGTTTTATACTTTTATAGGGGGGGGGGGGCTAAGGAGGGGAAAGCAGCCTAAATGGTGGATATAGCACTATAGGGTCAGGAATACATGTTTGTGTTCCTGACCCTATAGTCATCCTTTAAAGTTGCCACTGGAAGGCAATTCTGTGTCTGCTTCCCTACTATACCTTGCTCTTCTAATGTGCTGAATACAGCATCTTCCAGGCCACACTTTTAAACTGTACATCATTCCAATACAATACTAAACAATGGCCGTTAGAGTATGCTAACTCAATACACTGCGAAACGCCTATAAATTGTTATGTAAATGGCTTTTCTGCCGTGGGACAGCACCAGCACATGCAGTGCGGATATTGATATCTGTCCTGAAATTTCAATAAACTGCAGACAAAGAGGACATGAACCTGTACCTTTCCAGGTCTTTTAGAAACAAGTTAACGGAATGCAACTAAATAATAATTAGCAAAAAGAGAACACGAATCCAGGCTGAATATATTAATAAGCAACGTTAATGTGTAAAATGATTTCCTGATTAGAAAAAGCAACATTAATTAGAAACGTAGGATACTGCTTCGCCATATCGCGCCGATGTTCTTCGCATAATAATTGCTTTTCTGAAAACAATTATTTCTGAAACTAATTCATGGGGTTTTTGTTTTGTACTTTTTCCAACCATCGTCATACTAACAAGAGTTATTAAAAATGAATGTATCCTTTCATTACGTGGGCTTTTTCCACTTCTGCATCTTGATCTGAAGCATCAGTTGCTACTGAGAGGGTTTAGAATTTTTAAGATCAAAGGGGATAACAAGGCCCATAGACCTCATGTATCAAAGGGGTTAATTCCTTATGAAAGGACCACTATAGGCACCCAGACCACTTCAGCTCAATGAAGTGGTCTGGGTGTAGGGCCAGCTAGGGTTAACCCTGCCTGCTGTAAACATAGCAGTTTCAGAGAAACTACTATGTTTACATATGGGTTAATCCAGTCTCTAGTGGCTGTCTCACTGACAGCCGCTAGAGGCGCTTCCGCGCATCTCACTGTTATTTTCACAGTGAGAAGATGCCAGCGTCCATAGGAAAGCATTCAGCCGATGATGTCCAAAGGAGGAGGAGAGTCCCCAGCGCCGAGGGCAGAACAGCACAAGCACATCATTATATGCGCATGCACTTTGCAACGATACTAGGAGCCTGCAGAGAGCGCTTCTGCAGTGCTCTGTGCAAGTTCCTGTATTTAAGAGGCTCAACGGGAGGCTGAATAGGCCCACACATTATGGGCATTACCAGTAATGCAAATTGCTTCACTGGCGATGTCCCTGAAGGCCTGTCCACCTGTCCCAATTACATCTCTCTCTCTTATGTTGGGAGGTATGATGTACGTGGCTGCATAACCAATAGCATACAATTGTTAATGGGCAGCTGCTTCCTCAGTTTGTAGTCCACACTGATGACAGTATAGCAGCAAGACAGAGAAAGTCAAAACAATGGCTTCCTTGTTATTGCGTAAATTGAGGAGAAAGCGATATTCAGGTCAATATTAGCATTATCATCGTTTATGAAGCTCCAAGATGTTCCCTGCCTCCTGCAACCAATGAAAGAGACATTCAATTAGTTTTACTTAAGAAAGACGTGGCAGAGTAGGCGATGGGACTGCCTAATCAAGCTGAAGAATGGGGCTGCCATAACAACAATGATATTAGTAAGGGATTGGTAACTGCTTAGTCAATATATGTTCTCAAAAACATTAGTATATAAGGTTTTGTTTTGTTTTTAAAGCCTGAACTTGAGCCTTATTTATGGATAGTGAGAAATTATGTGAATTCAAAGTGAATTTTAAAATTAAGGCCAAAATAGTCAACATGAAAAAAATTCTCCATATTAGCTATGCTTCTTGTTTGGCTACAGTGGCCTTAAAGGTCAAGTGTCATCACATTTTCAGTTTTCATTTTTTTAAATTGTATTACATATAATGAAACTTAATTTAAAAAAAAAATAATGAAATGATGTATAATTATTATTTTTTTTTTGTCAATTTGTATTTGTTTTATCTGACAGAGCAGCCATGTTGGCTCAGACTCTACTGTTATCGGACCAACTACTGCTCAACCTAACTTGTCTGCCATAGAACAATCACAGCACAAGCCAATTCTAAGTTTTGGTGAATAACCCTGTAAAGGAACGTCTAACTGACAGCAGAAGAGAATTCCATAAAAACTGGAAAAAAACGATCTGTTCTCATCCGAAGGTAGAAGAATGTAAAAAGAAAAAAAAATGCATTGTATATAAAAAAAAAAAACAGTATGCATGTTATTTTTAGTACAGTTTCCCTTTGATATATTTGATAGCTATCTACTTTTTATAGAAACATTTACAGCTGCTCTCATTATTCCACTAACTAACACCGTAGCTTAAATAACCGGTGAATTTACGTTTTTCTTCCTCTTGAATTATCCCTCTCTGCTAAAACGTGAAGCGATGGCATAATTAAACAGAAATACTTCTCTCTTATTCACTAGCTCAGGGCTTTTTTTTAAAACCCAGGGATCCTAAAAGTTTCTCGCCCCTAATATTTCTAAGTACTGTGCTAACAGACATCTACGGATGGACCGTCTTTTGCAAAATAAATTACAGTAAAATGTTATATAACATATGGGATTTCTAATCTCTGAGAGAAAATGGGTTCTGCTGCTGTATAAAATGAGATAATAATAGACAAACAGACATACAGACAGGTTAGAATGTGTGTGTGTATGTATGTGTGCGCGCACATGTGAGAGTGTGTGTGCATATGTGTGAAGTTTTACAGTATTGATTTATATCGCATTTTACAGATCTATTTTGCAGCTGTGTCAGGTTACCACTGATGTGGATTCATTGTGGTTCTTTCTTTTCCTAACACATACAAAATGTGGTTGGCTCTTGCATCATGCGGAGTCACAGGCCTTTGTGTTCCTCTGCACTGGCAGTTACTAAGTGCAAGCCAATAAGATAGAATATTGTAAGTTATTACTTGGGGACTTAAGACCTGTATTTGCTGATTCTAGTTATTTCTTCATAAAACATGCTCGGTGTCAGGAAAACGAGATCCAGGAGAGTCTAGCAGCTCCTGACAGTTTGCATGAGGCTGCATATTACTCGCGCCTGTACGTGGTCAACACTTCACCGAGGGACACAAGCAAATGTCTGTGCATTTAAATCACTTGGCAGTCTTTGTGCTTGCTTGCCTGTTCCGACAGCAGCTGATGTTAGCCTGGGTACATTCTAGGAATCTGACATCAAGAGCAAAGCACTGTGTTTGATTCAGTTGTCAATGAGGGCAGGCAGAGAAACATCATGTCTGCCAATAATACACACTTGCAGGGTTTTTTCACCAACGTTAGAATTGTCGGGAATTCAAAGTGGATTCAAAGTAAATTTCAAAAATAAAGCAAAAAAAAGCAGAATGGGAACAAAATCTATGATTCCCGCTACGTTGGCCTTATGGGGAACCTTTAGACACCAAGACTACTTCAGCTCATTGAAATGGTCTGGGTGCAGTGTCCGAGGTCCATTAACCTTGCAAAGGTAATTATTGCAGTTTTTAATACACTGTGAAATAATTACCTTTGAGTTTCAACTCCACCTCTAGTGGCTGTCTACTAGACAGCCACTAGAGGGACTTCCGTGTTGTTTTGGTTGCCTAACTGACACTTGATGTCCTTACGCTATTAATGAGGACATCCACAATCATGTAAAACCCCACAGGAAAGCATTATACTAATGCTAGCGTGGCCATTGCTGCATTTGCGCGTTAGGTTTCCCCTGACATTGGCAGGAAAGGAGCGGGGCAGAGTCTGAACCAGCGATAGAGTCAGGTAAGTGACAGAAGCAACTTTGTTTTCCTGGCACTATAGTTTCCCTTTAAATTTGAAATTCAGTTGGAACTCCTGTCAGACAACCAGAATTAGTTTTCCATATACTGAGGGAAAAAGTGAAGGTTATGAACTTTTCAAATCTAGAAAACATTTTTTCCAAAATAACTCAGAATCCATTCTGTCACCAAATGAAAAGCCAATCTAGCCACAAATTCAATTGCGGGTGTTTTAGCATTTAAAGTCAGAGTTATATTTCCATTCCTTCGTGGCAACGAATATATGAATTGAAGAAGGTGCATATCTATGTGAGACGATGAATTATTTGTTTGCACATCTCAGCATTCCTTCAAGATGGATGAAGGACAATCCTTTTTAATGTAAAATCTTACTCGAGGGATTAGGGAGTATCTGGAAATGATTGGCTATGGAAAAAGATTTGTAAGACGGAGAGATGCATAGCAAACGGTTTGTGTGACATATCCAGTGTTCATTACCTGAGTCCTCAACAACTGTCTCTATAATCTATCATGCCAAAAATAATTTCCAAAAACAACTTAAACAAAGGATACACACCCAGTAACAGGAATACTTAAACAGACATATAAAACTACACCGAGACATATTTGGGTGGAGATTTATGAAGACAAAAAAAAAGGTTATTCAGGAGTAAAGAGAAAATAAGAAACAATCACCATGAAAACCCAAAAATGCAGAGAAAGAAGGCTACACAGGTGTTATTTGGGGTGCATAGTTCTAAATGTCAAGATATGTCCTAATGGTTGGCATCTGTGTTGCCTTTATAAATCTTCTCCAATGTATCTCAACATTTAGAACTTTGCGTCCAAACTTGCATATGTTTTGCCTTGTTAAATCCCGTCTGGTCTAATATTAACCTGAAAGTACCAAAGATGCTCATTATAAGGGAAGTCTGCCATTAAATAGCACCCTCCCCCCCCCCCCCCCCCCCCACCGCCCACTTGCCTCTTTTTTGACATCCACTCTTCTTCTTTTTCAAACTAAAATCTTCTAAATCTCTCCCTCCCTCATTCTCTTTCCTTCCTTCCCCTCTCCTCTCCAAACATCTCTCTCTTTCCACTTTTCTATTAAGCATGCAATTATTAAAATCCTGGCACCAATTTTCAATCTAACATTCTATCTTCATAGTCCTTTTCTCAGACGTACAGTGTCTGTCCAAGCACTCCTTGCTGAGTCTAACCATCTCACAAAGCAATCATCATAGAGTTTAACCACCTTGCTAAGGTATTCTTGGTCCAAGTCTATCCACTTTGTTAAGTAACCCTCTGCATCCCTTAATAGACTGCACCTCACGACTGCTAATTACCGCATTAGAGAAAATCTAGAAAATTAACCAACAAACATCTGCAAATTATCAAGAGTAAAATACACAGAGGCTCACATGAAATCATCATCACAATCCTCTCGCTTTTATAGGGGCGAATTATAATTCAATGCTCATAGCAGCAGTGTAAATTGGGATATATTAGCATAACTTCACTAATGAATATAGGTCAAGGGTAATGCAGAATTTTTAGCAAGTTGTTAAAAAGAATAATTGCGTGAAATACTGTATTTCTCCTCCCAAGGCAGTAAGCGGCATTGCGTACGCACAAAGATAAATAGAGAGATGAGATTCCTCCTGTCTGAGATTAACTGATAAAGTAACGAAGGCTCCTGATGTGGTCACATCAGCTGCTGGTTTGGCCACCCAATGTCCTCAGTCACCACAGCTGGCTGACGGTCATAAGGAACATCTGAACTTGCAAATCCTTGCTTTACAGACTAAAAGCCAGAGCAGTTTGCCTTCATGAAGCATTACAGATTAAATTAAATAACTATTTGCTTTTTATATGTATACCTTTGGGGGAGTAGAGGATGCACGAGGATTCTGTGCCTACAGGTGTCCATGATGTAAATCTGAGCTCTTAAATCTTTGATATTAAGAATATAGATCCTATCCAGGCCCCTACGCTCTAACAAAGACCTACATCTATCGTTATTTACCCGCAACCTCTGACTCTCACCTTCAAGACTACTTTGCACCAGTCCTTTGGAACTCCTTCCAATGCTCCATTCGACTCTCACCCAATCTCCATGCCATACAATAATCTCTAATAAATCTCTACTTAATTAAAACATATCAATTAAACTGTTAACAGCATTACCTCCCCACTATTCGCTAACCCACCCTGCGTCCTCTCCAGCAACTGTGTCATCTGAAAAACTATGACTTAATTGTATTTACTTTTCCATTACATGAAATTCACCTTATTTGTTACTACTTATTTTACCCCACTTTCCTTTTGAATGGAAACTCATTTGAGCAGGGCCCTCAGCACTTTCTGTTACTGTAAATCTCACCCATTTTCAATGCCTATTATCTGAACTGGTGAATATTTATTACAAACTCTTCAATTCATCATAAGCCAGGCTGGGTAAGCATTTCAACCCCCAATGGATCATGTAATTCACTCTACCCTTTAATTATTGTGATATAGATGTCACATTGCACACTAGATATTATACACCTGCATTAGCTCTGGGTGAGGGAACAATCTCTGCATTATAATATCTAGATGTAAATTGCAACGTACCATTATATAGGAAAAAGCAGTTGACACAAAACAGATTTGATATGATTCCTGCTGTGCAAGCACTTCTAACTACCTTTCTGGTTGCACAGCATCACAGTCTAAAAAGGTAATACAAATTAATTTTGCACCTACATAAGTGCAAGCAAGTTCTATAGAATCCAAGGTGTGTGTATATAGATAAAAAAAATAAAATATGTGTCATATTTTAATTGCAATAATTTATTTTATTATTTAAGGCATTAGCCAACATATTGTAAATAGTGGAGAAATCAAAAGGGAATTTACATTTGAGGGAAAAACAGCTGCTATAGAAAATATTTCCAGTTCCATTAGTTTTTTTTTTTTTTTTTTTTTTTGTCTGTTTTTGGTCTGAAATGATAGACAGACAGACAAACAGACAAGACTGACAGACAGGACACAAGGTACAGCAAAGTGACAGACACAGAGATATGCAGACAGGTAGATAGACACAGAGTTATAGAGATATGAAGACAGAAATACCTGAAGACATAGAGATATACAGACAGAGACAGATACAGAGATACATAGATGGCAGCTAGATAGACACAAAAATACAGAGATATAAAGGTGGACTGACAGCAAACAGAGACAGGCACATACATGTACAGACAGGTAGATAGACATATAATTATGGAGATATAAAGACAGAAAGACCCAAATATGCAGGGACAGACAGACACAGCGACATACAGAAATCAGACAAACATATACAGAGATATAGAGAAACACAGGCAGCAAACAAAGACAGACACAGAGATATACAGATATACAGTCACCGACTTATAGAGATATAAAGACAGAAAGACCCAACAGAAAGCCTAAAGACAGAGACACAAACAGACAGAAAGATAGATAGACACATACGGACAGATAGCAGACAGACACAGAGATACAGACAAATACAGACAGGCAGAGACAGAGACAGACATCACTCTGTGTGTTACCAGTCTCACATATGGCACTTTTCACATCTTTCTCCTTTTGTTTTAATGCATGCCAGCAAGCAGATGGTCACAATAAACTATACACTATTGGCTGCTCCAAGTTACCCTCCAATTAAAATGCCTTAAGTCCATGCCTTAATGATGCACGCATTTCCCTGCCTTTCATAACTATTTCACAAACTGTACAGTCACCACTTCAAGGGAATATGGAATTAATACATCGATTTGAACGCAAAGGGGTAAGCTGCTTGATGATTTGCATTTCCTGGAACCAAAAGCACCACAATCTCATTCTGCAAGGGCAATTAAAAAGGTGACCAACAAATTCCATGCACATTAGCATCGTCAAACTGCCAAATAGTGTGAAGAAAAAAAAAATGCTGCCTTTAGGTAAGCACGCATTGATGGGGCCCATTGTCTTCAACTTGATCCATAAAGAACATTCCCCCAGGAGAGCTTTAACTAAGCTAACCTAATTTAATAGAAAGAATTTCGCTTCTCGCTGCTGCAGTAATCACTGTTAATTTCTGGGCACTTGGCATCACCAGAGACAGACAGAAAAGGAAACAGAAGGCTTGTGTGTCAGAGGAATGGTCCATTCGTAGAGCAGTGTAAGATGGGGTTTGTTTAACGGCTGCCGCATGCAACTATTGGAAACACTTACACAATATACACAAAATTTTTTCATTCACGTCTTACAGAGTACTACAACTGCTCCCGAACTGAAATTAAGTCATGTTTTTTCTAACAATCAAATGTAACTAGCAACAAAAGTGGAAGAATAATTGTATCATTTTTCATAACACAAATATCAAAATGCAAACGAACGCAATCAACACCAAAGCAGTGTCTACCGGGGATGCACTGTGGCAATTGTTAGTCCTACACCATGTGACAAGTGGTTACAATGCAAAGACATTGTGTCTGTACAATGTTCTCTGCATAGATGGCATAACAGCTTTAAACTATACATCCCGCACCTGTACAGGACAGATTCAACAACTAAAATGTTATGTTACATCACCAAGCCTTGAAAAATTATAAGACACATTTCAAAAAGAATATTAAATATATATCATGGAACAATAACGTTTTTTGTGTTACTCATTTAACTTAGTATGCATGATTTTCAAGTGAACTATCTGGTTTTATATTATTTATGCAAATAGCATTAGTGGAGGTTAAATGTACATTACGCATCACAAATATGAGTCTTGGCTACATCTACAATTATGTTATTGATTAAAAATCTACTCCTGTCCTGGATGAAGTTGATATCAAAGTGCCTTCAGAGAAGAGGAGGATGAAATGATTATTTATTAAAGATGTGGGGGGATACAGGTTGCCTTAGAGATTGTTTGGTAAGGAAGTGTCGCCGGAGGCTGATGGCATATCCTGTTGAAAGCTAAGAGATAAAACATGAGCTGCTTGGTTCCCAAGGATATACACTGCAGTGTGACCATGGGAATTGCAAACAGGAACCAAAAATACATTTAAAAAATACAAAATATGAAAGTGGAAACTGTGCAGACTAGTTCAGTCCTTGATTAAGGGATTACACGTAAAGTTTTTAATTCCACATATGTTGTGAACACAGTTATTTATCCTATACAGCCAAATATTTTTTTTTCATCTTCAGACCCAGGGTTCATATGTTTAACATTAATATAAAACTATAGTGGAGATAGCAATGGCAGCATGAAAATAGAATATTCTGTTGTCGCTCGATTCACTTCAATGCAAAAACAAGCTTGCAAATATCATGAATTAATTAGAGTTTTCTATGTGAACCTTTGACTCTCCAAGCTTATCTCTTACCTGTGCAGGAGAAGTCATCGACTCGGATGAATCCAGGCGCGCAGTCGCAGCGGTACGTTCCTGGCAGATTCACGCACACAGTATTGGCATGGCAGTAATGCATCTTGGCAGCGCATTCATCAACATCTGAAAACAAGGCACAAACAACAAGAAAGTTGGCAAATTAATGAAGAAACAGCCAGAAAGTGTGATGTTCCGTGGAGCGTGTCACGTCCCAGATAATTCTTTCAGAATTGCAAGTCATTAATCGGATAAATAAAAATTCACAGAAGTAGCGAGTGCATATACAGTTAGGGAAAAAAGTATTTGATCCCCTGCTTATTTTGAAAATTTGTCCACTGACAAAGAAATGATCAGTCTATAATTTTAATGGTAGGTGTATTCTAACAGTGAGAGACAGAATAACAACAACAAAATAAATCCAGAAAAACGCATGTCAAAAAAGTTATAAATTGATTTTCATGTCAATGAGTGAAATAACTATTTGATCCCCTATCCATCAGCAAGATTTTTGGCTCCCAGGTGTCTTTAATACAGATAACAAGCTGAGATTAGGAGCACTCTCTTAAAGGTAGTGTTCCTAATATCAGCTTGTTACCTCTATAAAAGAAGCAATCAATCAGATTCCAAACCCTCCACCATGGCCAAGACCAAAGAGTAGCCCAAGGATGTCAGGGACAGGTTTGTAGACCTACACAAGGCTGGAATAGGCTACAAGACCGTCGCCAAGCAGCTTGGTGAGAAGGTGACAACAGTATGTGCGATTATTCGAAAATGGAAGAAACGCAAAATAACTGTCAGTCTCACTTGGTTTGGTGCTCCATGAAAGATCTCACCTCATGGAGTTTCAATGATCATGAGAACAGTGAGGAATCAGCTCTGAACTACATGGGAGGATCTTGTTAATGATCTCAAGGCAGCTGGGACTATAGTCACCAAGAAAACAAAAAACAATTGGTAACACACTATGCCATGAAGGACTTAAATACTGCAGTGCCCACAGGGTCCCCCTGCTCAAAAAAGCACATGTACAGGTCCATCTGAAGTTTGCCAATGAACATCTGAATGATTCAGAGGAGAACTGTGTGAAAGTGTTGTGGTCAGATGAGACCAAAATCGAGCTCTTTAGCATCAACTCAACTCGCCGTGTTGAGGAGGTGGAATGCTGCCTATGACCCAAAGAACGTCATCCCCACCATCAAACATGGAGGTGGAAACATTATGCTTTGGAAGTGTTTTTTCTGCTAAGGGGACAGGACAACTGCACCGCATCAAAGGGACAATGTACATGTACCATCAAATCTTGGGTGAGAACCTCCTACATTCAGCCAGGGCATTGAAAATG
The DNA here is from genome assembly GCF_036172605.1 of Pelobates fuscus. Classification (NCBI taxonomy): domain Eukaryota; kingdom Metazoa; phylum Chordata; class Amphibia; order Anura; family Pelobatidae; genus Pelobates; species Pelobates fuscus. Next base: position 109,291,504 of record NC_086328.1, on the reverse strand, counting down.
GGTCGTGCATGAGTATTCCCGGATGACAATGACCCAAAACACACAGCCAAGGCAACAAAGGAGTGGCTCAAGAAGAAGCACTTAGCCAGCCAGTCTCCAGACCTTAATCCCATAGAAAATCTGTGGAGGGAGCTAAAGGTTTGAGTTGCCAAACATCAACCTCAAAACCTTAATGACTTGGAGAGGACAAAATCCCTTCTGAGATGTGTGCAAACCTGGTGGCAAACTACAAGAGACTTCTGATCTCTGTGATTGCCAACAATGGTTTTGCCACCAAGTACTAAGTCGAAGGGGTCAAATACTTATTTCACTCATTGACATGCAAATCAATTCATAACTTTTTTTACATTAATTTTTCTGCATTATTTTTTTGTTATTCTGTCTCTCACTGTTAAAATACACCTACCATTACAATTATAGACTGATCATTTCTTTGTCAGTGGGCAAACGTTCAAAATCAGCAGGGGGTCAAATGCTTTTTTCCCTCACTGTATTTAAGGTGTTTAAAAACATTATGCAACAGTTAGAGTGTATGTACAAATATGTGTATTGTCCACACTGTACGCTAGTATAAACTGTTAAAGTCTAGTTTCCAAGATGAACAAGCTGAATGACCCCTGGCCGATACTGTTTCATACAAGCAATATAGGTCACGGCTATATCTCTCTAAATCAGTGGTAAGTAACCTGTTGTGACAGGGAAACAGATCATGTTAAGGACGAAGGCTTAGTAACGCTTTTCTTAGTTGTAAAACTAGCTCAGTGACTGGTTCTTTCATTTTAAAGCTACATGTACCAGATACAAATTATGTAAAAGACCATTAGAGTATTCCCATAATCAAGGGTCTCTCTCTCTCTTTAAAGCACTACGGAAACCATACTGCAGTAAATCATGTATTGTGATCAGATGCCTGTGGTCTGATGAACATGGTGCACCAGTTCCAACCAGTGGGTATCCTACCAAAATGCCATGCAGTCCTATTTTTTGGAGCCTGAACAAGAGGAACCAGTGCTCCAGATCCACCTTCCCCAGAAATTCAGCGGGAAATAGGTTTTGAAAGTCAAATGCAGCTAAAACACTGTATGGATTGATAAACAACCATGTGTAGCTTACTAGACTGAACACTGTATGGACTGATGGACTAACAGCTGTATGGATTGAAAGACCAACCTCTGCACAGACCGATATACCAATTGCTATATGGACTGAAAACCTTATAACTGTATATAACCTTATAACCGTATGGTCTGACAAAACAACCACTGTATGGAATAACAGGATGAACCACTGTGCATATTGAGCTATTGCAGTACAGACTGATAGACCAGTCACTGTACACACCAATAGGCTAATTGCTAAATTAATATCTGTTTCTACTGATTGACCAAGCACTGCACAGACTGATTGGTCAATCGCTGTACAGACTGATAGACCAATCGCTGTACAGACTGATAGACCAATAACTGTACAGACTAATTGACTTATCACTGTACAGACTGATAGACGAATGACCAATCTCTGTACAGACTGATTGACCAATGACAGTAGAGATTAACTGACCAATCGCTGTACAGACCAATCATAGTACAGAATGATTGACCAATCACTGAATAGACTAATTGACCAATCACTGTGCAGACTGACTGAGCAATCAATGTACAGAATGATAGACCAATTAATGTACAGACTGATGGACCAATCACTGTACATTCTAATAGACCAATCACTGTAAGACTGATAGGCCAATCACTGTACAGACTGATTGACCAATCACTGTACAGACTGACGAACCATTGACGGGACACACTGATAGACCAATTACTGTACACCCTGATAGACCAATAACCATGCAGTGTACTCACTGATAGACCAATCATGCAAAGACACATAGGCTACAATTCATTGTTAAGTCAATTTCAACCTGTTTATATAACATCATATCAATGACATAATATGCAATGCATTATTAATCATTATTAATAATTATAGAGCGCCAACATATCCCTTAGTGTTTAATAATGAGTAAACAAACATACAAAGCAACCAATATTTAATAAACAAAGTGAATCAAGACGAGAGGGGAGCTCTGATCAATTACAATCAATATCAGAATAAAATCTATATTTAGCTTTTTGTTTTATATGGGCAAAACAAAAATTGATAAAACTAGATCTATTCAAATCTCAAGGTGGCAGGTTTAATTCTCTACTAGGTCAACCCAGCCTTTGATCCCTTCACCATAAATGAAATCAGTATTATTAAGCTGGCTAAAATATTATCTACACTCCAGGATGTACTTGAAAATTCAAGACATCTAAATGCATTCTTCATGTGAAAACACTTTAAAAGTATAGAATATAATTAATATTTAATGTGAGTTAGCAGTTAGAGTAAGAGCTAATGTCTAGATGGTTTGTCTTCAGATTATTTTGTAAGTATGTTATAATTATATATCTTATGGATATTTTAATATACAGCATTTAACCAAGTCAGGCCTACAGTAGCCTCAATGTAATACTTGAGTAATAAGTGAGATATTTATGTGATTTTTCAAATGATTTTTTATGTTTTTGGATAAACTTTTAAAATATTCTTTCAAACTATTAAAATATCAAAAGTATATCATATATAAAATATATATCAATACATTGAAAAGCTATCAAAATATCAGAACATTTTTTCAAAGTATTAGATTATTTTAAACAATTATCTAAAAATATTATATCAAATTAAAAGCTTATCCATTAAATTGAGGTCAATATGTCAGGATTATTATGATAATGAGATATCGGCTTAGCCCTGGTACTTAAGGGGGTTAAAGGAATGCCATAATTAAAAATCTGTAACTTAGCACACGTGTGTATCCAGCATGTGTTTGTATCAGGGTTAGCGTGGCTGTGGTCTGTAAATTGGTTCATGCGGCTTCGATTCACATTAATGACATGTAGAGACTCAATATTGACATATTAAATGGCTTTAAAACCACATTTTCATAAACACACAGCTCAGCAAGTGTAACTGCAAACGTCTGACCAGTAACTACCACCAGCGAGCACAGACTATCCTCAGATTCACATCCTCCAGGAAAATTACTGGAATAGGGAATTGTGATGTTTATTCTACTGCCATGTGTTCATAGGGTAAAGAAAATGATATTGTGCAATAGAGCAGAATTAAATTCACTGCAAACTCATTTGATTCTGGCTGTGTTGTCACTAGCACGTTTGAGCCACAGAGCATCAAATTGCAAACTCTCCTGGTACATGGCCAGATATCAGCATACCGGGCTAATTCTCACTATCTCTGGTGGTGTGTCCAACTCCCAGGATGACTTGGGATCTGGTCACTTCCCTGTACGCTTAGGTGTTTAGCCAAGTCTCCATATCCTTAGGATGCATGACCAATTTCGAGAATCCACGTGGGCATGCTTAGTTCTCAATATCCCTGAAGTCTAGACACAGGAGCTAGAATTATAATGATGAACTGTATAATTTCAGGAGACACGAAACTAACATAGATATCATAAATCTAAAATATACTTCCTTTTTTACTGCTTATTTTGAACCAAAAATGCTAAAGCCACAGAACAGACGAATATCCGAGATTCCTATACATCAAAGAAATGATTAAGAAAAATATTTATCAAATACAAATTATTAAAAAATGCGCAAGACAAAAATAAATCCACTACTAAATGCCATTGTATTGTGGCTTTTGAAAGAGATCTTATCAGTCTCACCTTTCTTTCTTAGAACTAGAGTGTGGCTAAATATCTCCCAGCCATACCTTGCTCTTTTTCATGACCCCAAAAAGCATTTTAGTGCTTCTGCTATGGTGTGATCATGAAATCACGATAGACAAGCTTTATGTCAATGTGCCGGGTATTTGCAACTCTAGTTTTTATTAAATGACACTCACAAATATTAGCAGAAACTAGCAGGTGGGTTAATTCGCTATAAAATAGTGTTTTTACAAATTAGTTATGTTTAGCAGGATTCCGGCCACTTAGAGCATGAATATTATGTGCATATATATATACACACACGTTATATAATAGCAAGGCTTATTATGCCGTAAAACTGTCCAGGTGCCTGGAGTATCCCTTCAGTTTCTCCCAAAATCAGATTTCTCTAACTAGCGTAAACTAGAATAAAGAGTTGAACGTGAAGCCATGATGACTAAGGGAAATAAATACAGTAATTTTTGCACACTTCATAGGAACTTTTCCTAATTATTGTTCCACTTAACCCCATTTTCATTTTCAATGCAAATGTGTCATTTAATAATGTCACTAAGTAAATGTCTTGTTTTCATCCAACAGTCTCCTTTTTTTGTGAAACAGACGTGGCCTTTGATTAAACTAGGCCAACAAACGATGGCGTGTTCAGTCTCAGCCTTTGTTTCTTGTTCTTTTTTTTAATCTCTTCTCAACAGGCTTCTGGTGCCGTGCAGCTGATCATTCGCTGATAGCGGCTGAATCACCGAGCACGGGGTAATGAGGAGGTGGAACTCCACTTACGCAATCGAGATTCCCCTTCAGCCTACTCTCCATTTTTTTTTTAATTCTCAGCTCCTGTGTAAATTTATCTGATTTGCTAATGGGGCTGGATGAAAGCAGGATTAAAATAGAAAAAATGAAAAAAGACGAGATTATAACAATACCTACAGCAATTATATTAAGATACTTAGATCACTTTACATTCATCTTACCCCTCCCTGCCCCTCATCCGCCCTTCCATCTTTTAAAACACTCACATATTCTCAACTGTTTTTATCTGGGATACTCACGCAGGCACTGTGTCCTATCTATATCCTGTAATATTGACTAGCCTACTCTCACCAAGCCACATAGATGCTATCTTCTGATGATAAATTGGACCAAACTGCTCGTATAATTGATCTGGAATCCCTCTGCCCTCAGCAACCTTTCACTGTGGCATTTTGAAGGACTCAGTATCTCTCTGAAAAATGAAATGCAGATGAATACATTGCGATTCTTGCCGTTACGGAGCTCGGATTAGCGAGGGAATCAACTCCATCAATCCTACAAACGCTTCAATTGTTAAAAAGTTACTAATAAATAGCACAGATGATGGCTGCATTTTACCTGCTTGTTGATAGACTAAATCTTTCACTTTCCAAGCAATTAACATGCTATAAAATCGTCTGAAGGAGAAATCTTGGTCCTAGATCATGCCACCAGATGAAATTGTTATTATAGAGGCTGTGGTACGGAGTATAACTGCCCATTTAAATCTCCTTGTCTTTCTACACTGGGGGGGAAATAACCATTAGATGCAGATCATTGAAGCCTTTGATGTTCAATATCTTGCTGGGGGACAGACAAAAATTAATCAGTGTTCTAGTGAGAGAGATTAATTTTAGTTCCAAACAAAATAAAAAAAAATGGTTGCCAACGGGGGATCTACTGTTGTGCACAATGGACTTAACTATAGGGATAACCTAGAAACTCAAACACAAAACATATACTTAATACCCCCAAGGATGTACAAAGAGGAAAAGTCCCTATAAAAAATATTATTGTAAAATAAAAATGTAATCAGGTACATTTTTTAGGTAATCTATTTAGACATTTAAATCGGCCAATAAAATGCAAAATGATAAAAACCCAAAGTAGGTTAGGAGTTAATGTTTTTTTTTTTGTTTTGTTTTTTTATTCTTAATGCACATAGCATTCTGGTAGAATAGGGAAATAACTGCAGTGCATCCAAGAATTCTGTCAGGTTCATTAACCTTATGTCAGAGAAACAGCAGTATAGTCTTAAAGGGACAGAGGCACCTAACCTACCCTGGGTTTTTAAACATTTTGCTTTTTCCTTGCCAACTTGTATGTCTAAATGAAATACCTAATTAAATGTATCTGATTAAATGTTTTGATTTTACAATAATATTTGTATAGGGACCTTTCCTCTTTGTACTCCCTGGAGATATTAGGTGTGAGATTTTAGTTCCATTCACCTCCTGTGGCCAAATACAGGGTGTCTAGGACTACACATTTGATTGTTCAGACAGGCAACTATCCCAGAGTCCCTGTGATCACACTGAGTAGGAAGCCTGTCTTTTATGGCAGATAGAATCTGATAGTTCAGCCAGTCACCTTTATGTATGAATAAGTTACATACTACTATTTCCATTCAGCTGCACAGATCAGGAGTGTGGAATTAAGTTTTCATGACTCCAGAGTCTCCCCATCAGACTGAAAACTCGGGCAATTCACTATTTAATAAGTAAATCATAGTCAAGCTGACTTTGTGCTGTGCACATTGACCACTGACTTGAAATCTAATGTTATGTTTTGGAGGCTTGTAGACTCTGAGTTGATTGACAATACTGGTGACCTCAGATCACCGAAAACACAACCAAATCAGGGCTAATGTTAGTTTCTTGACTTGTGCACAGGGAGAAACATCGTTTCAGCTAAACCATTTAAATAAAATAATAATTTGGGATGACTGAATTTTGGCCATATGGCAATTCAGCCTAACAGAATTACAGTAACAAAAACTGATTAGGAAAACAAATCAGAAGAACCAAAAGAGTGTAAAAAATATTGGAACTTTTCCCACTATTTGGTTCACGGATCAAGTGAGAAAAAGTAACGAATAGAGGGGAAAAGAGCAGGAAAAGTAAAAAAAAAATCTGTATTCCAATTGTATATATTGATGAATTACATATATAAATATAATTTTTCTTCACTGCTCCTCCTTTTCCCCTTTAATGATCAGTCGATATCATCTTTTTTTTCCCATCCGTCCTCTTTTTATGGTGCCATGGGTGGAATTCAGAATCACAGATTAAAACGGACATGCTTGTCCATTGTTTGTGTCATTTCGATCATGATTCAGCTACATTTTGACTCAGAGTTCAATCATTCAAATGGTCACCTGACGGATTGCAGATGGTAACGGAATGCATCTCCAAGTCTACTTCTGATCGTTGGCATGGAGTGTTTGACCCTTATGTATCTTTCATTAGAACAAAGATGACTTCACCCTGCTATTGAGGTATCGTATCAGGTCCCCACCCAATTTCGTCTAACTTACATCAAAGTGCCCGAACTACACAGTATGGACAGATTTGCCATGGGATTCACGGCACCCATGTTATCTGCAGAAACAAAATTAAACCACTAGTTTGCTTTCATTGCCAGAAGCAAAGCATTTAAAATAAGAGTTTGTACGATGTACTCAAGCGAATATGAAAAAAAAAATATTATTTTATGCTTTATCGCTCTTTTGGTTAAAGTGACCTCTAGGAGATCCCTGGGGAATTTACACAATCAGGAAATAAATCAATACAAAAAATACCTTGAATATTATAATACCAAAGATCGCTTTAAATTAGCTGCAGAGAAATAGTAAAAAAATCATTATCTTTTGGGCAGGGACAGACAATGTTCATATAAAAGAAATTAAAAAAGAAAACTGAAAATAGGACGTTAAATACAGCATCTCTGCAGAACATTATGCGTAATAAAATCACTGGCCTGGAGCATTGTTTATAGAGTGAACCAGGAAATAGGATTGTGCACGGGATATTCAGCAACAAGAGACAATTGACTAGACACTGGAAAATGATTTACATGGCACTGGAAGATTGCCTTTCCTGTTACTAGACACTGGAAGATAGTTTGAAACAGTGGATGATTGTCTACCTGATAACTAGTGTATAAAAGATGATTTATCCCCCAACTAGAAGTCTGCTGATCCTCCAACTAGACACTGGAAGATAGTCTATCCATATCTGGACACTGGTAGATAGATTAACACATGACTAGACACTGGAAGGTAGATCGTTGACCCTATGGTTACACACTGGAAGATAGATTACCCCGTGACTAAAAACCAGAAGATAGTTTACCCTGAGATTAGACACTGGAAAATAGATTGTTTAACCCATGACGAGATACTGGAAATTAGCTTACCCCATGATTAGTCGAAGGAAGATATTTTACCCCATGAGTAGACAAAGGAAGATAGGTTACCCCACAGCTAGACACTTAAAGATAGTTTACTCCATGGCTAGATACTAGAAGATAGCTTACCCTATGTCTCATCGTCGTATCATTGGAAAATGGTTTACCCCATGTATCATCCCTGGAAAATGGTTTACCCTGTGACTAGACATGGTAAGTTAGTTTACCACATGACTAGACACTGGAATATAGATAGTTTACTTCATGACAAGACACTGGAAGATAGATAGTTTACCACATGATTAGACACTGGGAGATAGATTACCCAGATATTAGACAATGGAAGATAGATACTTTACCACATGGATAGGCACCAAAAGATAGATTAACCCATGACTAGACAGTAGAAGATAGATAGTTTACCCCATGATCGGATACTGTAAGATAGCTTACCCCATGACTAGATAAAGGACGATAGTTTACTCCATGACCAGATACTAGAAGATAGCTTACTCCATGTCTCATTGCTGGAACATGGTTTACTCTATGGGAAGATAGTATACCCCATGACTAGGCACTGGAATAAAGATAGTTTACCCCATGACTAGACACTGGAAGATAGAAAGTTTACCCCATGATCAGTTACTTGAAGATAGCGTACCCCATGACTAGACAAAGGAAGATAGGTTACCCCATGACTAGACACGGGAAGACGGCTTACTTCATGGCTAAACACTGGAAGATAGTTTATTTCATGACTAAACACTAGAAGATATATCATCATTGGAAAATTGTTTACCCCATGTCTCATCACTGGAAAATGGTTTACCCTGTTACTTGATATGAGAAGATTGTCAACTACGTTACTAGACAGTAGAATATAGATAGGTTACCCCATGAATAGACAATGGAATATAGAAAGTTTACCCCATGAATAGACAATGGAATATAGATAGTTTACCCCATGAATAGACACTGGCAGATAGAGAGTTTATCTATCTCCCAGTGTCCAGTCATGCAGTGAAGTATCTGTCATGATCTTGAGCAGGTCATGTAAGAGACATTGGCCATAGTTAACATTAGAGGCTTTATTAGGGAGTTTGGCTATAATAGAAAACAACAGGATATATTATAAATGAAATAACAGGCAGAGGGAAAATGAAAGAAACAAAGGTTTAGGCAATATGCCCTATATAAGTTATAAACAGGATGTAGAAAGATAATAAAAGAGCATATAGATAAAAGTATAGGTTGAATATAGAGGGTCAAGTGTAAAAGAAGAACAGAATGGAACAACAAGGTTTCGAGGAAATGGGAAAAGCAGCCCCCCTGTTGGTGGGAGCACTGATAATAAAGGAAAATAACACCTTGTAATAGGAGTTAGCAGCAATGTCCAGATAGGTGTTATGCAGGTTGGTGTAAATCAGGATGGCAGGATAGTAGCGTAGGTTGGGCTAGTTTGGAGCAGGTTGGTATACAGCTGGTTGGCAGAATAAAGCAGGATAGAAGCGTAGGTTAGGCTGTGTTGGAGCAGGGTGGTATAAAGCGGGTTGGCCGGATAAAGAAGGATAGAAACGTAGGTTGGGCTGGGTTGGATAAGGTTGGTATAAAGCTGGTTGGTAGGATAAAGCAGGATAGAAACGTAGGTTAGGCTAGTTTGGAGCAGGTTGGTACAAAGCTGGTTGGCAGGATAAAGCAGGATATAAACATAGGTTGGGCTGGGTTGGAGTAGGGTGGGATAAAGCTGGTTGGCAGGATAAAGCAGGATAGAAACGTAGGTTGGGCTGGGTTGGAGCAGGGTGGTATAAAGCTGGTTGGCAGGATAAAGCAGGATAGAAACGTAGGTTAGGCTAGTTTGGAGCAGGTTGGTATAAAGCTGGTTGGCAGGATAAAGCAGGATTGAAACGTAGGTTGGGCTGGGTTGGAGTAGGGTGGGATAAAGCTGGTTGGCAGGATAAAGCAGGATAGAAACGTAGGTTGGGCTGGGTTGGAGCAGGGTGGTATAAAGCTGGTTGGCAGGATAAAGCAGGATTTAAACGTAGGTTGGGCTGGGTTGGAGTAGGGTGGGATAAAGCTGGTTGGCAGGATAAAGCAGGATAGAAAAGTAGGTTAGGCTAGTTTGGAGCAGGTTGGTATAAAGCTGGTTGGCAGGATAAAGCAGGATAGAAACGTAGGTTAGGCTAGTTTGGAGCAGTTTGTTACAAAGCTGGTTGGCAGGATAAAGCAGGATTGAAACGTAGGTTAGGCTAGTTTGGCGCAGGTTGGTATAAAGCTGGTTGGCAGGATGAAGCAGGATAGAAACGTAGGTTAGGCTAGTTTGGAGCAGGTTGGTACAAAGCTGGTTGGCAGGATAAAGCAGGATAGAAACATAGGTTGGGCTGGGTTGGAGTAGGGTGGGATAAAGCTGGTTGGCAGGATAAAGCAGGATAGAAACGTAGGTTAGGCTAGTTTGGAGCAGGTTGGTATAAAGCTGGTTGGCAGGATAAAGCAGGATTGAAACGTAGGTTGGGCTGGGTTGGAGTAGGGTGGGATAAAGCTGGTTGGCAGGATAAAGCAGGATAGAAACGTAGGTTGGGCTGGGTTGGAGCAGGGTGGTATAAAGCTGGTTGGCAGGATAAAGCAGGATAGAAACGTAGGTTAGGCTAGTTTGGAGCAGGTTGGTATAAAGCTGGTTGGCAGGATAAAGCAGGATTGAAACGTAGGTTGGGCTGGGTTGGAGTAGGGTGGGATAAAGCTGGTTGGCAGGATAAAGCAGGATAGAAACGAAGGTTGGGCTGGGTTGGAGCAGGGTGGTATAAAGCTGGTTGGCAGGATAAAGCAGGATTTAAACGTAGGTTGGGCTGGGTTGGAGTAGGGTGGGATAAAGCTGGTTGGCAGGATAAAGCAGGATAGAAAAGTAGGTTAGGCTAGTTTGGAGCAGGTTGGTATAAAGCTGGTTGGCAGGATAAAGCAGGATAGAAACGTAGGTTAGGCTAGTTTGGAGCAGTTTGGTACAAAGCTGGTTGGCAGGATAAAGCAGGATTGAAACGTAGGCTAGGCTAGTTTGGAGCAGGTTGGTATGAAGCTGGTTGGCAGGATAAAGCAGGATAGAAACATAGGTTGGGCTGGGTTGGAGTAGGGTGGGATAAAGCTGGTTGGCAGGATAAAGCAGGATAGAAACGTAGGTTAGGCGAGTTTGGAGCAGGTTGGTATAAAGCTGGTTGGCAGGATAAAGCAGGATTGAAACGTAGGTTGGGCTGGGTTGGAGTAGGGTGGGATAAAGCTGGTTGGCAGGATAAAGCAGGATAGAAACGTAGGTTGGGCTGGGTTGGAGCAGGGTGGTATAAAGCTGGTTGGCAGGATAAAGCAGGATTTAAACGTAGGTTGGGCTGTGTTGGAGTAGGGTGGGATAAAGCTAGTTGGCAGGATAAAGCAGGATAGAAAAGTAGGTTAGGCTAGTTTGGAGCAGGTTGGTATAAAGCTAGTTGGCAGGATAAAGCAGGATAGAAACGTAGGTTGGGCTGGGTTGGAGCAGGGTGGTATAAAGGTGGTTGGCAGGATAAAGCAGGATAGAAACGTAGGTTAGGCTAGTTTGGCGCAGGTTGGTATAAAGCTGGTTGGCAGGATAAAGCAGGATAGAAACGTAGGTTGGGCTGGTTTGGAGCAGGTTGGTATAAAGCGGGTTGGCAGGATAAAGCAGGATAGAAACGTAGTTTGGGCTGGGTTGGAGCAGGTTGGTATAAAGCGGGTTGGCAGGATAAAGCAGGATAGAAACGTAGGTTGGGCTGGGTTGGAGCAGGTTGGTATAAAGCGGGTTGGCAGGATAAAGCAGGATAGAAACTTAGTTTGGGCTGGGTTGGAGCAGGTTGGTATAAAGCGGGTTAGCAGGATAAAGCAGGATAGAAACGTAGGTTGGGCTGGTTTGGAGCAGGTTGGTATAAAGCTGGTTGGCAGGATAAAGCAGGATAGTGGCATAGGTTCTTGGATAGGTTTACAGGAGCCAGGAACAGAAGTCTTACAGGATGAGCATCAACTTCATTGTAAAGGCCCTGTAGTCAGCAGAGTGTAGCCTTATGTAGGATCTCATTGGGTTAGGCAGGTGAGGTTGATGAAGGTGAAATCCAAGGTAAGTTGTTAGGGAGGCTACTTGTGGTGGAAAACTGGTATTGCAATAAAATAAAATAGAAGAAAAAGAAACATATCCCTGGTTCTTGGGATAGGATCCTGACACTATCTATCTTCCAGTGTCTAGTCATGGGGTAGTTTACCTATGATTAGACACTTGAAGATTGCATAGCCTATAAATATATGATTGGAAGATTGTAGAACCTGTGACTAGATTGTTATGGCCATAATTAGACTGGAATGTACTTATTTAAAGGACAACTCACTTATCACAAATAGAGCAAATTAAAAGCAATTAATTGGAATGGCTTTGCTCAGTCACTGCATTTTAAATTCTAGTAGATTATGTAAAAGCATCTGGTGGTTAGGATGAAAAGAGATTCACATCTTGGCAAACTCTAATAAAACTGTCTTACAGAGTCCACTTGAAGTGAGAATGCTTTCTCTCTCATTAAGTGTTCAGGATGCAAGAGAGCACCCGTGTAGCCATAAAATGATCCCTGCTAATCATTGCGCTGCTCAGAAAGCTCACAGTTCCATTATTGATTTCCCTGCTCTGCTCTCAGACTGATCTTCCACTTGCCTTTTGCACATGATGGATGAGAAAGTGGATAGCTGTGTGGGATAACTGCTTGAAAAGAGACAAAGGATGATTTAAAACCTGTAGATAGTAGCTTGGGCTACCAGATAGAGACCATAGATGGTATAGTACATAGCAGGTAAGTGTTTCAGATCAATACGTTTAGATTTTGATCAAACTGATGTGATGTGAGGCAGATCTCTTTCTGAAAATCAAAACATTACTTATATTATCCATATAAATCATAAAATAACTGTTAAATAATGTGTAACTCTATATGTATCATTTAAATGGGTGAATGGATGGATAGATGGCTGGATGGGTGAATGGATGAATTATTGGATGGAGGAGTGGATGGGTGGGTTGAAGGATGGATGGATGGGTGGATGCTTGGGTGGGTGGGTGGTTGGGTGGATAGACAGAAACTCAGAAAGAGAGGCAGATAGATGGACACATATAGAGAGATATAGTTAGAGTTTGATATAGAAAGATAAACAGATAGATTAGACAAACAGGTAGAGAGAATGAAGACAGGCAAACAGGCAAATAGAGTGATATTAGCTAGTATGCCCATTATTTCAAGTGACAGTTCATACTTTAAAATTCCATATGGCATGATGGGTGATGTCTTCTCCGACAATAAAATTTGCTTGGCATGGACCTTGAATTTCAGGTAAAGCTTTAGAACATGTGGGTCAAGATGTGCCCTGGATTTGTTAAAATGTTGGGCAACTATCGGTTTATCAGAAATCCCACATTTTGAAACACTATGCAAATGAATCACGAAACACAAGAAACAAACTGTTTACTCTGTTTTGGCACATCTGAATTAGTCTTCACAAAATGATTACATGAATGAATTTTGTTTGAACCAAAATACCACATGGACGAATCTCAAATACATTTTTTTTTTATTTATTTTTTTTACAGATTAATTCATTCGGACAAACTGAATATTTTCACCGTGCACAAATCTATTAATTATTATTATTATTATTAGTATGATAAACACCCCCTATGAATTCTCCCTACATGTCACGATCAGATGCCTGGGCTGAATTAAGAATAGCAGCCACAAACAGGATACCATTTGTGTTAATCAATACACTACAACAAAACATATATAGGCAAATGCATTTGATTCATGTAAAAAAAAAATTTTTAATTGACCGTACAAGAAAATGCAACTTGTATTTGAAAAACATTTGCTAAAAGTAGTGTAATAGATGTACAAAATGGGAAATATAATGTGGAAACCACTCATAAATCATCTTAGACATCCCAAACAAATTTACATCATACTTTGCTAATGTAAACATACAAAGCTTGTCTAACCTTTCCCCTTAGCATTGGCTGAAATCTTCAATTCCTCTTATGTTTTTAAGTTTGCTGCTGTAATGTTTTCATTTTAATAATTTCCATTAAGACAAGCGTTACCTTAAATTGTATCACTTACCCAAAAGGGAGTCTTACCATTAACTTACATCTAGATACAATTATATTTTTTGCATGTAGATTTATATTATATTGTGCAATTGTCGCCACATTCTTCTTCTTTTTTTTTTTTTTTTAAAGATCCCTTTGATTAAAAACAATTTAAATTGCATGTTCATTTTTGTTCCAAAATCTATATTTTTGCATATATCTCTATTAAATCTCATTTGACACTTGCCTGTCCAAATTCTACAAAATAGTGATTGTTTTTAGGTTTTTTTTTTTTTGTATTTGAGCAGTTTAGTATCCCTTAAAACATTAAAGTTTTTCCACAACGATAACTACCAGTGAAATAGGCATGTAAGGTATATGCAAAAACTAAGGGCAACTTGCTTAGTTGATCACTAAGTAATTGTGCATGCACTGAATGAAATCTTTGCTAGTGTCCTTGCAGAGTTGTTATTGCAAAAACTCAGGAAGTGAACTTCTTTCTTGATGTATATCCAATCTGCAAATAGTAATCACATCAGTGAAAAGTGAAATACACAGTGAATGGGTATGTGTGGTAGCAATAATAGCTAGCCACACACCACCTGAGTGGGAACCCCTTATACCACTCTAAATAATTCTCAAAAATACATAAAATAGGTGGAACACACGTCTGATGATTCTATAAAGAAAAACAAAATAACATAGTGCTATTTCGCCAGTATAAATAATGTAGAGATATTGTGGATATCAAGTAATCACAAGCATGGAGCCAAATTATAACATATGGCTCTCATGGGTAGTGCAGAGGGACTCTTAATAGGATGTCCACATCCTTCTTCCAGATGGTCCTTGTGTAGCCCTTAAAGATTCTGGAGTAAAGATTAGATGAAAAGCTTATCTCTCATATAAAAAAAAGCTTTATTAAATTAAATAAAATAAACAAAGTGCACAGTGTGCAATAAAATAAAATATTTGATGGTTAAAAGAAAAAAAGTTAAAATAAGTCCCAATTAGTCCAATATTGGCACTGCCTGATGGCTAGTAGGTCCGATATCTCTAAGTTATTTATACTGGCAATATTGTTATTTTGTTTTTCTTTATAGAATCATCAGACGTGTGTTCCACCTATTGTATGTATTTCTGAGTAATCACACCAGCTTGAATTACTAGAACCCATGTGGCTTCATAATGGCATCAAAACAAAGTTTTTCCAAAATAAAGTTTTTATGCCTGCACAACTTTGTACAGCCAGGAGCACAAGCATTCCTTTGGAAAGCAGAGAAACTGCACAGCTATCTGGTATTCACTGAATGGAGTTGCAGTTTCATGGACTCAAAAAACATAATTTTACTGGTTGAAATGCTGCTCTTGAGGAAATCAGGTTTTACTACACAAACTGCATTAGTACAAATATTAATTTCAGTTCTGCGGCATAGAACGGAGCGAAATCTAAAATTCATTGGATTAAATAAATATTGACGGTTCCCTGCAGAATGACCATTCAAGGCAGGAAGAACCTTTATAATGCATTCCCATACTTTGAATGCTCAGTAGGTGCACAACGATTAGACTGCTCTGGTTGATATGTACAGGTATAAATTCCCGAATTGTGCTTTCAAGGCTTTTCAGATTGTTAAAACCATGACAAGACATTGGAAGATTGCTTACCCCATTATTAGACACTGGATTTTGGATATTCTGAATTTGGGTCATTTAGCTGTTTGGCTGAATTCCATATCTCCCGAACGCCATATGGACGTATACCTGAGCAAATAAATAGCACGAGGGACAAACATATGGTACTTTTTAGGTGGTCATAGGGGACCCACTATTTTGAAATTATTTGCTTATTTTTTTATGCGTCTCGATTGTCTCTTCTAGGGAGAGCTCATTAGTTGTCTCTCATGACATGCTAATGTTTGTTTAGTTATGTTTGTTTGTTTTTTAATTTATTTTAAGCCACCTTAAACCACCTTCTGATCATAACTAAACTCAGCAGCTACAGCTATGTATGCCTTCCAGTTAATCTGGGTGCAAGTATTGGAGTTAGACTTAAATAATATGCGCACATTAAATACAAGTACTGACCACAAAAACCGTTGTCATTTTAACCACTATTTCCTACTGGGTGTACACAGACACACAGACCAGCACACAACCCATCATCCTTAGGCAGTACGCCATAAATTCCGTGCCAAAAAATCTTACCTAGATGATTGCAGAGATACCTGAGCCACCTGGACCTTTGTTTACCAGCCCCTCCTCCCCATCCTTCACATCTAGAAAAAATCCAATCCATTAAACATCTGGAAATAACATATTAAAATTGTATAATTTTCAGAGAAGAATCCTGAAATCTCTGCTGATTTAAATAATTTGTTTATAGCCTTTTTAATCAGACAGTGTAGTCTGTATCCCCTGTTGTTGAAATGGGTGTTGGTCATCTGACTAATGAAATAATTAAGCAGTAGGTTGTATGTCACTAATCAGTGAAGAGAAGCTGATTATGAAACAATATATGGATTCTATTGCTGCCAATCTCTGCTTGGAAGAGGGCTGTGTTCTATAAAACATACAAAATTCTTTAATATTAGTATTTATGATAGGTGGGGTTTGTGCGCCGCAAGGCCTAGATGAGAGCTGGAAGAAAACTTGTTTATTTGTGAATGTTAATACATAGCCTGACTACTCGCAATAAGGTCAGCTGAGCAAGGGATTCCCCGGAGGGAGGCGTTCTCTATTTTATTCTTTCTTCATCTGTCCATCCCTCTCAAACCTCCTGTGTTTTAAAATGAGAATATTATTCTGAAGCATTTATTGTTCCTTTGGCTTTTTCAGAGGAAGAGTAATAAAAATTGGGCTGAGCGAGGATATTATGTGAACAAATATTCCATGGTCAGCCCTCAACGAGCAAATCATTTCATGGTGATTGAGTAAAACCAAATAAAGTGTAAAATACGGCAGTTGATATTTTGCAAAACTTTCTAATGGCCATATCTATTTGGACTAAGACCCGTTTTTTTTTTTTTTTGGCTCTATGTACAGCTGAGAAAGTTATAGAAACCACCAGTTTCTGCAGTAAAACTGCCAGCTAGATTTCATTTCAGACAGACACAGATAGACACAGATAGACAGACGCAGAGAAACATACAAACACATAAATACAGAGAGGCAGACAAATAGTAATACAAAGAGACAGACCAACAGTAAAACAGAAAACCAATGTAAATCTATATTTATCCAGGTTCATAAGTATAACTTTACATGTGGCAGTTACTCATTAAAAGGTAAATTGAGGCAATTTGAATAAATACATTTTTCTAAATTACTCCGACAAGAACATTTCTCTAGCTCATTGGATTTTGAATTTGGCTATTTTGTGAACATTTGGCAGAATTTGCTGTGTATTAAATAAATCTCATATTTATAAAAAAAAACTAATTACACAAATTTAGTTTTTTACTCAGGAGTAACATATCTTTAATCCAGATGGTACAAAATATCCACATTATCATACAGAGCATAACATACTGATTAATTTATCAGTATTATTATTAGAGTTTTATTATTTATAAAATCTGAATATGATCTCTGGCATGGCACATAAACAGATTAAACATTTAAGTCACTAAACTGAGCTTTATGCATCTCTCCTTCAGCTGTCGAAATAAACCCTCTACAATTAGGCAATTTAAAGAGTTCCATGTTGAATTTGAATTGTGTTTATTAATTTATGGATTATAGTTCAACTGAATAAAATGCTATTCTACATAGAGTACTGGAGTTTTATTAAAGGTTCCGAAATTGAATAGTGGTCAGTAACCTTGGAGACCAGCCATGCCTACTGTGTCCATTAATACTGTACCCTTACCACATGTGATGCTCTAGCACTGAGCTATGCTGAGCATGACATTATGCAGCTTCACACGGTATTCCCAGGGCTGACATTCACATGCTACTTCAGGTTAAAAGCCAGAGGTTTTATCGATTCCGACAATTGTCCAGCAGACGTACAGAATACAGTTACCTTTGAACATTTTCCTCAATCATGAGCTTCCATTCTACATCAAAGAAATACAGAAATGTCCTTTAAAAAAAAAAAAAGAAAAGATGAAAAAAAAACCTAATTTGGAGAAAATGAAATATTGAAGCATTTCTCTATTAAATCAATTCAGATCCTCTTCAGATTCAGCTGCGAATGCTCAGACCTCAATTATACTTTTAATGACGAGCTGACTTCATAGTCATTTTCCTAATAAGCTTTAACTACTGACAAATCTGCAGCCACTTGTAATTCTTGTGAAGACTATTCTAAAGCTAAAGAAACTGACGTTCACACGGCGTCTAATCATTTCACCTTTTGTTCTTTACAGGAATTGCCAATAATTGTGTTTCTCTGTGTGTATTGTATTAAATGAAAATGAAGGTCTAGGCCTTAAGTTAGCACAACAGAATGAGCTTTTCACAAATGTCGCAAGGAGCAAGCATATTCTATTGCAAGTGTGTCCATCAGGAGAACTTCAAGCAGTTATGGAACGACAAATATGTTAGACCACTTTTAGACCACCTCTAGTCCAAAAGGATCAGCATACAAAATTATAACCTCCTTGCAGGTGGATCAACTCAACATAATGTAGATTAGACATGTGCATGGAAAGAAAATCCAGCTCACTTCAACCACTTTTTTTAGAAACAGAAACATTTTTGGGATGCTCGAATTTTGCCCGAATGTTGCATGGCAGAAGTTAGGTCCTGCAAAACCGGTTGAAGAACCAGATAAGGTGAACTAATAGGGCATAAAAATTGGCCAATAATTTAACTGAAGAAAATATACACACTATAATATTATTTATATATTTTGTCGTATACTGATATAAACAATTTCCTGCCATTTTGTTCACAGATCATGTGAGAAAAAGTAACAAATATAAGGAAAAACAGGAGGATCAGTGAAAAAAATGTATATAAGTGCCAACTATTACACCTATTTGTCATTATGTTGAATTTTTTTTATATATATCTATATATATTTTTTTTCGTATTATATGTGTATTATATAGATTTTTTTTACCGCTCCTCCTTTTTTCCATCTATTACTCACTTCTCAATAAAATCAACACTTACTGCTTGTCCTCTATCAATCAATCATCATTTTTCCCATCAATCATTACTTTTTTTTGGCAAACATGTTGGTTTATGATACGGTTCATGATACTTTGGTATCAAGTTGATTCATGATGGTTCATGATAACGGTAGAATTTTGGCTCGAACCTTGGGAATTCGACAATCATTCGATCGTCTCAAATTCTGACAAATTGCGGTGCAGACCTTATTGAATATCCAAGTTCAATGTTGATAGGACAATCTATTGGCAGAGAATGGACTCTTTGGTTAGTTAGAAACCAATGTATAATGTCATAAATTCTAGAATAAGTGGTAGCATCACCTTATTAACTTCTTACAGCAATGAAAAGCAATATTAATGAAATAAAAAAAAGGAAAGTGACCTGGGCTGTTGAAGACTGGTGCTTAGATGTTTATACTTTCTAATTTTCTAGAATTTTCTCTCTCTTTTTTTTTTTAATGGTGGATATCTCACTAACCCCTCCCCCACAACATTCTATTAATCACTAGAGAATACAAATTGTACTATTAAATTAGACATGTGTTGTGTTATTTTCACACTTTTCATTAATGTAAATATAATTTGAAGAGAAAGGTCAGACTGACCTCCACTGTTCCATCTACTCTGCCAACAGCGAAAAAAAAAGATACACTTATAAGAAAAAATAATTAGAAAGAAATTTACACTAAAACACCTACACTGCTAATTTACAAACCTGTATAATGCCTAAACACAAGGGTCAATTTAAATCCAGATATGTGTTTGGGGTTCATTCTCTAAAGAGTACATTGTAGTAGAAAGCAAATGTAAACCAAAATGGTAGAGCTGTCAGATAGTTGGTTACTAACGCTCAACTACACACTGATTGTAAATGATATAAATATACACAAAAACAAAAGAAAATAGTGTGATATTGTGTGAACATGAAATCAATAAAGTAGCGTCTACATCATCCTTGGTCTTTTTATTTTATCAAGGTACAACGTGCTCTGCTGATAGTAGTCTCTTCACGTAAACAAGGTCAATCGCATTATTGGAAAACCCCACTGCTCGCACTTTGCAGAATGTGAAAATGCACAAACATCTTTTCATTTCAGTTGAATGTCTTTTTATTTCAGTTTACGCCTGTGTATAATCCATTCACACCTTGAAACACACATTATTTTCATTGGCTTGTTATGCTGGATTTGTACCGAACACAAATTTCTGTCCCTATTGTAGTGTTTTCTGTTTTTAAAGAGCACTGCTAAAGAAAAGTAATTGAACTCTTGTTCTGTCCTTGACGCTGAACAGATAAAAGGTATCTTTGAATGCAGAGTAACAGAATTTAAAGCAAACTTTAATTCCCAAAAGTAAAAAAAAGTTATTAAACCAGTAGTAATGTTCTACATTTTTTCAAAGTAAATTCTCTTTGAAATCTAAATACTCTTTTAGGGGGGCGGAGCCTGGCTGCTGCAGCGACTGGTCGCACGATCTTAGAGCTCCCAAACAAGATAGCAAAATCGGACGATAAAATCGATTGATTGCACCCACAGTGTCTCAGGGGACCCCCCTTGCTAACAAGACCAAGATGGGACGCAAAACAAAGAAGCCCAGGCCAGATAAGCCCAGCCCGGGGTTCACAATCGGGGACCTAGGGTGGCAAGCGCATGGTGCCACTGGGCCCAAGATGGCTACCCTCACCGGAGGCTACTCTGATTATTCCGAAGACGACTCATTGGGAGCCGAGGAATACCCGCTGGCACCAGAGAGACCCATGCGGAGACCACAGGACACGGATGTGTCCCCGGTGACAAAATCTGTGCTACAAGAGATGTTGGCCGAGCTCCAGAGAAACATCTCAGCGGACATAGCAACGATCCGCGGGGACCTAAGAGGCCGCAAAGGCCACATCGGGAAACTTGAACTCACCACCACAGAGAACTCCCAGCACCTAAAGTCACTCCAGCAAACAGTGCAGGAACTGCAACGACAAAAACATATATGTGAACGCCAGTTCGCTGCCCAAGAAGACTCCCGGCACCAAAACAACCTGAAGATACGTGGAGTGGCAGAGGAAATACCAGATGAGGAGTTGCCACACTTGGTAAGACGCCTAATTGGGGCCTTACTATAACTCCGACAGGCTAAGTCAGTGGTGATCGAGGGCCAATTCCGCGTACCCAAACCTCTCAGGGCCCCGAACACAGCCTCCAGGGACCTGGTGGTCTGTTTCAGAAGCAGATCTGATAAAGCTGCAGTTCTAATGGCACTCAGGGGACACTCACCTTATCATTTTGAAAATATGCCCCTCACCGTCTATGCCGACCTCTCGGGGAGCACCTTGGCATGGAGGAAATCGCTCCGGCCATTCACTGTGCTCCTGCAACAGAAAAACATCCGCTACCAGTGGAAGCTTTCCTGCACATTGATGGTACATCAGGGAGACACTCCACACGCCATTCACAACCTTCAAGAGGCTGCCGGAATACTACCGTCACTAGGAATGCCTCCAGATGCGGTCACCCGAGACATTCAGTCTAAGATACCGCTCACTAACGACTGGGACCCCGCAAACATGCCCCCTTTTGTCCTGCAATGACACACCCCTGATTCCTATGCGGCTGCAACCACCTAAGTGTGCAGCTAACAACCGGGACTCACTTGGACTCTTGCCGGTCCGGACTTGTGATCAGTCCAGATCATTTTGTTTTATTATTTCATGGCTCTCAAGTTCACTATAATTTTCTATGATTTTAATGTTCATTTTCCCTCAACCAGCTATGTGACACTGCTTAAATTGATGCATGCACCAGAAATGCCTACCTAGGCTACTAACATACGTGCAAACACAATTTTCTGACAAATATCGTCTCACTTCTAATACAGTGAATGCCCGGTGGTCCAACAGCTCACCGGTTTAATGATAATGTTATTGTTTAGCATGTTCTCTGCACTCTATAATGTCAGGTATACAGCTGACTACGCTCTCACAGTCTACCTAACCCCGCTAAGCTACGCTATAGGCTGTGAATCTTGCCTGCATAAATCGAATAACACCCTTGTAACATTCTTAAGTCACAAACACTACACTCCATTTTGAAGCTAGATACATTCAGCTAGTATACAAAACTATAAACATAGGCATTTTATCTATGTACCCATGACTCAACTAGCTAACGCTACATGGTAGATGAGCTTATATAGCAAGCACCCTCACCACACGATCTCAACTCAGCTCTTCTCAATCTCAAGACAAACATATGCTAGTTTAACAAATAGCTTGTTCGTACTATAGTTTATGCCTGGTTATTCAAATACACTAGTCATTGTGGCACAGCATCACAAACTGTTGCAAATGTTTATACCATGTCATTGTTTTATTCTTATGTTCAAACTCTGAATGCCAACGATATCAGGATGCCGCAAGCAAGTTCGATCTCAAACAAATAGATATCGTTAGACATGTCTGCATAACTTTTTACATTTATAAAACAAAAACTGTGCAAAAATGTTCCAAGCCACTGTTTAATCTATCTATGTTTAAATATGAATGTACGCTGTTGTGGCGTATAAATGCGCTTTGTACTCTCCTGCACAACAAAAATAAAGAATTATAAAATCAATACTCTTTTAAGTGGAAATTACCCAATCTCATCCACCCTTTACCAAATGTCATTTTTCCTTTCTCCAATCCCAGCCATACTGTACCCAACCCATATATATAATAAAATACAATAAACCCTTGTGATCTTTTTTGACCATGGGAACATAATGATAAATGGTACTAGCCAATGGAAACCAGACAAATCAGCTCTTCACAGTATAACAGCAATATCCTCATGGCATGACAGGTAAAGCATTAGCAATAAAACTGACATCTAACGGAAATCCAGTATTCCGACACTGATAAACATTACAGGTTATTGCTGGGATATCTATTTGGAACGATTGCTAGACATTTAGTAGGTAGCTATCCTGATATCTGATATTGATATGGTCTGCAGATAGCTAGCAAGTCCATTTCTTGATGATACCTACAAGATAACATTTGTTGAAATTCAATTTGTAATCTTGTATTAATAATCTCTACATGTTTATGGTCAGAGGACATCAAGTAGGTAAATTAGTAGGTGATTTAACAGTCACAGAACTTCTAGTGGCTACATGCTTCACAATAACATATAATGGTGTATGTTCATGAGGGCTTTCAGGAGGCAAACTGATTTAATTTTCTGTTATGGAATATTTTGTATGTTGGCTATGACTGCTGCATATTGGTTAGAAATAAAGACTTTGACTCTGAACTGAAATATGTTAACATGGACATCCAACGGGTGAAGTCTTCTCAATAATCCATCCATACATATCAACCAGTGGACGTCCAATTCCGAAACATCCCAATAGCTCATACAGGTTTATGGTCAGTACACATCCAGTACATAAATACATAAATAATCCATACAAGCCAATGGTCAGTAGAAATCCAGTGCGTAAGCCATCATGATATTCCAGGCAGGTTGACTGTTAGTGTTTATTTGGTATCTAAAAGTCATAAAACACCATGCACAATAACAGTCAGTGAGGAATGCAAGCTTAAAAGTCTCAGTACTCCAAACAGTTAATGATGAGATGTTATCCAGCTGGTATATATCTTGATAATCAATGTAGATTACTGTAAGTGGACATCCAGTGCCAATAGTTCTTGAAGCTCCATATACATTAAAGCCCAATATGCAATAGGTGCGAAAATGCTACTTTATAATCTATTCAGGTTAACTGACAACTGTCAACATCCAGTGCTTTAACATCTCAGTACAACCTACAACTGTTTAAGTGTGTCAATACACCATTGACATCTTCATCATATATACGGGTCTGCAGCCAAAAGGCATGAGGCAGGTAAGAGACGTCCCTATATTTCCCCTGGGTAACTCTAAGAAGCTCTTTGACTGGCATTAGGCGAGATAGGGTAAGGGTTATTGACCTTTCATTTAATCATCACTGGAAAAGACAAATTCTCGTATGTCAAGAAATAACTTTACCAGGGTATTTCCGTGCCCACGAACGGCTGTGAAATAGCTTCACAACCAGATTTTCTTAATTATTTTCTGTCAGCATGAACAATGATAAGGAAATGTTCCATAAGGCAAGAAGAGGAGCTATTTATAAGGCCTAGACCAGGCAACCTTCGGCTCTCCAGATGTTTTGGACTACACCTCCCATGATGCTTTTCCAGCATTATGTGTGTAAGAGCATTATGGGGGATGTAGTCCACAACATCTGGAGAGCCGAAGGTTGCCTATCCCTGGCCTAGACGCTTCCCAATTCTGATGTAAATCTATTAGGTGGAATTGAATGAGGCACTATTCATCTTCTGCAAGTCTAGATTACAAGCACTTCATTATTTCATAGAGGACTCCAAACACAAACAAAGGCGGCCCGTGTTCAAGGAAGCTGCTGTATATTCATGGACCTGTTATCTTCTAAAGAATGCATAATGCTAGGAGCAGATACCCCACCTATATGCTCGAGGCAGACATTCTCAAGCTCTGAACTTTTATCATTTATAGAGACAAAAATGTAACAATGCTAAAAACAACACATGAAATACATTAATACATTCTAAAACAAAATATTTTATTCTAAATTAATAAAAACATATCGGACCTATTGCACACATATTTTACTCTGTACTTCTTAATACATATTTATTACAACAATATATACAAAATAATAATAAAAATAAAAAACTATATTAACCCTGATACCCAATATGTATTTTTGTCTCAATTAAAACAATACAATGCTTCTTTAAAAAAAAAAAAAAAAATTAAAAGCTATTAATATAAAGCTATACTAGTTGTGACGATAGTAATGTAGAAAGAGCCCTCATACAAGGAATTTTCTTTGACCCCCTCTAGCACAAGGGACGCCAAAAGGTAAATTTTCAACAGTCATGCAATTCCCACAATGCTTTGCCATACAGGTTTGTATTTATAATTCTTTCGTGTTCTTTTAAGCTGAACAACAAAGAGGAGAAATCAGAGAAGATGACAGCTGTGTTTCCATCAAAGAAGTTTTGAGGCCATTAATTAAAAAACACAACTGTTTGTTGTGAGTTGCGTAGATAAGATGGTGATGCCTGATTGAATAATCTTGGGTGGATAGTTGTTTAACTCTTAGCTGTTTGTTCCAATAGCTATTACAGGGACACTGGGTTGATCTGTATATACTGGGACATTTTTTTTCACAACATACATTTTTCAGGTTAATGGAGTTGTAGCGGTCTTCGCAATGCATAAAAACATTATGAGATAAAATCATAAAAAATGCCTAAAACTAATAACATTTAATTATTCATTGTATCATAAAGATTCTACCAAATTAGTAATTTTATTAAACAATTTTTTTGTGATGTTGACATGAGATTCTTACATTTTTTGGGAATTTATAGAAAGCATAGTTTAACGCACATTTGTAAAAAAAATGTCCAAAATGTGACTGTAGTTGAGTTGGAGGATTTTTCCAGATCAACTGTTTTAGGCAACTGTATGGTTGGTTCACACGTCTGCATTGGGGGTCAAAGCATGCCAGCCCGTGACACAAAACCTTGCATGAAACTATTTAAAAACAAAACAAAAAAAAACTTTAAAAGGGTTTTTTGTCAGAAATAAACAAAATTACCTGGAAGGCAAACAATATAAGAATTTGTCTTTAGATATACCAGAATCATACATTCACAGAATTGTTCACCTAAGTAAAAATTCAAGGTGAATTCAACATGCATTTTAAATTTAAGGTCAAAATAGCTAAGCTGGAATAGTAAGCTATACATTCTTTAGAAGCAATTGAGCATTTGATGAGATTTATGATTTACATTACCCCGCTATTATCTCACCCAATATCCTCCACTCCTCATATCATTATATATTATCTCATCCCATACCCTCCACTCCTCGTATCATTATATATTATCTCACCCAATATCCTCCACTCCTCATATCATTATATATTATCTCACCCAATATCCTCCACTCCTCATATCATTATATATTATCTCACCCAATATCCTCCACTCCTCATATCATTATATATTATCTCCCCCAATATCCTCCATTATCTCACCTCATATCCCCCACTCCTCATATCATTATATATTATCTCACCCAATATCCTCCACTCCTCATATCATTTTATATTATCTCACCCAATATCCTCCACTCCTCGTATCATTATATATTATCTCACCCAATATCCTCCACTCCTCGTATCATTATATATTATCTCACCCAATATCCTCCACTCCTCGTATCATTATATATTATCTCACCTCATATCCCCCACTCCTCATATCATTATATATTATCTCATCCCATATCCTCCACTCCTCATATCATTACATATTATCTTACCCCATACCCTCCACTCCTCATATCATTATATATTATCTCACCCAATATCCTCCACTCCTCGTATCATTATATATTATCTCACCCCATATCACCCACTCCTCATATCATTATATATTATCTCATCCCATACCCTCCACTCCTCGTATCATTATATATTATCTCACCCAATATTATAGATTATTTTAGTCAATATCCTCCACAACTTGTATAATGAGCATCATATATTATCTTGCCCAATATCCCCCACTGCTCGTATCATTTATCATGATATATTATCTTGTCTAATATCCTTTTGTCTCTTCTCTTATCTTTCCAATAACCTTAACACCTATATGATCAGTACACTCAATTCCAGTATTATATTCCAGTATTAGATTTTCATTTTTTCCATATCATATAATCTTCTGCAAACTGTGGTGGTCATTTCCCTTTTGCCATTCCCCTAAATTTCCTTACTTATTTTTCCTGACCCCCGAAATTCCAGCACTCAGAATTCTCTTCCACTGACCGTGTCCTCCTAGCATGTCCACACTCTTTGCACCCATAATATAGGCAGTGAGCCACAGTAAGAATCAGGGGGCACCTTATTTCTATGCCATCTCTATATTTTAGGCTAGGTCGGATCACGTGTTACCAGGGATTGACATGTCTCATGCTGGGAAGACTATACACAAACAACCATTGTTAATGGATGCTTTCTGCATCAATGCACATTTCTCGGTGTTATTATTATATGGGTATTCTATAGCTCGCTTAAAATCCATCACAATTTACTGCAAATGGAAAAAACGTCCTAAATACTGAGTGAAAAAAAAAAAAAGAAAAGGCACAGCAGGGATTCTGCATCAGGAATTCTATGTCATTTATTGATCTGTAAATTACATTTTTTTTGCCCCATTTTCTCCCCAGGCCATATCTCGATCTCTTTCTCCATTAGTAACATTTCATCTTCTTGATACAAAACAGAAAAATCACAGGACAAAGACCATAATATGGCAAAGAGCGTTTAGCTACGGGAATGCTGTTTTTGTGAGAAAGTAATGTTTTGAAAAATAAAAGTTTTTTTCTGTTTGTTTTGTTTACAGTTAAGAAGTGGGAGATTTGTAAAAGCTTAGGGTTTTTAAAGAATATATTTCAATTTTAATTTATTTTCTTAACCGAGTTGTGTAGCCAATTATAGCAAATGTAAATGGTGTGATTTTCATTCTATTGTTAGCTACCTAATTTTGTATAGATTTTTGATAGAGTACATTTGAAATACTATTCGTTTTTTTTTTTCTTCAGATAGTGGAGGGAGTTTATTTAGGCCTATAAAGAAAAGTGATATACATTTTTGGAATCGGAACATTATTCGTGTAGAGATAACACAGTTACAAATGTCTAGGTAACATTATCAAACAAGTTTGTGATCTCACAAATATACTATCCAGCCCTACAACACTACCAGGCTAACTAATGGTGTCACAGCCGCCATAAGTTTATACTATGAAAGCTTGTATTTAAGCTGGATTTCAAAACATGAAAGACAGTGTTAGCGCTTGTTGTATTCTACTTTGTGTTTTTCTCTCAAAATACAAAGACTTAGAGGTTTGGATTTATACAGGGAATATGATCATTAAAGGAAATAGTACGATTTATACCGGACTTTTATGAAAAGTTGAAGAACGTCAAATCGTAGTTCATTAAAAGTACCAAAAGACCCTGTCTTGGCCCTTAAGGAACCCAAATGAAATAAGGTTGTAGGAACTTAATTAAACACATATCAAAAATTAAGTCTGACATTAAAGTGAAATGGCCATTATTGAAATGCTTACTGGGTTAAATAGCACAGAGAAGGTAAGTACAAAAATGACTTGCCTCCGCAGCAATCCTGTGCTAAGGAAGACGACTTTGCCCCATGATACCTCTGATGCTTTCATTTTACAAATGCAAACTGTGTTTGACAGATCAGCTAAGTCAGTGTCACACACTGTAGTTTGAAGGGCAATCCTCCTTGTCATTTTAGCTAATATCGGGTGAATTTCTCAACATACAAAAACGTGTTTGCTCTATAAACAAATTGTTCCATCCAAATCCAAATCAAGCACCTTTTATTTCACACCCAAACAAATCAATTTGCCTTTGTTTCCCAGTCAAATCAATTTGTTCAGTGTCAGTAAGAGGATTTTGATTTAGTCTCATTGATTTGTTTATGGGTGAACCAAATTTTTGTGATTGCTCTAACAAGCTGATTTAAATACGTTTTTGGATGGCACACATATATTTTTTTTTCTGAATTTTCCCAAGGTGCCTCGTGCTTAACGGTGGCACTCTTCCGATCCAGAGTACAATACAAGCAAAGATCCAGACACTCACTGTTATTCCAAAGAAGGCTTTATTGGATACAGACAGGTAACCTTTCGACTCGAATGAGTCTCTATCAAGCTATAACAGTATCGTTAGGGGCTAGATAGAGGCTCATTTGAGTTGAAACTTTGCCTGTCCAAATCCAATAAGGCCTTTATTGGATTAACCACTGAGTGCCCAGACCTTTGCCTTAATTGAGCTCTAACAGGCAGAATAGTCAGCGATGTAAATAGCAATTTAAGTTTAATAAACTTTCCAAATTATTGAATACTGTTCCAAATGATCATAAACATTCCAAATGATCTACTTACACAACTTCCCATAGACTTTAAAGGTGACTTCTGTAGACAAATTATTTAGATAGCTTATTAAGTCTGAGCCTTAATTAGTTAGAGAGTCAGTTACAGCAAGCTGGCAGATTTGCAGACTGAGATAATCTAGTGTTTGGAGATCACGTATTTAACTGTACAAAATGAAAGTTAATCTCAATCATCTCAGTATATTTTTGTGGATAATACCTGTGTCTGATCTGAGATATCGCTAGCCATTGATGTGATAAAACTGTTCCATTTCTACATACCTCCCCAGTGTCCTTATTTAGCCGTGACCTATTTTGGGCCCAAATCCCTCTGACCCTCTTTTCTATCCTAATGTATCTCTTTATAGGAGCTCCATATTGTTGGTGTGTCTGAGTATATAACAGAGCTTCACAGCAATAATACTCCCAGTAATGTGTCTTTAAAGGGACACTCCAGGCACCCAGACCACTTCTGCTCATTGGAGTGGTCTGGGTGCCAACTCCCACTACCCTTAACCCTGCAAGTGTAATTATTGCAGTTTTTCATAAACTGCAATATTTACATTGCAGGGTTAACTCCACCTCTAGTGGCTGTCTATTAGACAGCAACTAGAGGTCACTTCCTGGGTTCTAGCACAGGTTTCCTGTGCTAGAGCGTCGCTGGACGTCCTCACGCTGTGTGAGGACCTCCAGCGTCGCTCAAAACCCCATAGGAAAGCATTGAAATGATTTTTCAATGCTTTCCTATGGGGAGACGTAATGCGCATGCGCGGCATTTCCGCGCATGCGCATTAGGTCTCCTCGGCCGGTGAGCAAGATTAGTCTCGCCCACCGGCCGACGTAATCATTAGGAGGAGCGTCGCGGAGGCGGAGACAGCAGCGAGGGACATCGCCGCTGTCCCAGGTAAGTGACTGAAGGGGTTTTCACCCCTTCAGTAACCGGGGATTGGTGGGTGGGAGGGAGAGGGACCCTCCAGTGCCAGAAAAACGGATCGTTTTTCTGGCACTGGAGTTTCCCTTTAAACTGCAATAAATGTGTTTAGGAATCAGTCTGTGTAAATAGGATACATTGTTGTAGTTATAAATTACATTTGTTCTATAAATTGTTATTAGTAAGTCACCTAAAATGTCACAGAACAGCCCTGCCCATGGTGACACCCCCACTCACACCTCTAAAAGTAAAGTGCCCCTCTTTCTCCATGTGGAACGTTAGGAGATTAGTTTCTATCTAAGTATAGATATATATCTGTAGAGAATATCAGTGTCATCTAAGTGATTTGGACTGGCCAAATACACAAAAGTGATCATAGGAACCGCCAGGGCCAGATTAAGAGCCCAGTGGGCCTGGTGATGACAATTATGATGGGCCTAATTACAAAATCTTATTGACCAAAAACACTAAAACAGTCCTACCTCCTAAGCGTCATGTATCTGATGGAGATGATGCTGGAGGGTAACTCATAGGATGCAGCTATGAGAAAACCCATTCCCTATGCTAATCTCACGCTTTCAAGTAAACCCATACCCCCTAACAGCAGTGCCCAGGAAATAAGGAAGTCTATGGATGGGGTAAAAGGGTGGGCCACTTACACAAATCACATAACCAGAACTGCCGAAAGGGACGTACATACACAAAAATGAGGCATTTCTGTGTCCCCATGTCTCCCAGTGTCCCCATGTCATTAGGACACTAGGGGACATTGAGAGACATTGGGACACTGGGAGACCTGGGGACACTGAGATACTAGGGAACACTGGGAGACCTGGGGACACTGAGACTCTTGGGGACAATAGGAGACATGGGGACACTGGGTGACTGAGACATGAGGGCATGAGGGGACACTGGGAGACATGGGGCACTGAGACAATGTGATACATAGGTGACACTGTGATATATAGGGAACACTGGAGGCTTGATAAAGACCTGAGTACAGGTCAAAACGTTGCAGTGTCCAATAAACCAGCTTAAATCTATCACAGTGAGTGCCTGAGATTTTTTTTTTTTAACTAGGGGATACTGAGACACTTGGGGGCACTGTGAGAAATGGGGACACTAGAAGACTAGGGGACACTGAGACACTATGGATACTAAGACACTACGGACACTGAGAGACACCAGGGACACTGGGAGAGATGGGGCACTGAGACACTCTGATACATAGGGGACACTGTGATACATAGGGGCACTGAAGTCTTGATAAAGACCTGGGTACAGGTCAAAACGTTGCGGTGTCCAATAAACCTGCTTAAATCTATCCCGGTGAGTGCCTGAGATTTTTTCTTTTATACTAGGGGACACTGAGACACTAGGAGACATGGGGACACTGGGAGACTAGGAAACACAGACACTAGGGACACTACGGACATTAAGAGACACCAGGGACACTGGAAGACATGGGGATACTGGCTGGGAGACATGGGGACACTGGGAGTGCCCCAGGTCTCAAAGTCGCCCAGCGTCCCCATCTCTCCCTATGTACCCCAGTGCCCCCATGTCTCTCCGTGTCCCAGTGTCCTCATGTTGCCCAGTGTCCCTTAGTGTTTGTATCCCCATGTCTTCCAGTGTCCAGTTGTCACTAGGACACTGGGGGACACTTAGAGACATTGGGACACTGTGAGACATGGGGACACTGGGAGAGACATGGGGACACAGATACATGGGGACTCTGGGAGACTAGGGGACTCTGGGAGACTAGGGACACTGAGAGACATGGGGACACGGAGAGACACCATTGTGAGGAACTGACTCTGCTGGGTTTTGAACCCTGGTTTACAAGCTGCTAAACCTCTTCCTTACCACTACACCACCCTGCCTTTAATTAATTAAATTAAAACAATTAATGAAATGGTTGATACAAACTTAACTAAGCTTCCTCTACAATATCGGGATTTTGTAGATGTCTGTGATAAGAAGAATGCTGATCAGCTTCCACCTCACAGGCCTTATGATTGCCCCATAGAGCTGCTACCTGGAGCTGCTATCCCATTTGGCCGTATATACTCCCTTTCTGAGCCTGAATTGAAAGCACTTCGTGAATACATACAAGAAAATCTTGCCAAAGGCTTTATTCGACCATCTACTTCTCCAGCAGGAGCTCCTATATTCTTTGTAGAAAAGAAAGATGGCAGTCTACGGCCATGTGTCGATTACAGGGACATTAATAAAATCACTGTTAAAAACCGCTATTCCTTGCCTCTCATTCCTGAACTTCTGGAAAGACTTTGTTCAGCTAAAATATTTACGAAGCTTGATCTACGGGGGGCATATAATCTGGTTCGCATAAGACCAAATGATGAATGGAAAACAGCTTTCAGAACCAGGTACGGACATTACGAATATCTAGTAATGCCATTTGGGCTTTGTAATGCCCCTGCAACTTTTCAGCATCTAATCAATGATGTACTACGGGATCTCCTGGATCAGTTTGTTGCGGCATATTTGGATGATATCCTGATATTTTCTGATAATCTTGAAAATCACAGAAAACAGGTCTGCATTGTTCTTGAGCGCCTTCGTACCCACCACCTATACATTAAACTGGAAAAATGTGAGTTTGAACAAACAAAAAATTCAATTCCTGGGATATGTAATAACTCCTAAAGGTTTAAGTATGGACGCAAGTAAAATTAAAGCTGTGCTGGACTGGCCCATCCCCAAGAATGAAAAAGATATTCAGAGATTTGTGGGGTTTGCCAATTTTTACAGGCGTTTCATTAAGAATTTCTCTGCCGTTATTACACCGATCACTGAACTTACACGTAAAGGGACTCCTTTTCAGTGGTCCAATAAGGCTGACACTGCATTTTCCAGATTAAAGACTCTGTTTACATCTGCCCCTATCCTGGTACATCCTCAGCCAGAATTGCCATTTACTGTAGAGGTAGATGCTTCTGATTCAGCTGTTGGGGCTATACTGTCTCAAAGGACTGGACCTAAGATGTTGTTACATCCATGTGCCTTCTATTCCCGCCAGATGTTACCAGCAGAAAGAAATTATGACATAGGGAATAAAGAACTTTTGGCTATAAAAGCTGCCTTTGCCGAATGGAGACATCTCTCGGAGGGAGCCACCCATCCAATTACTGTCCTCACAGATCACAAAATTCTGGAATGTATTCAATCAGCTAAGAGACTGTCAGTCAGACAAGCACGCTGGTCCCTATTTTTCTCAAGGTTTAATTTTTTGATTTCATACCGCCCTGGTTCCAGAAATGGCAAGGCAGATGCCTTGTCTAGGATAGCTGACCCCCTCCATACTACAGTAACCAAAGCCACCATCTTGCCTGAGAGTAGATTTTTAGGAGTTACCTTTCCTTCTGATCTAATGTCTCGCATTAAAAAGGGCTACGCTGATGATCCAGTTTTTCGTGATCCTCCTCGTGATCTTCATATGACCATGCTTAATGGGTTTTGGATTTTTCAACAACGTCTGTTTATTCCAGAATCAGTGCGACTGGACGTTTTACGTCTCTACCATGACTCAAAACCAGCAGGTCATCCAGGAATCAGAAAGACACAAGAACTACTTACCCGATCCTTTTGGTGGCCTAAATATTATGAGGATGTTAAGAAGTATGTGTCCTCTTGTGATGTATGTGCCAGACATAAGACTCCTCGCTCATCCCCTGTTGGCATGCTTCAGCCTCTTCCTATTCCTCATCGTCCCTGGGGATCTATATCCATGGACTTTATTGTGGAACTACCTCCCTCTAAAGAACACACTACCATTCTTGTTGTTGTGGACCGGTTAACTAAGATGAGTCATTTCATACCAGCTCGTGGTCTCCCTTCAGCTAAACAGACTGCTGACCTAGTTATTCGGGAAATATTTCGCTTGCATGGAGAGCCTGATGAAGTAATTTCTGACAGGGGAGTGCAATTTACATCTCATTTTTGGAAATATTTTTGTTATATTCTAGGTATTAATGTAAATCTGTCGTCAGCTTTTCCTCCACAAAGTAATGGACAGACTGAGCGAACCAACCAGACGTTAGAACAATATTTGCGGTGCTATATTAGTTACCTGCAGGATGACTGGCTGGATTTTCTACCCACGGCGGAATTTGCCTATAACAATGCCCAACACTGCTCCACTTCTCTGAGCCAATTTTTTTTGCTAATTATGGTTACCATCCAACCTTTCTAGTGAGTCTCCCAATTACTACTTCCATTCCTGCAGTCACTGACCGGCTAACCGCCTTACGAGATTCCCAAGAACTGTTGAAGAAGACTCTTTCGGAGGCTAAGGAATGTTACAAAAGAGCTGCTGATAGGCATAGAAAGGAGGCCCCAGTTTATCATGTTGGTGACAAGGTTTGGCTGTCAACAAAGAATCTTAAACTTAGGATTCCTTCTCATAAATTGGGTCAAAAGTTCATGGGACCTTTTGAGATCATCGCTCAGATCAATGCTGTCACCTTCCGTCTGCAACTTCCAGATTCCATGAAAATACATCCAGTGTTTCACGTTGCACTGCTTAAACCTTTTCATGAAAATACTTTCCCTGGTCGAGCCCTGCCTGCCCCACCACCAGTCCTCGTGGATGGTGAAGATGAATACGAGGTGGAAAAAATTCTTGACTCCAGGATATTCCGCAACAAGCTTCAATATTTGGTTCTTTGGAAAGGCTATGGTGAAGAGGATAGATCATGGGAACCAGTGGACAATATTCATGCTCCTGATCTTCTTCAGTCTTTCCATGCACAGTACCCTGCTAAACCAGGAAATAGGGCATCCAGAGGCTGCGCCTGTAGAGGTGGGAGTAATGTGAGGAACTGACTCTGCTGGGTTTTGAACCCTGGTTTACATGTTGCTAAACCTCTTCCTTACCACTACACCACCCTGCCTTTTGCAAATGTACCTGAGATCTGGTAACCTTGACTCTATAAGCATTGGTATCAGTGACAAGTCTCTTCAGCTGTGTCTGGTCATGTGTCTGGTTCTTGGCCTATAAAAGCCACTTCCTGTCTCTGTACCTTTGCCAGATTATTGTGGTTCCTGTACTCTCTAATCAAGCTTGTTCCTGTTTCTCCTACCTGTTGCTGATTTTGGACCGTTTTGACTTTGCTGCTTCTCCTTCCCACTGACCTCGGCTTGCCTCACTACGATTATCATCTCTCTGTTCCAGTCTCCCATCTCGGCTTAAGACCAGAAGGCCACTCAAGGCTCAGGGGCTCAACCACCTGGGTAACGAGTGGCTACCACTGGCAGAAAACATTGCTGATCTGGCTACTGGACTCCAAAACTTTGTAACATCAATATCATTACAACCATTGACATTGGGAGACATGAGGACACTGAGACACTAGGGACACTGGCTGGGAGACATGGGGACACTGAGAGACTAGGGGCCACTGGGAGACATGGGGCCACTGTGTCCCTAGTGTCTCAGGGTCCCCATGTTCCCCAGTGTCCCTATGTCTCAGCGTCCCCAAATCTCTCACCGTCTCCATGTCTCGCAGGCTCGGAGCTGCTGTCTGGCCTCTCTGTGCAGAGCTGCTCCCCCACGGATCAGTGAGTAGAGAGAGGCAGGGAGGGAGATGCTGTAACTTCTTATCCATGCCTCTCTCCACATAAACAGCGACCCCTACTGGCCTGTGCTGGTATTGCAGAAAAATCTCTGTTTATACTCTGTTTATTACTGCAATACCGGCATCGGCTAGGCGGCCTCAAATACCTGAGAAATGTTTCTGAGAAATATCTTGCAACCATAAGAAATACATGAGAAATACCTGGCAACCCTAAGAGTAGTGAGTAAAAAAAAAATATTTGGTTTTTTTCAAATCAATGGGCCTATCCCATGGGCCTGGGCCTGGAGCTGCAGCTCCATCAGCCCCTGTGTTAATCCGGCCCTGGGAACCGCACTCAATCCCAGCAGCCACTGGTGCTCCGGAACAGGACTAGCAATCCTAACACGTCGCTGGCCAAATACACAGTCTCAAAACGTAATTAATAAGTAATCCTAGTGGTTTTACTTTTAAACAAGTATACACTACAAATTTTGTGCAATACATTTTGTGCAATAAATTAACAATTATGGGCTGTTTTTTTTGGGATGACAATTTTACCTCAACATCCCATGATTGTTAATTCAAAGTGAATTTCAAACATAAGGAAAAAGTACTGGAACTGGAAAAATACTCCAAGTCAGCTAAAAAAAAAAAAAAAAAAACTCAAAAACTACCAATTAAGGTGAAACAGTGGCGCAAAATACTATATATTGGACAAATTGTACCTAGAAGCAGGAGATCATTCAATACGGCAGTCGAAAGGACAAGTGAAATCTGAGCAAATTCAGAGAATTCCGGAGCCAACAGAGGTGTGTTTTATTCAAGGAAGCCATGAATGCCTGTATTTTGAATTGTTTTTAGACGGATATCGAAACAAAAGATGCAAAGTGACAACCCAAGCTGGTGGTGAGTCCTTCCAGGCAATGCAGATTTGGTTTCAGCACACATATGGGGCTGATTCTCCCTGAGTGGGATAGTTATCCGGAGTATCAACTTTATTTTTGTGAGTACTATTCTGATTTCAGCTTAATATTATTTATACATTACACAGTTTTGCACTATGCTATTTTGTGTTTGTTGTGTTTAGGGTTTCATGTTCATGATATAGAAAAGGGATATATTCTGAATGTAACGGCACCCCCATGCATAAAACGGTTAAACCGCCGTTTAGAAGATCTTCCCCATCCAGAGACACATGCACAGCTACTGCAGAACACCAAACTCCTGAACTGGATACAAAATAGCACTCCAACTCCCGAACTGGAACCTCACGAATAGCTGCTAGCAGACGAACAGGAAAAGCATACAATCAGCTTACACTCCTGTCAATCAGTCTCTAACAGCATACAGTAAATCCCCCAAAAACGAGACAGAGCTCCGTGTTGAGGGTTAAGCAGTGGTCTGGTTTAATGTGGGCTACCTGCCCGGTATTTATGCAGGTCTTCCACCTGGTGGACACTCCCCTAGGGGACCAAATGGAAGACTGGGACACAAATGGCAAAATGACCAATCACAGGTATACAGGGTTAAAACACTCCCACAGTACATTACAATCCCTCCCCTCTATCCTGGAGATAATTGGAGAAGTAATCCAATTATCTCCAAGGACAGAGTCAAAACTCCATTAACCATGTGGTTACAGTAAAACACTAAAATACAATAAAATACATAATGTTGCAAATAATGAATAAAACATATATTCTACCTATCCCCAGATAGCTTAGATCTGAGCGCACATTATTACCGAATGGTGCTCAGATCACATACATCCAGTTCAATCGCCATGGAGCCAAAGTCTTTCCCATAGTCTTTCTTTATACGAATAGGCTCCATGGCATGGCTATCTGGGGTGATGCTGTTCATACGGAAAAACTACCGCATGAACAGGCAGTCGGTTAAATGACCGTAGGCAGAAGTAGGGAGGCTGACAGCTCAGCGGTGTTCGCGCCAATAAGTGTCCGTTTCTAGTTCCATAGAATCCTCGCTGAACACCGCTGGTCTTTCGCGTGTTTAAAATGGCCGCCGCCACGTGTTCGGCAAATGAACAAAGGCCACCCAGTATTCGTCAATTAAGCTGCGGTAAACCGCAGCTTCTGGGAGGTAAATTGCCAACACACTCCAGCTCCCAGGTGGTCCAGTCATTCGTGCGTTAGGTCGGTAGATTGAATCTACCGACCGCCGGGCAGAAAGGCACGAACAAGCCTTTTCTGCAGGCGAAAAGGAATACTTTTAAACATGGGGCCATAGTCCAGAGGCAACAGGCGGGCAACCAGGCTCCTCCAATGCAATGTGGCGAGATTGGTCTCGTCATAATGAATATTTTGTTTTGTGCACCGTCGTTTCTTTTATTATTTATAAAAAAAACAAAAAACTACATTCACAAATACCGACACTGCGCACATCACAGCCCTGCAAGGTTGGATAACCGGTGTCCACAGCTTGGAAAAGCATCATGGGATTTTTACAGCAGTTGTAGATCTAGCTTTTGGCTACTTATGTTCTATAAAGGGGGCCAAAGAAATTATATTGTACCAGGGCCCTCTCTTCATTAGTACTGCCGCTGAAGCTGGAGGTGAAAAAATTTTAAAAGCTGACCTGGCCTTCCATAAAAAAGAAATGCAAAAACCATCCCTATGGGTTATCTTAATTTTATGGTGTGACCTGACTGTGCCAGGACAGACTGAAATACAATGTGAATTTAAAAATACATTATAGTCGCCCAGGACACTTCATCTCACTGAGTATCAGTATCCCTGTCTATTTAAACCTGCAATATAAAACAAAATATTTTTGGGGAAATTGCATTGTTTACATCCACCTCTAGTAGCTGCGAGTAGGACAGCCACTACAGATGCTTTTGCTGCACTGACTGAGTAGAACACGGTCACTTGTTGTGGAAGCCTTCCATATCAGGAAGTTTTTGCCCGCTGTGCATGGGCTTTAGGTCCTTAGTGCTTTATGAGAAGCATTAGATTAGACAATCATGGAGGAGGCAGGCCTCTCCAGAGGGAGAAAGTATTTTGGTATTACGTTCTGCTGGAAAAACTTCATAACAATGTATCTTTTTTAAAAATATTTTTTACAAAAATATTCTTGCAATCAGAAGGTGGGGATATAGTTAGGGACAGGGATACTATAGTGTTAGAAATACAGGTTTGTATAGAATAGGGTGTCCTTTAAAAAAGCAAACAAATTTGAGAATATTAACAAAAAATAGCACAATTGTTAGCTGTGTATAAATCCCATATATGACAACTCCGCTTTAAAATAACAGAAGAAGGGAAATAAAATAAAAATAGCTTGTTCCTTTAATTGAGTTTAGATTATTTTGGATACATTTTCCTATTGTAAGTAAAATAAACCCTTGTGTTCGAGACCACACGCCTTGCGTTGTTATAAAAATGCTACATTCTCTTTAATATGGTCTGTGTGGATGCATCGAAAACAGAAACAGTGAGTTCTTCCTTTAACGAGATAAGCATTACACAAATAGTTTTTTTTTTTTGTCAACTAGGAAACCATGGCAACTGTGGCCCCCACATGTCA
Organism: Pelobates fuscus; assembly: GCF_036172605.1. Taxonomy (NCBI): domain Eukaryota; kingdom Metazoa; phylum Chordata; class Amphibia; order Anura; family Pelobatidae; genus Pelobates; species Pelobates fuscus. Next base: position 109,252,239 of record NC_086328.1, on the reverse strand, counting down.
GATCTAACCTTGAACACATACAGACCTCGCCACCTTCTTACACGACAGATGCAGACTACACATGAAAAATCGGACATGGTGCACAGCCTGCAGTAAGACAGATTATACACTCCTTATTCTATTTGTTATGTGAGCCACGGGAGATTTTACACTCAATCGGGTGAGATACACAACTGTCCCAAACGGTTATCGTCAATTGAGCACTGCCTCAAAACTCCAGAAATATATCTAAAAGGAGAATGTTATGGCACTTTACAGAAACAAGTAGCACATTTTTGCATACGTCGTTTTTGTGTTGTTGTTTTTTTTTTTTTTATTTGTTTGATGTAATGTTTGTTTGTTTTTGTTTGTTTTGCCAGAAGGCATTGTAAAATTTAACAAAACTCACGTGTTACACAATTTCACTGTAGGAACTGTCATGAAAAAAAAAAATACTTTTCATATGTTGTAGCATATATTAACATCTGCTATATGGCTGAGTGTGACACACAATACAGCCCTATTGCATTAAATTATATTGGTGTTTTTATTCTCCCCATTCAGTGTCTCTATCGTCAGTGAGTGAGGGACATTGTCTTCCTCTAAGCAATGCATATCATGCTGCTGCCACTGATCCAAACAGTTAGACTGACTAACTGCTGTCTTTAGAATACTCAGGGAACACAAAACCACAATATATTTTACACTAAAGGGATATGGACATTACAGTTTAACTGATGTCTGCAGGATACTAAGGGAACACAGCAGCTCCCACTAGAGGGGGACAATTAACCAAAGCACAATGTATTTCAGACTCAGCTCATACTGGAGGGGATGTTGTAGCCATTTCAATTGAGTTAAAAAAAACATGTATTAGCATATGCTACATAATATCAAAAGTTACACGATAGTCTCCTTTAATTTACATGATAAAAATACTCCAAGTCAGCTAAAAAAAAAACCTACTCAAAAAATGACCAATTAAGGTGAAACAGTGCGCAAAATACTATATGTTGGACAAATGGTACCCAGAAGCAGGAGATCATTCAATACGTCAGTCGAAAGGACAAGAAAACTCGGAGCAAATTCAGAGGAATTTCAGAACCAACAGAGGTGTATTTTATTCAAGGAAGCTATGAATGCCTGTTTTTGTAATTGTTTATTGTAACGGGGATGGACCTTTTGCCTTTATAGATGGATCCTTCCTTTTTGGGGCAGATCCAGTAAAGTGTCACTGGCCTGCCCTCTCTACCCCGCCCCAACATGCGTCCCAATTCTCTGGATTTCACAGATGGGATGGTATGTCATGTTTGTGCCTTTTCATAATTAATACATTTTATGAATCAGTATCTAAAAAAGCGCAGTTTATATTAAACTACTGCTAGTTTAATTTTTTTTTTTTTAAGTCTTCTCTGAATGATGACAGTATTTCTTTAATGGAAAGTTGTTTATTTTATGATTGTGACAGTTGTCCTTTCTTGCTTTAATAAACATTATTGAATTGTTTGATGGGCTGAAGAGTACTGTGACGGTAAAATTACACTTCTGAGTCGAGGAGCGGCCATTTTGCAATCACACACCATCATGGCACCCCTGAAAACAAGTTAAATGGTCATGTGACAAGCTGTAAACAAAGCATGTGGCATATGATGTAAATGGATAAAAAAAAAAATAATAATAAACTTTTCGGTAGCTAATGGGTTTTGACAGATCTCCTTTGAGCCCTGTAAAGAGGCCCATCATTGTGTGAAGTAAAAGTCTCAGCAGGATTGGTAATTTAGCAGGAAGTGACAAGTTTGGGGATTTTAGCGAGCCCCACTAATTAACCGCAATGAGAGGTTCTACGACACGCTCAGAAAATGCACATGTTCGCTTCTGGCTCATTACGAATCTTAGCTCTTCACACTAATCTCTAATAAGCAGAACTTAATACCAAAATACTTTCTCCATCTGGAGAGGCCCCGTTCAGCACTTCTTGAGAGAAATCTAATTAAAAAGAACTGTAAATATCAGAAAGATAATGTACAGACATATACCTACATATTTCTAAGAGTAAAATGTAATAATATTGCAATTGTTATACTGCAAACATTGAATGTCATTCAGAGTCTGATTCATACAGCTTCCACTCAAATAAAGTGTGTTTGTCAGGGTGATCAGCTGTGTTCTGCTGGAAGTACTTTCCCCCATAACTGAGGTTTCATTAGTCTATCAAGCATTCCTGCTCTGCAGTCTGAAGCATTGACACTTCATTTTTTTTATTTGCGAGGTTATACACTAAAGTCCAAATGGTTCCATACTAAATGGGGCAAAGCCACCTGGCTGCATGTGGGGCTATTTGGAATGCAAAATCCAAACATTGTTCAAGCTATTTAACAATGTCTGAATTTTGTAAGTTAGGCCCCGATCTTGTATGTCAGGCCATGACAGCAAGTGAATGTTTTTTTTTGTGAATGTGCATTCTGCTACATGCATTTGGTCCTGCTACATGCATTTGGTGGTTTGTGATTCTTACAAATCCTAAAATTTGTATAGGATTCGAATGCAAATACACAGTGTTACGACACTCACCGCCAGGTAGATGAAGCCGCCGTTTAGTAAACAATCCCCTTCCCCAGGAACGCAGGTTCTGTACAGCCGACCGTCAAACTCCCGAACGGAGGATACGTGAACGTGGCAACTCCTGACCATCAAATCAGCCGAAATTCTTTCACAGCAAGAAATAACGAAAAGCGCTTTCCCAGTAATAATCCCCCCCCACAAACGAGACCAAGCTCCGTCTTGAGGGTCAAACAGGAATCTGCTTTAATGGGGGCTACCTGCCCGGTATTTGTGCAGGTCTCCCACAAGGTGGACACTCCCCTAGGGGACCTTGTGGAAGACTGTAACACATATAGGACAGTAGCCAATCGCAGTGGCTTAAGTGTAAGCCCTCCCCATTTTACCCATAAATCCTTCCTCTCTATCCTGGAGATAATTGGGAAGGAACCTAATTATCTCCCAGGATAGAGGCAAATCGCCATTTTAAATACAATATGAAAAATACATTAAAATACATAAATGAGGAAATACCGAATAAATATGGTTCGTGTAACGTATCCCCAGATAGCCTGGATCTGAGTGCATATTTCTACCGAATAGCGCTCAGATCCGATGTACACAGTTCAATCGCCATGGAGTCAAAGTCTCTCACAAGTCTTTTGGTATACGATTGACTCCATGGGACGGCTATCTGGGTGAAGTCCATACGTACGTTACAAAACTCCCAAACGGACCGGTGTTCGTATGCCTCGACGAAATAGAAGGCGGGCGGCAGCTTCCAGCGGTGTTCGGTAGATAAAGTGTCCGCTTTTAGTTCCATAGAATCGACACCGAACACCGCTGATCTTCCTCGTGTCCCAAAATGCCCGCCGCCTCGTGGTCGGCATACGAACGGCGACCACCCATACGAATAGAATACAGAGGTGTCTGCGGTTAACCACAACGTTCTAATTGTGGCCAAGAGGTTAACCAGCAGCAAACTCCTCTCCTGGGTGGCCGTCCGTTCGGTAGTTTCAATCGGTATTCCGGAACCACATGAACAGGGGCATACGGACAGGAAATCCAACGAAATAAAGGCAAACAGACGAATCAGCAATACTAGTCTGTACAGATGGATCTGTCACACACAGATTTTAATGTGTACACCGAATGCATCCAGGCGACTGCTGTAGATTCACTCGGTCTGACCTAATTTTGACCACATTTGGCTTTAGCAAATATGAGAATTAAAGATGCGGTCAGAAATTGCTAATTTTCACAAGATTTTGCCCATCGTGACAAAACCCATAGGTTATCAAGGATTTATTGATTTTTACAAGAAAACAGGGAAAAGGTTATAGAAGGGAAAAAGGGAAGAAGGGAGGGAAGACATTGGTATTTAAGCATCACTGAACACACCCAGCAGTCAGTTCACTTAAACAATATACATATAATATCTTTCAAATAAAAGACTATATGTCACAACAGGGCAGTAGTGGAGAGCATTCCAGACTCCTACAGCTCACAATCAAAGGGAAATGACTTCTTGAGCTTCGAGTAGTCCAGTTTAACCCATCTCTCCAAAATCGCACTGTCCATGAGATATTTGGCTTTTTATGTGGCTAAGAGATGGCTCTTAGGGATCACCCTGTCCATTCTGTGTCCAAGGTGTCACTCTGTCCATTCTGTGTCCTGGGAGTAAGCCTGTCCATTCCGTGTTCTAAGGATCACACTGTCTATTCTGTGTCCTAGGGGTCATCCGGTCTATTCTGTGTCCTAGGGGTCACCCTGTCTATTCCGTGTTCTAGTGGTCACCCTGTTTCTTCTGTGTCCTATGGGTCACCTTGTCCATTCCGTGTCCTAAAGATCACCCTGTCTATTCTGCATTCTAAGGGTCATTTTATCCATTCTGTGTCCTAGTGGTCACCCTGTCCACTCTGTGAAACACTAGTAATGAAGTCAAGGCCTTAGTGAAGAAAATGCAAATATTGTATTCAGATTATTTTCCATTTGCAATGAAGGCAATTTGTTGATATTTAAGTACAGCCGTCTGAGTGCTTCTGACTAACACGTATAATTTATGATTGTCACAAGCTTGAGAATCCAAACACTAAGCAGATATTACTATTTTTCTGGAATGAGCTTTGCAATGGTGTGTGACGTTGCACAGCTGGTAGCTGCCATTAACCCTTTGCACTAATACTATAAGAAAGTGCAGAGTGAGAAGGAGTATCACCAAGTACCGTGATGGCAATGTGCACTCTGGGACTATAAACACACTGCAAACACACCTCGCCTTAATTAGATTTTTACATCCACCCAATCAGGCTTATTGTTCATGTAAATCATGAGATTACACGCTATGCATTCAAAACACATATAATTCCTACACAGCACGCAATTTATTACAACTCGTGGAAGTACTAACATTCCATTAAATAATATTAAAAATGATCTACCATAAGGGAATCTCTTCCAGCAGAAAATGGCTATACAGTCAATATGTCTGTTTTCACAGCACAGTTTTACACAATGGAGACAGTTTGACTACAAAAACACCCTAAATTTAACAAACTGTAGGGTTAAAGAATGAGTGCAGCAAAATGAAGAAGTTTTGCCTAAGGTCCAGTAGCCCCGAAGGTGCTTCACCAATAATGGTTATCATTTGAAAGAAATGATATAACCTAGGTTTTCAGGCTGCTTAATGTTGTCCAACTGCCTTGATGATTTTAATTAGTTTGGTGATGCCAACATGAAGTCAATGTATCAGTGCACTGTTGAAAGCACGTGTGATGGCTTAGTGACTCACTGGTCCATGATTCCAGCTAATTTCATAACAATACTTGGGTGGCAGCAGGAGCCCACATCAGAAGGAGCAGTAACCTTGTTACACTCGTGAGGTGCAGTTACTAACCAAGTTAAAAAATTTAGGACAAAATATTGGAGTCACGGTAAACCTCAAATCTGGCTCTGGTTCTCCTGAGTCCTAAAATATTCATGTGTTGCAACCATTTTGTTATGAAAGGCGGTGGGGCCAGCCATAGAAAGTTCCAAAGATGGTAAGTTGGGTTATCAAGGGTACTATTAAATTAGTCAGAACTGATGTTCCCCACGGTAATAGGGCTCATTTTGCAAATCGGTGAACCCATTGGCTAGTCCTAACAGGTCACTCTCTTAGAGTGCTCCCTTCTCTACTCAGCCAATGCCTTGGATCCCAGAGGAATCTACCTATTTTGGGTATCATTAAATTCTCAAAAGTATTGCTGTATTAGTTCGTAAGCTTCAGGTGCATTGGCTGCAGAAATACTAAGCAGACAGCGTGGAGAAGCAGGCAGCGTTTCAGAATTTGTCTTCAATGTTCCATCCCAAACGCTTTCCATTGTTTATGATTACTGTACACTACTTCTTCATAGTAATGTACATTACCTGTCAGCGCAGAGAATGATCATTTTAATGCCGCTAATTACCGGCAAACAAGGTAGCAACAGGATTGATGACAACACTAAGGTGTAAATTCTACAAGAAGAAGGAACTGCTCATCCCAACTAATTAGTGTGAGACATATATATATAGATATATATCTATAGATCTCCGCATGCAACTGATAAAAAATTAAAGGGACTTCGCCTGAGCAATGAACTACAAATAAGGCAAGTATTACTGACTCAGAATTTGTGAAATGAAAATGGAGACTATCACATAGTGTGTTTAGGAGGATTTAGACGAGGTGCAAAATGCAATGTAATTAATTCATGCGCTGTTTCCTCCAATCAATTATTGTGAATATTACAGCTCAGGGTGGAGGTTTTCTGCCGACTCAGGAACATACCCTGTAATCTGTGCACCTGCAAAGATAGGCAAAGATGCAAGAAGAGACATAAAGGGAGTCTCTACGCTCGGAGATCTGGGGCATGCTAATATGATACAATGTTCTGTTCAAAAACGCTCGAAAAAAGCTACGTGTGAAAGGAAGTCTACATCTTTTTACAGGTTACATCGGGTTGCTCGGAACAATGAAAACCTTGGGCTTTTCACTGGGCTTAATAATTTAATGTTTTACATTTTGTAATGTGGGTAATTTAGAGACGGCGTTAATGAGTGGCACAGTTTATTTATCTACTCTTATCTGTTCGACTTCCTGTTTGCTGTCTTGGCATCAGGGATCCTCAAAGACAGGTGGTACAGGACCTTGTCCCTTCAGTGGGCAGCCTGGCATTCTTTTACAGCCAGCCAGAAAGTGCAAAAAGAAATTTAATGAGAACATTTGTAAGGAAGGGAAAGCTCTGGAGAGTATTTATCATATTATCTTTTTAATAGGTCCACTTTCTGTCCTCTCCCTCTCGTTAAACTGGCCCAGCTAAACAATGTACAATGATACATAATGCTATTACATGGTCGGGACATTTAAAACACAATATATTCCGAAAGATGTCAATGTAGGGGATAAATCACTAAACAGTCAACCATGATAAACTGACCACTGAATTTCACTATTTAAGTCAAAATGAAATAACATTTATAATAATTTTTTATTTGTCATGTTTAGTCTAATTTTTATCAAGTCAACTATCAAGCTTTTGAATAAAGCTTTTAATAAACATATAAAATGATATGTTACTATAAGCTAGCACAGTAAAGAGACTTCAATTAATAAACACAATCGATATGCAGGAGGAATTGGAAGTTCAGAAAATGGACAAATTGTATTTAGTGTACTTATATTATTTTCTTTTTTATTTATTTTGTTTTATTTTTTATTTTGTATGTTATGTATTTTATATCTATTGTTTTTTTTTCTAAAATTACCAATACATCTCATAGAATAATTAGACAATACTGTTACTATAAAATAATTATCAGCATTTTCTGGTATTACATTTTATTATACTTATTTAAGATTGTGTTTCAGTCGAGCCTGTTATTATTTATTTTCTCGTGTAAACGTTAATTTGTTTCTCTTCTCATCGATACAGCCCAGTCTGGTGTGCTTACAATGGACCCTGGGACTAATTTAATCGCAGACTTTTGAAACGCCAGAGAAGAACGAGCACTAATCTATAAATCGTCTCTTCATTTAAACTTTATGGCGCACTTTTCTCAAACAAAACAACGCAAGCAAACCTCTTACCGGCAAAGGGAAATCAATTATCAGAGATTCACAGACACATAGCTTTTATATAAAGAGAGACTTGAGGATAACATAAAAATGGGCCATCTTATTATTGGGGAGTCTTTAAGGACATGGTTTGCTGCTTTAACCCCTTGGATACTCAGAATATGCAACCAGGAGGCCCAGCAGAATGTTTCAATAAATATTCACAGAATTGTTTAGTTAGAGAATGTCAACATACTTTGCAGCACTGTGGCAATAGTAGAAATCTATATTAATGGGGATAAGGCATTTAGAGTTCACCTGTCCTTCCCTTTGGCACAGAAATGCTAAATGATTACAACATTTCACCAGTTGTTGGCAGATTTGGCCCAGTGGCAAATATGTGACCCAGATTTCTTCTGCCTAAGCGTTTAATATCTAATGCAGTAGCAGCTAAGATACGATGACTGCCTTAAGTCAACCTGCCATTTGATTTTTGTCTTTAGCTAAATCGCCCCTAATAAACTGAATAAATCAGAAAGGAACAACGCTGGAAGAAAATGGAACAAGTCCATCCACCAGGGTTGTGATGGTTAGAGGATACAATGGGGCCTAACCCCTAAAGGTATAAAGAAAAAATAGGACTAATGGGTGGCAGAGTAGAAACAATCTGCCTCCCAGAGAGACCTTATATCCTTATAATTGGTAGGCTGCTCTGCAATTAGACTGTAGGAAAAATGCAGGTAGCCAAAAACAAAAAACTCTTTAATAATCCCTCTTAGAGTTTTTTGTTTTTGGCTACCTGCATTTTTCCTACAGTCTAATTGCAGAGCAGCCTACCAATTATAAGGATATAAGGTCTCTCTGGGAGGCAGATTGTTTCTACTCTGCCACCCATTAGTCCTATTTTTTCTTTACACTGAATAAATCATATATCACAGAGATGCATGATGTATGCAATGTAGAATTTTCAGTTTTAGGAACTTTGCCTCTATTGCTGCCATTTCCCCAGTTTTGTTGGCGTTACTATTCTATAACACCCATATCCGGTCCACCCTTCGCTCCTCCTCTGGTCGTCTTTGATTTGAAAACTCCAGGAATATTTTTAAAGTCGAGGAACAGAAATATTACTGAAGGGGTAATTTTATTTAATTAATTAGAGGGACACTGCTTTAGGTGTTAAAGCACCGCTTTAGAAGTTACCTGCCTGCCCACCTTGTCACAATCCGTAAAAAAGGGCAATTTCAAGAGGAATCAGCACTTTTAGGATTGATTGGACTGATTAGGAGCAATTTGCCAATGATACCCACCACCAGTAGTCAAGCTGACCACCAGGAGTTATGTTTCCTGGTACATTCTGCTTGAACAATTGTTAAAGTAGAAGTGAAGAGCATTACTCAATGCAATGCCCCCAATAAGAAGTACGTTGTTGGATGAACCACACGTTTCATTGGCACATTTTTGGCAATCGCAGCATATGTACTAATTTTCTCCATGCAGGAAAAGGAGGCTGGTCACTGGCAGAATAGATGTGGCAGAGGACTCAGTGTTGGATAATAAGGTGAGGTTAAAGGAACACTCCAAATGTTAACAACAAATAATGCTGGATTGTTCCTTTAAGAGCTGAATAACATTTCCGTACCATCTGCATACTTAACAAATCCACAAAAATCCACATAAATCAAGCTGTCAACAAATTCCCCACTCATAACAAACAATAATAATATTTATTAAACCTGTGTGGGGATTTCGTAATAGTCAAATGGGCAGAATATTTTTATGGATTTTTGTTCTAAAAAAATAAAAATAAAATAAACATTTTCTCAACAAACTCGATATTTCCTTCACGGCATATATTTCTTACTTTAACACTTGATTGGTCAGCTGATTGTGTGGCATATTATACATAAAAATAAATAATACTGTTTTATATAACATATGCATAGTAATCTGAATGATTGATGCTCCGGACTGTATCATTTTCCAGCTCAGAGAAAATGGTACAATGATAACAATAACCGCTGTAATGACTGAGAATTCCTTTAAACAGACAGTTTATAGATAAAAGTGAGGGCTTCTTCACAGGCGCAAGAAATAAACCAGATCAGCATCGCAAACTGTCACTAACAAAAAAGACAGAAATTTCATTTTCTACCCCAAAAGCCTGTACAGTGTAAATTGTTCCAAATTCTAATGAATCATCAGAATCATCAGATTATTTTTTTCTTACTTACACGAATGAGATTTTAAAAGGCGCCTGTCATGCTCGAAACAACTTATGCGCATTAGCTTGAGCATAACATTCTATCTATACATTGTACTAGCAGTTTTGCTAGCAAATTTATAGAATAGGAGAAAAACCCATTTAAAAATACCTTTTTTTTTCCCCAGCTGTCAGTCAACTCCTTAGCGTGCTGAGGCATTGACTGACAAGGGAAAACAGAAATGACAGCATGTGCCGTGTTTGCTAGAAGGGACAGCTAGGGAGTATAGAAACGGAGTGATGTGGTGGCGATGGAACAGAGTAAAAGTTAGTAAATCTATATTTCTTACGATGATAACACCATCTTTGTGATATCTGGTGTATTTTTTATTATTGTATAATTGAATATCCTATAAAAACACAATGTATGTTGACTTGACTAAGATCTCCTAGAGAGGTGGAAACGTTGTTCTGTACCTAATGCTCCAATGAAGCTGCCTGACACTGAGCCTTGGTCTGCACAAGTCTTTTTAGTTTATCGTTTTTTATGGGGGTAGAGCTGACCACAGTTTGTTTGTTACTATTTGTGGCTCTCCTGGAAGAGTGTGGTTCCTGCTCTTTGTGGAAAACAATATGGGCTGATTGACTGTTAGGCTAAATTCCGAAACTCCGAAGTGCCATGGCCGAACATACTAGTTTGATTCAGGGTATGGAGACCCACCCAGTGCGTCAAAAGAATGAGAACAGAATGATGATTGATGATTAGGAGACAGTCACTAATTTTTTTGGGGTCAATAGAAGGAAAAAAAGGAGGAGCAGTGTAATATATATATATATATATATATATATATATATATATATATATATATATCCAAAAAATACCGGCACTCCAGGAATTCTCAATAATACAAGTTTTCTTTTATTCAGTTCAGGACGTCAACGTTTCAGCTCCTCATGGAGCTTTCATCAGGACAACTTAAACAATGAAACAAGCAAGCTTATATAGGGAGAATCTAAATTAGTGTACTTACATATTCAGGTGTTACCCCTCCATTCCCGCCATCGGACGAACCCCGGTTGCCTCCGCATCAATACACTTTACTTCCGGGTACCTGACCCACATGACCGGATCCGAGGTATCTGATTCGCCGTACGTCGTTGCCGGGCAACTAGGGACGCCAACGTCACTTTAGTCAAACCCTTAACTTACGGACAGCGGCATGAACCAAACCTCCTAAGCCCTTCAGTGTGTATATGTGTTGCCGTGGCAACCGGACCGTGGACAGTCGGGAGGGGAGGGGAAGACAGGAGAATATGTTAAACGAGCAGTAGCAGATAATCATTAATATCTAAAAAATACTGGACAGAGCATATTTATGGTATAAATTCAAACCGATCATGTATTATATCCTATCTTTAGTGAGTGGCAGAGTCATAGCCTCAAATATCACGTGGAGACTACACTGTGTGACAATATGTGAATGACATTACCAGCAATCTCTTAGAATCTATGTGTTCCCAATGGTGAAAGGCAATCTGTCTGCCTGTGGTATGTTGTGTAAGAAAAAATATAACAATGTATATCTAAAGAAAGTACCACTACCTGCTAATAAGGCAGGAATGTGTATCCTAATATGTGATACTCTGCCTGTGTTCTAAAAACGTGAAATCATAAAAACACACTAAACAAATAATAAATGTGCAACTAGTGGAGAATACAATGAAGTCCTATTGTGAAATATAATATACAATGTAAGGAAAATCTATTGAGTAAGGAACTATAATAGTGCCTAGTAAAAAATAATAAGCATAAACGATTGACCCATATGCAAAAGGCCCAGTCACGGCATGTGAGTGTGGGACTATTTCCCCACGCCCCTTTTCTGCTCGACCCCTATGCATATGCAAGTAACAAGAATTGTTTTTATAATGGCTTAAAAAATTCTCTTTATATTCAATAAAGTATAACATTTTGTAAAAAACAGTACTAAATTATTACTTGGACACCGTCCAATAGTGGTAGGATACACATCCCTATACCTCAAATAATAATGAGATGCTCTGTGCTATAGTCAGCCTAGTACTAGGGAATCATAGGAACATAGTGAAAGAACATTTTTCGTTCAGGCCCCTGGGCGAGATAGTGTCCAACCGTGTTATCCAGTACGTTTCTCTCTGTAAGAGGAGTTTGCCCCGATCTCCCCCCCGGAGTGGGGTCGGTACATGGTCAATAGCCACACACCTGAGAGAGGCCAGGGGATGTGATAGTTCCAGAAAAAAGCTTCCTTTGCCTTCCAGTGCAGGTAGTGTAACCACTGTTCCTTCAAATTTGAATTTGCGAACTATGCTTCCAACAGGTTCTCTAGGACATTCAGTGTGTTCGCTATCTTTTTGTATCTTATTCCTTGTTTGTGAAGCGCGATGGTCTCGTCTCTTAACTTTGTGGACCATTCTTTGGACTTAGCCATATTTTAACATGCAGTCAAATGTGACACTCAACAAACCTCTAGCCAGCTCAGGTATTTCAAGTGCTAAAGCTCAAGCACACCACATGCAACTAATGAAGCCCCATGATTAGTTGCATCACGTGTGCTTGAGACAACACCTGTTTTTCATTTGTGTGCTGTTGTGAGGGATTCTATTCAGGGGATTGAATAATTTCTGAAACTGGAGAAGTCATTATAAATTAAATTTTCAGTTGTATTTGGGAAAACCACTTGAAGCATTTGTTGTGTTGAATATTTCAATAGATTGTGTTTGATTTGTTCATTGCAAACAGCTGACATTTTGACAATAAGCCAGCATTTCAATAGGGGTTGAATAATTTGGATATATAATATATATATTTTGCAGTAGATTGGCTTATTTTCATGGTCTTTTTCATTGTCTGATTGTTTCCCCAAATATATTATAAAGGACAATAGATATTCGGTAAAACCAAACCATCATCATGCAAAAATCAAGTTGAACCAAACATTACCACTGTGCACTCATCTACTTCCTGGTTTGATTAGCTTAGTGGAGCTAAACTCAAGAGGCAGCAATTGCCCAGAGCACCTGCCCTGTAAAGACTTCTCATTGAGCTGCATTGGAAGTTTGTGATTGGACAGCCACAGAAAGTCTGGGTGGGGTTAGAAGGTAAGGACTGAAGATACTAAATCTGCATTTTTTACAAACCAAGATTTCAAATACCCATTCATTTGCTCTGCAAGGGGAATGGAGGCAAGAAACTATTTTAGCGCCGGAAATATTCAATACAAGACTTTGTAGGAGGGAATTAGGTTTAACCCAGGTTTGGCATTAGAGCGTGTGGAAAGCTACAGAGTTGATACATTCAGAGTTATTCAAGTCCAAATGGCATAAATGAGGCTAAAATAGCTGAACTAGAGAGACTCTACAATATAGTCACAGCTTGGCCATTAAGATTTAATTCAGTAATATTTGATGATTTGAGAATAACCCCTGCGCGTTTCTCGATCACACAGATACAGCCTGCTCAGTTCTGTTATAAATAGTAGTTGTCTCATTTTATTCACTGGACAAATCAGTTGTTAATTTAGCGCTACTACATTCAAAACAGTGTACAGGGGAAAAAAATAAAACACAGAGACGCCTGCTTTAATTTAAGAAGCAGTAAAGTTTAATTAGCGAAAGGAAGGCCATTTTACTCAATGCTACAGTACAATACCTGCCGTTCCATATGGAAACAGAGTTGCAGATATTAACTGATTCTTTCATCATTCTGTTTACGCAGCAGCTGTTTATAAATGGAACACACACTGAACGTTACCCCAGAGAGGGCAAAGAGCTGGACAAGCTGAGAGAGAGTTCAGAAAAGGCAACTTGGTACCTCATCCAGGAGAGCAACAACAGGGGAAAAGAGACAAAACAACCAGAAAGTCATGTTCGCCTAGGTTGTGTTGGGGGGGGCTATCAAGAAGGCCTTGATCAATCAATAACTGTTATCCGACCTGCCCTTTGCATCTGGCATGCAGCATCAAGAGAGAGGATGAGATCAGAAACATGTAATGTGTGACCTTGCTGTGCCAGGAGTCAACTGGACTGTGATGTCAATTGCTAAATCTTTAATATTATTATTTTTTTTTTTTTTTAAACAGAGTATGACATGAAAAATGGTTAAAGGTGATTTCCAGTGTTGTATTCAGGGATTTAATTTCCAGTAAAGTGAAATTCTCCTTTAAAGCAGCAGTATCACAGTCTGGGAACGTTGCATAATTTGCAAAGACCCCTATGATGACATTGCCGTTCCTGGTCCGGTGGCTGTGGGGGGGCTGGCAAAAGGTGGGTTTTATTTACCTGAACCTTGCGGGTGCTGCCATCCTCTACCATCCTGTTATCTTCTGCTCCTGGCACTTTAGCTACCAGGAGCTGACGTCACTCATGTACTCTCGCGCATGTATGAAAGTACAGTATTGAGGTCCACGGATGATTCGGCGAGACCCTCCATAGATAAAGCCAATTCCCTGCAGCTTTCACTGGTGATGGCTGGGGGGATTGTCATTTATTGATGACAGTAACTCCGTCCAGTGTTTAGAATTATTAGGCTTGGAGAAATTCTAAAACATAGAAGTCTCTTTTGACTGGGTTGGAATTTCAATGAAATCCCACAAAAGGAAACATTAATAAAAATTCTCTATTTATGAAATACTAATTTTGCAGGGGGAGGGGGGGCAGTGCTGCTTTAATGTTGCTATTCAACTGATAACCAAATTTCATTGTTTAGTGAATAAAACATGTTAGTTTTATTAGTATAGTTTTCTGACTCTGAATAGGCACACATGTATGCTTGGAAGGCTCTTGGTAATGTCCATTACCCTGTAAGGCACAGAAGATTTTATAAATTATACTCCAAAATATATTTATAACACTATTTCTAACAAGTTAAACATGTATCCTATTGTTCAACAAGTTCCTGCTGTGTGTAATTTCATTGTTATATATAGAATGAATGCTGATATGGCAAGACGCTATAGGGACAAGTCTCTGAGTGGCACAGGGATTGGTACAGACACTTGTCATAAAAGGTCCCTAGGACTGAGCGTCAATTTACAGAAATGTGCTTTTTTATGATCCTTCGTTAAATTATACGTGTTTCCTATCCTAAGCAATTTTAGGCTCTCATTTATAAAACAAGTTCCAACCTAAAACCTTACGCATAGAAACATCTCGGCAAGACTCCCTGGAGAGCTGCGCCAAAAAAGGAATAATATCAGCTGACAAGGCGCTGCTTGTAAAACCACCATTAATAAATTCTGATATGCAGTTACAAGGAGCATTTTAAAGGATAAATAGACATTGTAACTGTCAGGAGTCAACGTGATACCTGGCTCTAATGATGGGGGCCGCGCCAACTTATACGGTAATGCAATTACTTTGAAAAATGCTTCTCAGCCAGTTCTTTTACAGTTTGTCATCCAGCAGGATGCTCGCAGACAAATACTCAAATTAGATGTAACTCTCAGAGATCCATAAAAAACATGCGGATAAACATGAAAATACATCAAGACAATCAAACCAGGTAAAATTAATCCTTTAAAGGCTTTGCTAACCAGTAGATGGGAAGGCAGAGACTTAGTAATGTACAAATCCCAAGTGTCCCTTTTAAGCAAAGAAAGTCCCTTCTGAGGGGGCAATGTCTTCTTCTCCTCTTTTCTGTCCTAATGTCACAACTCATATAACCCACACTACCTGATCAGCACACTCACTCCCACTCCCCAAACATCCTATAACCCACACTACCTGATCAGCACACTCACTCCCACTCCCCAAACATCCTATAACCCACACAACCTGATCAGCACACTCACTCCCACTCCCCACACATCCTATAACCCACACTACTTGAGCAGCACACTCACACTAGCTCCCCACACATCCTATAACCCACACTACCTGAGCAGCACTCTCACTCTAGCTCCCCACACATCCTATAACTCACACTACCTGAGCAGCACAATCATTCCAGCTCCCCACACATCCTATAACTCACACTACCTGAGCAGCACAATCATTCCAGCTCCCCACACATCCTATAAACCACACTACCTGAGCAGCACTCTCACTCTAGCTCCCCACACATCCTATAACTCACACTACCTGAGCAGCACGCTCACTCCACCTCCCCACACATCTTATAAATCACACTACCCAAGCAGCACGCTCACTCCAGCTCCCCACACCTCCTATAACTCACACTACCTGAGCAGCATGCTCACTGCAGCTCCTCACACCTAATATAACCCACAGTACCTGGATGGAATATTCACTGCAGCTCCCAACACCTCCTATAACCCACACTGCCTGAGCAGCACACTCATTCCAGCTCCCAACACCTCCTATAACCATTACTACCTGAGCAGCATGCTCAATCCACCTCGTATCTCTAAAAAGATTATCTGAATTCTCTTTGTATCTACAGTGAGGGGAAAAAGTGTTTGATCCCCTGATGATTTTGACCGTTTGCCCACTGACAAATAAATGATCAATCTATAATTTTAATGGTAGGTGTATTTTAACAGTAAGAGACAAAATAACAAAATAAAAAATAAAAAAATCCATAAAAAATGCATGTGAAAAAAGTTATAAATTGATTTGCATGTCAATGAGTGAAATAAGTATTTGACCCCTTCGACTTCGTACTTGGTGGCAAAACCCTTGCTGGCAATCACAAAGGGCAGACGTTTCTTGTAGTTGGCTACCAGCTTTGCACACATCTCAGAAGGGATTGTCCCACTCCTCTTTGCAGATTCACTCCAAGTCATTAAGGTTTCGAGGCTGATGTTTGGCAACTCAAACCTTCAGCTCCCGACACAGGTTTTCTATGGAATTAAGGCAGGGGTGGGGGAACCTTCAGCCCCCCAGATGCTTTGGACTTAATTTCTTATAATGCTCCTACAGACTTAATGCTTGCAGAGCATCAAGGGACATGTAGTCCAAAACATCTTGAGGGCCGAAGGTTCCTCACCCC
Source organism: Pelobates fuscus (assembly GCF_036172605.1). Classification (NCBI taxonomy): domain Eukaryota; kingdom Metazoa; phylum Chordata; class Amphibia; order Anura; family Pelobatidae; genus Pelobates; species Pelobates fuscus. Next base: position 109,235,457 of record NC_086328.1, on the reverse strand, counting down.
TGGATTAAGGTCTGGAGATTGGCTATGCCACTCCAGGACCTTCATGTACTTCTTCTTGTGCCACTCCTTTGTTACCTTGGCTGTGCGTTTTGGGTCATTGTCATGCTGGAATACCCATCCACGATCCATTTTCAATGTCCTGGCTGAGGGAACTAGGTTCTCACGCAAGATTTGACGGTACATGGCCCCATCTATTGTCCCTTTGATGCAATGCAGTTGTCCTGTCCCCTTAGCAGAAAAACACCCCCAAAGCATGTTTCCACCTCCATGTCTGACGGTGGGAATGGTGTTCTTGGGGTCATAGGCAGCATTCCTCCTCCTCCAAACACGGCAAGTTGAATTGATGCCAAAGAGCTTGATTTGGGTCTCACCTGGCCACAACACTTTCACCCAGATGTTCATTGGCAAGCTTCAGATGGGCCTGTACATGTGCTTTCTTGAGCAGGGGGACCTTGTGGGCACTGCAATAGTCCAGTCCTTCACGGCATAGAGTGTTACCAATTGTTTACTTGGTGACTATGGTCCCAGCTGCCTTGAAATCATTAACAAGATCCTTTAGTGTAATTCTGGGCCTTTAAGAGAGTGCTCCTAATCTCAGCTTGTTACCTGTATAAAAGACATCTGGGAGCCAGAAATCTTGCTGATTGATAGGGGATCAAATACGTATTTCACTCATTGACATGCAAATCCATTTATAACTTTTTTGACATGCGTTTTTCTGGATTATTTTTTTTTTTCCCTGTCTCCCACTGTTAAAATACACCTACCATTAAAATTATATACTGATCATTTCTTTGTCAGTGGGCAAACGTTCAAAATCCGCAGGGGATTTCCCTCACTGTACAATAAAATCAAATGTGTAGCAAATGCTAATATTTAAAAAATCTGTTTTGTTTCTGTTTAAAACAAAAACCCTGTGATCATATTGTATTATTGCAAGTCTCAGGACATTCCTGAAGGGAAAAGAAATCTCCCAGTAATCCTACAGTTTTAGTCTGATTTTGGCAGGTCCGTTTTCAATTACCACATTTTAGTGTTTAGTGAATCAGCCCATTTTTATAATCACTTCAATGCCCGCGCCCCTTCCAGAGCAGCAGAACGTGAATGTCTCGGGGCTGTTTGCTTAATGTCTGCAGGCTGCTCAGGTGCCAGTCTATAATGAAGCCTTGGCTGTCAGTATGCACTGCTCTGCAACACTGGAACGCACCATTCTTCTGGGACAAATAACCATTTTATTAACGGGTTCAGTTTTGCTTGATCCTGATTTTTACATGAGCTGGGTCTTTCACATTAAAGGGATAGAATATAAACCCTCATTATTTCACATTTAATGATTTCCTAAATAATAAAAAAGTCTGCATTTCAATTAAAAGCAATGTCAGATTAGGGCCTTTTGTCCCAGCAGCAAGACGTTATCAGACATTAGCAGGTTAAAATTTTCACCTTAGTTCTGCCCGACCTTCAAGATCTGCTACGGGGATGTTGGGTGAGCTGCATCATTTAGCATCGCTGTCTGACAGATCTAAAACAAATTAATCTGCTGAAGGTTGGAAAAACGTAAATGTATCATTTTCCATTCAATTTATTTATCCTTAATGCTGTCAGTATGTTCTGCACTGATTTCCGGGGAGCAGGGGAGGATTTATTTACAGACGGACTTAACAAACATTCACCATGAACTCTAAAATACAGCATTAACTGTGAACATCCACATCTGGCCCACTCTCAGGGTAATGCCCACATTATACCACTTTAGCTAATGATAGAATACAGTATTCCTGATTCAGTTTAATATATATTAAATGCCCACCTTCCCTGCTCTCAGTGAAATACCCTCCCTCCCCAGTGTCTGCATAACACCCACACTCAGCGCCTGTACAACGCTCAACATCCCCAGTGATTGTTTAATGCCCTCCTTCCCCAGTGCGGTATAATGCCCACCTTCCCCAGTGCCTGTATAATGCCAGCCTTCCCCAATGCGGTATAATGCCCACCTTCCCCAGTGCTTGTATAATGCCCACCCTCCTCAGTTCCTGAATAATGCCCGCTTTACCCAGTGCATGTATAATGCCCACCTTCCCCAGTGCCTGTATAATGCCCGCCTTCCCCAGTGCCTGTATAATTACCACCCTCCCCAGTGCAGTATAATGCCCTTCTTCCCTAATGCTTGTATAATGCCGACCTTCCCCAGTGCCTGTATAATGCCCACCTTCCCCAGTGCCTGTGTAATGCCCACCCTCAACAGTGCCTGTATAATGCCCACCCTCAGTGCTTGTATAATGCCCACCCTCCTCAGTTCCTGAATAATGCCCGCTTTACCCAGTGCATGTATAATGCCCACCTTCCCCAGTGCCTGTATAATGCCCGCCTTCCCCAGTGCCTGTATAATTACCACCCTCCCCAGTGCAGTATAATGCCCTTCTTCCCTAATGCTTGTATAATGCCGACCTTCCCCAGTGCCTGTATAATGCCCACCTTCCCCAGTGCCTGTGTAATGCCCACCCTCAACAGTGCCTGTATAATGCCCACCCTCAGTGATTGTATAATGCCCACCCTCCTCAGTGCCTGTATAATGTTCACCCTCCCCAGTGCAGTATAATGCCCTTCTTCCCTAATGCTTGTATAATGCCGACCTTCCCCAACTACCTGTATAAGACCCACCCTTCCCCAGTGCCTGTATAAGACCCACCCTTCCCCAGTGCCTGTATAATGCCTCCCTTCCACAGTGCCTGTATAATGCCTCCCTTCCACAGTGCCTGTATAATGCCCACACTGCCCAGTGCCTGTATAATGCCCACACTCCCCAGTGCTTGAATAATGCCCTTCTTACCAATGTGGTATAATGCCCTTCTTCCCCAGTACTTCTATAATGCCCACCTTCCTCAGTGCCTGTATAATGCCAGACTTCCCCAGTGCATGCATATTGCCTGCCTTCTCCAGTGCCTATATAATGCCCACCCTCCCCATTGCAATATAATGCCCTTCGTCCCCAATGCAGTATAATACTTTTCTTCCCCAGTGTTGTATAATGCCCATCCATCTCACTGCATTTATAATGCCCGCCTTCCCCAGTGCTTGTATAATACTCCTCAGTGCCTGCATAATGCCAGCCTTCCTTAGTGCCTGCATAATGCTCGCCTTCCCCAGTGCCTTTATAATGCCCACCCTCCCCAGTGATTGTATAATGCCCGCCTTCCCCAGTGCCTTTATAATGCCCACCCTCCCCATTGATTGTATAATGCCAACCCTCCTCAGTGCCTGTATAATGTTCACCCTCCACAGGGCCTGTATAATGCCCACCCTCCCCAGTGCCTGTATAATGCCCACCCTCGCCAGTGCTTGTATAATACCCTTCTTCCCCAATGTGGTATAATGCCCTTCTTCCCCAGTGCTTGTATAATGCCCACCCTCTTCAGCACCTGTATAATGTCCACCTTTCCCAGTGCCTGTATAATGCCCTTCTTCCCCAATGCGGTATAATGCCCTTCTTCTCTAGTGCTTGTATAATGCCCACCCTCCTCAGCGCCTGTATAATGCCCACCTTCCCCAGTGCCTGTATAATGCCCACCCTCACGAGTCTGGTATAATGCCCTTCTTTCACAGTGCTTCTATAATGCCCATCATCCTCAGTGCCTGCATTATACCCACCTTCCCTAGTGCCTGGGTCCCTGCTTTACTCTTGTCCCATGATTTGAGTGCTAATGAGAGAAGGGCAACAGCCCAACCCCCACTCCTATATAGTGGCTACCCTCCACAGAGGACCTATGCCAGCTCTCCCCTTTCGCCATGTCCAGGGGGTAAGGAGTTAATACTTAATGATGTGGAATGAGACATAAAGAGAATATTTCAGAAGGTCTTGATCCCTTATTCAGTAAACAGAGAAAATCCTTTCTCTGCTTAGAGATTCCAGCCTTCCCCAGTACCTGTATAATGCCCACCTTCCCCATGCCTGTATAATGCCCACCCCCAGTGCCTGTATAATACCGTGCCCTCCCCAGTGCCTGTTTAATGCCAATCCCCCAGAGTCTGTATAACACCCACCTTCCCCAGTGCCTGTATAATGCCCATCCTCCCAGTGCTTGTATAATATCCATCCTCCCCAGTGCCTGTATAATGCCCACCCTCCCCATGCCTGTATAATGCCCATCCCCCCAGTGTCGGTATAATACCTGCCCTCCCTATTGCTTTTAAAATGCCCACTCTGCCAGTGCCTATATAATGCCTGCCTTCCCCAGTGCCTGTATAATGCTAATAAAAATAATGAATATATGATATATTTTTTTTGTGCTAATTGGATGGTTCTTTTCAGAACAGACTAGGATTGCGTGCACCCCAATTCCAGCAGCCTCGCATTCTCTTCTAACGGAGCGCAGTTTATTACTTTCAAACAGATACATAAATCTGGCACTAATTAAATCACTGAGTCAAGCACAAAAACACAGAATCTGCTGTTTGGGACTAAAAGCAAATCATACGTAACATCCTTATCATATCTGGCAGAACATAAATTAGTCAACAGAGGAAAGATGTCAGGCCGTCCATGCTAATTGGTTTACGCAGTCAATAATACCAATGATTATACTCAGTGCTGCGATCATAACCTGACTGGTCACTGGGAGAATAGGAGATAGAGAATAGCTTTTTACATCCAATTATAATGCAAATCTAGTCCCTGGCCAACAGAATTCACATTTAGCCACCACGAACACATTGGAGAATCACGACAACGTTCCAGGGTTTGCTATAAAAACAGGAATGCGATGTTCTAGACCAGGGCTGTCCAACTTGCGGCCCCCCAGATGTTGCTGAACTACAACTCCCATGATTCCCTGACTATCTGTTTCATTGAAAGAATCATGGGAGTTGTAGTTCAGCAACATCTGGGGGGCCGCAGGTAATCTAGACTTTACACAACCTGTCAGTAGACACATTTAGAGGGTTATTAATGAAGGGCAGAATTCTGAATTTTGAGCAGCAAATCCACCTTTCTATATGCAAGGCAGATCAGTATTATTAGCTGGGGATGAAGCTGGCTGCTTTGAAAAAGTTTAAAAAACAAAATCGCACTAAGAATTTAATAAATTGCCCAAAGGACTTCCCTAACGATTACCGAACTATTTCCAAATCACTGAATAACCACATAGGCCTGCTGCTGCTGCAAGCAAACTGCGGAATAATAAACACACAGGGTCTCTCCCTGTTTTGCTCTTGTCCCATGATTTGAGTGCTAATGAGAGAAGGGTAACAGCCCAACCCCCACTCCTATACAGTGTCTTGTTAAATTAACCATCTACCCTCCACAGAGGACCTATGCCAGCTCTCCCCGTTCGCCATGTCCAGGGGGTAAAGAGTTAATACTTAATGATTTGGGATGAGACATAAACAAAATATCTCAGAAGGTATTTTTCCTTATTCAGTAAACAGTGAAAACTCTTTCTCTGCCAAGAGACTCCAGCCCATGATGTTTAAGATACATGTTTCAGGATTTGGAGCTGGACCAGGTGTGAGGAGTTAGAAAAATAGATCAGAGTAAAATTAAGAACCTTAGACATAAAGAAAGCCTGACAAAGGAGCTAGAAACTAGATCAATTATGGAGGGAGACTCGAGAAATGGAGAGGCATATGATAAGAGATGTAGGAGAGTCAATTAGTGATATGGTCTGGGGAGAAGGAGAGAGATCAAAAGAATGATTGTATATATGTTTTGTCAGCATCAAGGTGGCATAAAATCCAAAGGAAATAATTAGTTTCCAAACAAGGTAGATTTAAGTAAAAACAGAAGAGGACCCTTAACTGAATCTTGGAATATTCGAACCAAAAGAAATAGCGACTGAGTCGAAAAGGTTAGAAATGAGGCCAATGTTATCAACACCAAGTCTAGAAAAGAGAAGAAGAATCCGCAGGGAATTCACCGTGACAAAAATAGCAGAGTGCCCAAAATCCATTTATAAGAGGCTAGTGACATTTGGATCCAGTGGTATTAAGATATTGGTCATTTTGTTAAGTGAAGTTTGGATAGAAGTGCCAAGAGTGAAAACTGAACAATAAATATCCCAAAATATAAACCATGCTTAAATAAGAGATTCATAAAGACTGGAAAACAAGTGCACTAAGAAAACGAGGAAAGCAGATGGTCAAAAGGTTGGGTAAATAGAGAATTATTTTACAATGGGAGAGATTGTTGTGTGTCCCAAAGTTGTGAAGGTGGAAAAAGTTTGAATATGTAAGTTAAAGTTGGAAGAAGTAGAAAGGAGAAAATAAATCAAGTTTAAGTTACAAGGGGGTGGAATTGGAGGTACAAGTGGTGGAGAAAGAACTGGAAAAGCCAAAAGCCTCCCCTGTCTTGTTTCTACAGAAGGTGGATGGTTATTCAGTATTTCCTTAAACAGCAACTTTGGGAAAGACTACACAGAGAGTCTTGAGTTAGACCAAGTGTTGGACAGAAGTGATCATCTATTATCTCCCAAGTCATGCGACTAAGGGTAGGGTATCTCCAGGGGTCGTAGGACAGTTTATAAATCATAGTGCCTGGTCATGGGACTGAATATGGTATTGTTTCAGTAGCAAGGCAAATTGATCTAGATTATTGGTATGTAACAGAGAGGGCTATATATTTCCTGGTAGCCTGATGGCTTATATTATTGATCCTCGTCATGTAGGACTGTCAGTTGATTTGAAGACATGTTCATTACACAAAGATAGAGTGAGCAGCTGGTGTCTGCAGGTTCCTGGAGAGAAGATAAATTGTTAGGCGTTAGAAACTCATTGTAATGTGTAAACCTCGGTTACCGGATGGGGAGCAAACTATATTCTACGAGGCAGCTATGAAAGCATTTCCAAAATACATGTTAATGCTTTCATAAATGGGAATAAAAAGTCTTATAAATCTCTGAGCTGCAAAACAAGTGAAATAACTCATGTGGACAGCAGCAGACTGGGATGACAGGAGGCAGATGCTAGAAAAATAATGTATAAAACGTAGCCTTAAAAGAGACAGTACTTGAGTCATAGGTAATAAATGAAACAGGGCAACGTCCTCCTCTGTGCTTATAATGCGCAACGGGTGATAGACTATCCGATCAGACAGGCTGCAAAGAATTGTGCAATCAAGGTGTTAAGCAATCATGCTTTAGGGAATATGTTCATTAAAATGGATACATGGTTTTACAATAGCAAATAGCAATGCGTTAATTTCTCATAACTGAAATGGGAAAAAAATGAAAACAGTATCACAGAGCTCCCCAGTAATAAAACTCATAGTGATGTGCAATGAGTATGAGCATATAACAGTGCTCCACAGTAATATGCAGTGTGAGAGAGTGTATGAGTGTATCACATTGCTCAACCAAAATAAAACTGATCACAGAGCTCCACAGCAATAAAGACTCACAGTAATATGCAGTGTGTATGAGAGTATCACAGCGCTTCACAGCAATAAAACTCACAGTAATATGCAGTGTGTATGAGAGTATCACAGAGCTCCACAGCAATAAAGACTCACAGTAATATGCAGTGTGTATGAGAGTATCACAGAGCTCCCCAGTAATAAAACTCATAGTGATGTGCAATGAGTATGAACATATAACAGTGCTCCACAGTAATATGCAGTGTGAGAGAGTGTATGAGTGTATCACATTGCTCCACCAAAATAAAACTCACAGTAATATGCAGTGTGCATGAGTGATCACAGAGCTCCACAGCAATAAAAACTCACAGTAATATGCAGTGTGTATGAGAGTATCACAGAGCTCCACAGCAATAAAAACTCACAGTAATATGCAGTGTGTATGAGAGTATCACAGAGCTTCACAGCAATAAAAACTCACAGTAATATGCAGTGTGTATGAGTGTATCACGGAGCTCCACAGCAACAAAAAACCATAGTAATGTGCAGAGGTTATGAGTGTATCACACAGTTCCACAACAATAAAAACTCACAGTAATATGCAGTGTGTATGAGAGTATCACAGAGCTCCAGAGCAACAAAAAATCATAGTAATGTGCAGAGTGTATGAGTGTATCACAGAGCTCCAGAACAACAAAAAATCATAGTAATGTGCAGAGTGTATGAGTGTATCAGAGAGCTCCACGTCCATAAAAACTCACAGTAATAAGAGTTGTATGAGAGTATTACACAGCTCCACAACAATAAAACTCACATTTATGTGTAGTGTGTATGAGTGTATCACAGAGCTCCACGTCCATAAAAACTCACAGTAATGTGCAAGATGTATGAGTGTATCACAGACCTCCACAACAATAAAAACTCACAGTAATGTGCAAGATGTATGAGTGTATCACAGAGCTCCACAACAATACATCTCACAGTAATGTGCAAGGTGTATGAGTGTATCACAGAGCACCACAGCATTACAATTCACAGTAATGTGCAGTGTGTTTTAAATGTGAGATATTCACATTATTTAGGATATTTTCAATAGATAAAACATCAATACTTTTTCAATAGATAAATAGTGTGTCACCTACAATGCCCCATAACTCTACTTTTAGTCACCCTTCCATGCACACCCTCTAAAATGAAAGTGTCCTTTAAAATGGCATCATGTGTTACCACTTGATTTGTATGTTTTCTCCTCTACTGACCACTAGCCAGGTTTATTTTATTACCACTCTATAACTTTTCTGTGTATCTATTGACCAATAACGGATTTAAGAACTGTTAAAATGGGAGGAATATGCATTGTGCCATTTTTGGTTACTATAAAGTCAAACTGACTTCCACTTCAATGATTGCACAAACACTATAACACACTCAACCTCAGGAGCCAACACTTATAGAAAGTCATCTCTAACACCCAAACTCTTTCTATTATTATTTTATTACATTACCATCTCTAAACCAGCACCAACATACTCAATACAAGGCAAAAACTACATTTGGTTTCATCTATGATCTAATAAAGGCATAAAAAAAAAACCAGTTTGGATCGTGACCTCCTTCTTATGTTTGTATGAACTAAGGGGATGGAACATGGATCCTCCTCCAGATGATTTAATGATTTAATGTCTGCTCCCTAAGTGGGGCTGGAATTACCCTAAAAGGTTGTCCCCCAGATTTTATTTAATTCCTTCGTTGATGACCTTTCTTCTTGGCTGCAATGACATCTTTACCCTTTGCCCAACCATCAATACTGAGATGACAATGTCCATCTACTGTGGTGGTGCCTATCCTTACAGCCTTAGAATTTTAATTTGCAACAGAGATATGGTCATGCTCGTGGAAATGCTTATGGCTTTTCAAAACAAGAGGATTTTAGAAATGTTATCCATTCAGACAGAATTGTTATGTCTGGTCAATACCAACCCAATCTGCCTCTCCTTGTTGGGACGGAGATATGTGACAACGTATCTCCACTAATTGTTTTGTTTTGTTATGGTTCTGTTGTTATGTTAAACCTTACTTTTATTGTATTATTATTACGTTAAGCAAAGTTTCAGAGAGAGAAAGTGTTCTTTGTCAGGTGTGCAGTGTGCTTGCATCAGCAGAACACGTGTCAGGGTTCTAATTGTTCCAACTGTTCCAACAAAGTTGCTGTGGTGTGTCTCTCTGGTTGTCAGCTAACTGATAATATCCAAATAAATTGGAAAGTTTATAGTACAAAAACAGTGTTTCCGGCTCTGTTATTGGGAAGATGGCACCTAATATCCAGTAGCCATGACAACAACATGCACACATATAAATGTATACAGCAGGCACCTCATACTCATTACCTATGCATGCTGCATGTGCTATATACATCATATGAATGATGAATTCTAATAGACTAAATGGAGCCTACTTAATGCTTCCATTTCATACAGCACCTTGCGCTTAATTTAATGTCATTGCTGGCAGTTGCTTCCTCAGTTTTACACGTCCCAATTTCTCCATTATGAGAACGAGGGAATCTCTAGCGCTTCTCGAAGATTTGCGAGCTGGGTAATGGAAAATGTATGGTAAATTCTGGTAAGTTAAGATAAGAAGAGATTCATTTGCTTTCGCCCGTCTATAAAAAAAAGAATTTTTTTTTTCCATGAGAAACTGTATAAAAACGCAGCGTGTGCATAAAGGCCGAGAGATAGCAGTTCATTTTATTAGAAAGCAGAGATCATGTATGGCGTATACAGGTTCCCAAATGTGTTCACGCTGCACATTTTTTAATTGAATGAGAGTAATCAACCTGATGAAATCGAGTGTAAATAAAATACAGGGTCCGGGGAAACTATTAACTCGGACCCTGGGGAAGGCCACGAATGCAACACAATGCCTCAGATGCAACCTACAGAATTAATGGATGCAATGGGACTTGTAGCATGCAGGCGGTTTACTTAGATCAGGAAGAAGTATTGGTTAATATACGGCAATAATAACAATGAATTGAGGGATGATTGGGATTAGAGAGTAAAATGTAAACATTTTAAATTGGAATTTCATCAGCCACGTAAATAATCTCCCACTATATCTGGACAAAAACAGCGGCGTATAATTATCAATCAGCAATTAAAAAAAAAAAATTACGCATACAGAAAATTATTATTAGCATTTATATAGCAACAACATATTCCGCAGCGCAGTAGAATTACGGAAAAGTGATATTTGAAGTTGAAGTATGCTCTCTTCAAAAGAGCTTACAATCTACCAGAGGTAGGCAGATAAATATATATCGTTAGAGTTTATGCCCACTAATACTTACTGGAAAGGTGGTCTGACATGAATTAGAATTTTTTAATGTTTGTTCCCTAGTTTTAAGGCAGTGACATTTCCATTGCGCTAACCATCATTTTGACTTTTGTTCTTGAGTAAGAATCCGTCACTTTATTGCGTCTTTCAAAGTATTTTTTTTAACCCGTTTTGAATGCTGCTCATGTCAAGAGCCCATACCACAATTCTATGCATATTTATGGACCGACATTAATTTTTGTTATATACCGTGTAACCTGCCAAGAGGACGAGCAGCTATCAGACCTTCCAGCCATTATTTTCCAATAGTCTCGCTATGTATTTATGCAAAACAAGTCTACAAACATTTCTCAGAAAACAAAACGTGTAGAATATCTAAACACCGTGAGCAGAACAATAGAGATATACGATTTTTAGCATCATAGAATATTGTGGATCCATGTTACTCTGATTTTAGCTCACGTTCATCTTTAAACCAACTCACAATATTAAAGGAAATAGTACCGTAATTATTTTTTTGATATGTTGAGAAAACAAATGCAGAGCAAAAAAAAAAACAGAAACACGTAAAGCTATCAGCCAGCAAGAAAATTGCAAGTTTGACAATTCTGGATATTTATATATGAAATGTTAAGAATATATACAACTTGTTTATGTTTATCTACTAAACACCAGACTGTATTGAAATGAACACCAACAGGGTTATTCACTTAAAGGGACACTATAGTCACCCAGACCATTTCAGCTCAATGAGAGAAACTGCTATGTTTACATTTGGGGTTAATCCAGCCTCTAGTGGGTGTCACCTCCATCGCGCAGAGCGTCCATAGGAAAGCATTAATAAATGCTTTCCTATGGACACTTTGAATGCGCGAGCAGCACTTGCCGAGCATGCGCATTCGGCTACAGTGACGTCGGACGGGGAGGAGAGGTCACCAGCACCGAGGGAGCCCGGCGCTGGATTAAGGTAAGTGGCTGAAGGGGTTTTAACCCCTTCAGCGCCATGGGAGGGGGGCCCTGAGGGTACTATAGTGTCAGGAAAACTGCTTTGTTTGAGAATTCAACATATTTTAATAGCAGTTTGGCTGCTATTGCCTTAAATTTGAAATTAATTTTGAATTCACTATTATATCTCATTTTAGCAAATAACCCTGTAAGTTGTTACATTTAGTTCCAACTTGACAATAATCACAGTATTGGCTTTCTTAACGTGCATTTTGCAATTTACATTTATGATATCAACGGCTTAGTGGAGGAACATTAACTCATTGGCAGAGAAGATAGAGATTCAAAGTGGCCATACATAGGGAAAGTCTGGAAGCGGAAACATTGTGTGACTCTTGCATTTGGAAAACAAACTCAGGAATTATTCACTAAATCGAGAATTGTGAGAAATGACAAGAGAATGGAAAAATATAATTCAAAATAATCAAATTGGCAAAAATCTACAATTCTCCTTTTTTTCAGTTGTTAGTCTGGTATAAAATTATTATAACTCTATCATCAATTCTCCACAATTCCAAATTAATTGAACAAATCCCTTGGACCAGCTATTCTGTTTGGTAAATCTTTTTACAAGAGAATATGGAAATGATAAACTTGCATTGTTGGAGATTTGACGTGCATCACTAAGACCTTGCACCAAGGGTTTATGGCAATAATTAGGCTTTTAAAAGAAGCAAGTTATTCGCAGATCTCCTGCAACATTCTCCACGCTGAAAGAAAATTTGCCTATAATGAGATGGTCTCAAAGGTTGACATACGGCAAAGAAAACAATTTCTTCCAATGATTTATTAAACATTTTTCCAATCAGTTAAAAACTGGAACAGCTGAGGTTAGAGCACGGATAAGTGCAAATTTCTCGAATCTGGGAATTATATTTTCAAGACAGCTCTAACTTCAACTCAAAATGTGACTGACAGCCAAAATGAGCCCAAAGGCCCAGAGAAAGTAGAAATGCAGTATGTTGCAGCGGGAATGGAATACAATGAGTAGTTATTTCAATGCCAAGCCTCACAGAAAAATAATTCTTAAATGTATAATAATTTAGACATTAACTGCAAGTCATGTTTACAAAAAATGGAACTACACAAAGTATGCAGAGAGATAGGATTTTAAAAGCAGGTGGATAAACTAAAGACCATCATACCTCCCAAGTGTCCCTATTTTTGAGTGACAGTCCCTATTGTGGGCCCAAATCATTCTGTCCCTCTTTTCTATCCTAAAGTCCCTCTTTTCTAGGAGCTACATAATGTTGGTAACTGCTCTATACACAAGCTAAAACATTGCTATCTTGTTCCTTAAATAAAGACTACCTCTTTGGGAAACTACTGGGTGAGCCCAGGCTCTCTCTCCAAATCCACCTCTAGTGGCTGTCTTTCTGATAGCCACTGTAGGAGCTTCAACGGCACTAATCAAGTAAAACTCAGTCAAGTGATGCAGAAGTCTACAGGAAAGCATTTAATACATCCATTACCTATGGAGAAGCTTGGAAGCATGCAGAGAAAGTATGCGATGAAGAGCATTGGATTGGACCATTGCCGGAGAAGGCCATGTCTCCTCCATGATGACACTGGATGAGGAGATGTGAGCAGCACCGAGAGAGCCTCTGCATTGGTTCAATTTATTAATGTTATTCCAAACAAATGGGGGACCTGTAAATGACTAGGGAAGGGGCCACCATAATGTTAGGTTTGTCCAGTGTCCTGTGTTCTTTTAACAAGCACAACACAGTGTTGGAAAACCCAACCCTCTCTCACTTACACATCTATATAGCGCTGTATCTGTAGAACCCTGCCACTAATGATAATTAAATAATAAGGTGTGTGAAACAAAATTAATTTGGCTGTGTTGGTTATAAAGCATCTTGTGGTGTGCCACTCATCAGTCTGTTCTTTACTCAGTTCACGCCATACTACCATTGTTACTCTTACAGATGTACAAGTGGGATTTGAGTGATTCATTTGGTGTGAATTATTGTTGCTTGCTGGGCTGAGTTTGTTTGATTCAGATCTCTGTATTGTTTTTAGATGCCTTGGGATGCCATTGTTCAACTGCCTGAGATAGCAGACCTTTGATTGTATGGAATTGCAGTTTATATTTTTGTTCTTGCAAAAAGTCTTTGAGTTTTAACCTTTATTTGAACACATAAATAGGCTTCACAAATAGCAAAATAACAAACTTTATGGAGCAATGTAGGATAAGTGAAATTCTGACTACAAACATAACATCAGTAATCCAAACCCTCTGGTTCATTGAACAGATGGAACCAATCTCCTCATATCATGTTTTGTTATCTTCTGAGTTCTGATTGGCCAAATGTATTTACAACCAATCAAAATGCAGCATTTACTTGCTGAATGACTTTCCACGTTAGCTTTAATGTACCCACTGCTTTTTCAAGCCAGCAAAATCCTTGGCAGCAATGTCAGACAGCCACAGATACCGTAACTGCAGCTATTAATTCTCATTAATTATCATGAATTCCCAGCCTTTCAATGCAATCATAAATAATTTCCACTCCACTATCAATTGTGTTTTGCCGTCCGTTGCAAATCAGAAAAAAAAGTCAATTACATTTTCACCATATGTTTCCTATGGGGTGCAAGTAAAATAACGTTTAAAATAATTTCTATTTCTTCTGTCTAATAAGGAACAATAACAGGTAATACCAAGGATGCCAAACATATCCTTGCCAGTGGAGCATAATGCATCCCTTCTGGACAAAACAAACTTACTTACCAGCCTGGGGAACATAACACAACCCTTCTGGAGAAACCCAACACATATCTTCTTCAGGACCACAACTCAATGTATCTCTTCCGAAGGTGCCTAAAGCCTCCCTACTGGAGGAACACCACACATCCCTGCTTGGGTAAAGAGATCGATTTAGGTGGAACCTAATATATGAGTTCAGGTGGAACCTAACAGAAGCCTTGTGGAGAACTCCAACATATTGGAGATCACATTCCTTCCTGGGGAGCTCAACACATCCTTTCTAGAAGAACCCAAAACATCCCATGTGTAACTACACAACAGATAATTTCTAGTGGAACCCAGACACATCCTTGTCAATGGAACCTGCTACATCTCATCTGGAGGAATCCACATATATGTCATGCAAGCCTAACAGATCCCTAGTGGGGGCACCTTACATATCCCTTCACTTCAACAGTATGCAGCCACACTTGAATTAAACAGCTTGAAAGATGTAAACAGCACAATGTATTGTACCTTCACAATATGACGGGTCTCCTTGTATCGGTATAAAGCCACTCCGGCACTCACAGGTGGATTTAGTGTCCCAGTTCTTGCATTGTGAGTTCTCGCCACATCTGTAGCCTTCAGCGCAGAAATTATGCCCTGGAAAAAACAAAGAATATTATTAGACGTGTGCATGGTGGAAACGTTTGTTTCAGTTAAATTACTTCTGTCAAAAAGCTTTTTCGTTTTTATAAATTCAGCCATTTGGCGGTTCGGATCGCTCAAATTTCATTATCCAAAAAAGTTTCGGAAAAACGAATCAGACAATGCATGCAAAAATGAGCCAATCAGTGTACTGCAAAATATATACATTAGGTACAAAGATCAAGTGAGAAAAAGTAAGCAATAGAGGGAAAAATAGGAGGAGAAAATAAAACATTCAATATTTATATACCCTGTTTCCCTGGAAATAAGACAACCCCTGAAAATAAGCCCTAGCTTATATTCGGGGGATGCTCGTGATATAAGCCCTAACTGAAGCCCTAGTTGTTAGTTCGCTAATCTATATTTGCTCTAATCTATAATAAGCCCTAGTCGCTGGTTCGCTAATCTAGATTTACGGGATTCCATTCGCGAGTAAGCTAATCTGTGTTCGGGAAAGATTCCAAAACATAGATTCATGGGATTCCATGCCCTAGTGTACTGGTCTATATTCGTGGAAATTCCCCCAACCGTAGACCTGCTTTCTATAACATGCTTGCAACCGTTTTTCCCTGAAATAAGACATCCCCAAAAATAAGCCTGGGTGCATTTTTCTGGGGAAAAATTTATTTAAGACCCGGTCTTATTTTGGGGGGGAAATGGTATTATAAATTTAGATTATTTTACGAATACCCACTTTTCCCCCTATTGGTCACTTTTCATTTTAACTGTGAACAAAATAACATTTAGTGACTATCCCCTAACCAACGATCTTCTTTTATCTAATCCATTATCTCTTTTTTAGGTGCCACAGGCAGAGTTCAGAATCACAAATCATAATGGACATCATCGGCTATCGCACATTTCATTTAATTCATGATTTGGCTACATTTCAGCTCAGAATTCGGAAATTTGATGGATCGCCTTATTGTCCCAAATTCAGACAAAATTAATTCAGACGTAGCAATTTGCAAAAGGAATCTCCAAATCTAAATATAATCTCACATAAATAAAATGGCACTCTGCTCTGAACACACAATAAAAGGCAATCTACATGTTAGTATCAATAATACATATAACACCATTCCGTAATAAACACAGACCTTGTATTAACACGCACATTAATTCTGTATCACTATATCAGCCCCGTATACAATAACGTCCATACTCTATTTGTTCCTAGACATAATTCTGATTTACAGAACATGCATTCTGAACACACGCATGTCCTCTCTGCATCTCAGATGGAATTAGTTGAAATAGCTACGCACAGAGTGACGATAAACACATAAGAGATGTTTAAAACATCTTTAAAGATGAATATTGTTGCCATTAATTTTGCCCAGTTTTAGAATGCCCTAAATTTGTAAATAGTAGCAATCATTGCATAAATAGGATTCTAACATGTTCAAAAAGCATAAATACTTACAGAGCAAATGATTACCGATAAACCATGCATCCAATTTAAGTCATGTTTCTAAATCTATTTTTAATGAGATGTTTGTAGAATTTTTCCTTCTCATGTATCTCAGGCTGTGTTCGAAATTTATTTTAGATTAATTTAAAGAACCGTCCAAGAATCATTACCATCTTGCTGTTACGAGTATGAGGCCTCCCAGAGTATGTAGTCAAACTGTTTGAGAATGGTTTGAAACTTACTCTGGAAGATGCTTGGGCACTCTTGGCACCATAACCATTACAGCGTGCTGGAGTGTTATTATTATTATCATTATTATTATGTTATTATTTATAAAGCGCCAAAAAATTCCGCAGCGCTTTACAGTGGGTGGACGAACAAAAATTTAGTTGTATCCAGAAAAGTTGGACACACAGGAACAGAGGGGTTGATGGCCCTGCTCAATGAGCTTACATGCTAGAGGGAGTGGGGTACAGTGACACAAAAGGTAAGGATAGTATTAGACTAGTGACAGTCACAATAGAGGAATCAGTCGGGAGCTATTAACAGTTTAATTGATACGCTTTTATGAAGAATTGGGTTTTTAATGATTTTTTTGAAGGAGTGGAGACTGGGTGAGCATCGTACAGAGGAGGTAAGCGAGTTCCACAGGAACAGTGCAGCCCTCGAGAAATCTTGAAGGCGAGCATCAGAGGTGGAAGTAAGGACAGAAGATAGACGTAAGTCTTCAGCAGAGCGTAAGGGCCTAGATGGGACATACTTCTGTATTAGGGAGGATAGATAGGTAGGAGCAGCATTATGTAGAGATTTGAAAGCAAGAAACAGAATTTTAAATTGTTAGAATGTTCCTTTAACCCCTTAAGAACTAAACTTCTGGAATAAAAGGGAATCATGGCATGTCACACATGCCATGTGTCCTTAAGGGGTTAACAAAACATTTTTAAACAAATGTTTTTCACCTCCTTTTTGTAGTTGAAATCATTTCACTCGAAAGAAAATCTAAGTGTTTATTCACTAACCAGTAACTGCAAAGAATTGGAAAAAGAATTGCAAATGTTAAGCCAAAACTGCAAATTGGAAAAAATATGCAAATCAGCAATTTTGTTATATTGCAATCCCCTTGTCAGTTACCCACAATGCTTAGTTTAGTGAAATTTAAAAAAAAAAATAGTTTAACCCCTTAAGGACACATGACATGTCTGACACGTCATGATTCCCTTTTATTCCAGAAGTTTGGTCCTTAAGGGGTTAAGACGATGTGTTAATAACATTGATTTTTAAAAAGTCTGTGAACAAGCAAAATTTTATTCAAAATTGCAGTGAATAAATCACACCAACAAAACTAGCGAGTTCACAAAAATGACTACAGCATGTTTGGACAGAAGAGCTTGCAATTTAACGGAAGGAGGAGAGATCTGACTTTCCCTGGGCCCATGTAAATTGTAAGATGAAGATATATTTATCGATATAGCTAAACATTAGAATTTCTCAGCAATAGTCTTGATAGAAAACAAGACTGCAATAGCTATGCTCTCATTTGTCTCCATTATTTTCTATTTGTCCCCAGATAATTGTTTTTGTTTGGCCCCATTATTAATATATGTACAGTGCTCAGTAGTCTGGCTCATTGTCCAGATGTGATCATATATAACCATTATCACAGTGTTTGTACACTTTGTAATGACTTTCTGACATTACCTTGAGGGTTGGAGAACAAGATTTAAAGGAATTATTTCTCTCATTCCAGACATTCTGTGACATCACATCATAATCATCCTTCTTTAATATCCCAACATAGTCCACAGCACAGTACAATGAGAATATATATCTCAACCTAGTCTGCTGTGCAGTACAACAACAAATGAACCTAGTCTACAGTCTAGTACAAAGAGATCTTTAACCCTTCCTTACTTGAAACATGTTACTATGAGTTCTGTATGGAGATTGGAGAATGTCCTGTGGCAGAATTCTAAAGCAGAGCTCTGCGTAAATGTTCTTTTGTTTTTTTGGGTCCTTAACAATTTAGTCACTGTATTCAGAATTTAAATGTAAGGTAGGTACATTTTTACACCAAGCAAAAATTTAAAAATAAAAATTCAGTTTTTACCCAACCTTTACCTCTAGTACTCAAAGAGTTAACCCTGCGATGGTTTCTACATGCCAATTAATTGGATTTAAATAATCAGACTGAGAAACCCCTTTGGCCCCCTTCATGCCTCTGCATTATGGCATTCGCCATTATTGAGGATCACTCGGGGGAAAGTGTGATTCGTACAGTCTGACCAGACGCCAAACCCTGGCACTGCTCTAGGACTTTAATTCACAGATAATTTATCGACCCACTAAGCTTTAATTGCATTTTCATTAAAAGAAATGTTAAAACCCAGTCAGGACCTCACAGTGGGCGATCCCAGGGTACAGTAATATGCTAACTAAAAAGCAAATTAAATGAAACTGAGGAAATTACAAGTAATTGCATCCTCTAATGTGCATTATTTCTGCAGATTAAAGGAAATTTACTCATTTGGGTAATTAAAGCTTGAAATATTCTATAAAAGTTTTATAATGCTCAGTCATTCGTTCGTGGTGAATAAAGGGTCTAAGGATTAAATTACGGGCTCTGAGCTGGCACAGAGGATGATATGGCTGCTTAATCTCATCGTTCCCACCCCACAGTCATTAAAACACTAACATTTCTACTATGTAGTGATTAGTAGACTTATTATTTGATACCAGAACAAATCAATTCCAAATCGATTTAACTTGCGGATTCCACAGGTAAAAGTACAGGTAAAATATTTTAGAATTGATTTGTTTGCCAATTACTGAGGATTTTACTTGGATGTGTGTCTTCAAATTCATTTTTGCACATTCTTAGCAATTAGTGAAACCTGACTGAACCATTACTTTTTGCTGAGTTTTGGATTAAGAATACATAGACAGCCCCAATGTTATTGTGGCCTTATTCACTGAATAAGTTGATTTAATTGCTTGAGAAGCTTATTGCCACCGTAAAAAATAACAACTTCTTTTCGATACATTTATCTTCTTGTGATGTAAATAATAGTCTTGCCTTTCTTATGCTGACAGATGACTGCTCACCTAATATAAGGACTCCCAACAATGGATAGCATGAAATCTGAATGGGGGGGAGGAGGGGGGGGCAGAAAGGCACATACTAAACACAGAAGGTTTCCATGTCAGAACTCCAAGACGTACACAACTACTGACCCAAAAACACAAGAAAACTCAGCTCCAATATGCTCAATATCATATAAATAAGCCATAGAAGTTTTGGGATTCTGTTCCATGGAGTGATGAAACAAAACTGGAACTTTTCGTCACAATGGATCAGCAGTATGTCTGGAGGAAGAAGAATGGAGTATATGCTGAAAAGAACACTCTGCCTACAGTTAAACACGGTGGTGGCTCGGTGATGCTCTGGAGCTGCATTGCTTCCTTTGGCACTGGAAACCTGCAGAGTGTAGAAGGCAAGATGGATTCATTGAAGTGTCAGGAAATCTTAGGAGAAGACGTCATGCCGCCTGTGACGAAATTGAAGCTTGGGCGTCATGGGACCTTCCAACAAGACAATGATCCCAATCATACCTTAAATTCCTTAAGGTTGCAGAAGAAGTCCTGGAAAATTCCACGGTAGTCATCACAGTCACCTGACTTGAATCCCATAGATAATCTCTGGTGGAATTTAAAGAAGGATGTTGCAGCACACAAGCCCAAGAAAATCACTGAAGTGGATGCCATTGCTCATGAGCAATGGGCTAAGATTCATCAGGAATGCTGCCAGAAGCAGGTGTCTGCTACGCATCGCGTTAGCAGCAGGTCATAACAGCAAAAGGGTTCTCTACTAAGTACTAAAGATACGTGCCATGAAGCGGTTGAATAGTTTTGAGACTGGAGAAATCATTATAAGTTGCATTTTCAGTTGAATTTGGGGAAACCATATTAAGCATTTAGTATTTAGAAAGATGGGAGTCTAGTAGTTTGGTGGTCAAAGGGCAAAAACAGACATTAACCCAACAGATTATAGAAATCAAAATGGAGAAGTGGCCTGACCAAAAAAAGCTAAAGATAAAGTAGTTAAAACTTCACTTTTATTGTTGACCGCTATAAAATGTCTATAACTGGTGTGTCAGAAAAATGGCAGAAGAGGAGATTGGACATTTCATTAGTAATATACTTATACATGCTACTTTGCATGCATTTTATATTTTTTTGATATATAATAAATGTAAATTTTAAATACCCTTACTCCATCTCCTCCATATATCTGGTATCCATTTGAGGGAAGTGTCACCTCTAAATTGACACTGATGCCTGCAGTACTTAGAGCCAGTCCCCAAAAGGTGAGCACTAAATTTATATTTGTGTTCTACACTACTTGACTGAAGATAAATCTGCACTAGGAATCTTCTTTTGTGCTTTGTTTTGGAGATATAATCCACGGACAGAGGGAAGAAAGGAGCATCCTCTATCTCTAGGTATTGCTGCCTACCTTTAAAGGCACACTGGTTCATGTGTTTAGAGCCTATATCCTCATAAAAGGCTCTTTACAATGTGAGTTTCCCCTTTTATATCATTTACTCTAATACCAAGTTATTTGACAGTACTACCCTATATATCTCCTTTGCTTATTTTTCATGTACACCCCGTGCCTATTGTAAGGGGTAAGTGCAAAAAGTGAAGTTTTAACTACTTTATCTTTAGCTTTCCTGGTGTAGCGGTACTTACCCTTTCCAGGGGCCGGCCGGGTTCCTCTGTTCGAGCCGCGCGCGGTCCTGCTGCTTCACGAGCCGTGCGCGGCTCATCCGACGACTGTAACAGAAAGTTATGTGTCCCGCCTGACTCTAAGAGCACGCCACGGGTCTCGGGAGCGCTCTTAAAGGAACAGTGGAGAGCCTAAATTGGAAAAGGTCTCCCATTGGCCCCTGTCATGCCACATTCCACATACACCTTTTGGGGGCGTGGATATGACAGGGGCCAATCAAATTAATTGCTAAGGTATATATACTCACCTTTTTCCCTTAGTACCTTGCCCTATCGTGGTTTCTGTTACAGTTCCCTTTAGCGCTTGTTGTGTTCAGTTGTGTTTCTTCGTACTTGACCTTGGCTTTGTTTCTGACTCCGTTATCTCTTTATCCTTATCTGCTCTGTTTGCCGGCATTCTGATTTTTGTGTACCAGACCTCGGCTAGTCCTAGTTTATGCTGTCTCTTTGTGCCCTTGACCTCGGATCATTCCTGACTCTGTATCTCTCTCCTGTACGTCGAGTCCGGCCATTCTAAGGTCCGGTAGACGTATCTCTGCTCTGTGCTGTCATTTGTTAGCTGAATCCTGCGTGTTGGGGTATATCACCGTTACACCTGGTCAGGGCACTTCTACTTTTTGAATTCATATTAAGCGTTTGTTGTGTTGTTTGTAAATTTTGACAATAAACCTAATTTTTCAATAGGGGTTTAATATTTTTTCTTACACCTGTAAATACTCTGAACAACGTTCCTTCTAATACTATATTATATTAATTACAATTATTAATTAGTATATAATAATACTCCATATGCCTATATTACATATGCATCTTTGTGTATGCAAATAGCAATTGAAAAAAATACTACGGTGCTACCACTGCAGTTAGTAATGTCAGAAGAATAGTCCATACAGCGTCTACATGAATTTATTAACGCTGCCCTTTGCACTTACTGATATGGAAAATATAATCTATATTACACCAGTGATCATCCCCTACAGATTACGTTAATATGTTCCATCTTGCAAGTTATCTCCGGTTTGGCAACCATAGCTCATTAAACTGGACATCTTCCACCCCTGTGCATTTAATATCACTAGATTAAATTATAAGTGCTGACCTTCGCACTTATCAATATGGAAAGAGTGACCTACATTATTCCAGAGATCGCATCCCGTAGATTAATATTATTTATTCCAACATGCGTGCTATCTGCTGTTCGGCACCTGCTCCTCATTAAACAGGACCTGCCACAAACACGGAATGTTTACATTCCATGAAACAGGAGGGACAGCACAGTATGGGAAATGTACAACATTACAGTTCGGAGATGATACACTGTTAATAAAGAGGTCTTTTAATAATCTGAAGGTGTGCAGCCATAGAGTTACTGGGTAATGAAAAGGTCTGGTTCTTCATTTTCTGTTTATATTAAGCTTTAATTTAATGTATAATATATCAAGAAACTCACCAGGAGGTCAGCATTTATCATCAAATGATCTAATTATATGAACTACTATTGGTTAAAACAAAACAGCTTGATTCATGACAGTAAGTCACTCCAACAAGAGATTATGGCTAGTAAGATATCTCTATAACTCTATAAAGCACTCTGAAAGTAATACATTCGCCATTCTAACATGCATTATACACAGAACAATGAGAGAAAAAGAGAAAAGGAGAAAAAACGAGAGAAAGAGAGAGAAAAGAAAGAAAGAGAGAGAAAAGAAACAAAGCGAGAAAAGAGAGAGGGAGAGGAAAGAAAGAGAGAGAGAGAGAAGAAAGAGAGAGATAAAATATAGAGAGAGACGAGAGAGGGAGAAAAAAGAAAGAAAGAAAGTGTCAGGATACACTTATGTGCCCAACACTCAGAACGTAAGTAGCAAATAAAGAAAACCCTAAGACGTACTACCGGGCCTTAGAACGGCCGGATTTAATGTATAAAAGAAAAAACACAAGACAGGCTGAGGTCAAGAATACAGATATAGTGTAAACGATATGTAAGCCAAAGGTCCAGGAATATAGAAGTCAGAATAGTCAGGAGCCAAGCCAAAGGCCAAGGGATACAGAGATCAGAATAGCCAGTAAGAAAGCCAAGGTCAAAATACACAAGAATCAATACCAGAAACGCACTCTCGGATAACCAGAATGGAAACCACGACAGGGCACAGAGAAATGGACAAAAAAGGTTTAAATAGCCTAAGGTGCTCCATGATTGGCTGCAGGGAGGCATGTGACAGTGAATGTGTGTGACGTCACACATACATTCCAAATGGTATGGCACTAGAAGTGTTAATTATGAACCTTAAATGGTTCTAACTTGCAGCGACTGGCATCTTTAATGTTTATAGACCCTGTGTAAGGGGAGGAGTGTCTGTCAGTGAGGCAGGAGGGCGTCGCAGTAGGAGGTGCGTAATTGGCGTCATTCCCATTGCCACGTGGGCATACCGCCGCAACAGTATGGGCCCACTGGGTCACAGTCCACTCTCGGGCAGGAGTGGACCCAACGGGCACCTTGACATATGGTGAGTATTTGGCAGCAGTCCCCTTGCGATGTGGGAATGCCGTTGCAACGATATGCGCTCGCCAGGACCCATACCGCTCTCTGGCAACAACAGACCTGGCGGGCAGCATGACAAAAAGAAAGAGAAAAAGAAAGAAAGAAAGAACGGAAAGAAAGGAAGAAAAAAAGAGAGAAAAACAGAGAAAGAGAGAAAGAGAGAGAAAAAGAAAGAAAGAACGAGAGAAAGAAAAAAACAAATAGAGAAAGAAATCCCAATATAAATAAACATAATTGTTGAAGATTGATGGAAATGAGTGATATATTTCAGTTTCTTTATTTGGAGACTGAGCTAGGACTTCCCACGAAGCGCACAGACTTCTGGAAGTACCCGTTTTAATTTAACCAAATTGCAAATTAATCAGAGATTTATTGTACTGTGCATTTTCTCCTCTGCCATCTATAAATCAAACTGTCAATCTGATCCGATCAGCTTTGATTAATTCTTGATTACATTCCTGTCCATCTGTTAAAAGCTGAAAATTGGTCTTTCTGTGCAGGAATCTGTCCTTCATAGCACCTTTCCATAACTCAATAATTGAAGATATTATTAGAGTCAAGGAAATATATGAACAACTCAACAGACAGTGCTTAATAGCCCGCCCTTTGGGGAAATACCCACTCGCTCAATTTGTTTTATTCACGAACGCTATGACAGAGGGAAATATCTATTTGTAGATTGTGGAAGCGCAGAAGCAGCAAAATCATTCTGCACAAGAGATACAGTGACACCAGACATACGTTTCAGCCCATCATAGAACTCATCAGAAAGCTACAGTTGATATCAGGTGAATACAGAGACACAACATGCCCCAAGATTCGATACAAAACGTCACAACTCTGCCAAGAGCAGTCAGTTCTTGACGGGACCCTCCAAGCATCACTTCATTGCAGTTTATTGTAGTGATTATGGTATTACTATATGTATCCAGTCCCTCAGGTGCAGCGTTAGGTGAGAGCCTTTCAACATCGCCAAATTGTAGGTTTTCATGTGCTGACTCTGTATGATTAAATTATCCTTAACTTACATGCTCAGTCTATTCAAGAACATTGAATGGGAATGAGGTGGTGAGATTTCCCTAGGAAGTAAGATTGGTTTGGTCAAACCACTGGAAATTACTTTTGTCCAATAATGCCGTGGCTGAAGAAAAGCACTATTTGTACATCAGACTGATCCAACCCTAAACAAAAGTCTATAACTTAAATTTATTATTATTAGCATTTATTTAGGACCAACAGCCTTACCATTAGAAATATGATATTTAGAGGTGAAGAAGGTCCTGTTAAAAATGAGGTTACAATTTATGGGGATTTGAGGTAGGTATCTGTTCCAAGGGCACTTACTGTTGAGGTGGACTTACCGGGATTTGAACCTGAGTTTCTTAGTTCTACGTCTAACCCTCTAATGTGCCGTATAATTTCCTTTTACATGAAATATACAGCATTGCCTTGTGTGTGTTACAAACTATCAAAGGGATTGAATAAGCCCCTCACTCTCACAAACAGATCACAGGAGTATTTAAATTGCCAAAGAAATGTATGAACATCTTAACCAGAAAAGACCATACTTAATAGAACACTCTATATCACAAGAGCCGTTTTTTATTGTTTAATGGAAAATTGCAAGTTACAGGTTTTACTACAGAAGGAAAAGTCATGAAATCATATACTAGCTCACTATCAGCTATTCTTCATGAAATCTCCTCTTTACCTGGGAATGGAGAACAAAAATAGAAATCCTGAAATATTCTTTACAGGACTGGCTGTGAAATATAACCAACACCCCGTAGCCACACTGGGGACTCGTTCATTGGAAATCTGGGCCACGTAATGCTGGAATAGTAACAGATTGACCCAAAACACAAAAAAAAGCCAAGTTAGATACATTGTGTTTATTCCAGTCTTTTTTTATTTAATAAATGTGGTTTCGTTTTTTTTATTTTTTCTTGATTTTTTTTTTATAAAAAATAGCAAAATAGCAAAACACGAACCCGTATTGCTAGAGTAGACTTCTGGGTAGCAATATGAAGTGACTCCAGCAAATCGTGTTATTTCTGCACCTACTGTGAATTAGATTGATAAACTGATGATCTACATTTTGTACAAAAATATAATTTTTTTCTTGAAAACCATTTATTAAATATATATATATTTTTTTTTCAGGAGCTATTTGAGTTTATACATTTGATGCTGCAACATTCCCATTTCAAAAACATATACATATAAAATATAAAAAAAATATTATTTTACTATTTATATAGCGCCAGCAAATTCCGTAGCGCTGTACAATGGGTGGACTAACAGACACGTAATTGTAACCAGACAAATGGATGCACAGAAACAGAGGGGTTGAGGGCCCTGCTCAATGAGCTTACATGCTAGAGGGAGTGCGGTAAAGTGACACAAAGGGTATAAATAGGGGTAATGAAATAGGTTGCTAGAAAAGTATTCACTGGGAACTTAGGTTATTTGTGCAATGTGTGATTTAATGTGAAGGAGCTCATTACAATTGATTTAGTTCCCATTAGATCAAACTGAATTCGTCAGCCTGTTACAAGAAAAATTTCTGTCCCATCTAATAATATGTATTAAAAAAAGATAAAATTCTTTATGTATTTAAATAAGGTGAGTATGGTAGCACGCAAGATAAGACATGGGTTTGGATTGCTGAGCTTTCCATATGTTCTAGGTATCCTCAGTCATCCTAAGCATCCTACATATTCTTCTATTAAAACGATTTAATATTTTGCAAGTTTTATCCATCAAAAAATATCTTTCATTCCTGAAAATCCGAGGCTAATGGTAATCCAAACCATCACAAAAACTGCTGGTGTTATTGTATGGCAGACAGTAACTGTTTTACATACAAATTAGATATTTTTCACCGTTTCAGCTTTTACACGGCACAAGGCAGGGAGAATTAACTCCTTGTTTCCTGGTGCTAGCATAGCACAGTGACCAGGTATGAGAGCAGAGCCCATTTTAAGAAACAAATATGGAAATTAACCAAAACTAAATTTAACAGAAAATTCTAATTGTTAGGACACATTTCTGAGCTGAAATATTACCTGAACTGGAGACATTTTTCCAATTTGGGAATATCGGCTAAATATTGCCGATCACGTGAACAAATCTCAAAATGTTAAAGTTTAGTGTATCACCCTGTGGATTGCCACCAGAAAATCCAATTAAAAATATGTTATTAAACTATTGATGTAGGGTGTATATAGGGCAGTGGTGTGCAAATTTCTTAATTTACATGTTTAACAGCCATGAGATTAGTCATTTTCTCTTTCTAAGTAATGGAACATCACCATTTATTTTATTAGAGACCTTTGTTACACCAGTACGTTTTTTTAAAATTATATAAAATTTCTGTTATGTATTTAAAAATAAAGAAATACCAACAATACAAACAAGAATGATATTGAATCCAATGCCTACAGAGGTTGTGCTGTCAAACTCAACCAATGCTTTTAATATGGTCCAGAACGTTTTTCTTTTTCAGGGATCTGTACTTGGACCCATTTTCTTTAATATTTTTATTAGTTATATTGCAGAAGGTCTTGATGGTAAGGTATGTCTTTTTGCTGATGATACTAAGATATGTAACAGGGTTGATGTTCCAGGAGGGATAAGCCAAATGACTAATGATTTAGGCAAACTAGAAAAATGGTCAGAGTTATGGCAAATGTGGATAAGTGCAAGATAATGCCCATTTGAGCAAAGGGATTTAGGGGTGATTATTTCTGATGACTTAAAGGTAGGCAGACAATGTAATAGAGCAGCAGGAAATGCTAGCAGAATGCTTGGTTGTATAGGGTGAGGTATTAGCAGTAGAAAGAGGGAAGTGCTCATGCCATTGTACAGAACACTGGTGAGACCTCACTTGGAGTACTGTACATAGTACTGGAGACCATATCTTCAGAAGGATATTGATACCTTAGAGAGAGTTCAAAGAAGGGCTACTAAACTGGTTCATGGACATAGTCTTAAATTAGAGGGACAAAGGTTTAAAAATAATATCAGGAAGTATTACTTTACTGAGAGGGTAGTGGGTGCATGGAATAGCCTTCCAGCTGAAGTGGAAGAGGTTAACACAGTAAAGGAGTTTAAGCATGCGTGGGATAGGCATAAGGCTATCCTAACTATAAGATAATGCCAGGGACTAATGAAAGTATTTAGAAAACTGGGCAGACTAGATGGGCCGAATGGTTCTTATCTGCCGTCACATTCTGTGTTTCTATGTTTCTATGTACAGAAATCATAAAAATTTAAGCATGCAAAAAAATACAACATATAAACAAAGCCAAAACCTAACAAGTGCATTAAAGTTGTACAGATGCCCAAGTACCTCTTTAAGGGCATATTCTGTGCAATTCTGCAGTACAAGTCACAGTAAGTATCTTTTGGATGGTAATAAGGGTTCAATTTGAACTGTGTACACCCTTAATAGTTATTGAGAATTGCAAGAGGGTCCACAGAAAGTTTATAAAGTACAGAAAATCTGACACTGAATTGTTATAAGCGAGAATAGTTACCGATAAATAAACAAAAACACTGTTTATTTGCAAATATTTGCACAGTACAGTACAATTAGTTTTCACACTGTGCGCATCATTGATTATTTCACCTAAAATATGCTGCCAACAAACACGAGTGCTTAAAATTAATCAGCACCTCATAAGTAATGGGAAATATTTTATCTTCTGTAAACATGTTCCAATTGTTCTTTATCTTGAACAAAAACAGTGGAATATTAAGTATATACGGAAGATACAGATACATTGTGTACAAAGTCGGAGATTGCTCTTAGCCACCTCTGTAATTCCTTCTTGTTGCCTCATTGGGGTTGTTCCGTCCATGCACATAAATCTGGAGCTGAACATAAGCTCCAGAAAATTGTAAGTGCAATTTGTTTCTTTCTTATCTTACCAGAATTTATAACGTACTACACTACATTACGTTCACTCTGCTTATTTTATATATCACTTTGGATCTGAGAACCACACTACTGGCACTGTCTCCCTGCACCCTTCTTTGCATATTAACCATATTTCATTTTCATTACAGGGATTTCACATAGGTAAAGCATCAATATCACTTGTGAGACTGTTGAACTTTTTTACAAAGACTATAGGGAAAGGAAAGGAATAAAGTTACCCTAATTTCGTCTTACTCTGTGACTCCATCCTCCCCTATTTAGCTCCTACAAAATTAAGTTACCAGTTGTAATGCTTTTTCCTTCACTCCATTAATGCATATAAGGGAAAGAGAGGAGAAACAAACACAAAAATATATACAAAAAGAAACAAGATTTATTACAAGTTGCCCTCACAAGATCAAATAAAGGAATGAGCACAATCTCCAGTTTGTGAGTGCAATATATTCACAACCCCTTTTTATGATGTTTTACTATATTACACTATTTGTTGTTCCTTTTTGTATTTTATTGAAGTTTGTATTTTCTATACTTTTTTTATGGTATGGGAAGTTTCTAAACATGAGTTACGTTCCTTACCTTTACACACATGACAACAGCTGTTCTCTGGCAAAATTCTATCCTCTTCAGAACAGTTT
The DNA here is from genome assembly GCF_036172605.1 of Pelobates fuscus. NCBI lineage: Eukaryota > Metazoa > Chordata > Amphibia > Anura > Pelobatidae > Pelobates > Pelobates fuscus. The sequence continues at coordinate 109,206,050 of NC_086328.1, read as the reverse complement.
AACGGAGGACACTGCTCTACAATCTTCTCTAAGACACCATTCTGGAAGCAAATAGAGCGAATAGATTAGTATTTAAATAGAGGCACTAAGATGAATCCTGATAAAAAAAAAATAAAAAAAATGTAAAGTTCTCTAATCTTCACTTCAACGTCAGTAAAAAAATTACAGTGAGGAGTCTACATAGTGGGTGATCAGGATAACACACAATTATTTATACTTGTGTACAGCGAGGAAATTTAGTTAAGTCAAATACTTTTTACAGAAATTATTGGTAATAAAACCGTTTTTCGGGACGGTACAATTTCAGCCATATGTCAGATCGTATATCTATTTTTATTAAATATCTAATATATAAATGTAGAATTTTTTTTTCCACTGCTTCTCCTTTTTTCCCTCTTTGAATAAAATCAACACTTAGTTACTGCCCCCTATCCAACAATAATTGTTTTATCCCACCAATCCTTTTTTTTTTTTATTTTATTGGCACCGTGGATGAAAAACAGAATTACAAATCAAAACCAACATGCTCGGCCATTGCATATTTCAACATTCTGAAATCTTGTCTCGGAGTTTGGAAATTCGACTGATCACCCAGTCAGACTATATTCGGACACGTTGCATTTCAGAATAAAATGAGTCGCAATTCTACAATTTATGGAGACTATAGAGGGGTGAACTCATCACACAATAAAGAAAGGCTATAGAACTATAGAATGGATCATCATGATACCACATTGTACTAGACCCTGACATTTTTGATCTGAATATCAAAATCAAAGAAGCAGAAACATCCACTTTTGATACATATGCTGTATTTTAACATAATATAGAAATTCGACTAATAACATAATTTATAACAAAGTAATAATAATAATAATTACCGTAATTTAAGTTGAGTGCATGTTTAATTATTATTATCATATGTATATATAATGGTACTATTTCGTGATATGAGCCAATAAATGGCAATAAAAGGCAATAAATGGAAGCTAGGTAATATGCTAATGAGGTTAAACGAAGACTTAAAGGCATATGTTCAAGTTCAACCTTTTAAACATCCCTGTCTCTGTCGTTGATACAAAAGAAAACAATTAAAATATATTGATTTAGTAATAAATAACTAGTTCTGTCACATAAAACATAGTATTTATGAATTATTAAGCCACTGTGGTTCCTATAGTAATAATTATAGAAGTATCCATGACAGGTTTTTGCATAATAACTGGAAGAAGATAGATGCAACACGCTTTAAAATTATTAAACACAAATTATTAATGCTTTGAGAAAGTAGCAAATGCATGTTACGCTCATCAAGGTTTTCCATATGACAAGCAACCCCTGACGGAACATTACAAACTGCTGTCTGACTGCTAGCACTTTAAGGTTATTCGAAAATCTCTCCTTAGATCAGAGTAGCAAACACTGCCAACACCTAATTATCAGGCAGAGAAAGGGACTGCAATGTTTCATTTCAGCAATCCAGCTTGGCTAAGATTCATCAATCTCAGAAATAAAGAGGCATTTAATTCAATCATTGATAAAAAATGAACACTATTATAACAATATCATCTTTAAGAAACAAAAAAATAAATTATCTTTTGCGTGGGATAAGTTGTATATTTTGCAGACTTTAAAACCTTCTATTCTATAGAAAACTAGGAGTTACATAGTTACATGGCAGAAAAAAGGCACAAGTCGATCAAGTTCAGCCTTTCTCATATCTGTGTTTGCTGTGGACCCAAAAGAATTAAAAAAAAACTAGGAAAAAAAATAATTCTTGCCCCGAAACTCCTAGTATTAAACTAGTACCCAAGATTTCGGAGTTTATACTGTTATTTACTGTTAAGAATTGAATTTGAAATTGAGGAAAGTTCAGTGTTTCCATGCAGAGGGTGGAGACAACGAATGTGCATGGACAGTGTGCAGCACTGTCCCAGGAAGCACCTCTTATAGCCATCTGAGGAGTGGCCAGTTGAGGTAACCCTAGGTCAGTGATGGCTAACCTTGACACCATAAATTGTTTCTGGACTACACTTGCCATGTTGCTCAGCTAGGTTTTAGAGTCTAAAAGCTAGCTGAGCATCATGGGAAATGTAGTCCAGAAACTATTTATGGTGTCAAGGCTAGCCATTCACTGCCCTAGGTTGTAATTTAAACACTGCATTTTCTGTGAAAAGACAGTGTTTACTGCAAAAAGCCTGAAGAGAATGATTCTACTCACCAGAACAAATACAATAAGCTGAAGTTGTTCTGGTGACTATAGTGCCCCTTTAAGTATAGACTGGAACACTTACAAAGGTAGTAAATTTTATTTAAAAAGTATTTTTTATAAATTACTGCTGCATATCTGTTCAGAGGCCAAATGTGTTCCATTGCCCGTGTATGCACATGGTACAATGACAATCAAGTTGAATCTAAATAAATTAAGAAATGAAGGACAATTAACAAATAATTCTTAAAATTTAGGCTAAAATAGACAAACCTATGTACTTTGGCCTAAAATTAGCAATTTCCTTGCCAGCTCTTTTTATTTCCCAGTTTAGTGATCTCCAAAGAAGAAGATCACTTAGATGATTACATGAGAAAAATAGAGTAACTGCAGGACAAATAGCAATATCTATACAGATATGTATGGAATAATTGCAACAGGGATAATTAGCAGTGTGACAGCTACGAGAAAATTGAAAAATGAATAAAAATGGTGTAACGTGCATGCTTCACCTATAAATATCTTCACATGTCTCCCTAAATACAGATATCAGTATCTTTCTATGGTCGTGTAAAAACTATGTACACCGAGGAATCATTCCAGGGATTTATTTGCAGTATATAATTTGCACAACAATGTAAGATTTAGTTTCCAAGAATTATTGTAAATAAAGCGGATATTTTTGTTTTGCTCGTCGCTTCTTAATGGAAAAAGATAAATGTGTTCCTGGCTATTAACTGCGCACGGGAAGTAATATTAAAAAAAATTATAATAAAATAACATTGAGAAGCAACTCATTGCAGCCCGGTGCATGACGGGCAGAAAGCCCTGGCTCCCTATTTTATATTAAACAATGTATCATTTTATTTTTTATTCAGAAATCAACAGATTGCAGTGAATTAATACCCGAACTGCAAAATGCAGGCAACAACAAGTCATTTGGAAATAACTCCATCTTTACGATATAGTTACAGCTTGAATACATTAATTTGAATTTTGCTATTGAGATTTTCAATCATTACACCTATCTACTAGTGAATACACCACTTAGTGTTAACCCCCATTGCTGCTCATTTAATCTTCACTTTCAGGGTCATGATTCTTAGCCAAGTAAAAGGATGTAATTATTAGTCCATTACAGTCACTAGGTCTTATAATTACAAGTCTGTTTAACCCCTTGAAGACAATTTGTTTCTGACAACAAAATCTTGCTTTTAAAGACCGAATGTCAACATGGAACATCCTGCATAGTCAGCATTTTTGGCTCTACGTAGCATTTTGTTGATTAATGTGTAGGATATTTCATTTAGCGATGGAAAACGTAAAGGCCAGATTGTATGACAGTACAAACTGTCACTGATTGTTAAGAGATTAATGATAGCATGTGTTTTGAGAGCAAATCTTTTAGCAGATTATAAAATATCAGCTCAAGAAGATCAGCTTCCCAACTGTGAACAGTGAACATTAAAGTGTAACCAGTTTTTGTCTTTGGGGTGCTTTCCCGTACGTCAAATTAATTTTAACAGAACTGATTCAGGTCGGACTTAAACTAAATCAGAAACGTGCGATCTGTGATGAGTCTAATTGTCAAACCAACATTACAAAAAATGGGCTATAAAGTCCATTCACACTTACCGTACATTCTCTGCAACTCCTGGTCAGAATCCTTTGGCCCTCCGAAAACACCTTATCACCATAAACACATTTGGCTGTAAGGCAAACAGGTTGATTATTATCTAATACAAGGCATGGTGGGGTTTATATTCTCTTTGAATATTACAACTATAAACAAAACCACAAAAACACAGTTTTACAGTTCCAATCATGTCATTTGGCAGAACCAGTTGATATTGATTGACAAGGTCTCTGGGAATTGAGGGATAGTATTCTTCAAGAAATAATCTAAGACATTCGTGTTACTGCAGGGTAGAGGAGGGCATAGCCCCTATCATATTCCAAGCTACTGAACCTCCCTCTTAAAAAGTAATTTTGGATAAAAGTCTGAGGATTGTAATACATAAAAAAAAAAGCAAAAAGTTGATTGGAATCATAATTCTGTTTATCTTAATAATGTTTTTAATAATACAAATGTCTGCGTTTCATGCATATTACTGGTATTCTACCATCTGTCTTAGAGCTTTATTGCAAACGAACATTGCATTGATACATTTCTGTGATATCCTTCAACTCGAAAATGTTTACAAAATGTTGCAGCAGGCTTCATCCAAACACAAATGTAAAAAAAAATGTTCTACGAAACTCCTATTAATCACATCAGCGTTGAAGAGCAGGCATCTCCCATATAGCTGTAGATATTCTCAGCCTTGGTTTATTTATCTACAAAACTAGACGCTTCCCTGTGATGAACTTTGCCATGGGCAGGTGAAAGTCAGTAGCTCTTAAACTGCATAACAGAGTAATTAAATCACACATCGTGAAATCAGCCTTCTTTTAGAAATGTCAGCAAGAAGCTGGGAAGCTCTTCCTGAAGCCCACCTGGATCGGAGATGTCAATTGGTATCTTAATGAAAGCAATAGACTGAGAAGCGCCATCTCAAGGCCCACCTAGCACAGAGATGTCAGTTTGTATCGTCATAAAAGGAGCATCAATGAGAATCCACTGGTTAAAGCAAATACCAGAGACACTTCATAAAGCTTCACAGAGGAACTGTCACTCATAAATGTTCGTCCGTAGATATGATCTGAGGATGTCCCACTTATCTCCAGCATGGATCACTGTAGGCTTTGATCCAAACCTCGCTTTTGAGCAAGTTTCCTCAAAACTGTCTGTTAACATGCACATCTTGAAATTCATCTAATTTTATGTTCATCAAAATGTTCCTAGAATCAACAAACAGAGGAAAGTCCATGACTGAAGTTTTGTCAGAATCATCGTCTTGTCAGTAGTACTCCATGCCTTTCCGCGTCAGTCATCTAGCCATTTTTCCATTATATAGACTTGTCCGGATCCGAAGCACCAGATTAGATCAATCATTTAATAAACATAGGTTTGAGACTTACATTTTCTGGGAGAAATGTGACAACTTACACAAGGTGTAAAAATAAATCTGAAATGTAATTTTTCGAGTCAAACACTGAACACTTTTGCATTTATTTAATATTTTAAACATTTTATAATGTAAATTGTGTGTTTTATAATGACCACCAGTGGTTGTACAGGATAAAAACAATACATGCATACTCTTTCCAAAGAAATAGATGAAGACAATGAATTTAGATTATTAAAATTTCTAAATAATTATAGATGCATATTTGTTTCTTTGTACCTAATGTAAGCATTGAATATCCTCTGAGACAGAATTACAAACAGGAATACACAAAAATAAATTGTATTAAATAAATTAAAAATAATCAACGCTCAACAAATAACCAGACTTCAGAATAGCCACTGTACAAAGCAAATTAAAAACATGCATGGTAAGGATAATACAAGAGGTGCACAAAAAAAAAGCTATTCCCCAATCCTAGAACTCTAACCAAAGGTTTTACGATACAAATTGTAAAAAGTCTTGAAATGTACAACTAATGACAGATAGTCTTGGACAGTGAATTAGATAAACCTAAAATTTGACTCAAAATATGCAGATACTAATTTTAATAATGGGGTAGATTATGATGTTATTAGTGGCCAACCTAAATCATTCCTACTTTTGATAAATTCCATAGTAAAGGTCAAAACATGTTTTTTTATCTTCACAATTTGAGGCTTTTTTTCTGTATTTTTCACTCTTGATCTATACGATCTTTGGGGATCTAAAACCATCCTTACAGGTGATAGGAAGGATTAGGCTCAGCAAATGCCTAAAGGACATTTGCTGTGATTATTGAAGAAAATGTCCACCTTACTTACGTCTGCAGATTTTGCAGCATTGTCCGGGGACATGGACTGGGAGGGAGTCTGAGGAACAGTTGATAGGTGGACACAGCATTCTTCTACATTCCACTGCACCATTCTATGAGAGAAAAAGATTAATGCATCTTGTTAGACATTTGTTCACCAGACGTTTCTCCAACAAGTCAAACCCACAGGGCTAGAGAGCTCTTTAAATGCAGCCTACGATGTCCAGAACAGACAATTAAGACAAAGCAGAGAGTTTATGGAATAATATAATTTAACTGTTGGTCCCAAAACAAAGAAATTTCAAAGAATTCCTTATTGTCACTAAAAATAATGCAACAAACTGAACTGACGCAATCAAAATGAAGATAATTAATGGATACAAACAATCACACAACATAAAGAGAACAAATATCACAGTATATTTCACTCCTGAAAAGCAGCAAATAATTTCACGCATAGGAAAACATTTTGATAATTGTAGGTCCATGCACTTCAGGACTTATTCACTAAACCTGAAATTGTGGAGAACCAACAGGGGTAGGAGAAGTAGTTGCATATATGTATATTTTTTAAATTCTGGGATTTTGTCCTAAAACTTCCAGTTAGAAGAAGCTTCCTCACTAATCACTGGTCAGTATTTCTGCCACATTTGTCAACGTTCATCATAATTGAATATTCATCTCCCCTTGTGCTAAAGCTGCAGAGACATACAAGGAAGTTCTTATATATTTTGTTTATTTTGTCACTTTTATGTACCACATCTCGCTATATTTCCTGGAGCTCTGCAGGAAAGTGATTTAATGTTATTATATTTTACAATGGCCAGTATAAAGAGATGGCAGTTATAAGTTGTAGCAAGATCATAGTTATTGAATTTGAAGGCCACACTTGGCATATATTTGAACATAAGTAGCCTCCTGTGGTCCACAAGTTTCCAAAAAGAAACTGCTAATTCCTTTAATGTCAGTAAATTTAAAGATGGGCAGTGGCACACTTGATATGCAGAAAAAAAGATTGTTATATGTACAGACAGGTGCCAGACCTACAGTGTTTCGACCTGGAGGCCTTAGTCATGTATAAATAAAACATATGTCCACTATCAAATGCATAGTATAGAGACCCACATGCCCATCACACAGTCATGTGATACAGTGTCATGTGACATTCAGTCAACAACATTGTTAAAGTGACTGTTATAGTGATTGTTATAGTACCTGCTGTGATCCTAAAATACAATATCTCACGTTTCCACTCTCAAGACTCATTTACCAGTTTACTTGGGTTATTCTTATTTTAATTTTTCCATCTGTTTTAATCCAATTTTCCCTTTGCAATAATTCATTAATGTTGCTAAGCAATGTCAGGTGACTGAATGTCACATGACACGATCACATGACTTTGTAACATTGTTGGCAAAGGGATGTTTTTTTATTACACGTGCCTCTCCAGGTCGAAATAGTGTATGCTTGGTGCATCTATGCACAAATAAAAATGCTACCATAAATACACCATTAGACCGCCCTTCTTTAAATTTATATTCATAGTTAGTATTTATCCTGTGTGCTGTGTCTATTATCAGGATGTATTTCTCTGAATCATACAATGAAGCACACTAAGTAGATTAGAGATTGCAGCATACAGTTTTTCTAATACATGTGAGAAATACAATTTCTTGTATACTGCTTTCTCGAAACTAATCACTTCATACAGCATTGATTTCTATTTCTCAATAATCTAGTGAATTACTGAATTACTTGTTTGTGAACAGTAGCTGCAATCAGACACATTCAGTGATTGGATTTAATGATACGGCAGTAAGTCAGTAGGGTACCAGTCTAAAAGCTGATTTGCTCGGAAACCTGCATTCCCCAAGGATATATATTTAGAGCAAACACCAAACAAAGTATTATTCTGTGAGTTATATTCAGAGAAATAACATACACAAGACGGCAATTTTCATTAAAACTGCTCACACTGTTAGAATGATAAAGTATTTCAGATTCAGCCCCAGAGGAACCCAGTAATTAGGCCCTCCCCTGCGGAAACCCTCTAAGCTAATCTCACCTTGCAGGTGCAATTCCGGCAAAAGTCATCATCCACCCAGGACTCTTTGTCCCTGAATATCACTCCATGGACCTGGCACGTCTTCTCACAGTGGCAACTTTCCAGTTGGCTCAGTCTTGTTTCTGCATAATTTAGCTACAAACGAAAGATAAAAATGTAATATGTATAATCCACAACAAGCAGCCTGACTGGTGCATCTAGGGAAGAAATGATAATATGAGATAACAGGTTTTACAAACAATCTATCCTGTGTCTGTGGCGTTTTCGCTGTGTTAGGAAAGGTTTGCGGTTATCGGATCTTAGAGAGTATTCTATTAACAACTTTAAGTGATGTGAACAGCCGTTTAGCTAGGATATTTTGTCTCAATAATCAGAGAAGGCTGATGGCTGCCTACACTGATTATGTGTGTAACATTAGGAAGGATAATTAGAGTTAAGGCTAAATAAGAATAACAGAAACAGATACTGTATAAAAGTTTTCAAAGAGCAAAACACACTTTCTGGAAACCCACAGACACAACATCACGCGAATAAACAAATTGTTCCACACTAAGATTCCATTGCTTTGTCACAGTAAATTCCTTGACCGTAGCTGTTCCTCTGAGACTGGTCTTTTCCTTTAATTAATATAGATTTATGTTTGTTCCAGTGTTCCAATTGAAATATGAGCTCTGAGCAGCTCCAACCAAGGCACTGAATGGGTTTGTTTCCAAATGTACTATGTTAGATTGGGTTAAATACTTGCTGTACGCTAGGCCTAGGCGTATTCATCTAGTGAGAATGGGGCAGTGAATTCTTAAAAATGCCATCATCCGGGTTGAACCTAGACACATCTTTATTAACCTGCATAAAAAAACTTGCTCTCTTCCATCACATTATTAGAGCTGGAATGCACAGTATGTATGGTGTAAACAACCTTCTGCACTCCAGATATTGTGGACTACATTCCCCTTAATGCTTCGGCAGCATTATGGCTATTAGAACATTATGGGAGATGTAGTCCACAACATCTGGAGTAGCGAAGATTGCCTACTCCTGGTATATGCAGTTGAGTATTGGCAAAGGGAGCTGTGGCGCAGTTGTCCCTGTGGCCACGAGGACGCACTCTGCTCATCATTGAAGGCAATAGGTCACAGCTAGTTGATTTTTTTTAATGTTCCCTCTATCTGCGCAGGTTCTACTGATGGAGGTTGCAGGGGTGCTTCTTGTCACCTCCATCTCTTAAGCCCATTTATTGCATGCGCTGCATGTGTAGCATCATCCACACCGAGAACTCTGAGTTCCTGCATCATAAAAGGCTCTGTATTTGTACATGCCCCAGAGGGCAAAAGTTGTCAGCCTTCTCATGAATATATATCACCTCTTATTGTGTTATAACATAACATGGTTGGCAACTTCACTACTGCGCCATAGTTTCTACATTCACAAGTAACTGTCACAGATCTTTGCTAGGTTACACAATGTCATACTTCCACACTTCTAGTCCAATTCACACACACAGTGAGATCATTCAAACCACCTTCTCTTGTTCTGAATTCCATCCGACCTCCTGCAGACCTTGGTCTTCATTATACAGAACAGAAATTGTCTGCTCAAACAACAGACCTCAATGCTGGCAGCGAACAGAGCAGAGGAAAGTGTGTGCAGTTAAATGAGACGTGGAGACCTGCGCTGAATGCAAATTTATTGATTTATTTGGCTGCAGAAAAGCAAACATTATTTTAGGGAGTTAGTGTTTGGTGAATTCTATTCAACACTGGGTCAATATTTGGATGCAATCTCAGATCATCCCTGGGAGTTCAATGACCTTCAGCGATGACAGGAAGGTTAGCAGTAAATTCCTGTTTATCGGAGGGTTTATTTAACCGCAGAACCGATCCCACAGCTTCATACAAAATAAACACGTATTTAAATAATGATGTAAACAAATCATTTAATCATGAATAATTAATTGAATTGCTTTTTAGTCAAATGTTTTTTATTATGAGAACAACAAAATGCAAACTATAAATATCAGTCTGTGTTCTTTCTGAAAGCAAAGGTAATACAAGTCTGTATTCTGCCTTTATGGACCTGTAACACCAGCCTGTGCATTGTCTGTGTGGACCTGTAACATCAGCCTCTACATTGTCTATATGGACATATAACACCAGCCTCTACATTGTCTGTATGGACCTGTAACATCAGTCTGTACATTGTCTGTATGGACCTGTAACATCAGCCTCTACATTGTCTATATTGACCTGTAACACCAGCCTCTACATTGTCTGTATGGACCTGTAACACCAGCCTCTACATTGTCTGTATGGACCTGTAACATCAGTCTGTACATTGTCTGTATGGACCTGTAACATCAGCCTCTACATTGTCTGTATGGACCTGTAACATCAGCCTCTACATTGTCTGTATGGACCTGTAACATCAGTCTGTACATTGTCTGTATGTACCTGTAAAATCAGCCTCTACATTGTCTGTATGGACCTGTAACACAAGCCTCTACATTGTCTGTATGGACCTGTAACACCAGCCTCTACATTGTCTGTATGGACCTGTAAAACCAGCCTCTACATTGTCTGTATGGACCTGTAACATCAGTCTGTACATTGTCTGTATGGACCTGTAACATAAGTCTGTACATTGTCTGTATGGACCTGTGACATCAGTCTGTACATTGTCTGTATGGACCTGTAACATCAGCCTCTACATTGTCTGTATGGACCTGTAACATCAGCCTCTACATTGTCTGTATGTACCTGTAACACCAGCCTCTACATTGTCTGTATGGACCTGTAACATCAGCCTCTACATTGTCTGTATGGACCTGTAACATCAGCCTCTACATTGTCTGTATAGACCTGTAACATCAGCCTCTACATTGTCTGTATGGACCTGTAACATCAGTCTGTACATTGTCTGTATGGACCTGGAACATCAGTCTGTACATTGTCTGTATGGACCTGTAACAACAGCCTCTACATTGTCTGTATGGACCTGTAACATCAGCCTCTACATTGTCTGTATGGACCTGTAACATCAGTCTGTACATTGTCTGTATGGACCTGGAACATCAGTCTGTACATTGTCTGTATGGACCTGTAACAACAGCCTCTACATTGTCTGTATCGACCTGTAACATCAGTCTGTACATTGTCTGTATCGACCTGTAACATCAGTCTGTACATTGTCTCTATGGACCTGTAACACCAGTCTGTACATTGTCTGTATGGACCTGTAACACCAGCCTCTACATTGTCTGTATGGACCTGTAACATCAGTCTGTACATTGTCTGTATGGACCTGTAACATCAGTCTGTACATTGTCTGTATGGACCTGTAACATCAGTCTGTACATTGTCTGTATGGACCTGTAACATCAGTCTGTACATTGCCTGTATGGACATGTAACACCAGCCTCTACATTGTCTGTATGGACCTGTAACATCAGTCTGTACATTGTCTCTATGGACCTGTAACACCAGTCTCTACATTGTCTGTATGGACCTGTAACACCAGCCTCTACATTGTCTGTATGGACCTGTAACATCAGTCTGTACATTGTCTGTATGGACCTGTAACATCAGTCTGTACATTGTCTGTATGGACCTGTAACATCAGTCTGTACATTGTCTGTATGGACCTGTAACATCAGTCTGTACATTGCCTGTATGGACATGTAACACCAGCCTCTACATTGTCTGTATGGACCTGTAACATCAGTCTGTACATTGTCTGTATGGACCTGTAACATCAGTCTGTACATTGCCTGTATGGACATGTAACACCAGCCTCTACATTGTCTGTATGGACCTGTAACATCAGTCTTTACATTGTCTGTATGGACCTGTAACACCAGCCTCTACATTGTCTGTATGGACCTGTAACATCAGTCTGTACATATCTTTATTGACCTGTAACACCAGTCTCTATCCTGTCTGTATTGACCCGTAACACCACCCTGTGCATTTTGTGTATGGACTTGTAACACCAGTCTGTGCAATGTCGATATGGAACTGTAACACCAGCCTGTGCCTTGTCTGTATGGACCTGTAACACAAGTCTGTACATTGTCTATATGGAACTGTAACACCAGCCTGTGCATTGTCTGTGTGGACCTATAACACCAGCCTGTGTATTGTCTGTATGGAACTGTAACATCAGCCTGTGCCTTGTCTGTATGGACCTGTAACACCAGCCTATACATTGTCTGTATAGACCTGTAACACCAGCCTGTACATTGTCTGTTTAGACCTGTAACACCACCCTGTGCCTTGTCTGTATGGACCTGTAACACCAGCCTATACATTGTCTGTATAGACCTGTAACACCAGCCTGTGCCTTGTCTATATGGACCTGTAATACCAGCCTGTACATTGTCGATATGGAACTGTAACACCAGTCTGTAAATTGCATGTATGGACCTGTAAAAACAGCCTGTACATTGTCTGTATGGAACTCTAAAACCAGTCTGTAATTACTGCAAAAACCTGCCAAATATACCTGCCAAATATACTCTTAACAAAATGATTGGGTCACTAGACACAGACTTCATCGTCAAAGGAACCAAGCTTAGTATGGCAACATCCCCAGCTCAACAGGTAACCGGTTTCACCTGGTAACACCCAACAAAACTACAAAGCAAACAGGATATGGCTGGATAAAACTCATAGAGTCACAGTACAAAGTCCATAAAATCTACTGCATTGACCAAAAGAGGCATGGCAAACAAATAGGCTAACCAGACAAAACCCCATAAAGGTCTCTAGATGCACCAGACAGGATCCATAGAAAATCTACCTGACAAATCTCATAGATACTACCTGAATCTAACAGACATCGACCAAAAAAACAACTACTTGGCCCACCATACAGTGCCTGACATATTAGCAGACCCAACAGAAACAGCATTTCAAAATAACCATTAGGGTAAATATTGCAAAGTAAAATACACGTGAATGTACTTACCTTGGCTGTCATCTTTGCAAGTAGCTCCTGAAGATCCATGATCCCTTGTACCAGACTCAAGAAATCGCTGCAGGTTGGACAAGCTCCACAACAGAACAGAGAGAATAATAATTAGTATAAAGCAAGGTATTAATCCCCAGGTGGACACCCCCCCCCCCCCCCCCAGTCCCATAATGGCAAATGATAGTGTGTATGACTACATTAACCCCAAAACAAGCACAATATACAAACACAACATAATAATTATTTTCATATATATATAAAATGTCTTACTGCGATTTAGATTTGGGCATTGCATTAGGTATCCATTGGGCATAAAAATGATCTTCACATCTTGAATAACTCCCTGGGCAGAAATGAAACGAAAAAAGTTACAGTCAGCATTTAGATATAAAAAAATCGAGAATAATATGTAACCATAACAAAAACAAGCTACAATATGCAGTTGGTCAGATTTAGACCAATTTGTGCTGAGGGCACAGCTGGCGATAAGCTGAAGAACTTGTTTTTACAAAAAGCAGGTGGAAGAGCTACAAGGAGCAATAGAAGAATAAATATATATTCTGAACCGTGTGAAATATCACCAAATCAGGATACATTGAAATCATGGTGCGAGGAAGAACAGGAAAAAACCACAAACTAGAATAAACGAATGGCATCTGTATAGCTCCTTCACCTTATTTGAGCTTACTCCTTGGCAGTATTCTCCAATTTTCTCCAACAGCTTTTATTTTTATTTTTTTAAGTCTTCAATTCAAATTGTATTGTAAAAGAATATATTGATTTGCCATATGTTCACAAGTAGTCAAAATAAGCTTTTAGCAATGGATAGGCACATTGTGAGGTATTTATAAAGTGTCGGAGAAAAACAAACATTAGAAACAAAGTTAAAAACCTTATAAAGTACAAAAAGAAAAAACAGACACAAGAGTGTAAACAGGATCACAGTGCATTTATGCTTACCAGAAGTCAACTTGTGTTAATGCATGTGGATTTCCAATACGCATCTCATAATTAAGTTATCAGCAATACAACTTGTAATTGTTGCCTACATAAATTTATGTGCGACCTAGAATTGTAACGTGGCAATTGCATAGTTGATTTTCATAGAGAGCCCACACTGTGTCGATTAAATATGGGTAGGGGAAAGGACATGTTTGAGGATTATTTACAAAAGGAAAGGAAAGGGGGGAGAGGTGGGTGGGAGGATGGGGAAAGATGAAGGACAGAATAAAGGGAAAAGAAAAATACAACCAAATCTCCCCTGGTGAAGCGTCTCCTTCCTGTAATGTTTCGCCATTCCTCTTGCCGGAAGAAGGGAATTGATGAAAGAGAAAGAGGGGTGTGGAGGGGAAAGAGGATTTGCTGAATAAGGAACCCGAAGGAAGATTCACCCTGCAAAGGGGTGCCTGCATGCCTGACAGACCTTGTGTTAAGTTAGAAGTGATTTGGAAACTCCATGAGCCAAGGGTCCCATATTTTGTGGAAGTGCTTTATAGTATCGTGGACCATGGCTGACAATTTATCCATCTCCACTGCATCTCGCACCTTTTATTTGTGCAAATTTAGGAATATTAGTACTTCCCCAATGTTGTGCAATAACCCTTATAGTAGGTAACGTTATCTTGGCTACAAGTTTATTCTGGAATCTAGTTAGATCACTATGGGGTTTGGACAGTAGCCAAAAACAGGGATCAGTGGATAAGTCTATTTGTAAGATTTTGGAGGTAAACTGAGATATGCTAAGCCAAAGTTGGGATATTGATGTGCATTTCCACCAAAGATGATGGTAAGTGCCTCTATTTCCACAAGCGTTCCAGCAAAGATCTGAGTCTAAACAAACCATCTGTTTTATTCTGATTGGAGTAATATACCAGCATAGCATAGTTTTATACACTTGTTCTTTGTGGTTTACACATATGGTGACCAAAACTGTGACTTCCTATATACTCTCCCAATCTAAAGGTTGCATATCGCTCTCCCAAGCTGACACATTCTGGTTCTGGAAGAACTGAAAGAATCTTATAAGGTCCTTGTCTTTGGAATGTGACTAGCTGTGTGTTGTCATCCATGGGGCAAACTGTCCGTTCCTCAATACAGGTGTCAACGGGGAGGGGTTATTTATAATAGGATATTTATACACCACCTTATTCCAAATCTGGATCGAGGTCGTCAGTGCTGGTATAGTAAGAGGTATAAAAATGAGCCATGGTTACAGGGGTGGGAAGTCTCTACCGAAGAGATTATACTCTAGGTTAGCCCACCGCTTAACTCCTATTGGTGCATATAGATTTTGGATTTGTACCATTTGAGCTACATAAAAGTAATGTAGAAAGTGCGGTAAACAAACAGCTTTTATTTTTATATATCTTGAAACTATTTTTTTGCTTTCAAGGGCTATCACTTTATGGCCGACCAGCAACGCGCAACATCACTTTGCAATACTTTGTTTTATACTATATTTTCATTCATTTTATTTTCAGTTTTTATAAATTAGCAGAGCATTTTGTATAAATGAAAAACTTTCAATTTTATAAATAGTGACCAAGAAGCCACAAAATCACAAAAATATTCCATTAGTCTCTAACCCCACCGCCTATAACGACCTCAGCACCTATCCCTGTTATAATAATTTGCCCCTCTAAGGATTTAGGAAGTACGGGGCACAATGTAACATTACTACAAACAAAAGGAGAAAATAAAAGACAGTTATTAATTAATGTATTATTACTTTTTTCTTTTTAACTGTAAGTTTAATGAAAGCAGAAGCCGCTTCAATCAGCAGAGACTAAAACGTACTTGTGTTCTTCAACTAGTTAATTTTAAGTTGGTATCACATTAGGCGATACATTGAAAACTCTAAAGATATAAAAAGAAGACTGATGCACTGTATGTTTTTTCATTAGGAGGAATTAAGTGTTTATCTCTTTGCAATTTAGCTTTCTATGGATCACCATTGCTAGCGCCTCTAATTCTTTCATTTACGGATTTTGAGTCAGGACAGGAAAAAATCAAAGTAGCAGTCAACAGCTTGAAAAAGTGTCCGTTTTGGTTTCGCCAACTCCCAACTAACTAGTAAAAAATAAAAAAAACATTGATTTCAAATTCATTTTAAGTGAGATTGGTGTAATTATTAAATTATTATTATTTATATATCAACTTATGAACCCCTTTATTACTTATCATTTTTCATAAAAAAAGATATAAAGATTTATTTCCATAGCATAGTGCAGTGCTTCTCAACCCTCTCCTCAAGGCACACCTAACAGTCCAGGATTTAAGGATTACCCGGGTGTGTCTAAGGTGTTTAGAAAAGGGGGGTGGAAACACCTTAGACTAAAAGGTGTTTTTTTAGTTTGTTTACCCCTTAAGGACACATGACCGAAATATTCCGTCATGATTTCATTTTATTTCTGAAGTTGTGTCCTTAAGGGGTTAAACACCTTAGACCACCTTAGACACACCCGGGTAATCCTTAAATTCTGGACTTTAACCCCTTAATGACACAACTTCTGTAATAAAAGGGAATCATGACGGAATATATCCGTCATCTGTCCTTAAGGGGTTAAGGTGTGCCTTGAGGAGAGGGTTGAGGGGCACTGTCATAGTGCGTAGCTAGTACACAATTAAATAATAAAACATAAGTTTTCTGTAAAAAAATTGTGCTTTCCAGACAAACAAAAAAAGCCAAATTATGCAAATGTTTATTAACAGGCTGGAATGAGATCCTGACAGAGAAATGACAGACAAAGGTTTGGCTACTGTGACCTTACGTTTGAAATTCACTTTGAATTCACAGTTTAGTGAACAACTCTGCCAATGTAAGTAAGTAAAGATTTATATATTAAGTTTTGGTAGTGAAGGGGTTAAACAGCAGAGCATAATCTGACAATTATTTCAGTGCCTGACAACATTTTGTGAGCCCTCATTTGCACAAATTGTTAAAAGACCCTCAAAATTCTGCTCCTGTTTTGTAAAGAGCTCGAACCTTTAAATTGTGACGAGAAAAGAAACATATTTATCTTAATTTAGAGGCAGACATGTTCCATGTTGATCAACTATTTACTCATTATCCACTGTTTTCCCAAACACTCCATTGCTCTCCGTTCAATAATCTGGGGTTAACAGCGTTTTCCGGATGTGTTTATTAACCCCGTATTACTGCATCAGTGTAAAGTGCTTTGCAAACACCACAGCCATGTAATGAGATGAAAAACCTAATTTTAAAATTGCAAGTCAAACATCTCTGTAAATAAAACATCCCCACATTATACGGATGGAAATCACATTTATCATTCATGGACTGCTTTCCTTAAACATGAGAAAATAATTAAAAGAAGCCCGTATTCCATTCGTTTGTGTATCAAATATTGATGGGAAGAGGAAAAAAAAAAAAGTCATAAAATAATCCAATCAATTCAGCAGTTTCCAGAGAACGCGCGTCCGCTGCCTTAAGGCCGTATTCAGCAAGCCGTGTTAGATCATAAGATGTTTTTTGTAGCCGCTGGTTGGCATATTTAAATGTGCATTTTAAATACACAACAAATAATTCACATTGTTTCAGAAGCGAATCTCAGAAACCTGGCTTAAACAGGTTTCTTGATCATACTAATGCATGACAACAGGTGGGAGTAGATGCAAGGGACAACCGTGGATTGCACTATTTAGAGGTACACTCTACTGCCCAAATTAAAGAAAAACACACACACACAAAGTATTTAGTAGATATACCCATAATAAAAACAACACTATTTAGCAGATTTATAACCAGTGAAAACATGTACACATTTAAATATACATTTTATTTAATTAGGGGAGTATGTAAAAAGACTTGAAAAAGATGCAGATCTCTTGTCTGTAGCATTTGCAAGCCCTCCCCTTCTAAACCCACCTAGACTTTCTGTGGCTGTCCAATCACAGACTTTCCAATGCAGCTCAATGATAAGTCTTTGCAAGGCAGGTGATCTGGGCAATTGCTGCCTCTTGCATTTGTGACAGTCACAATCACCAGGAACTCAAGTCCCTGAATGACTACAATGTTTAAATCACCCTGTGCCTATTGTGGTTGTTTGGTGTTAAATGTTTTGTGTCTGAGACCTTCGCACACAAGTGGTCCCAATACGTAATGTTCCACCCATGATGAGTCTGATGGACGCCAACGTTCCTTATTTTGCATATGTCTGAGTGCCTTTGTGCAATCTTTCGCCTTACGCCTTTTATTTTGATTTATCATGTTAATTTAGTTGAAAGTGGTAATGCAATAGTGTTTAAGGATCCAGTGGTTTCCTATCGTGAATTATCTTAACATGTGTTCCATGGCCAACATTTAAACAGTAATTTCCTTGTCTGCTGTTTAAATATGACATTTACGCCTGTCTAGACAGGTTATGTTGCTTGCTTTCTCCTTTACTTTTGTTATTTTTCTTTTATTCCTTTTCATAAAACCGTGTAAGTACCTTCCATGCCAGACTAATGTTTACTATGTTTCTTTTTGAAATGCATGCTGTTACTGTTGTGGCACTGGCCATATGTCTGCACAACAAAAATAAAGATTGACAAAAAAAAAAAAAAATTATATATATATATATATATATATATATATATATATATATCATGTTTTGTGTACTATCCTGTCCTGCTGTTGCTTTCAACCAACTAGGTGGATTTGGCTATGGATCCTGTA
The DNA here is from genome assembly GCF_036172605.1 of Pelobates fuscus. NCBI lineage: Eukaryota > Metazoa > Chordata > Amphibia > Anura > Pelobatidae > Pelobates > Pelobates fuscus. Next base: position 109,187,270 of record NC_086328.1, on the reverse strand, counting down.
CATGCTATATGCATTACTTGACTAGCAAGGCTTGTTAATTTGCATATTTAGGTAGATTTGCATATTATGAATTCTGCAGGCAGGGGAGACATTTCTTGTTGGTTATAGTCTTCAACACCCGTTTATACATATGTTGATGTTTTATTATGAGCTACTGTATGTTTCCCCATATGATTTGATAATTTATATTTTTATTGAGGTTATTACAGTAAGTTTAATGTAAAGTGCATATGGCCTAGTCCTGAAAAAAAATAAAATAAACTTGCGTGTTAGTTCCTTTTTGGAACTTTTTTCTGGTTGATTAATTCATGGATTCCAGTAACCAAGTCTTTTGAGCTGTTGGCTGTCTGCTTGGACCCTGTAGCACAGGGCAAGTAAAAAAGAGAAATGCCTGAGAACCACAAGTGCCTTTGTAAAGGCAGTAGCTGGTCACAATGCAGGCAGAGGTGTGGATACTTACCTGGAAGAGGAGCTGAAGAGGCAAAGACAGAGATGATGACTGCTGCAACCTGGTAATGAGTGGAAGAAGTTCTCAACCACTCCAATCAAGCTTAGGAGACTGTGGCGGAAGCTTAGAAGAGGACTTTGCAGAAGTACTCAGTCAGAGTACTGGAGCTCCATTACAGAGTTTATCTCCACTGAGCTAAACAACCAGGCAGTAACAAGACCAGTTGATTGAAAGTTGGGGGGAGGGGGTATAACAAGGTTAATTTATTGAAGTGTCAGTATCTATTGAAATCTGTAATTCTTGTAACATTAAACAAGAAAGCACACTATTCATTTCAGCAAGTTAAAGTGCTTTATGAAAGCAAAGTGTTCCTTTATGGCCAGTTCTTAGCTTAAAATGTAACACAATATTTTACTCAGAAGTCATTTGGGTTCCAAAGTCAAATTTAAAACATCTTGGGGTGTGCGCAATATATTTAATTCTTCAATAGGGACTCAGTGGTGGAAAAAAGTCACACAAGGAGAGGAATTATGGGAAAACATTCCTCAAAATTATTTTGAATAATCCAAATAATAGTGAAAAAATGTACTTTAACCAATAATGTTGCTTATTATTGTTTGGTGAAAATCCATGGACATTCTTGTAATGAAAGGCCCGCGAGGTGCCAGTATCCTAGTACAATGGGTATTAATCCTCTTAGAGCAGTGATGGCGAACCTTTTTGAGCCCGAGTGCCCAAACCGCAATATATGCCAACTTTTTTTTCCTCAAAGTGCCAACACTGCAATTAAACCTGAATACTGAGGTTTAAGTTTAGAAAAAACAACTTGTACAGTTGTCCGAACTAATTAACAACTTTTGTTTTAAAAGAAGAACACAACAGAGAGTTCAATGATACAGATTTTAAATAATGATATAAATAGATAAAATTCAGCTTATATTTATTAGTATCTCCAACAAATGCAATACATACACACAGACTGCAGAACACATTCTCACACAGTCCGCTAAATACATGCACACATCGTCCGCTAAATACATGCACATATCGTCCGCTAAATACATACACACACACCGTCCGCTAAATACATACACACACACCGTCCGCTAAATACATACACACACACCGTCCGCTAAATACATACACACACACCGTCCGCTAAATACATACACACACACCGTCCGCTAAATACATACACACACACTGTCCGCTAAATACATACACCCACACCGTCCGCTAAATACACACTCCCCATCCGCTAAATACATAAACACACAGTCCGCTAAATACACACACACACACAGTCCGCTGAGTACACATACAGACAGACTGCTGAATACACACACATACTGCATTGAGGGGTGCAGTGTGTGTGTGTGTAAGGGTGTGGAGTGCTGTGTGTGTGGGGGGGGGTGTGTGCTCAGTGTGTGGGGGGTGTGCTGTGTGTGTGGGCGGGTAGGGGTGCTGTGGATGGTAGGGGTGCTGTGCTGTGGGTGGTGCTGTGGTGGTAGGGGTCCTGTGGGGGGTAAGGGGTGCTGTGGGGGGTAAGGGGTGGTAAGGGGTGCTGAGGGTGGGTAGGGGTGCTGTGGGTGGTAAGGGTGCTGTGGGGGTAAGGGGTGCTGTAGGGGTGCTGTGGGGGTAAGGGGTGGTAGGGGTGCTGTGGGTGGTAAGGGGTGCTGTGGGGGTAAGGGGTGGTAGAGGTGCTGTGGGGGTAAGGTGTGCTGTGGGGGTAAGGGGTGGTAGGGGTGCTGTGGGGGTAAGGGGTGCTCTGGGGGTAAGGGGTGCTGTGGGGCTATGGGGTGGTAGGGGTGCTGTGGGGGAAAGGGGTGGTAGGGGTGCTGTGGGGGTAAGGGGTGCTGTGGGAGTAAGGGGTGTTGTGGGGGTAAGGGGGCTGTGGGGGTTCAGGGGGTTAAGGGGTGCTGTGGGGGTGCTGTGGGGGTATGGGGTGCTCTGGGGGTAAGGGGTGGTAAGGGGTGCTGTTTGGGTAAGGGGTGGTAAGGGTGCTGTGGGTGGTAAGGGATGTTCTGGGGGTAAGGGGTGGTAGGGGTGCTGTGGGTGGTAAGGGGTGCTCTGGGGGTAAGGGGTGGTAGGGGTGCTGTGGGGGTAAGGGGTGCTCTGGGGGTAAGGGGTGGTAGGGGTAAAATACATTAAAAAAAAGATATATTAATGCTGTATCTCCCCCCTTCCTCTTACCTTTGGTGAAGGGGGGGACACAGCGATCCCTGGTGGTCCGGTGGTAAGTTTGTTTGTGGCAGCTAGCAAGCAGCTCTTATGTCCTCCTGCGCGATGCTGTGTGGAGCGTTGCCATGGTAACACGCGGCAACGCTCCACACAGCATCGCGCGGGAGGACAGGGGAGCTGCTTGCTAGAGCCCTCCCCCTGCCTCCCGACCCGGAAGCAGAGTAGGCACCTGCCATTTCGGGCAGGCAGGTGCCTACTCTGCAGACAGCCGACGGCCCCCTCTCTCCTGGCGACCTATGGCCGCGTGCCAACAGAGCGGGCCCGGCGTGCCACCTGTGGCACGCGTGCTATAGGTTCGCCATCACTGTCTTAGAGGGTGGTTTAACTGCTAAAGAACAACATGCTGATGTTCATATGTTCAAAAATATTTCCAAACCCTTTTGGCTTTAGCCTTTGTGTCTGGACAAAATCTGCCAATGCCAACTATTTGGATGAACCAAAATGGTGTATATTTTCCAGTAAACCGGTTTGATAGACAGGTGAGAAGAAGTAACTGAGAGAAAAAGGAAGAGCAGGAAAACAAATATTTAAGAATAATATATATATTATATAATATATTTATTGAATACATCACATTTAATATAGTGATTTATACTGCTCCTAATGTTTTTCCTCTATTGGTCACTTCTCACTTAATCTGTGAATAAAATTAACATTTTGTGATTGTCCGCTAGCCAACCATGATCTTTTTCCAGCAATCGTCTTTTTTTTTTTTTGTGCCAGAGGCAGAACTCTGAATCACAAAACCAACTGAACTGTTTGCCCGTGGTCGATTTTGTTGGTCTTGTGATTCTTCCATACATCATTTTCGAGTTACAGAATTTGAACAAATCCCAGATCGCCCAAAATGTAGAAGTCTTCATCCTAATATCAGGACAAAAAATAAATTCCCACACCTTGTAGTATACATAGCCACTGATTTACCCTGTTTGTAGTAAGGTATAATGGTGATGTTGACATTGTCAGCAAATTAGTTCGCTCAGAAACCAAGATGTCTATTTGGCAAAGCCATCAAATACAGAGTCCTGTGGTCAGGGTTCACATAGGGACCTTGACTTGAAATGCTCATCCAAAGAAGCATCATCCAATGCTTACAGACACACAACCTTTCCAAATCCATATGCCAAGTTCCAAGGGCCGCACAGAAGCTACAAGAATAATCAGAGCAGATTGGTTGTATTCTTGCTTGCAGGTCAGTGGAACATGACCACCAATGCTTGTTTCTATGCCAAGGTTCAGAGCAGAATCACCACCAACACTTAGTTTGAGTCAGTGAGTGGCCTCTGGAGGAGGTGGAGAAATTCCTTATTGCCTTCAAATAGCAGTGTCTCATAGTGAAAGACGAAAATCCCAGCGATGGGAATCTTCCTAAGAATGGCTTATTTTGAGTATAAAAAGGGCAGATTTTTCAGAGATTTATGGTCTATGCATGCATAATCAGAGTTTCATAGTTGTTAGAAAGCTTCTTAGAGATGCATAGACCAGATGGACAGACAGACAACAGAGGCAGAGAAACATAGAAACATAGAAACATAGAATGTGACGGCAGATAAGAACCATTCGGCCCATCTAGTCTGCCCAGTTTTCTAAATACTTTCATTAGTCCCTGGCCTTATCTTATAGTTAGGATAGCCTTATGCCTATCCATGCATGCTTAAACTCCTTTACTGTGTTAACCTCTACCACTTCAGCTGGAAGGCTATTCCATGCATCCACTACCCTCTCAGTAAAGTAATACTTCCTGATATTATTTTTAAACCTTTGTCCCTCTAATTTAAGACTATGTCCTCTTGTTGTGGTAGTTTTTCTTCTTTTAAATACAGTCTCCTCCTTTACTGTATTTATGTATTTAAATGTTTCTATCATATCCCCCCTGTCTCGTCTTTCCTCCAAGCTATACATGTTAAGATCCTTTAACCTTTCCTGGTAAGTTTTATCCTGCAATCCATGAACCAGTTTAGTAGCCCTTCTTTGAACTCTCTCTAAATTATCAATATCCTTCTGAAGATACGGTCTCCAGTACTGCGTACAATACTCCAAGTGAGGTCTCACCAGAAGGTAACTAGAATCTGCAGCCCAAAAAAACTCTTATAATGGCCAGGTAGATCATTAAAATTTTAAATATATGTGTGTTTCACAAGTAACTCAACACTTGATGACAGCTCCACTAATTAGCTAACCAAGCTACTGGATAGGAATGAGTTAAAACAACAAACATTTTTTAATCAAAGGGAAGGACAGATAGTGCTGGATATCTACACCTTCCATTTAATTCCTTGCATTTTCCCTGGGACTGTTCTTGTAAGAATAAACGGGCTTCTGCTTGGCAGAAACTGAACCACAACAAAGCCAAGGAATATTTCATCACTTACTGAAGCGGCTTCACTTCTGTTAACAGATTCCGCCTTCCTTTTATGATAGCGAGATAAAATAAATTGAAAATAAGCGAAAAACAAAACAGCCTCTTAATATCGTAATGCGTAGGAAATAGCATGGAAGTGGCTCAATAAATTGCAAGTCTTTTCGCTGATAAAAGATTTATGTTTAGAACAAAAAAGGAAGAAAAAAAAAAAAGAAAACAAAAAAAGAAAAGAATAGATTTTCCCGTGTTCAGGACAAAGTTTTATTGTACAATGGAAATAGGATCTGCAATAAAAATACTAAAACTAATGAGGTTTAAATGTAATATAAGGCCTGGATTCCATGAGATTAACTTAAAAGAATGTTGACTTTTTAATGTAGCAATTTATTATATTGATGCTACAATAACTTAGACATGAATATATTGCCATTACCTGGTTGTTTATAAAGGCGCGTGCATTCACACCATAGAGGATACAGTACTATAACCAAGGACTATTTATGCATTTATTTACCAAACTGTGAATTAAGAACTTGCAAAGTTTCAGTCTGAATAAAATCTATTCATTCAGTTGAATTGACAAATTTTCTACTCAATGCTTCATTTAATGTAGAAACCCCAACATATTTTGAAAGAATAGACTTTTCTTGTTAGGCTGCTACGTTTAGATCAATAAAAACCAACAGTCCATTGCTAACGAGTAAAAATAAATAATTTACCAAATATGTAATATAGCGGAACATTTACACAGTAGCCTGAACTGACGGCGAGTGAGGAAGCAGAATGTAGAAAAGTACCAGCGCGTGCCGCAGCTTGCATGTCCGACAGCATATGTTTCCCATCTGGGGGGCTGGCGCAGCCAATGTGTAGCCGACAGATGTGGGGAAAATAGAGTGCCAGAGAAACAGACGGTAATGTTTTGGGGTTACTGACCCCAGAGAGCCAATGGACTGATTTTGTGGGCACCATCATTTGAAAACATACAGCAGCAGGAGTTGTCACTCTGACGTTGCCATCAAAGCCTTCTTTTCGCGTTTTATCTGCATGACTGAAATCCAGAAAGCCTTTTATAAATGGTGGCTGCATAATCAGCTTATGGAGTGAATGCATTACGGGGAAATTGAATGAGTAGTCAACCATCTTGATAATGGAATTTCCTGACAATTTCAAGCAGAATATTACAATCACATGGGCCAATTTTCTCCAATGAATTATGTTTTGATGTGAAGAACCCTTTAGATGTGGCCTTGATGCTCAAATAGGGAAAAAAAAGTCTCACTTTTAAAGAGATTTTTGGCTATGCACATAATCTACATTACTTTCAGAACTCCATTAACATATTGCAAGGTGAAATAAGGGGACAGATATAGAATATACAGGGTAATAATACATGTTTATATTGTGCTGTCCATTTGCTTGTGGTGTAAATGGTTCAATACAGTGCACAAAAAAACAACCATGAATTTAATACAATTATGGAATAATCGTTTACTGTCCATACTTACAGTCTGAGCCTTTACTACACACTGACACAGTGTATTACTGCACACAGACACATTGCACTGCTGCACACAGACAAATTGTATTACTGCACACAGACACAGTGTATTACTGCACACAAACACATTGCACTACTGCACACAGATAGATTGTATTACTGCACACTGACAAAGTGTATTACTGCACACTGACACAGTGTATTACTGCACAAAGACACATTGCACTGCTGCACACAGACAAATTGTATTACTGCACACTGACACAGTGTATTACTGCACACAGACACATTGCACTGCTGCACACAGACAAATTGTATTACTGCACACTGACACAGTGTATTACTGCACACTGACACAGTGTATTACTGCACACTGACACAGTGTATTACTGCACACAGACAGGTTGTATTACTGCACACTGAAACAGTGTATTACTGCACACAGACACATTGTATTACTGCACGCAGACACATTGCACTACTGCACACAGACAGATTGTATTACTGCACACTGACACAGTGTATTACTGCACACAGGCAGATTGTATTACTGCACACTGACACAGTGTATTACTGCACACTGACACAGTGTATTACTGCACACTGACAGTGTATTACTGCACACAGACAGATTGTATTACTGCACACTGACACAGTGTATTACTGCACACAGGCAGATTGTATTACTGCACACTGACACAGTGTATTACTGCACACTGACAGTGTATTACTGCACACTGACACAGTGTATTACTGCACACAGACAGATTGTATTACTGCACACCGACACAGTGTATTACTGCAAACAGACAGATTGTATTACTGCACAATGACAGTGTATTACTGCACACTGACACAGTGTATTACTGCACACTGACACATTGTATTACTGCATGCAGACACATCGTATTACTGCACGCAGACACATTGTACTACTGTGCACAGACACATTGTCTTACTGCATGCAGATACAGTGTCAGTATTAATGCACACAGACACATTGTATTACTACTCACAGATACATTGTATAACTGCATGCAGACACATTGTATTAATGCAGGTAGACACATTGGATGGCTGTGTGCAGACACATTGCATTACTGCACACAGACACATTGTATTACTTCACACAGACATATTGTGAGTAGTACTGTACACAGACACATTGCATTACTGCACACAGACATGTGGTATTACTGTACACACACACATTGTATTACTGCATATCGGCACATTGTCAGTACTAATGCACACAGACACATTGTATTACTGCACACAGACACATTGTTAGTATTAATGCCCACATACACATTGTACTACTGAACATAGACACATTGTATTACAGAGTACAGACACTGTGTATTACTTCACACAGACACATTGTGAGTATTACTGTACACAGACACATAGCATTACTGCACACAGACACATTGTATTGTTGTACACAGACACATTGTATTACTGCACACAGACACTATGTATTACTGAAAACAGACACCATGTATTACTTTACACAGACAAATTGTGGGTATTACTGTACACAGACACTTTGCATTACTGCACACAAACACATTGTATTACTGTACAAAGATACATTGTGAGTATTACGGTACACAGACACATTGCATTACTGCACACAGACACATTGTATTACTGTACACAGACACATTGTCAGTATTAATACACACCTACACATTGTATTACTGCACACAGACACATTTTATTACTCCATACAGAGACATACCCCTGCCGAGTTTGGGAGGGAGGTAGTCGCAGATCCTACCCTACAGACATATAGAAACCGGGTGTCCACTAGTCGGGCTGGGTTGGACACAGAGTTGTTTACGTGGGAAAAGGGCTTGTTGTACCGCACAGTAGAGAAGGGAAGCGTAGGGACAGGGACTGCTCCTTCTACCACCAGGCAGCTAGTGATACCCAGGAAATCCCAAGAAATATCGACATGAGCTACTGAATATATCTCACGATATACATCGTACGAAGCATCGACTCACCCAAGGCTTTTTCTGGCCAGGCATCTCCAAGCAATACTGTGATGTCTGCCAGAAAATGGGGAAGCGGGGTGACTGACACAAGGCTAAGCTACATCCCCTCCCCATTATTGAAGACTCCTTCAGCAGAATAGCTGTTGATATCATAGGTCCCCTGGCTAAGCCTAGTCCCTCTGGGAAGAAATATATGCTGACCATCATGGACTATGATACTCGGTACCCCGAGTCAGTCACCCTAAGGAACATTCAGCCAGAGACTGTGGCTGAAGCCATGATGTGAGTGTTCTCGTGGATTGGTTTTCCCCGGGAGATCATCTCAGACCAGGGCAACCATTTCACTGCTGAGGTAACTCATCAGCTATGGAAGTTGTGCGGCATTAAACCAATCCTGAGGCCCCCATACCACCCACAGACCAATGGCCTGTGCAAGCGATTTAATGGTACGTTGAAGCAGATGCTCCGTACCTTTGCGACGACTCGCAAGGATTGGGAGAGTTTCCTGCCGCATCTCCTGTTTGCTTATCGGGAAGTGCCTCTGAAATCTACAGGATTCTCCCCGTTCGAACTGCTGGTCGGGCCACGGGTTATGGGCCCCGTAGACCTGATACGAGAACACTGGGAGGTAAAAGGGGAACGTGAAGGGACCCACATTGTCCCCTATGTACTGGAGTTTAGAAACCGGATGGAGGAACTCACTCACCTGGTACGTGTGAACCTCCAGGCGGGCCAGAGACACCAGCACACATGGTTCGATAAGGGAGCTCAAAGCATCGTGGGATGTGTCTTTGTAGGTGTGTGTGATCCACCCCTTGCACGGGGTATGGATAAAAGCCGTGTGTGGCCAATAAAATTGTGTTGTACCTCTACAACCAGTTCTTGTCCAGTTACTGGGGCGGGGGGGGGGGGGGGGGGAATGGGTCTCTACCTTTTAAGTGGTTCCCGACCGGCTGAAGGAAGGGAATTAGCGGAGGTTACCAGTAGGGTTACCCTGGGTCCTCTACAACCGATAAAAAAAGAGTTCTCGCTATATTGAATAACACAAGTAAGACATTCATTGTAACTGATCTTCGGAAATATTTCTGTTATTACCTTAAAGAAGCCATGTTTGCGGTTCCTCTGTCCAAGCCACAAACTGCTTCCAGGTGAAAGATTTGTTTCAGGGGCATCAATGACACGTTCATAAATTCTGCAGAAAAAAATAAAAAAACAGCTAAATTAAAATAGTTAATTCTTAAGAAATCAACATGAGAAAATACAATGGTTTTGTATTCAGAGGGATGTGTTAATAGGGATGCATTTAACAGTACATATATTTAATGGCTTGTAACTGAAGTAGCACAATAATAAACGTTAAAAAGATGCATGTAAAATTCACGTTGTGTTGTAATAAGCCTAAATTTCAGAGAAAGATGGTAAATTAAAGCTGCAGGAAGAAAAAAAAACAATATACATGTGACATCAAACCTGTATTCTGTTGGGCTGCTTGGGGTCAACTGCTGCCAATCATAACTCATCATATCGAAGATTATACGCAGTGCAGACGACACACAAATGACAGCCACTGTGTGTCCTACAACATGCAGGGACTTCACACGTATGTGTAGTTATACACAATTCACAAGACATGCAGACAATTAGGAGCCGATTTATTTTTATGAATTTTTTTGCATTGACGCAATACAGAGGAAAGTAGAAAAAATAACAATAAAGACAGTGCTATTTACTAAGGCGTGAATGTCAAATGTAAGGTCAGAGTATTTTAAAAATTCTCAAATAGAACATCAGGGTATCTAAATTGAAAGTTATGGATTGAATCCTGTATTTATGCAGGCATATATTCCATTTCATGTATCAAATGAATTTGCCAAATTAATTGTGAATTAAGAACGACACCATTCCAACCCCTGAGCATTCAAACTCTGACCTGCAAAAGCATTGGACATTTGTTGCTAGTCTTTTCCAGTATTTTAATTTTCGATTCCTAGGAGAGCGGCACATGGCTCAGGGTCCACTGTGAACCTTAGCAGTACATAGTTGAGTTAGAACAACGTTGACCAATAGTTGTGAATTCTGATGCGATTCCACCACATACGGAACACATTGCCTCTTTACCCACAGCCTTGAACATTTCGGCTAGTCTTGTTTGGGGAAGATACTATCTCATCATGAGTTTATACTTTAATGTCGCTATGAAAGGGTATTTACTGATGAGTGCCTACAGTTCCCCACTATTTGTTTCCACTTTTTTAATTCTCTTTTCTCAGGCACTAGTCTAAGGAAGCTTTCGGCAGAAAATGGAAACAGAGCCAAGGGCTGGGGTTCCCGATCATCTATGGGCATCTTGGAAAGATCTCATAATGAGCAGTTAATTAATGCATTCGTTTTCAGGACTTTTATACAAACCATATTAAAATAACGGAAACAAGGTCCAATCCTCTCATTCCTTATCTAAACATTTCAATACATGTTTCCATTGTGCTGTCTATGAATCACAACATAAGTTAGGGATACCTAAACCTGGAAATCACAGAATTCTTCCATTCGGCTGTGATCCAGCTTGGCTATTTCAGGCACAAAAATGTTCAAATCCTTCATAAAAATCTCCTAATTCCTAATTTATGGAATAGAAACCTGAATATCATGTTTAGATGGTAAAATGTACCGTATTTTTCGCTCCATAAGACGCACTTTTTTCCCCTCAAAAGTGAGGGGAAATGTCTGTGCGTCTTATGGAGCGAATATGAAGCTTTACTTACCTGTCTTGCAGCGTTGGCCGGCAGCACAGGGCGCACCGCGGTAGTGGAACTTGAATTTCATGTTCCGGTTTCCGGCGGGACTGAAAGGAAGTGTGCACAAGCTGAGTGCGCACTTCCTTTCAGTCCCGCCGGAAACCGGAACATGAAATTCAAGTTCCACTACCGCGGTGCGCCCTGTGCTGCCGGCCAACGCTAAAAGACAGGTAAGTAATAATGGGACAAGGGGAGGGGGACAGTATGGGAGAGAAGAATATGGGGAGGGGGATGAAGTCTATGGGGAGGGGGGGGGATGAAGTCTATGGGGAGTGGGGGGGGATGAAGTCTATGGGGAGGGGGGGATGAAGTCTATGGGGAGGGGGGGGATGAAGTCTATAGTCTATGGGGGAGGATGAAGTCTATGGGGAGGGGGGGATGAAGTCTATGGGGAGGGGGGGGATGAAGTCTATGGGGAGGGGGGGGAGGAAGTCTATGGGGGGTGAAGTCTATGGGGAGGGGGGGGATGAAGTCTATGGGGAGGGGGGATGAAGTCTATGGGGGGGATGAAGTCTATGGGGAGGGGAGATGAAGTCTATGGGGAGGGGGGAGATGAAGTCTATGGGGAGGGGGGGAGATGAAGTCTATGGGGAGGGGGGAGATGAAGTCTATGGGGAGGGGGGGAGATGAAGTCTATGGGGAGGGGGGGAGATGAAGTCTATGGGGAGGGGGGAGATGAAGTCTATGGGGAGGGGGGGAGATGAAGTCTATGGGGAGGGGGGAGATGAAGTCTATGGGGAGGGGGGAGATGAAGTCTATGGGGAGGGGGGAGATGAAGTCTATGGGGAGGGGGGAGATGAAGTCTATGGGGAGGGGGGGAGATGAAGTCTATGGGGAGGGGGGAGATGAAGTCTATGGGGAGGGGGTGGATGAAGTCTATGGGGAGGGGGTGGACGCAGGACGCAGTGAAATTAACACACGGTCCCACATCCTGCCCTGACCTTGAGCAGGCTAATGAGAAATGTTTAATAATTATATAGTTTTACATTTTTAACAAGTTAATTGAACAATAAACCAGCCAAACAGAATAACCACAATGAATCTGTAGGTGACAGGTTTATTTTGTTCTGGCGTTAAAATGAAGTCTATGGGGAGGGGGTGGATGAAGACTATGGGGAGGGGGTGGATGAAGTCTATGGGGAGGGGGTGGATGAAGTCTATGGGGAGGGGGTGGATGAAGTCTATGGGGAGGGGGTGGATGAAGTCTATGGGGAGGGGGTGGATGAAGACTATGAGGAGGGGGTGAGTGAAGACTATGGGAGAGAGGAGAAGACTATGGGAGGGGGGGACACTATGGGACAGGGGAGAAAAAAAATATTCTGTACAAACTGTCCCATAGTAAGAAACACTATGGGACAGTTTGTTCAGAATATTTTTTTTCTGGGTTTCTTCCTCAAAAAACTAGGTGCGTCTTATGGTGAGGTGCGTCTTATGGAGCGAAAAATACGGTATATTTATTTCATCCCTTAATAAACGAAAATGAAACCCACACTTTCTCAACATCTTTAGCACAAACAACATTCTCTACGAAGACAAACACCCTCTAATTAACCTTAATTACTTCTGACCCCCATAATGCATTGCTCCAAGGAAATGTAAACAATTAGCCAAAAACCTACACCTTCCCCCTCTCTCAATTAAAGGGAAAACACTTTATAGGCAGCTGAAAGCTTTTAACGCCAGAACAAAATAAACCTGTCACCTACAGATTCATTGTGGTTATTCTGTTTGGCTGGTTTATTGTTCAATGAACTTGTTAAAAATGTAAAACTATATAATTATTAAACATTTCTCATTAGCCTGCTCAAGGTCAGGGCAGGATGTGGGACCGTGTGTTAATTTCACTGCGTCCTATGCTTTGGTCCACGCCTCGTCCACAAAAAAAAAAAAAGAGTTCTATATCCTGCTCACAGCAAAGGGAATATTTAACTGGCTGTGTGTGGTGGGTTTGCTTGAGAAATTCCAGCATTATGTTGATATTTTAGAAGGAGATTTTTTTTTTAATAGAATCTCACTTTGTGTGCTAACTGCTAACGCATTCTGACAGATCGCTAGTCCTCAGATCTTCACAGCTGCTCAAAACCCTGATGGTTTCATCGTAGTGTTGCATTCAGTGACTATTCCCAAGTCAGTTAGAGTTAACAGAGAGAGACTGGGATTTGACTTGCACAGCAGCAGACCCAGAGCTCCAACAAGGAGCAGAGTAGGAGGGTATCACGAGGGATGTGGGAGACTGTGTCATTAGGGATATATATCATTACTAGGGACTTATATTAACAAAATCTGCACGTTTAAGGAATCATGCATCATGTTTTAATTCAGACAAAGGATTTTACCCCCAAAAATAATTGATATATATATATAGATATATATTTTTTTGTTATTATTTTGTTATTTGGGGGGGGCTGGGAGGGGGTTTACAGTTGTAATCAAAATGATTCAACCCACATTGAAAATCCGGTTTATTGACAAAATGTACAGACATTTCAGCTGTTTGCAATGATCAAATCAAACAAAAGCAATTGAAATATCGCAACACATGCTTCAAGCAGGGCCAGATTAATAGCCCGTTGGGCCTGGTGCTGACAATTATGATGGGCCTAATTACAGAATCTTATCGACTGAAAACACTAAAACAGTCATAACTCCCAATCATCATGTATCTGGCGGAGGTGGTGCTGGAGGGAAACACATAGGATATAGCTATACGAAAACACATACCCTATGCTAATCTCTTGCTTTCACCTTTCAAGTAAATCCATACTCCCTAACAGCAGTGTCCGGTGAAGCAGGATGTCAATGGGCGTCTGGTGACATGTAACACGTAACCAGAACCCGCCAAATTGCAGAACATGCCCAAAAATGGGAAGTGCCTGCCCAAAGAATTAGATGGAATGCATGTCAAGATGCCTGTCAATCAGGCTGGCCAACTAAGGGCATACTATGCAGACAGCACCCTGAGTGTGGCATAAATGTATCTAATAATGTGCTCGCTCCATGCTTTCTAGGGACTGTCCCCTAGCACTCACTTGTTCGCTCCTCTCGTTACCTTCTTACTAGCAGGCAGAATCTCCTGGTATATAGTCGTGGACAGAGAAAAGGTGTATGTAGTGAGTGTAGAAGAAAGGGAACATGCCTGTGTTAGAGAGACTGAAGTAATAAGTGTGCGCAAAGTCAGCTTTACCTTAACTAATTTGTCAGCCAGTCTACACAAGTATTTTTCCTCCACATTTTTTTAAAGTTTCCGTACTTATGCAAGAGCATGTGAAGAGTAGTAAAAAAAGGTAAATGTTATTTATTTTTTTTTTTAAATCAACGGGTATATTCCATGGGCATGGGCCTGGAGCTGCAGTTCCATCAGCCCCTATGTAAATACGGCCCTAGCTTCAAGTGGTTTCCCCAAATTCTATTAAAATTGTAACTTATAATGACTTCTCCAATCTCAAAATTATTCAATCCTCTGTATAGAATCCCTCCCAACCAGTGGTGTTTTTTCCGCAAGGCTAACAAGGTATTTGCCTTGGGCGGCACTTTCCAGGGGGTGGCAAGAAACGCCGCCCCCAAATGCCCTGGCAAATGCCTTGTTAGCCTCGGGGCAGGCAGCCAGTTGAGGCCCAGGAGGGCGGCGAGGGAGCTCTGATTTCTCCCGGCATCACTCTTCCTCACCTCCCTCCTGGACCTCAACTCGCCGTCTACCTGCCTCCCTCCCTGCCCCCCAAAAAAGCCCGGCCAGCAGCCCCACTGGACACCAGGTAAGAAATCCACCCAGCTCTCCCAAAGGTAGGGAGGTTTGGTGGATTTAAATTAAATTTAGAAAAATAATCTGGTTGGGGTGGGGTAGGGGAGGGTAAGTGCTAGACTACATTAAGCAATGTTGGATCATTTTTCCTGGAGCTTATTTTTATTTTCCATCCAGTGTTACAACAGAATAAACATTCAAAGCCTTTCCTAGACATTCTGTGAAAACGGCTATTTAACCCACTGAGTGGTTATACATTGCTATACATATAACTATTTAATCAAATAACATGTTGGATATTAAAACTAATTTGCCTGACTTGCATTTCATATAAACAATCTATTTGGAAAATGTGTGTGTGTATGTCTGCCAGTGTGTGTCTGTGAGGGTGTCTGTCAGTGAATGTGTGTATGTCAGTCAGTGTGTGTCTGTGAGTAAATGAGTGAGTGAGTGAGTGAGTGTTTCCATGAGTGAGTGTATGTCTGTCAGTGTGTGTCTGAGTGATTGTGTGTGTGTGTGTGTCTGTGAGTGAGTGCTTGTGTCTGTGAGTGAGTGAGTGTGTGTATGTCTATTAGTGTGTGTATGTGAGGGAGCCTGTGTGTCCGAGCGACTGTGTGTGTCTGTCAGTGTGTGTCTGTGAGTGAGTGTGTGTCTTTCAGTAAATGTGTGTTTGTGTCTGAGTGATTGTATGTGTCTGTCAGTGTGTGTTTGTGAGTGTGTGTTTGTGTGTGTGTCTGTGAGGGACCCTGTGTGTCTGAGTGATTGTGTGTGTCTCAGTGTGTGTCTGTGAGTGAGTGAGTGAGTGAGTGAGTGTGTCTGTCAGTGAAGGTGTGTGTGTCTGAGTGATTGTGTATGCTTGTCAGTGTGTGTGTTTCTGTGAGTGGGTGTGTCTGTCAGTGAGTGGGTGAGTGTGTGTGTGTGTCATTGTGTGTATATGTCAGTGAGTGTGTGCATGTCTGTCAGTGATTGTGTGTGTCTGTCAGTGAGTTAGTGATTGTGTGTCTGTCAGATTGTGTCAAATCAGTGAGTGTGTGTGTATGTCAGTGTATATGAGAGTGTGTGTGTGACGAACTGAACCTCGTCACGGGTTCTTGGAGGGGCCTGCTGGCCAGTCTCTTGCCTCAGGACTATGGGCCCTGCAATATACTTTGCCCAATGCACTTGAAAAGGCTCTGTTCATGTGAGCTATGTACTTTTGAACTCCAGACAGAGAGAGCGACCGTTAGCCCTGATTCCTTGGAACTGTTTTGGGCATATGACCATGTGCACGGTCGGTCAAAAAAAAGACTTCCAGGAAATTCCTGAACCCTTGAACTGATCTGGGTGATTTTTTTTTTATATGTTGGTCACCCAGATCAGGGCTATCAGGGGGGAGGGGTTATGTGTGTCTAAGGTACTTTTGGGTTGCTTTTAAAAAGTATGCTTTTTTCTGTGCTTAGAGATAACTGGATTAGAATTAGTACAGTTACTGGTCCAATTATCTCCCAGGAAGAGGGGAGGGATTGTGTGCTGTGTGTGTGAGTGTCATGCCTTGTAACCTTATTGTTATTGGTCTGTGAAGTTGCAAATCAGTCTACCATCAGGTCCATGTGGGTGTACCCCTTGCATGGGGATTATCATATAAGGCCAAGTGTGGCTCCCATTAAACTGAGATTCATTTACACCTTCATGAAGTCTTGGCTCATGTTTGGGGGATTGGAGAACTATATTCACTCTTTGGATTGCTATATCACAATACTCCCCTGAATATAATCACTAGCTCTTATAAGAGCTGTTCCTGCTACGCTCTCTGGTCTAGGAGAGGTCTACCCACTGGAAGGTGGATCCTGGTCTTGGGCCTTAGGTGGGTGGAGGTTGACCCCAACCAAGCTGCGGCGGTTAGTGGGGTTTACGGTGGTTATGGTGTTCCAGTGCAGTGCTTATGGTGCTCGCAAGTACTAGGAAGCAGCGATTGACGGAGGTACCCAGTCGGGGTGACAGTCGGTCCATCACAGTGTGTCTGTCAGTCAAAGTGTGTGTCAGTCTTTAACAGGGTGGGGCAAATGTAAATCAGGGGGTGCCCGGGTTCCGTCATGCCTAGGGCAGCACAGATCCAAAATACACCACTGCCCACAACAGCAAAATTATGCAAAACAGGTGTTGTCTCAAGCACACCTGATGAAACTAATCATGGGCTTTAATAGTTGCACCAGGTATGTTTAAGCCGGAACACTTGAAATACCTGAACGTTTGCTGAGTGTCACATTTGACTGCATGTTAGAAATATGGGTAAATCAAAAGAACGGTCCACAAAGTTATGAGAAGAGACCATTGCCCTTCACAAACAAGGAACAGGATACAAAAATATAGCGAAGGCATTGAATGATCCTTGGAGCACCGTTGGAAGCACAGGTTGAACTACCCAGACAGGGTAGAAAAATATGCTATCAATGGCTGCAACCAGATTTCTGAGAAGGCAGGTTGTAAAAAACCCTTGAGTGGCTGCAAAGATCAGACTTAGTGGCAACAGGCACTGAGGTTTCAGTAAACAGTAAGCCACGTACTAAACACAGAAGGTTTCCATGAAACAAAACTGGAATTTGTTTGTCCCAATGGATCAGCTTTGCATCTTCTGACACTGGAAACCTGCAGAGTGTAGAAGGCAAGATGGATTCATTGAAGTATCAGGAAATCCTAGGAGAAAACATCATGCAACCTGTGAGGAAGCTGAAGTTTGTACATCTTTGTACCTTCCAACAAAACAATGATCCCAAGTATACCTCAAATTCCACCAGGCTTAGTTGCAGGAGAAGTCCTGGAAAATTCTACAGTGGCCATTACAGTCACCTGACTTGAACCCCATAGAAAATCTCTGGTGGGATGTATAAAAGCAGGTTGCAGCCCGCAAACCCACAAATTTTACTGAACTGGAGGCCATTGCCCATGAGCAATGGGCTTACATTCATCAGGAATGTTGACAGAAGCTGGTGTCTGGCTATGAATCTCATTTGCAGCAGGTCATAACAGCAAAAGGGTGCCAAAAATCATTTTGAGACTGGAGAAGTCATTGTAAGTTGCATTTTCAGTTGAATTTGGGAAAACCACATAAAGCATTCGTTGTGTTGAACTATTTCAATTGCTTTTGTTTGATTTGTTCATTGCAAACAGCTGAAAGTCTGTACATTTTGACAATAAACCTGATTTTCAATGGGGGGTTGAATAGTATTTATTAGAATTGTATAAAAACAAATCTTTGAACATACAAATCAAATTCATGCAATCTAAAAAAAAAGTGTATATATATATATACACACACACACACATATACAGAGTATATTTAAAAAAAAAAAAGTATAAATAATTAAATTACACATTTTGTGCTTTGGTGGTTTCTTTTGCATTCTGCCATTGTCATTTTCTTATAATATGTAAATAAATAATAATACGGTTTTCCCAAGCTAAGGGATACTGACGGAATCAGGAATATGTCACTCTAGAAATAACACACTTTCCCTGCAATTTCTGTTTCCATATTTGAAAACGTATTTCTTTATTTTACGCTCCAGTCAACATGAGAAATGTGTGTCTATCAGGACACCCTCGGGATAATGACTTCCCAGAATATCTGCCCTCTTGCACCTTCCATCTCTCCAGCGAAGGCTGCTCAGGCGCCTCCATGACAGTCCGACGCCAAACCGCGAGGTCATATCGGAAGAAATTCTATAGAGCATCCTAATAACATTACCTAATTGGGTAGAACGACTCGTGCAACTTAATAAATGGAGAATTCGTATCTTATTCTGATTCACTGGCTTTTTTTTATTGATTTGTGCAGAAATAAATTCACACAGACAAGGCGATAAGTAACTCTAACAGAGAGCTGTACCTCCCATAGAAACTAGATCTAATTATCCATGGGCGATGTGCAATTACTCAGAAAGCCATTCGTTTGATCCATGAAAGCGAAATTATACTCCAAAGGTGGGACAAGGCAGTCTTGTGTTTGACGAGCGTATTCACTAAACATTGAGCGGTAATGAGTTGATAGATCAGCTATTTTGGTCTAAATATTGCAAGCCAGTTTCTATTCACCACTCACAGGTGTGAGGAAGGCTGAACTTGATGGACGCAAGTCTCTTTTCAGCTATCTAACTATGTAACTATGTAACTATGTAACTCTTCGTTGTTTATTGAAAACCACCAACCTGCGCTATTAGACTGCCATTCTTAACAAGCTCAGGGTTCCATCACCAATTCCTTTGTTAACTGGCATGTCATGGCATTCTGAATATGTCTGCCAAGGTTCTAAACAGATGGTAAGAGAGATAGAATGTTTTGTTAAAGATAATATTCTACATCTGTAAAATGATGTGAAAAGATAGTTATTAGAGCCATATTGACTATGTTTATACACCGCACTCTTCACTGAGATGGGAAGTTAAATATTTTATTGGTGCTTGAAGTTTCATTACATTCTGTAGAGTTGGTTTCAAGAATCTTAATTTTCTCAAACAATTGGCACTGCTGGCTCCTGGGAAATCCCTGTTTCTGATGGGGAAAAAAAAACTATAGAAAAACAAATGGAATTTTGAAACTAATTTCAAACCAATGCATCATCTGCTTTAGCCAGGACTGTGCTATAATAAGCAAGTTCTGATTTAACAATAGCCCATACTTTAATTGATATTTCTATTAAAGAATTGTAAGAAATATCGAATACATACACACCGTCAATCATAGAAAACGTTTATCACTACCCTAATATTATCTGCAATATATACACTATTTGTTTCAGGTTTTTCTTTTATATTTGTGGTATGCACGCCAATTTGCTTTTGTTGATTCTTTATATATTTGAGATATGTACAGCATTTTAATTTTATATATGTTACGTTAACAATGGCACAACTGATTCTTCTTAATATTTATTTATGCTATGAATGGATATATGTGCCCCTATACTCCTTTATTCCCTCTTCTCCCCATATCCTCCTTTTTAACTCATTTTCTATAGCTTGTGTTTTGGTATATATTTTTTTCTATTTTTTTTTTATTTTTTTTGTGCACAAAATGAACAAACAGCCTCAGCACACCACAACAGGGGTATCAATGTATATAGGAGTTCAATATGCAATAAAAGATGTGACATTTGATATTTAGGCACACCTTTTGTTATAAGGTAAGAAATGGAAACGTCAGGATAGTGAGTTCAAGAGTAATAGGCTGAATAAGTCGACCTTACGGTTAAGGTTAGTTAGTTAGAACATGAGAAGTCAAATATGTGTTTTGAAACTTGCACATTAACTATAAGAACAGAGAGCCGAGTTTGACACATTTGCTAGGCAAGGGTAGTTTAATATGCTACTGGTACCTATACTGCCCTTCCAAGATTGAGGTATTAAGGTGAGTAGAATGAAAGATGGTAAGGAGGTAGAGTGAAAGATAAACAAAAGGCATAAATAAAAGGATAAAGTATGAGTTGAAGCACATAACCATATGAGTATTCAGGTGAGGTGTCAGCTATGGGTCAATATCCCCTTTCCAGGGCCAGTTAGTTCTCAGGCATGTATAGCTTCACCCTCCTGGGCCAACTCGAGGAGCTGGGAAGTTGTTTGCTTCCATATCTCTTGTGTCTCCGCTTCCGAGCACGCTGCAGAGTGGTCAGGTCGGTATTGACTCTTGGGCCAGGCTGGTCAGTGGGTCGCCACACAGAGGTTCAAGCGAGTTTGGTATCTTGAGGGGGTTTTCCTGCCCTCCACTTCTCGTTGCGGTCGGCTTTCCCCTTAGCCCCGCAGCGATTTGTGACCTCACGTGCTTGTATCCGCTCCAAGAAGCACCGAAAGATTTCTTCCAGGCACTGGAAGCAGTGTTCAGTGTTGCTGCGATAAGCCTATTGGGGTGGGTACATTGTGCTCAAAGGATGCTCACCTGCCATTTTGTGTCCTCGAGGTGATCCCCTGTGATATCGCAGCGCTAGTGGTAGGGTCGGCTGAGGCAGTCGGTGGTTGTCCAGTAGGGACCGGGATGACCCCTGCCAGTCCGGGAGAGTGGGGGTAGGATGACGGCTACATCCCACAGGGAGCTCAGGAGCTAAAAAAGCGGCCTCCTCTCCTCTGCCCCCTCAGTAGGCCACAAGGTGCGTATCGGGTTCTTGGTAGCTTAGAAGCTTGAGGGAGGTCTCAAATTGGTCGCCTGTGTGCCCACAGTGTGGGTGGTGCAATTTGAGGAGCAATGTGGCTCAAGAACCGCAGTAAGTTTGCGTCTGATCAGCTCCACAGTCAAGCTCCGCCCCATGTTTTTGTAATTTTATCATTGTGTTATTATTTTGTTTTATTGTATGCATTAAATGCAAAATCAATAAAAAATACTATAGATGTTATATTTTTGTACCTACTGCAGTGTGTTGATTTGCTAGTATATGTACAAAACCTGCAAATTATATAGATAGCAAGATAGACAGCAAGCCTTCCCCTTCTAACCCCGCCCAGACTTTCTGCGGCTGTCCAATCACAGACTTTTCAATGTAGCTCAATGAGAAGTCTTTGCAAAGCATGTACTCTGGGCAATTGCTGCCTCTTGAGTTTTTCTCCACTGTGAAACAACCAGGAAGTAACAGGACTGAAAGTCTGATTGACAGGCAAGGGGTGTAACAATGTTAATTTATAAAAGTTCCAAATTTTTTATTAAAATCTGCATTTTTGAAAAAAAAAAGAAAAAAGAAAAGAAATACACTCTTCACATATAAAACACTTCAGTCTGGTCCCTTTGTGTCCCTTTAACATAAGGTGCAGAGCACATTTTCACAGATTTGATCAGGTTAAACATGGTCTCAAAAATCAGAATGGTGAGAAAGTAAACTTTTCAATGATGGCTCAACTGCAAATGTTATCAATAGAAATCAGATATAAGTTTGTAATTTACATCTAAGTTTTATAGCTATTAATAACTCAGAATTAGTCCTTTTACTGCTTCAATGCAAAAACTGCTCTTGTAGCAATGTTACGAGTTTTAATAAAATAGAGCAGTAAAGGGACACTATAGTCACCTGAACAACTTTAGCTTAATGAAGCAGTTTTGGTGTGTAGAACATGCCCCTGCAGTCTCACTGTTCAATCCTCTGCCATTTAGGAGTTAAATCCCTTGTTTATGAACCCTAGTCACACCTCCCTGCATGTGACTTGCACAGCCTTCCATAAACACTTCCTGTAAAGAGAGCCCTATTTAGGCTTTCTTTATTGCAAGTTCTGTTTAATTAAGATTTTCTTATCCCCTGCTATGTTAATAGCTTGCTAGACCCTGCAAGAGCCTCCTGTATGTGATTAAAGTTCAATTAAGAGATTGAGATACAATTATTTAAGGTAAATTACATCTGTTTGAAAGTGAAACCAGTTTTTTTTCTTTTTTTTCATACAGGCTCTGTCAATCATAGCCAGGGGAGGTGTGGCTAGGGCTGCATAAACAGAAACAAAGTGATTTAACTCCTAAATGACAGTGAATTGAGCAGTGAAATTGCAGGGGCATGATCTATACACTAAAACTGCTTTATTTAGCTAAAGTAATTTAGGTGACTATAGTGTTCCTTTAATACTTTATATAACACAATGCATGAACTTTTTCTTATAAAATATTAAATAGGATATTCTCCAATAACGCTAGGTACATTTCACAATAATATTGTTATCTGTAAGGTTCATTTGCTCAAACTTAATTTTTTCCATTTAACCTATCCCACGCCTACACTCGTCATCTGATGATCCATTTCTGATGACCCATCTCTGATAGCCAACTTAAAACCTACGGTACATTTACCCTCTGTGGACAAACCTCGGATTATGAATCATCTTACCAGACCCATCCCCAAACCTACACTAACCCTGTGATGAACCTACTCAAAACTACAATCACCCTTTGAGTGCACACCTCAAAACATACATTCTGTTTCATGATCCTGACCATGTTGCAGTGACCTTTTAATCCATCTCAAACTTGCACTCAACCAACATAAGACCTGCACTCTCTTCCAAGAACCGCAACTCTCCAAACTTCCCCCAAAAATATCTTCTCACTGACACATGAAAAAGTCTATATCATCGTATATATGTACACCCCAAAGCTGTATTCTGTATAGTACAGTGTCAGATCACATTAAACGAACACCTATGGCTACATTACAAAGCAATTCCTGTTCATTCATTTTTCGGACTTTTCCACTTTCAAGTACATTTGGCGCATCTGTGTATGGCTGCATTGATGCAATACGTCAATAGTTGACAAGGGTTAAGGCCAGCGGTGTGTTTAATTCATTTAGATTGTATGTTCCAGCTTCTCAAAAGAAAACCAATTTTCTTTGTGTAAATGTAGATTTGTGTTACCTTATCTGTGCCCGAGCGCTTTGTACAATCTCGGAATAAAAACACATTTTAGATAACAATTGATTCTTTGTAGGAGAACTTTCCTTATTGCATTCATTGTCACCCATCAACGTAACCGCATAAAAAGGTAGAGCTTAATCTGAAAAATGGGTTTTGGGCAAACAAGCACGAAATGCTTGGAATATTAAATGCTACAAAGTCCATGACTCAGCTGAATGTTGTTTACGGTGGAATTTAAATTATTTAAGCTTCAAGCATATATATTGTGATTTAACGTTCTATCCATGATAAGCGAGAAATGAATAATTTGCATTCAATTTATCATATTCTTCAGCTTCTGAGAAGCTTATCAGCGGTCCCTGAAACAAAACACAAATAACGCACTCCTTTCACGTGTTTGATGGGACTTTCAGAATTTGCTTTCATTGAGCATTTCATTGATGATTAATTAGGAAGTGGATTTCTGCTCTACAAAGTGTAGAACTGATTTTAGAAGTATTAACTATTTGGTAGTTGACAGCAGTACTACAGGCCAGAGATCCTCACTCAACGCGGACCAAAACCATTTACATTTATACTTTAGTGAAGCAAATACATTTCTTTACTTCATTACTGCTAAAATGTTGGGGTAAGGCCTACATCTATTAGCCGTGTCATAGCCAATATCTTAACTGGCCCATGACATGCTTCTCACCAGCCATGTTACCACTGTAATCTCATTTAAGGTGAGGCTTAAAATTTGCACTGCTTGCTTTGTTGGTTTAGGGCCCGTGTTTTGCAATTTGTGTTCTATGTGCTAGCTTGGTTGGGGTTAAGGCCTACACTTTTTTAGTTATCACCACTAGTCTGGTATAAGGACTGCACCTAAAATTACTATTGCTAGCTTGGTTGAAGCAAGGTCTTCACCTTACTAACTGTGTTATGACTGCCCGCGTGTCTGCTGTAAGATATACACCTCTCAAGCAGTGTCATTAGTACCAACTTGCTTGAAGTAAGGCCTACAGCATGCATGGACATAAAAAATATGTCAAACACATGTCAAACACAGCCCTTGCCAATCAGCATCTCCTCATATAGATGCATTAAATCAATGAATCTCTATGAGAAAAGTTCAGTGTCTGTGTGCAGAGGGTGGAGACACTGAATGGCATGAAGTACCTCTAGCAGCCATCTGAGGAGTGGTCAGTGGAGTTATCCCTAGGCTGCTATGTAAACAATTCATTTTCTCTGAAAATACAGTGTTTACTGCAAAATAGCCTGAAGGTAATTATTTTACTCACCAGAACAAATTCAATAGGCTGTAGTTGTTCTGGTGACTATAGTGTCCCTTTAAGGTCTGTGTCTGATTCGCGTTATCACAGCATTGCTTGGGGTAACAATCTATAACTTCCTCATTGTTGCTACTAGGTTGCTTGAAGTGAGCAGTTCTTTGCACACACTAAACTGAGAATCCGTCTGGACATTTATTCTTGCAATGTATAATCATACATTATCCAGCTTATCCAGATACCTAAACATACATGGCAAGTCAACAACACATACAAGAAGAACTTAATTTTTTCAGTGAAGCAGCGAACATCTTACCGAAAAGCAAATTACTGTTTATTTCTTGTGTGCCAGAGCAAGAAACACTTCTAATACCCAACAAAGAACAGCAGTGGAAGCTGTCTTATTAAAGCACACTGATTCCATAGCTCTTAAGTAGAAAATCTTGTTAGCATCACTGGGGCAGACATTTCTCTACTAGAGCTTGGAGGAAGGTATCACCAATCCATCAGCTTGATTTAGATGAAATCCCTGAGGTAAATCGAAATCTTTTCCCCCAATCCCTTCTAGTATTAAGTCACTGATTCTCAGTAGATTGTGGCACGTAATTGGGTCTAGCAAATTCAAAACAATGAGTTTACAAAGGAAGTGTAGATAGACAGATAGACAGACAGTCCGACAGGTATAAATCGTGACGAAAAAACACCACACAAAACATGGTCATAAAAGGAAAGCAAAAATGATATTTCAACTAGGTGAGGGTAATATAAACACAAAAGGGATAATTCTAGGTTTTCTGTCTGTAAATCCGTACATGGAAACATTTAGGATGTTTCCGACAGTTTGCAAAAACTAATAACATTTTGTGAAACAGAAGCAGTTGGAGCAACATCAATATGAATGTCCCGGAACCGCGATCCGAGAACATCTTAGAGAACCATATTGGGCGCACATTCTGAATTACAACGCCCGCAAGTCACAAAGAGCCACCGATTAGGAAATTGCATATTGGATATGCACTGAAAGCACATCTCACAGTTCACATGCTCAGAAACCCACAGTATTTCAGAAATAGAGCTCTGTCTGAGGTGAAGATTTTCTGTTTTTTCTAACAAATATCTCCAGGTATTTTTCAAATAGTTCAGTCGTTGAATACATTACCTTCTGAATTGTTTCTCTCCATTTAATCTCGCCATAAAGAGCAGAAGCTCACATGTAATGTTCCCGGCTTAATTTCAAACCCTTTCCTTCGGAATTATTCATTTTGAACTTTTCAAACCATGACAAAAGGAATATTCGAGTCAATTTCAGTTGTCATGTTTACAAAGGGTAGTTTAACACAGTTTTATATGTGTACAAATTGGACATTATGTCTGATCGAAGACATCAGAACATTCTGTTGTTTGTTCATACGAACCACATCTCGAATTCTGTCTGTTTCTAATTACATATTCTTTTTTTTTGATAATGCAAAAGGTAGCTGTGAAAACGTAGGAGACAAACTCTCAAGTCGCCACCGCCGGAATACAGATTTCTGCCATTTGTTTTAGATCGGCGGAATAAAGATAAGACTCTGGATATATTGATCAAAAAAACAATCAAAAATTAACCACAGGGAGGCGGGGCCGGACCGCCGAGCTGGCTGGTCGCATGCGAGACCAGCTCCTGCAGACTAAGACCTAAATAAGCTACATTTCCATGATTTTTGGCACAAAACCTGCCGGCAACGGTGGCCCTCGCCGGGCGGAGACCCCTGGATCCAGGGTGAGGCTGGCCCAACAGGCTGCAGTCCCCTGGAGGGGGAATCCCACCTGGCTCTATCGTGGCCTATTCCGGAGGCGAGCGGGGCGGACGGCCACTGCCCTGCCGCATACCGTTGGGCGCTCGGAGTCAGACTGGGGATACCGGCTCCGTACCCCCCCCCCCCCCCCCCCTCTGGACCGGGGGGGTGATCCCGGTCCTCCTTATGAGGATTACTCAGCCCAAACAGAGGCGAGACGGGCGACAGGAGAAAGCAGCACCTTACTTAACATGGCGGACGCCGCGTGGTCTCACCGATCCAGTGCTGACCTCGATCACATCCTCCTCAGGCTAGACCGGCATTTAATTAATTTCTGGCAGCAATTGCAACGGATGATGCGCTGTCTTGCCTTTTCATCAACATGTACCCACTGCATGCCGCAACGTTCCCCTCCACCAGCGTGGAAAACCTTAACATGGCGGCGGATCAAGCACCGCTTCTTCATAAACCGTAAAGTGGCACCACGGAAGCCACTTAAAGGGCGCCAAACCCGCTCACAACCGCAACCCGGGATAAAGAAGGGGACCTCACAAGTGACCACATAAGCGACTTACCTGCCTGCAATTACGGGCATTGCCCTGCTGAGTGACAGCTCGAATTGGGACTGACTGATACCCCCGGCTGGCATAGCTTAAAAGTGGATCCAGGACTGACCTGTGAGCAAGGCCCTTTTCCACACGCTGTCACGACCTGCTTACATAGCGGTGCTGGTGCTTATCAATTTATATACCGATGAAAATGAAGGAGAGGGATCCACAAAGCCGCTTCTTGTTATGCCCCTGCAGGACTTACATGCATCCGTGACACCCTTCCCCACGAGGGGTATAGGCTGAAGGAGAACCTGCATGCTTGGCAATGTGGAGGTCCAAGCCTGGAGCCTCTGATACCCTGGACGTAAACAAAACCATACAGTAGCCACTTAAACAGGGACTCGTTGGTGATGGGGGGACTCCAACGTAATACCCACTGCTTAGTCGTTTTTTATTTTATTTCTGTTATTTAGCCATGCTCTTTAGTTACGCTTTGTTTAGCACTCTCATAATAGCCTCCCAATAACTGTAAAAGTCCTTAACACAAGCATCAGTTAAACACTCAGAACGCCTGTAGCCTGCTAAGTTAAAGACAACAAGCCCGCCTGCCTGGTACTGTTTATGTTCAGTTAAGTAACTTATCGCATAGGTTAATCGTATTTACTAATCGACTGACGTAATCAATCTTCCTCTTTTATTATATCTATTTAATTTTTTTTCCTCCTCTCGAACTCGAAAATCAGCATGTTTAAAGTTATCAACGTGACTGAGGCAGGCAGAACTAGGCACTGTCTAAACATAAGGTGCAATCTTACTCGCTCTCTAAACATTATGGCAGAATGTATAACTTGATATAATCACTTACCTGCCTTTAGCACGAAGTCTAAGCTAAAGTACAGCACTAACTAGATCAATCCTGCAAAACTTAGCTAACAAGCCTATATCTGTTAAAGTTGTAACTCATCTTCATAAAATTAATAATCTAAAAAATGCACTATTGTCAATGCCACTGTTTAGCCTGTGTAATAAGCATACATACGCTGTTGTGGCGTTTGTCGCTGTTAATGTACTTAACTGTGCAACAAAAATAAAGAATTAAAAAAAAAAAATGAACCACAGGAGGATAAAACCCTCGTAACCAATCCCACCACATATTCATTACAGCGCGATACTTCCCACCTGCTCTGTACATTCTATTAACTTTTACACTAACATCCATAATGTTGGGGTAAGTAGGGGGGGCATGCTAATACGCCACCTCGTAGCTGGTGCTGTAGAACAGGAAAAATTCCTTTTCTTTTATAATGTCTAGAACCCACTGGAACTTTAATGTTTTAAAGGGGTAGAACACCAAATTCTCTCCTAGTTATGAAAGCATCATCCAGACGTTGAACAATTTCTATGATAACTTACCGACTCTGAACCAATTTAGATCTTTCAGGACATGTCTCTGTATGTGCACCTTGATTGCTTTTAGTGAATACCTTTATGACAATTTCTGGTCAAACCCGGTGATTATCCCTGCATTTTACAATTTAGAGCTTTGCAAATCACCTACTTTTCGGATAGAGGCAATTAGCATGTTTCAAGATAGCAATTTCCTAAAAACAATTCTGAAAAGTTGAAAAATTCGAAGCACAAGGCAGAAGGAGATGCCATGGTAAGATAGTTCAATTTACATGCTAAATGTATGCATAAAGTAAGACAGGATTAAGACTGGTACATTGTGTGAATGCCGGTAAATTAAAACGGGCAGAGATTGTTTTAAAATCCCACACTGCACAGATGGTGATCTCATCCGTGCAACTATTTCCCGTAATAAATGAGTGATAATGTGCAGGTCACCTCCGTGCAGTTCAAGTGCCTTAATCTTAGGTAGCGTTAGGACATACATACCCTGTCTGCCTGAGATTAGTGGGAATTACACCCCCTATTGTTACTTGCCCCTATTTTAACAGAGGAAGGTAAAATAATTAACGTGCAGGACTTTAAATCCCACTAATCTCAGCGGGACATGTATTGTTCCTTTCCAGTAAAATGCTCCCTTTAACCCTTGCACTATCCTTACACACATTAACCTCTACTTAACCCTAACACACTGAACTACACACTATCAACACTCTGTATTTTTAAAAATGGCTAATTTTTATGTGCTATCCATGTGTCCTTTTATTAATTTCTACAATTGATTTCCACGCATTTCTATTAAGTATACTGCATTTGTTGGATTTTTATTTTTTATTTCTTACATGACTCTTAGTGTTATCTATTTTAATTTTTCTTTTAGAGCACTCTGCTATCATTGCGTAATTGACTGTTTTCATTGGCACTACATTTACCATGATGCAATTTGCATCAGTTTCTCACATTCACTTCCCACTTATAAGAATTGTAGTTAAAAGCCGTTCACAAGTTTACGGAGGCCCTTTTTTATTTTCTTTTGGGACTACAGTCCCCAAGATGCAATGTGCATGCCATTGCTCTCTATCATACTAGCGCCCTGAGAATCACGTGGCTCGCTTCCCTGCATTACCCTAATACAATACATATTAACCCCAACATTACCAAACACACTACACTACACATTCACAACTCTGAGCTTCGGCTTCATATAACCCATACACAGGACAAACTCTAAAGTAAAATTAAGGAATGCTTAGAATGTTTTTGAAGTCATTATGGTGAAAGTTTGAGTTGCAGAAGATGAACAGTTCGTTCGAGGTCAAGACTCTGCACTGAGAACACATTAAACTCTAAGCGAGAAGATCAGACGGTAAATATTTAGAATGATTCTTACACCAAACAGACTAATCATAATTTCGTTTCTTGTCTGCATTTTATTACATAATTGACATATAAATTGCAACTTTTTTTTCAAAAGTTGGACAGTTTTACAAAGCGAATGATATGCTTCAGGGCAGCGAAGTTAAATGAGGCTGAAAAACGCTCAGGTTTTAAAGCTCGAATGTTGTAGATTATGTCTTTCTTAAAATGTCAAGTAACCATAAATATCCATCATATTCCCGGGTCGCTACTATAATGTAAATGTGTGCAGGTGGTTCTCCCTGCGCACGCAAAGAATTCATTCCTCCAGCAAGCTGCTGGTGTCCATTACACAGACGCCTGGAGACACAGCCGCTTCAGACTGACTGCTAAACATGAAAGGCTTGTTTGGAGAAATCAAGAGGGCTCTCAGATTAACTCCCACTCTCCCAAACAATGCGGCAACAGGTAATCGTAGTGCACTGCCCCGTCGTCCTTTCCTAGTTGTTTTCACACCAAGCGATTGTCAACATAACCTATTTATTATGACAATGAAGACACACAGCTTGTATGTGTGTTTTCTTGCGACACAGCATGCCCAGAAACTTAGTTATGCCTACATCTAATGCAGGCCTCGATTTATCATTGTTCGATAATCTTTTCAAATAATTTTCGATTTTTGGATACATAAAAAATCAAAAATATTAAATAAAAAATCATAAATATTAAAATGACAAAAAATATCAAACTATTACAACATTTTTTTATTTTTCATAATATTAAATAATTTCAAAAGTTTATCCCACAAAAAAAAATATTAAATCATTTGAAAAGCTTATCCAACAATATTAAAGGATCACTATAGTGTGAGGAAAACAAACTCGTTTTCCTGACACTATATAACCCTTAGGTCCCCCCCACCCTCAGGGTCCCCCTCCCTTAGCGTTCAGTTACTTACTTTAATCCAGCGCCGGGCTCCCTCAGTGCTGGTGACCGCTCCTCCCCCGCCGGCGTCAGCTCCCGAGTGAAGCGGCAAGAGCTGCACGTGCATTCAAACGGTCCATAGGAAAGCATTTCTCAATGCTTTCCTATAGACATTCTGCATGCTGGATGCACAGAAGCGCCTCTAGTGGCTGTCAGGAAGACAGCCATTAGAGGTTGGAATCACCCTGCTATGTAAACATAGCAGTTTCTCTGAAACTGCTATGTTTACATCTGAAGGGTTAAAACCTGGAGGACCTGGCACCCAGACCACTTCATTGAGCTGAAGTGGTCTGGGTGACTATAGTGTCCCTTTAAGTCGAGGCAGCAGGCGGAGGGTTATCAACACAAGCAGAATATTAACTTTTTTCCTTAAAAGGAACACTATAGTCACCAAAACAACTTTAGCTTAATGAAGCAGTTTTTGTGTATAGATCATGCCTCTGACGTTTCACTGCTCAATTTACTGCCATTTAGGAGTTAACTACCGTATATACTCGAGTATAAGCTGAGTTTTTTTGTGCTGAAAAACCCCAACCTGGCTTATACTCGAGTCAATTGTCTGTATTATGGCAATTTGCATTGCCATAATACAGACAATGGGGCTGTGGGGGCTGCAGAGCGTTTACTTACCTCTCCTGCAGCTCCTGTCAGCTCCCTCCTCCTCCGCGCCGGTTCGTTCAGCGCCTCTGCCAGCTCCCAGTGTAAATCTCGCGAGAGCCGCGGGGTCATAGTGCGGCTCTCGCGAGACTTACACTGTGAGCTGACAGAGGAGCTGCACGGACCGGCGCGGAGGAGGAGGGAGCTGACAGGAGCTGCAGGAGAGGTAAGGGCTTCCTGCCAGCCCTCCTCCTACACAGTGCCCATCCACTGGACCAACAGGGAGTGAGAGCACCCCTCCCTGCCATGTATCAAGCAGGGAGGGGGGACGAAAAAAATTAAATAATACAAAATAATAATAATAAATATTAAAATAATTTTCAAAAAATTATAATAAAATTGCCCACCCCCCACCAAGGCTCTGCAACACACACACACACACACACACTGCATCACACACACACACTGCATCCACACACACACACTGCATTCATACACACTGCATTCATACACACACTGCACTCACACACACTGCACTCACACACACTGCACTCACACACACTGCATTCATACACACACAGTGCATTTATTATACACACACTGTAAATAAATATTAAATTAATATAATTTTTCTAGGATCTAATTTTATTTAGAAATTTACCAGTAGCTGTTGCATTTCCTACCCTAGTCTTATACTCGAGTCAATACGTTTTCCCAGTTTTTTGGGGTAAAATTAGGGGCCTCGGCTTATATTCGGGTCGGCTTATATTCGAGTATATACGATAAATATATACAATAAATTTTGTTT
Source organism: Pelobates fuscus (assembly GCF_036172605.1). Classification (NCBI taxonomy): domain Eukaryota; kingdom Metazoa; phylum Chordata; class Amphibia; order Anura; family Pelobatidae; genus Pelobates; species Pelobates fuscus. Next base: position 109,155,084 of record NC_086328.1, on the reverse strand, counting down.
CTGTTTATGCAGCCTTAGCCACACCTCCCCTGACTGTGATTGACACAGCCTGCGTGTAAACAAAATGGTTTAATTTTCAAATTTCAATCAGATGTAATTTACTTTAAAGGGACACTCCAGGCACCCAGACCACTTCTGCCCATCGGAGTGGTCTGAGTTCCAACTCCCATCACCCTTAACCCTGCAAGTGTAATTATTGCAGTTTTTATGAACTGCAATAATTACCTTGCAGGGTTAAGTCCTCCTCTAGTGGCTGTCTATCAGCCACTAGAGGAGGACTTCTGGGTTCTTCCGGCTTCTTAAAACCCAAAAAGTTTTTTAAACAACGCTGGACATCCTCACGATATGCATGAGGAGCTCCAGCGTCGCCAGAATCCCGTTAGGAAAGCATTGAATAATGCTTTCCTGTGCAGAGGTTTTAATGCATGCATGCAGCCATTGCTGCACATGCCCATTAGATCTCCCACGCCGACTGACGTTAGCAGGAGAGGAGCATGGGCGGATCCTGAACCAGTGCTGAGGGACATCAGCGCTGGATTCTGGTAAGTCACTGAAGGGGTTTTAACCCCTTCAGTAACATGGGATGGGGAGTGTGAGGGAGAGGGGCACTACAAGAACCTGCAGTGCCAGGAAAACGGATATGTTTTCCTGGCACTGGAGAGTCCCTTTAACAGTTTTTACCTCCTGATCTGTAAACTGAACTTTAATTACATACAAAAGGCTCCTGCAGGGTCTTGTAAGCTATTAACAAGAGCAAGAGATAAGAAATTCTAAATTAAACAGAATTTGCAATAAAGGAAGTATAAATATTAGATGACTCTTTACAGGAAGTGTTTAGGAAGGCTCTGTAAGTCACATGCAGGGAGGCATGACTTGCAGTGGCGTCACTAGGGGGGGGCCATAGGGGGCCATGGCCCCCCCTAGATCAGGATGTGCCCCCCTTTGTGCCCCCCCAATTGAAAATGAACTTACTGCTGGCTGGGCTCCCTCCATGTTACTGAGAGCCCATCCCCTGAGCAGATGGATCCTGCAGGCAGGGGAATCCCCTTACCGGTAAACACGGAGAGACACTGGAGGGAGCAGGAAGCAGGCTGTGCTCACTGTGCACCACTCTCCTGCTCCCCCAGCAGAAACAAAGGGGAGACTTCCTGCAGGCTGGAGAATGGTTCCTCCTCCACAGCACTAGAAGTCTCCCCTTCAGTGAGCACAGCCTGCTTCCTGCATCCTCCTCCCCCCAGTGTCTGCCTGTACAGGGGGATTCCCCTGCCTGCAGGATCTGCTCAGAGGCTGGGCTCTCAGTAACATGGAGGGAGCCCAGCCAGCAGTAAGTACAGATTGGATCCTCCTCCACAGCACAAGCACAGGTATGGCCCACATGGAGCCCAAGGGGGCTGATTTTGTTTACGTTTGTGTGTGTGTGTGTGTGTGTGTGTGTGTGTGTGTGTCTGTGTCTGTGTATGTAAAGTGTGACTAAACTGGTGTGAGTGACATTGTGTGTGTATAGTTCAGTGAGAGTGTGAGACATTGTGTGTGTGTGTATACTGAATAGTGTGTGTTAGTGAGAGTGTGAGACATTGTGTGTGTGTATACTGAATAGTGTGTATTAGTGAGAGTGTGAGACATTGTGTGTGTGTATACTGAATAGTGTGTGTTAGTGAGAGTGTGAGACATTGTGTGTGTGTGTATACTGAATATGATACCGGAGAAACTGACGGAAGCCAAGCACAGAGAGATGGACACAGGTTTCTTCAGGAAGGAAGAGATTCTTTATTGGATCACCGATCGGGACTCAGAGGGACTAGCGTCACCAAAATACAGCAAAGTCTGAGTACTGAATACATAGAGTACATTCCTTATATAGCACTGTAGCTCCTCCCACAATTAACTACACCCACACATACCCTTAACCTATTTAATAAATAGAGTCTAAACTCATCCATCCGGTCTAACCACGTGGCTCATCTGATACAAAGGAGAGGGACGCGTAATTCCAGTTCTTACATTCCTGCACCTGGTCAGTACAGTGATAACAGTATCTTAGCTACGTGTAATTAACTAACTGATACTACAAACACATATACATACATATGCCTTGTGGCAATCTTAGCCTGCTAAACTTGTATTTTACTGGAATTACATCACATTCCCCCCTTTGATGCCTCTGATATTTCACAATTACTTGAGGCATCACTTAACCTTGGTTTGCATATACCTCAGGTTACCATGAACCAGACCAGACTTATCTTATGATGTGAATCTTTTAACACTCATCTTCCTGCATTGGTTCTCCTTGATCTAGAGCCTTATACTTATATATCGCCATTATCTGTGCAGCAGCCTTCCTCTCTGCTATACTTCCTATCAGGCTTTGCACAGACCTAACTACTAAGGGTATAAGACACGGTAGGAGTAGACACAACAGTAAAATCAGTAGGACTCCACCTACCACTGCCTTAAGCCCTCCAAACCACTCATACCAGCTACCAAACCAACTACTTGGATTGTACCCTTTCCATACCTGAGTAGGCACATGCACTAGTTTAACCATATGGCTAGTAAGCTCAGCTATTGCTTGCCCTTCGTCATCTATTTGAAGACAGCAATTGCTCAGGTTAAACTTCCCACATACACCTCCCTCTACTGCCAAAAGGTAATCCAAGGCTAATCTATTTTGGTACACTGCTGTCCTCATCCTGGTATTATGCTTCGCTAGAAGATTGAGTGCTTGTGAGGTCTCATTAGTAATAATCTCAACCACCGCCTGTAATCTTATAATACGGTTGAGCATATAAATTGGGGTTCTATAACCAAAGGTACCATCTTCTGCCCACGTGGCTGGCCCATAATAATCTATGATACGCTGGGGAGGCCATTCATTATCTTCCCAGGTGCCTATCTCTAAGGGTCCCCTTTTCTTCCTATGATTCACATCATACACTTTAACACCTAAAGTCTCACCTGTTTCAATCGGTAACAAGAAGAAGGATGGTTTGAGCATACCCAACACACATGCCCCTTCCCAGTCCTGTGGCAACTCCGAATAGGCTTTCTTACCACAGATCCAGTACAAATTTGCTGGGGCTCTCCAGGTAGATGTGATGGATAAATCAAACCACACATCCTTTAAACTGGCATATCTAGCAAACGGGTTAGATGGTTCTGAGACATTTGAAGCCGACCACCAAGTTGTATTTTTAGTATCATCATCATAAGCTTTTTGCCCTAGACAAGTTAATTCTCCTACAGAAGTATTATACATTATTCCTTTCCTTGCTATGCAAACATAACCTATGATGGAGGTCTTTAATCTCCACTCAGATTTACCTCTAACACTCAAATGATAATCGGCTTGTGTAGATATTAGTTGGTCAACTGCCTCAGAACCGGACATTACCTCCTTTGCTTCCCAAGGCCATTGGTCTCCCATGTTAGTACCTCCACACACATAGCAGTTGGTAACATTAAGACTACCGGCAATACTTTCAGCTAGGTCAATGAACAGGTTTTTAGCGTTATGGGGGATCTTATTATCTATACTCATCTCTTCATAAAAGGAATGGTATACTTGATGAGTCTGGGAGGATACCGTATCAGTCTCTATTCCTATAAACAATAATGTCCCAGGATCTAAACCCGTCCCGTATATCTGAAACCCAAATAAATTTCCATACTTATCTAGGAACTTGTCGGGGTTATTAATAAGTATATGGACTGGGTTGCATTCCATAGACTTACAATAAGGGCTAGTCGGCAACTTAGTCACTATCATGTCTTTATCTACTGTCTGTCCCCAAGTCGCCCACCCCACACAAGACCAATATGGACAAAAGTTATAGTCTTTATTTGGGCATCTAGGACTCACATATTTATTTTTACTACTGGGACAAATATATTTATCATTAGACCCATACGTCCTCTCCCATCTAAGATCCCCACATACATTCCACGGTTTTCTACCACTTGATATCGCCTTACATGCATCAAATAGCAGAACACCCGAAGAATGTACGGATTCTAACACCGTCTTATTAATTAGGGTCCCCTGAGGATCTCCATTCCTGAGAGTCAACCAAATTGTACGAGGTTGATACTCTGGACTGAAGCACTTAGGTTCTCCTACTCCTAAATGGCACACACTATAGTCTATATTTAGGTATCTACATCTTGATACCTCTCCTTTACATTCGTATTGTGAATGCCAAATTAGGGTTTGGGAAATATGGTTACCTGTTCTCGTAGTCTTAATGCATACCTCACAGCTAGGAGTGTCGGTACCTCTACCTTCCTGAATATAAAAACACATATAAATAAACACAATCAAAAGCACATCTTTCGCCGTCATCCTCAGTCTTCGTCCGTGCGATGGAACCTCAGCTTCCAGGATGTGAGGGCTGCAGGGAATGGAGTTCTGCTCGTCTTCACAGGTGTCCCTTCGAGACTTTCCTGGCTTATACACTATGTGTTGGTAAGCGGACAGGCTTTATTATGGCCTTCTCACTCACACCTGTAACAATAAAATTTGTAATCCACAATAATTCCTCGTTACTCCGACTGAGTAGTGCGTTTCAACCGGATCTTGCAGGGATTCTCTGGATCTGCTGTAATTTGCCAAGAATCGACTGCTGCTGGTTTAACCCTGGAGTGATGTATCCACGGAGTTACTTCGGCTACTTTTATCGCTATAGGGGTAGACAAAAGAACAACATAAGGACCTCTCCACTTGGGCCCTAACGGTACATTATTCCACTCTTTAATCCACACTTGGTCTCCTGGATGATAACTATGAACAGGGGGATAAATATTCACAGGTAATCTATCTTGTACCCATTTCTGTACCTCCTCCATAGTCTTACCCAACTCTACAACCTGCTGCCGGGTAATTCCTTCTCCCAACTGACTCAAGTCCCCCCTTAAGTTACCAAGTACGGGAGGTGGTCGCCCATACATGATTTCAAAAGGAGAGAGGCCCATCCTTCTGGTAGGGGTACTGCGGATTCGCAATAAAGCTATGGGTAAGAGAACGTTCCACTTAAGTTGGGTTTCCTGACACATTTTAGCCAACTGGTTCTTTATAGTTCTATTCATTCTCTCTACCTTACCAGAACTCTGGGGTCTATATGCAGTATGAAGCCTCCACTTTATACCAAGCATATGAGTCAGTTGTTGTAGGCACTGATGAACAAAAGCTGGACCATTGTCCGATCCTATAGAACAGGGTAGTCCATATCGGGGTATTATTTCTCGTAGCAGGAATCTTACAACTTCTCCTGCTTTCTCTGTACGAGTAGGACATGCTTCTACCCAGCCTGAATAGGTGCACACAATTACCAACAGGTAACGATGTCCACCCGATTTAGGCATTACTGTAAAGTCTATTTGTAGATCGGACATGGGGAGTCCCCCCATAAACTGGACTCCTGGTGGCTTTACTGGTCCTTGTCTTGCATTATTCTTAGCACACGTTACACATCTGCGTACAATGGCCTGAGTCAAGTTGGACAATCTTGGTATGTAGAAATGTTTCCTGAGAGATTCTTCAGTACTGTCTCTCCCAGAATGTGTCCCGTTGTGATAATTTTGGACAATTTCTACCGCTAGTGATGCTGGTATGACTATTCTTCCATCTTCTAGCTGATACCACTTGTTCTCCAAATACTTTCCCGGTTCAGTCTTTAACCACTCCTCTTCTTGAGCTGTATAAACTGGAGTCCATTGGGACAGTGGAGTTGGTATAAGAGCAGCTATATGCCCCACATACTCCTGTCTTCCTGATTCAGCAGCACGCTTAGCTGCACTATCTGCCATCCGATTTCCCTTGGTTACATCACCATCTCCTCTCAGATGCGCTCGACAATGTATGATACCGACTTCTTTCGGCTCCCACACTGCTTCCAATAGTTGTAGGATTTCAGCTGCGTACTTGATTTCTTTGCCTTCTGAATTCAGTAGTCCTCTTTCTTTATACAAAGCTCCGTGGGCATGAGTGGTTAAAAACGCATACTTAGAGTCCGTATAGATATTTACTCTTAAACCTTCAGCCAATTGTAACGCTCGTGTTAGTGCTATTACCTTTTGTGCTGATGTTCCTTTCGCCAGTGGCCGAGCTTCTATCACCTTGTCTATTGTTGTCACTGCATATCCTGCATAGCGGATCCCTTCTTTCACATAACTACTGCCGTCGGTGTAATATTGAACATCGGGGTTCTGGATGGGAAAATCACGAAGATCTGGTCTACTTGAAAATACTTCATCCATTACTTCCAAACAATCATGTTGACTTTCAGTAGGTTGCGGCAAAAGGGTAGCTGGATTTAAGGTGTTTACAGTCTCTAAATGCACTCTTGGGTTTTCACACAACATTGCTTGATACTTGGTCATACGGCTGTTACTAAACCAATGATTTCCTTTGTAATCCAACAACGTCTGTACTGCATGTGGGACTCGTACATAAAGTTCTTGACCCAGAGTGAGTTTATCGGCTTCAGCTACTAGCAGGGCGGCTGCAGCTACGGCTCTTAGACAAGGTGGAAGTCCGCTGGCCACTGCATCCAGTTGCTTAGACATGTAGGCAACAGGTCTTTGCCATGATCCCAAGTACTGTGTCAATACTCCCACAGCCATTCTTCTTTGCTCGTGTACATATAAGTAGAATGGTCGTGTGTGATCAGGTAGACCTAATGCTGGGGCACTCATCAAAGCCTTCTTCACATCTTCAAATGCCGTTTGCTGTTCTTGGGTCCATAAGAAGGGGTCGTGCTCTGTACCTTTGATGGCTGCGTACAGAGGTTTTGCCAGTATCGAATAGCTGGGAATCCATATCCTACAGAAGCCTGCTGCCCCCAAGAATTCTCGCACTTGTCTTCTATTCTTGGGTATTGGTATTTGGCAGACAGCTTCTTTTCTCTCTGGCCCCATAATCCTTTGACCTTCAGAGATATGGAATCCCAGATACTTGACAGTTGGCAAACACAACTGAGCCTTCTTCCTGGACACCTTGTATCCTGCCTTCCAGAGAATATGTAGTAGATCGTGCGTTGCTTGCTGACATTTTTCTTTTGTAACTGCTGCTATCAACAAGTCATCTACATATTGTAACAATACACATTCTCCTGGGATAGACTCGAAATCCAGTAGATCTTGACTTAGAGCTGAACCAAATAGGGTAGGTGAATTTTTAAACCCTTGGGGCAGTCTTGTCCAAGTCATTTGGCGTTTTGAGCCCGTTACAGCGTTCTCCCATTGGAAAGCGAAAATACATTGGCTTTCTGCGGCAATTCGGAGGCAAAAGAAGGCATCTTTGAGATCTAAGACTGTGAAGTAAGTAGCCCCGCCCGGAATTAAAGCAAGCAGGTTATATGGATTGGGTACAACTGGATGTATGCTAACAACCGCATCATTGACTGCTCTTAAGTCCTGTACAGGTCGATACTCATCTGTACCGGGCTTTTGAACAGGCAGCAATGGGGTGTTCCAGGGGGAAGTACAGAATTTTAGGATACCATACCGTATGAACTTATCCAGATAGGATTGGATGTTCTTCTTAGCCTTCTGCGGAATGTGATATTGTCTTAGGCTCACTGGATAAACCCCATGTTTCAGTTCAATTTTTATTGGTGGAATATTGCGGGCCAGTCCTGGTGGGTTGTTCTCTGCCCAAACTCCTGGTATGTTAAACAATGTCTCATCACTCCTAGGGTTTTGGCTAGTCAACACTGTATAAAGTCGCCACTCTTCTTCCTTTGGTACGGATAAAGTCATAATACCTGAAGGTCCATTAAACTTTAAGGATGTTGTTCCATTTGGTAGGAACGTAATCTGCGCTTGTAATTTTGATAGCATATCACGTCCCAGCAATTGGACTGGACATTCAGGCATATAAAGGAATTGGTGTTTTACTACGTGGCCTCCCAATGTACAGAGTCGACTTTTAAGAACCGGTTTTTCAGCACTTCTTCCAGTTGCTCCTATCACAGTAATAGTCCTTCCAGATGGAGGAGCAACTAGATTAGTCACCACTGAATGTTCAGCACCAGTGTCGATCATGAACGCACTCCTTTTCCCCCCTATTGATACATCGACCATAGGCTCCGCTCGACCAAGGGGGATGGAGCCCGGTCGGTATCAATAGTCCTCCATGACAGTGTCAGCCAATCCTACAAAGTCCCTACCTTCTCTATCGCGGGACCTTTGCGCTGCTGGAATATACCTGTCTTCCCTAACACTTCCTCTGTTCCCATTACTCCCTCTATAACCATTACTCCCTCCGGGGCCTCCTCTACCTCTCGCTCTACCTCTAAAGTTTCCGTAGCCTGCCCTGGGTTGGTCTCTCTCGTACTGCTCTCTTTGCGGACATTCGTTCCTCCAATGCCCTTCTTCCTTGCAATACGCGCATTGATCCCTACTCAAAGGCTCCCTACTCCATCTATTATTGCCTCTATCTGGGCCCCGTTTATCTACGCCTGCGATCGCTACCGCTAGCATATCAGCCTTTTTACGCATCTTGCGCTCTTCCTCTTTCTTACTTTCTGTATCCCTGTTCATATAGACCTTATTTGCTACCTCCATTAGTTGGGTGATGGACATACCTGCAAACCCTTCTAACTTTTGTAGCTTGCGCTTAATATCTCCGTATGCTTGGCTGACAAAGGCGGAGTTAACCATTCGGGAATTGTCTGCGTCTTCCGGATTAAAGGGGGTATACAAGCGGTATGCCTCCAATAATCGGTCATAAAAGACACTGGGCGCTTCATCGCTTTTCTGGATCACCTCAACTGTCTTCGACATGTTAATGGCTTTCTTTCCTCCGGCTTTCATGCCAGCAATTATAGCGTCTCTATAGGCTCTGAGTTGAACCATATCAGCACCATTTACGTTCCAATCGGGATCGGTGTTGGGATAGTGTGTCGCGGCCCATGCTGCTGGATTGGCTTGGTTCAAAGCACGGGCTCTATCCTCTAATGCTTTAATGGCTGCTTGATTTATTCTTGTCCTTTCCTCATTGTTAAATAAAGTCATTAGTAACTGCTGGCAATCAGCCCATGTCGGATTATGCGTCTGTACTATTGAGGTGAACAGATCAGTCATAGCTTGTGGTTTCTCAGTATACGAGGAATTATGGGTCTTCCAGTTTAAAAGATCGGTTGTGGTAAATGGGACATATACGAAGACTGGGTCAGCGTGTGCCATTTGACCTGCGGCATCGATATAAGCTGACCCGGGATTCAGACGAAGAGGCATCTGATAGTGCTTTAATTGTTGGGCACCAGTCAACTGTCGGGTTTGGATGGGGCTACGTAGAGAGGCGTCAGTCATGGGTTCCGGTCGGGGAGAGATAGGGTATGGGGATGTGGGAGGTCGGTTTTGGGAAAAGGTCGTAAATAAAACACTTCGAGCCGAGCTAGATGAAGCTTGACCGGAAGTCTGAAGTGGCGCCAAATCAGGATATTCGTTTCTAATGGGGGTGGATTCTGGTTCCGGAAGGGGAGATTTAGTACGAGGGGGGGTGGATCCTGTACTGGAGGAGGAAGCGGAAGTGGATGAGGGTAATGAGGGGAGGGGTGCAGGACTTCCTGCGTTTGCGTCACTTCTTCTTAACGGAAAGTAAGGGGGCGGCAAAGGGATCTCGGACTCAGGGGGCGTGTCCAAAATGGGCCTAACACCAGTCCTAGTGGACGAGCAAGTCCTAGCTACCATGAGGCGACACTGCTCCTCGTGGCATGTCTGGAGCCATTTTGGCGAGTCATTTACGGCCTGTCTCCAACAGTCAATATAAGGAAACTGGCCGTAAAGTTCAGGCCTACCCGATACAGCCACGTGTAAGCGCTGTACCAGAGTTGGATCCAAACTGCCACGTGGCGGCCATGCCGCAACCAAAGTAGGCCACTCCCTAGTACACAAAGTGACCAAACGTACAGGAGACATCTTTACCCCAAAATCACAAACTTTGAATCCCTTTTTAAAATTCTTAACCATACATCCTAAGGGATCCGGAATCGTTGACTGCGACGCACCCATACTTAACAATGGAACGTCGTCGACAACGAATACTATACACGCGTACTATTCAACAGTCACACCCGTTTCCTCTGGCAACAGCACCACGTGGTACGGTTACCAAGTGAAACGTACACAATAACAATAAACACTCAGGGAATTCCCGTACACACACAGCTGTTACACCAGTCACTATATAATCAATATTATGCCCTTTGGCGTAACTATACAGTCACCCACGCTATAATTCTCTATATACGAATTACCCGTCTATAACACACCCCAGTAACATCGTCTTTTACAAATAGCGGTTACAGTACGGTTAGCATAGGTCAAAGCACAAGTTAAGGTCACAATACAATTATTAGTGGTTATGGTGTTAAACATGCAATGGACGACAATGATTAGTACTTATTATATAATGTCAGTAAATATACAGGGTTATGGTACCGTGCACTATAATACAGCAACACACTATTAACACTCTCGCTAGACGGCTGAGCTCGCGCTATCTAACAAGATATACACTTTACTAAAACAATCGTTAACACATTTACAATTCCCAACTAAACTATTGGCCAGTACCTTGAATGGACTACCTAAAACTATATACACCCGTTTTGGTTAGCCACACTGCCCAATCACCACATATATAGCGAGCTAGAGAACCGAATTTACACAGGCGCCTCTTAGTCGCACTATCAAAAGTCTAGTGGGTTCCAAATTTACACGCCTTCCCACTTAGCCCAGATAGGATGAGAACTAGCGAACCGAATTTACACAGGCGCCGCTTAGTCTCCCGGTCCCTCCGACCTAGCGAACGTAATATACACCCTAGAACGCTAGTCTAGACAAGACACCGGTGTCCGGCTAGGGCTATTTACACCAGGACCCCGCCTGACTAACCAAATCAAACGGTCTGACTAAAGAGCGTTCGATCGAGCGGTGCGCCTTCGCTCCTTCCCTCCGACAGAGGGGGCAGATACACAGATTCAAAACCCCTTTGGGCCTACCGCACAATCGGTATACCCCTAGTGGGTCCTGCCGTCTAAAACAGCAGTTGTCTTACCTCCTCGTTCCTGAACCTGAGTTCACACTCATCGACGGGGACACCCCAGCACTTCTCACGTAGAGGCCGATGATCTCCTGGACAACAGACCAGTGGCGCCGAGACGAAGGGAGATCCACGCAGAAGTTCAGGGGTGCAGCCGTAGAGAACGTGGGCAAAGATAGACCGTCTCACGCCTCTGCCTCTCAGCTACCGTTGAACGATGAGCTTCCCGGCCAATGCACCAAATGATACCGGAGAAACTGACGGAAGCCAAGCACAGAGAGATGGACACAGGTTTCTTCAGGAAGGAAGAGATTCTTTATTGGATCACCGATCGGGACTCAGAGGGACTAGCGTCACCAAAATACAGCAAAGTCTGAGTACTGAATACATAGAGTACATTCCTTATATAGCACTGTAGCTCCTCCCACAATTAACTACACCCACACATACCCTTAACCTATTTAATAAATAGAGTCTAAACTCATCCATCCGGTCTAACCACGTGGCTCATCTGATACAAAGGAGAGGGACGCGTAATTCCAGTTCTTACATTCCTGCACCTGGTCAGTACAGTGATAACAGTATCTTAGCTACGTGTAATTAACTAACTGATACTACAAACACATATACATACATATGCCTTGTGGCAATCTTAGCCTGCTAAACTTGTATTTTACTGGAATTACATCACAAATAGTGTGTGTTAGTAAGAGTGTGAGACATTGTGTGTGTGTGTATACTGAATAGTGTGTGTTAGTGAGAGTGTGAGACATTGTGTGTGTGTATACTGAATAGTGTGTGTTAGTGAGAGTGTGAGACATTGTGTGTGTGTATACTGAATAGTGTGTGTTAGTGAGAGTGTGAGACATTGTGTGTATACTTAATAATAGTGAGTGTTAGTGGGAGTGTGTGACATTGTGTGTATACTTAGTGTGTGTCAGTGACGTTGTGTGTATACGTAATAATAATGTGTTAGTATGTGACATTGTATGTATACTTAATAATAGTGTGTGTTAGTGAGAGTGTGTCAGTGACATTGTGTATATACTTAATAAATGTGTGTTAGTGAGAGTGTGTGACATGCGTATACTTCAGTAAGAGTGTATGTTAGAGTGTGTAAGTGACATTGTGTGCAAGTGACTATGCAACCAATTATATTCATAATACATTTGATAGATTATAATGAAAAAAATGTTTCTTACAGTGAACCTGTCAGACAGGTTCACTGTAACATTAATGTAAACCCATTACTATAAATTAAATCCCACAATATTATAAATAAAATCCCACCAAATGAATGAAAATTTTATTATAACAGCTATAAATTATATATGTCATGTAAAATGTATGTATTACAGACATCCCAACATGCAAAAATGCATTTCAGGGAGGTGGCTTCACAAGTTACTACGCCACCCCCGTGCACATGTGCGGTCACTCCAACTCCCCCTGACATGCTTTCGCTCACTCTCCCCCCCTCCACCAACAAACACAGACACACAGATACGCGTACTGGCACATACACACACTCTGGCACATACACACTGACACAGATACACACATTGAAACGCACACTGACACACACATTCAGATACACACACTGAAACACACACAGATGAACACACATATTGACATGCACAGAAGTCATACTTTATAGATTTGATTGTGTGTGTGATTTCCGGGATATTGTGTATGATCTGCAGGTGTCAGGGAACCGCATTCAACATGCGAGAGTCTCCCTGAACTACCGGGAGACTTGGGATGTCTGGTATTTGGCAGTATGTGTGTATGGATGGATGTATTAGGCAGTGTGCGTGTATGGGTGTATGTATTAGGCAATATATGTATTGTGCAATATGTGTGTGCAGATGGATGTATTAGGCAGTATGTGTGTATGGATGTAAGTATTCAGTGAGCATGTATTAGGCAGTGTGCGTTTATGGGTCTATGTATTAGGCAATATGTGTGTATAAATGTATGGATGGATGTATTAGGCAGTGTGTGTGTATATGTATCAGGCAATATGTGTGTATAAATGTATGGATGGATGTATTAGGCAGTGTGTGTGTATATGTATCAGGCAATATGTGTGTATAAATGTATGGATGGATGTATTAGGCAGTGTGTGTGTATATGTATCAGGCAATATGTGTGTATAAATGTATGGATGGATGTATTAGGCAGTGTGTGTGTGTGTATGTATTAGGCAATATGTGTGCAGGAGCAGAGCAAACAGAGAGGAGCAGAACAAGCAGAGAAGAGGCAGCACAGAGCAAGTAGAGAGGAGCAGAGAGGACAAGAGCAGAGCAAGCAGAGAGAGGCAGAGCAAGCAGAGAGAGGCAGAGCAAGCAGAGAGAGGCAGAGCAAGCAGAGAGATGCAGAGCAAGCAGAGAGAGGCAGAGGAAGCAGAGAGGAGCAGAGCAAGCAGAGAGGAGCAGAGCAAGTAGAGAGGAGCAGAGTAAGTAGAGAAAAGTAGAGCAAGTCGAGAGTAGCGGAGCAGAGCAAGCAGAGAGGAGCAGAGCAAGTAAAGAGGAGCGGAGCAGAGCAAGCAGAGAGAAGCAGAGCAAGTCGAGAGTAGCGGAGCAGAGCAAGCAGAGAGGAGTGGAGCAGAGCATGCAAATAGAAGCACAGCATACAGAGAGGAGGCAGAGTAGAGCAAGCCAAGAGGAGCAGCGCAAAGGAGGCAGAACAGAGCAAGCAGAGAGGAGCAGGTATTGTGGCCCGTGGCCTCTGCCACATCTAGGTTCTGAGAAAAGTGAATTAATTGCACTGATTACAGTGAGTGGTGTGAGTGTGACAAAGGTTACTTACTCCTGAGATTGCAGACAGTGTTGTGACAATGTCACCTTACTTACCAGAGATTGCAAACAGTTTGCAGTGCGGCCCCACGTAAGGTGTGAAACCTTACCTACCTGATTTGCAGAGGGACTCAGTGAGCGGAGCAGACACTCCAGACAGTGGCACTACTACTGTAAGTAACGTGAACTTATATTGCAGCTTTTGACTAAATGATGTTTATGTACCCAGGAATCCATATTGTGAGCACGAGAATGAAACAAGTAATTTTAGTTTGTGTTGGTCTAGTATTCACCAACTATAGGTCAGCGCACAAACTTTAGTGCCAACCATTTTTAGTTGTTCATGGAAGTAGAGCTAAATCTGCTCTTCTGAAAAATTCATTTGAGTTAGCATTTCAAAATACAACTTTGTGTCACTTTAAAATGCTTAAACTCTAGCGTAGAGAATACACTGTTAAGTGGCCATTTTCTATGTATGTGAAATATTTATATAGAAGTGTTAATTTAAATTCCCTTCAGATTGCATGTTGTATATTATTTAAAAAATAAATATTTTAAAAAAACAAAAAAATAGTTTTGTAACAATTCTGGCATCATGAGATATTGTTACAATTGCATATCTAAAGCAGACTTTAGCATATTTATCAAGGTGCTGGAAATCTGAATTTTGTTAACTTTTAAATGTTCTCCACGTGTATGTGTGTGTACACACACACACACACACGGTTTGTAATTGCCCCCCTACTTCTGTCCCTGGCCCCCCATGTGCCCCCCCTAAATATGAATGCTGGAGACGCCACTGATGACTTGGGCTGAATAAACAAAGCGATTTAACTCCTAAATGGCAGAGAATTGAGAAATTATACTGCAGGGGCTTGATCTATACACCAACACTGCTTCATTGAGCTAAAGTTGTTTTGGTGACTACAGCGTCCCTTCAGTTTCTAAACCAGCTGATTTGGGTCTTTATAAGCCTGTTTTCAGACACTTCCCTGCTTTGATATTATTTTGCTATTCCCAGTGATTTCAGCCTGAGTTATTACTATTGTATAATGATATATCCCATTCTCTGTTATAGGGGGTTTCACGTGATTAGACTGCTCTATGTATAATGATTCAGAGTAGAGAGTGGGCAACAGATAGAGATAGGATCGCAGAATACAGAATTGGGAGACACAGAGCTTTAAATGTCTGTGTAGAGGCGAGGGGGGTGGTGAATTTAAGGGTGCAGTGCAGAGGCTGGGGAAGAGATGATTAGAGGGTTTGTATAGAGACTGGCGGAAAATGAGACTAAAATACGCGCATAAATTATTGTCATAGACTTAGCACTTTGATATAAGAGGGAAATTAGAAAACTGGCAGGCTGTAGCAAAGGGATTCAGTAGCAGAGTAGTGAACACAAGCAAATCATTTCTTTTTATCCATTCACATAGACATTTCTGTTCCAGTTTGAAAGAAAACATACTGAACTATTCAAATACTTGGGGGAAATAGAACAGCGCTGAATAATTATATCTGGCCGAACAAATAAAAACTACGTAGCCTTTTTTTCAACCTGAGATTTACTTGTTTGATTTGTAAAGTTAATATGTCTTCTTTGTTTAAACTTGTTACCAAAGTGTGATTTATACCTATTGGCGATTTAGTTCAGAGTTTCGCAAACACAGTCTTCCCAAGGCCATAAACGGATCAGAATCACAGAGCATCAGGAGTCTAAGAGCTTTTGGTGATCAGTAAATATCGGACTCCCTCATTGATGTTCTTCAGATGTGGTTAGAAATCCATTAACACCTTAAACATCCTCTGAGTGAGGTTTTCGTTCATCGTTTTAATGAAATATTTAAAAAACAGCAGACGTGCACTGTGGAAAAAAATTGAGGGCATATCGGATTTTGTTTATGTGGTGTTTCGTTTTGGACGAATTTCATCTCTACGATAGTTTTGGAAAAAATTATTCAGATGAACCAAAATGGCTCAAAGATTCTCCAATTAGTATATCACAAAAAATATTTTATATTATATAAATATTAGATAATCCCAAACATTTTATCAGCACTCCAGGGATTTTCAAAGTAAAGACTTTCTTTATTGAAGAGTGTCAAATCAAATCGACGTTTCAGTTCAAACCATGAACTTTCCTCAGGACTTTTTTGGATTATCGACTAACTTGTGTTATCGAGCACCGTGTCAAAAATAACTGTGAGTAGGAGTGCAAAACTTTTGTGATATATATATGATTATTATGTATATTTTTTCCAGTAGACTGGTAGGAGCATCGTCCCGCCATTTAGTTCACAGATCAAGTGGGAAGAAGTAACCAAAGGGGAAAACACTAGGAACAGGTAAAAAAAAAAAAAACGAATCTATTTATATATTGTATGTTTTTTAAATATATCATTTATAAATATAGTTTTTTTTTTATCCCTCTATTAGTCACTCCTTATTTGATCTGTGAATAAAATCAGCATTTAGTGGCTGACCTCTAACCATCAATCATCTTTTTTTCCCATCAAGCATCTCTTTTTTTATGGCGCTACAGTTGGAACTTCGAATCACGGAACTTACTAAATGGCTACCGTATTTATTCGAGTATAACGCGCACACGTGTATAACGCGCACCCCTAATTTTCGATTAAAAATCGGCATAAAATTTTATACCGATTTTTAATCGAAAATTAGGGTGCTTGTTATACTCGAATAAATATGCTCCGATAATACCGACCGCCGGGCTCATTACAAGCCCGGCGGTCCTGGGGGGGCGGGCGGCACACGTTTACTCACCTCCGTGCAGCTCCTCCAGCTTCCCAGTGTAAATCTCGCGAGACCCGCGGCCAGCTCTGAAGTCAGAGCTGGCCGCAGGTCTCGCGAGATTTACACTGGGAAGCTGGAGGAGCTGCACGGAGGTGAGTAAACGCTTGCTGCCCGCCCCCCCAGGACCGCCGGGCTTGTAATGAGCCCGTCGGTCCTGGGAGGTATAATCGGAGCACCCACTCGAATATTTATTCGAGTATAACGCGCACCCCTAATTTTAAATTAAAAATCGGTACAAAATTTTGCGCGTTATACTCGAATAAATACGGTAATTTATTCCTCATTTTATTTTTTTTCGGGATTTGGTCATATGATGATTCGGAGTTACAGAATGAGGACAACTCGACAATCACCCAAAATTCTGACGAATTGCAATTAATTTTAAACAGAATGCTCAAGTCCAAAACACAGTTACGTTGTATATTCCAAAAGGGTTTCCATCCTTCTCCCAGTTCTGGATAGACTTCATCACTGGGACCGTCAACCACATCCTTGGCCTTTGCAGATTCCATGTGTCAGTTATAAATGAGCCCATGGTGGGACCATTACACAAGTTCCATGAAAGTAAAATTACAGTCAAATGTATGAAATGTTTTATAAAGTATATTGTTTGTCCTCGCAATGTTCTGACAAATAAGAATATGGTAAGATTACATTAGACACTGGTACAAAAGGTGAGAAGAGCGTGACTTATATATTTTGTCTGATAACACAGCTTGTCATAAGGGATCTGCAGTGGTGCTAAGTTATCTGTAAATGACACCATTAAATAAAACATTGAAAATCATCTATAACCCGTTTTAACCTATCTTCATGAGCTGATCAGATTTGTATTAAATAAAGTTAGAAAATTACATATTAATCCAGTTCTAACACGGCAAAGCCAAGGCAAACATTGAAAATGAAGAGGAGATATATAAACATTGTTTCATGTCTCCTCTTCTCTGTATGCTCTCTCTATGCTGACTGCCGGGTGTAAAGGACAGAGTTCATAACAATGATTGACAGGGAGCTAAGATGGAGGCACACAGCCACAGGATAAAGAGGTGGGTTTCTACAGATAATGTATACTTTTTTTCACCCAATCGGGTCTGCGGGAGCTGAGGGAGCCTTTAGAGCTTGGTTCCGGTGTAAATTGTAGATTAGGAGATGCTTGAAAGGGCTTTGTTACACGGAGCTCCGGAAACATGAGACTGCTCGCTTCTGCTGCTAGGGTCCGCCCCAAATATATACTTTTTTTTCTTACCTCACAAATAAAAATAAAAAGGGATAAGTAAACATAAAATGCTGGGAAATGGCAGCTTCAATTCAAGCCAGTAATAAAAAAATTTAAAAAAATAGATAACAAATAAATAGAAACAAAATGTTTAACAGAAAACAAAATGATAAAAACAAAAAGTAAAAAAAAAAGTCAATGTAAACAGCTGGACCTTATCCCACAGACGGGGCAGTGGTGGGATTGTGAGAATTAGGGACTAGAATCCTTGTGAGACAACTATGATTTCTCTGTGGTAACAGAAGATTCTAGAAGGCTATGTTAGACCACAAACCCAGAAAAAAATTGTATAATCTTGAAGAAGACCACATAAAGACACAGTAATCATACAAATAAACATATTGAGGAAAGGGTAGCCAAAGAAAAAGAAAATATGTGTTTTAGAATGACCAAGTGAAAGTCTGACCTAATTCCAAACTAAACCTTAAAAATCCTATGCGAGTTCTTGGAAAATCTTTCTGATTAGACCAAAGCTTTCTAATATTTACAATATTGTCGCCAGACAAGAATAAAACTGTCTAAACTCAAGCAAATGTTAAGGAAAGCAACACTGTAATTTTCTAAAATGTATCAACTGTATTGATTTAAAAGCGGCTTTACTGCACTAAAAGCCAGTTCAGATAATTCACAAAATTGTTCCGTACAGTGACCCTCTAAAAGCCTTAATACTAATAAACAGAGTAAGATGTATTCATAGAGAAATCAAACATCTTTGGTAGGTGGAGCAAATCACCCGTTTTCAGCTGAGATCTCAGACTGTTGCTATAGTAACTGCAGCCAGATTTTCAGAAGAACAAGGGCAAGCTTATAATCTGCATACTGGCCCATCTAACCTCCGATGTTCCTAAAAATGGACACTTAACTCATTCTCAAAATCACAAGAATTTTCTTTTATACAGTATCTAATTAATTACAATTAGATGTATTTATATACAGCAACATATTCCGCAGTGCTGTACAATAGGCAAGACAAACAAGTCATTCTAACAAAATACGATTGACAATGTCAACGGTGGGTGAAGCTTACATCAAGCTTACAATCTAAACATTAGCTGCCACCACCTCTGCCCAGAGTCCATTCTATGGATCAACTGCTCTGCAAAGAAAATATATTGCTTTCATTAATACTTGTGAAGCTCATTATTTGGAATTGTAGAATATTGAAATGAGAATAGAAAATATTCAAATCTTTCCTGCTTGGGTATATTGTCATAAAATGTGCAATTCCCTTACTAATCTTCACTAGTTCCAAGTTTAGTGCATACTATAACCCAATTTGTCACCCTCCAATAAACCAGGATAATATTGTATATTTGCCAGTGACTCCTGTACCTCTGAAACGGCTTATTTAAACATTTTAAAAACCTTTAAAATGATTTTCAATTTTTCTCGTTGTAATACAGACTAAATGATATAAACAATACAAGATACAATAAGGTGTTGCTTTATTGATTGCACTGCCAAATAGAGGGGTAGGCTATTTTGTAGAAGTAACCACAGTAGTTAATTTAGGCACAAATTAGTTTCCGTGTACAGATCAAATTGTAAATAATTAGAGTATTAAAACATACAGTATACAGGGTTATTCGCTAAATTCAAATTATGGCAATTTAAATCCAAATTGCAAAACTAAGGCTGAAATTGCTAAACTGTGACTATATCCATTTTTTTCAGATCACATATTTTTTTTTTTTATTTAAATTCTTTATTTTTTAAGTGCAGATAAATACACATCCATTCGCCAAGCCCCAACAGCTTGCGACCAGGAAAGCATTTTACACAATTTAGATCACATATTTTAGCATCAATTGTGACATTTAAATTGTATTCAGAGTTTCAAAAGTAACCCTGATAGGGAGGTGATAGCTAAACATGAATTAAGTATAACCATTTTTCTTTTAATTGATAAACATCTAATATGTATACTATGTACTGACAAACATCACGTTAAGTGATATTTGTTTTCTAACTAATTTTTAGCAAATATAAATTTACCTCAATAGCTACAATATTATAACGACCAAGAGATTTTGTAACTTTCGTTAATTATCAGAAACAGAAATTAAAGGTGATTTGAGCCGCTGAACAATAAAATGCTGATCCCCATCGGAAAAATAGGTCAAGACTGCGTCAAAATAAAGTATATAAATCCTTGTAGTTTTGTAAAAGTTAACAGCAATTAATGAAATGAACATACTGTGCCTGAATTACATATTTAAGTCAGCTGCTAAAGATATGTATAAAGTATCACAACTGGGATATTAATGAATGGAGATTTCAGAAATAATTTGAAATAAATTTTACTCAGTACTTTGCACTGATTGTAGAAGTCATTGTGACTGTTTTGCATTAGTGAATAAGGACACTTCATTATTATTGCTTTTATTTTCTCCATTGTAACAATTATATTGGATTGACATTGGATGGTTTGTTGTTACAGTTGTACCATTATACATTCATTTCAGCAAACAAGGTCTTTTTTTGCAACATGTATCAGGATGCGTGTCTCCGTGTAATGTGAAATTCCATCTCACATTTTAAAAAATAGCATTCAGCTTTTACATGCCGTTAGAGTGAGAATGTTTAAAAATATCTTTGAGAATGTAACTCTATGTCATAGCAAGGCCAGAATTAAAAATAAAAATCTGGGGCGGAGCCAAGCTACTGAACAGATCAGACGTGTGTTGCGAGAGCTCCAGCATCTTGCAACACAAAACCGACTAAACTACCGAGCCAAACATTTACCTGGACGCAGAGCAACATTGAGAGTATTCCTGAAAAGCCGGTGGTTCCAGGGATACCTTTTGTGGGCCTCTCCGCCAACTGGCTTATCCCATAGCCTCACACCACAACCAAGCGACCGACACAGACTGCATGGTGCACATGGCAGACACATCCAAGATGGCGGACGAGCTCTCTATACAGAGGCACGAGCTGCAAAGGTCAGGGACGGTCCTACCGGCTTTGTGGAATGCATGCTCCAAAAGCTGGATAAAGTGTTTCAGAGATTCTGGCGACGGCTGGAGGCTTGGATGTTGACCCCACAGACCCAGCATCCGGGGAGAGAATGCACTGGCGAGAGCCACAGAGAGGGGCACAGCAACCTCACGAAGCATACTCCTGTGAAGCGTACTCCTGGCCTAACAAAGCTGAGGGCCACTCCAGCGAAAGCCGCCAAACCTCGACCAAGTCGGCGCAGACCCGGTACCCACACTTGGATCACCAGGATGATAGGGTCCATAGACCCCAGCTGTGAGCCCCTTTCAAGCACGGAGAAGTAGGGGCGAGATCCCAGCACACCCTGCTCAAGCTGCCATACCCGGAGCATCTCCTAATTTACCGAGTTAAGGCATTGGCTGACATGGACATGCCACCCCGAACACAGCCCTCACTGCTCAGGGACACATTGATATAAGCCCCGGCTGCCACCTCAGTAATCTGATGTACCCAGCTAAAACCATACTGAAGTTACCACTGATATTGAGCTATTTTTGCTATCTATGCCTACATGCTTTTGTTTAACTACATTTTCATGCTTTTGTTTAACTACATATTAAAGCTATATAGGGGCTGACCAGGTGTTCATCCCCTGAGTAACGTTACACAGGCACACCTTCTCAGCACACTGCAGAACACATACCTTGTGTACCCACACCACTCCATGACTAAACTGCTGCAGGATAGTACACTACATGCGATAAATACCTGCCTATGCCAAAGGATAGCCAAACATGTTACTCACTCTTATCTTGTATCTAGCTTGAACTACACTACATAAACGTCATGCTTTAACCTATGTTACTCTACCTATAATGTAAAATTGTGCACGTGTTCCCAAATACCCCAAATGTAAAGCATGATATAATGCCTGAGGAATGCCATTGGGGTAACTCATGCTTGTTTTTACACTCTTATGCACTGCAAAAATACAAAATAAAAAAAAGGAAAAAATTAAAATCTATCTCCAATTATCCTATAAAAGAGTCTAAGTTTGCCCTTGCGTTTAACCTCTTCACTGCTGTGATTTTAGTGTAGCAATCAAATTTGTTATTTTTGCGTCTGTTCAACAGTAATTCCCTGTTTAGACAACTATAAACACCTGCATCAGGAATAAATAATTTTTAGTTTAAGTTAAAGTATATGATCAAACATTGCAACAGCCTGATTCCTCATATAAATGGGAATTCCACCTATTTGGTAGTTACAGGTTACATATTAAAGGAGTGCAATAATACTGTTTCAGTTCTTAAAGAGAACTACTAAACACTTGCTTCAGCTCAGCTTGAAGAGAGCTCTGAGGGTCAGTATAAGCTGAGTCAAGTTAATAATTATCAACTGACTATGTGTGAACCTTGTTGACTACCCTCCTTCAATGTCCACTAAAAAAATTGATTTTTTTAAAGACGTCAATTTAATTCCTAACATATAATTGTAATAAGCTGCCATGCCCACGTCTGGTTTTGTGGAAGAAAACAAAAATATACCTCCGTCCAGGTCTTTTTTTTCTCTTTTTTTTTTCTCAATTGTATTCATATAAAACAGGAGAGACTGCATTATCGCACAGGTCTAAGTACAAGATGCTTTTTACAACGCACATGGTTAAATTAAAATAACAACCGTGGCTTACCTATTACAGTCCACGTGCAGTGAGACATGGTTTGCACTGACAGTGAGCGCGATTTTGTGCCACTGTCCATCTGCAAGCCGGTATGGGAAGGCCTCTGTTCTTGACTTGCCATTAAATCTGTAGTGATATCTGATTTCATCCCTCAATCCGCTGCTTTCCAACTCAAAGAAGCTGCCAAAAAAAATAACAAAATCTCTTTTAGTTTAAAAAAAATGTTCAACGTGAAAAATAGAATTGATACATGTATATATATATTTTTCATTTTTTTTTTTTAAACAACTAAACATTCATAATATCTAACTGTCTAATCAATCTTTCGTTACTAATGGAATGATGGAAACTGAATTTACCATAAATATCAATTATCTCCGCTTATGTTAAAATTGTTGGTTCTTTGATCTCAAATGAAAAGATATTCTTTACAATAAATATGTAGATTTCCAATGCATTCTGTTTTTCAAATTAATAAAATATAGGCCGTACAAGGGCTGAGTGAGTTATACGACTAAATATTGTAAAGAGTAGACCATCAGAACTGTACTCATTTAACAAACTGATTATTTTTGTTATTTTTAATGAAAATACTGAATGTTTCATAAAACTCTTTTAAAATATGACACATACTGCTCCTCCCGATCTCTTTACAGAAAAACCTGGTGCTTAGTTTAAAAAAAAAAAAAAAGAAAAGAAATCATACCCCTTCCAGCTCTAGATTCATGATCTGGACTCTCTCAGCAACCAAACCAAACATTTGTAATCATTAGTGGGAATTCTGCTAACCCAGAAATGACCCTTGAGATTTGGACCAGCATAGGCAGAATTTGTCGGATATTAAATTTGCCATCTTTACAAAATTCCCAAGCTGAGTTGTGAAACATTTACTTTCTAAAAATTTCGTTAGACGTAAGAGAGCATCAACATAAATTATAATAATTGTTTTTGTAAATAAAGTAGTACAAATGTTGTTTCGTGGTGTCTGTAGTTTGCCTGACTACATTTCCAGGATAATCTAATGCAATTTCAGGCAGGTGAGGATGATACAATGGGAACTATGTACTAAGAAAGCTAAATAAATGAATAAATAAATAAATATATATATTATTTATTTATTTTTTATTTATTTTTTTGGCTATACTATATTATTAATGAAAGTGCAATTTGTGAGTAATATGCTCTTTTATCATACAATTTCATTAATTGTTCACTAGCTATCACTATTTGCTAATTTTTCAAAATTGGGAAATTCTGTTAACTAATCGCTATACGATTTTATGGAGGGTAAGACACAAACGAGAAAAATAAAATAGGATGATCACTTGTTCACACACAGTTCGTTTAGTTAATTATCTCTTTCGACGGTGGCTGATTAGCAAATGTTTCCATGTTCTTTCACAAACTTTATACCATATTGTCACGGGGTATAGACCATGACCTTTAAAATAGCTACGAACCCGAGCCCCGCCACATCCTACCACATAGCCACACTAGTTAATGAAAAATGGTCCAAATTGAAAAAAAAAAAGAAAGAAAGATTAGACAGTATGTATCGGGGCATAGCTACTAGATGTCACACAAGTAAACTAGATATCTTAGAGGAATTACTAACAAGCAATAGTGTCTCTGAATGAGAACTACCAAATCATCATATGTGAACCTTACACTAGACACTGTTTAATACACTCTCTGACGCTCTGATCTGTAACACGACAGACAAGTCCCACGTTGCATGTCTGTGGATCTGGGGCCTTGGTGACAGAGGTGATGGTTTCCTTTTAATCACATTTCTGTCAGATGGAGCCGCCAAGTCAACGAGAACTTCTGGCTGTAAAAAGGGGTTTGGAGAACTACGGGAAAACGTGTAGACTGATCACCATCAAAGAAAATCATTGTCAAAGTCTCCCTGGAAAGTGATTTTACTGTCATTATCAATAGAGTCCCTGCAAACTGTCTCTGTCACTTCCCCACGCCAAACTTTCTGAAACAAACCCACACATTTTGTTTTCTGTTTTACTCTGCAGATCTGCAGAAAATGCTAATTTAAATTTTTTTTGACAGTTCTGAAATTATTTCCAATTGCATAATTTTGTTACAGGCACACTTTGGGGGGAGGGAGGGGAGGGGATATATTTATTTTTAATCTTTGCGTGTTCCTTTTAGATCTAGGATCCCATTTAAAAAATGCAATAAAAACGTTGAAAAACAAATCTACTCCAGCTACCTCGGAAATCATAATAATTGATGATCTTAATCCATATCATCTCATAGACCGGCACTGGATGCATTTAGAGTCAGTATGCAGTATGGCAGCTGTCTAATTGGAAGAGCTCTGAAAATTGCAGGTCTTCAACAAGGAAGTGTTCTAGGTCCAGAATGTCTTACAGTCACCAGGGTGTGGTTTAGGCAAAATTAAAACCCTGGCATTTCTAGAAAAAAGTGGCATTGTTTTAACTGCCAAACAAAAAGGATAGGGTCAATACACAAAAACCAGTTCAATAAACAATGTTCTCTACTAATCTCTTTGAAATGTATCACTGGAAACATAAAATGTTATGAGACAGGTTAGTAGTCTGGGGGATATATAAATACAAGGGTTAAAATATATAGGATTTTATAATGACTCACCAAAGCAAGAGGTTTTGTGGAGAGAAAGCAGGGTAGGTGTCTATTAAGATTTTGCATTAGTGTAGGACTCACAAATGTGAGTTTGCCTTGATAATACCAGGTGAGTTTACACTCTATGGTTATATAAAACAAACAACAACTCTAATTTTCTTAAAGGACCACTATCGGCGCCAAGACCACTTCAGCTCAATTAAGAGCTCTGGGTGCCAGGTCCATCCAGGGTTAACCCTGCAGTTGTAAACATAGCAGTTTCAGAGAAACTGCTATGTTTACGCTAGGGTTAATCCAGGCTCTAGTGGATGTCTCATTGACAGCCGCTAGAGGCGCTTCCGCGCTTCTCACTGTGAAAATCATGGTGAGAAGACGCTGGATGTCCATAGGAAAGCATTGAGAAATGCTTTCCTATGGACTGATTGAATGCGCACGCGGCTCTTGCCGCGCATGCGCATTCAGCGCTGACGTCGGAAGAGGGAGCAGAGATCCCTGGAGAAAGGTAAGTGTTTAACCCCTTCAGCCCCCTTCAGCCCGGCGAGAGTGGGACCCTGAGGGTGAGGGGGACCTAAAGACCCTATAGTGCCAGGAAAACAAGTTTGTTTTCCTTGCACTATAGTGGTCCTTTAAGTATACACTAAGGCATGGGGTAGTTAGCTGGTGATTTTTTGCTTGATTACATTGATTCATAATTGCAGATATTTATAAAAATAAAGAGCACCAGTTTCATATATGAATAAAGATAGAAACTACTGGTACTGATTCTTATAGCGGAATTCTCGTACAGACAGTAGGAGATATGGGAAAAATAATATACCGTGACTTTATCATGATCTGGTGCATCATATTTTAGATATTCAGGCATTTAATTTCCTTCACATTGGTCGAGATCTAGAACTATATGTACTGAGCACTAAAAACCTTGTATTTTTGTTCATATTGTTAAGACCATTCCACCGACTTTAATCTATCCAAGGGATATTTAAAAATAAGATGACGCAGTCATGTTTAGCGTTGGGAACAATTATTAATCCATCTTCTTTTTGTATCTTTTAATAAACCAACCAGGACCAAACTCCCAGCGAGGAAGGAATTCAAGGGGTAGAAATGTAAAGTTAATGGAAGAAACTAAAGTGATGTGTTAGCAGCTGGGGAGCCGGCTGAACTACTGAACTCTCCCTTCTGAGAAAGGAACTAATGTATTGCAGAGAATGTGTTCTGGTACAACTTTAAATACAACTTAAAATATAGTTTCTGAACATGTATAGGGCAGCCCTGAGACCTGGTTCAGAGTGTTTTGTCCACCACCAGGGAGGCAATTTGGAAAGAAAGGTTCTAACTCTAAAGCACAATTTTATTTTTACAAAACTAACTTACGTAACTAACACAAGTGATAATAAATATTAGGCAAAATGTTGGCAAACAACGTTAAACTGCTCACTCATCGGCACAGGCACATTCAAGAGAAAGGCTGATAAATAGTTCCGAAAACATTGCTGCAATTTATAAAATAATGCAGATCACAGATTATATTTTCTTAAGAGGCTGTGAATCCACCCCATCATGAGATCATCATGGAATGGGATCTGAACTGTCTCATGAGATCAATAGAGCTTACATCTGCCACTACCATTCAATCGATCTCTGCATCTGCCAACCTCATCCACCACCAGATCGCCAGGTTCTGCATGCCCCAACATATCCTACTTCTGCCAACTTTTCTCTCCACCCGTCCATCAGGGCCTGTCGCTATGGTCCTTCTCCCCCTCCCCCCCCCCCCCCACCAGACCCTCACCAAGACGTTATCAGAGTATCACATAATTAAGACACATATTTGTAAGAACGCTAAAAATGTAAAAAAAAATTACGAAAATTATTGCAAAATATTCCACAAGCAATCTACATGTAATTATCATTGAATATGTAATGCACGTAATATTTTTTAAATGATCTGAAATCCAAACCTTAATAACGTGGCTCTCAAAATACTAGGCACTAAATAAACTAAACTATTAAAATATTCAACACGCAATTAAGAAATTATCAATAAAAGCATTTCTCCGTTACACTAAATTATTAAAACATTAATAAACAACAACCAAAATAAATCTCAAAACTCACATTCAACATAACAACCAACTCATCTCTCTCATCTGTCTTTACATATGAAGAGCTGTCAGTCCCCTATTAATTAATATTTTATTAATGCCATCACGCTTGACCCAGATCCATATTGCGTAAACATTGCACCCCCAGACATTTAGATCAGTTTAATGCTTTCTCCTTGCTTTATGAAGCGTGGGGTGAATCCAATGGGCTATTCAGCATGACGAATTGTGCTACATTAGCTAGAAACAGTTTAAAGTCTCATTCCCCATCTTCAAACCCCTATATACTTCCACATGCATCAGAGACCTGCAGCTAATCAGATTCTCGTTTCTTCAAATATGAGCAAATTTCTTTCTTTCTTTAAGAATTTATGATGATTCTCCAATATAATCTAAAAAATAATCTCAGTGTAAAAAGTCTTCATTGAGATTGTAATTAGTTTATTTGTAAAGAACCAACATATTCCAAGCCGGCAATTGTTGTAAAAGCCAACTAAAATTGCAAAAAATCTTTCAAACTACAGGATAGTCCATGACAACCAAAAACCCAAAATGTTACCTGCTAACTACGCCAAATCCCTATGCCCATTTAAATTACTGGAGGTTTTTCGGTTACTCCTGTGGCCATTAAATTGTAAAGCCCTATACACTTATTACCATTAACTCTTAATAGGACACACATGGGGTGGGCAGCAATACCATAACTTTGAGCACAGGGCATAATTTGGTATGTACAGATACTCCTCACTTACCGACCGGGTCCCGTTCTTACGACCTAATCGTAAAATGAATTGGTCGGTAAGTGAAGATGCGTGCAGGTCTATGTTCGGGAAAATTTCTATTTTAGAACTATTACATCCCAGTCTCCCTGAGTCTCTAGCGTTAACAGATCTACAATGCATTCCATGGCATGTATCATTGTAACATGCGGTGGTACAGGAAAAGTGCTTCCCTGCAGCGGATAATATCTATATCCTGCTGGAGAAAATCAGTTGATCAGTCAACGAGGGAACCCAATTTCTTAGATTAATGGGTTAATAGTCCTCCGACAGCATATGAATTGTGTATTAAAAAATGTGCTTTGTTGTACTAGTTCCTTATTCAAATCGATTTGTACAGCACAGAACCCATTTCAAGTCATTTTTACACCGATCAATCAATTTAAAAAGGAATCAATTTGTTTAAGGACGAATGTAAGTAATACACATGTCTATTCGGCATACTGTTCGTACGCATTTCTTTTCGGCATCTAACTTTTCATCACTGCCAATCACGAGGAAGAGATAAATGTTGAGGAAAACATGGTAAATTTGACAATCCTACTCAAAATTTGGGTCACTTTTCCCAACTTTGGCAGGAATTGCTCTGTGCTTCAAATAAATCAAGCCTTGTGTTTACTGCAGCTTCTGATCTGCCCTTTGTTTGATCCCTAAATGCCGTCAAATTTTGTTATCAATATCAGCCCCATTCCATAGGGGTCTAGTTCAGGTTCCGAAATAAAGAGTCACGTGGCTGACAATAAAATCTAGGAACTTATCAATTAGGCAAACGCTATTCTGCTATACGTCTACATAAGGCTAGATTAAAAAAAACACCCACTGAGGTCTCAATGTGCGGATTCAATCTGTAGCAAAGAACAAGTGGGATTTTACATGCATTCCACAACTCTAAAAATGTAACAAATGAGGAATGTTTTGGATACTGCAGTTTTATGTAAATGTTATATGTTCGGGCCCAATATCCAGTTCTGTTTTACATGGAAGCTATTTAATTAGTATAGCATACAGGTGCGAATATGTCAGCTCTCTTTTGTAAAACAACACAGGGTGAGCGACAGTCAGAGTGTAAAACGCAGAGGGAACATCTGCTATCCCGTTATTGCAAACCTTCGCCAAAGTTATCTCCTTCACATTAAAGTTAAATATTACAGTCGGTTCCAAGGCAATATGCAACGGATTATTCAGCGTCCGCCTACACAGGACTGCGTTTCTCTGTCAAAGTCTAAATGGCATATGGTTATCCTTTTGGTATCAGAGCAAAGTGGGTGCTTTCATGCCCCTGGCTACAATGTACCACTCAGCTTCTGTTCCGTAATATGAGGATTTATTACATCACAATAACAGCGGCCTGATTCCTGTAACAGATGTAAGAGGGGTATCTATTTTAAAAGCAATGTGTAGGGGTTTATTGATTAAATGTTAAAGTTCAATTTGAAATGGAAACATTTAGGCACAAACACCAAGTTGTAACTATATTTGAGTAGAAGAAATTTAGCAAATTAGCTAAAATTAGCAAATTACATTCCAGTTCATAACTATTCAGTGTATATAGTAAATATATATATAAATAAACTTTAGGCACTAAATGCAGATTTGAGGAGAAAAAATCTTCAAACTAGTTAAAATCACAGCTTGGCAGTTTAAAGGGTTACTTAAACCACCATGACCTTTTCAGTGATTCGTAGTGGTCATGGTGATAGGAGTCTGTATTGTGCATTGCTTCTGCATAAAATGCTGTACGTACAGAGAAATCTGTACCTGTGTGCCGGGGGCTAGTTACAGCCCTGGAACACATGACTTTGACAGGTCTGTTCTAGGCTGCCTAATGTCAGTTCTGTGCATAAAATATGTCTGTTGTCAGCACACACTGCACACTGGCAAGGACATGTTTGGCTTAGGAAAGCATTGTCTCCCCTTCTTCCTCCATCAATCCCTAAGTAAAGCCCTCCTGCCTCACTATAAAATCAGGAGTGCTTGTTTTTTTTGTTTGATTAAATTCCTCACCCCACCTCCAATTCGTCCTCCCAAACACCCTCCCCCTCTCCTCACCAGTATAGATTGAGCGCATGCACTCTGAGCGCATGCAAATCTGTCCAATCAAAGGGTTCTCTATGCCTTTGATTGGACAGCATGATGCCCCTGCTGACATTGGGTTGGAATCAGTGACAGAGGCTTAGTCCGGTGCTGGATTCCAGGTAAGTGAAAAAACTTGAGTGCCCAACGGGTTATTTTACATAGAAAAAAAAAAAAGGTGACCCCTCCAAGAGAGTTGGAGAAACCACTTAAATCTAAATTTTGCAAGTTTGATTTTGAGTTCACTACAGTCTGGATTCAGAATAAAAAAAAAAACTCAAGTCTATCATTTGTGGAGTATTGGGATCACATTTATCAAGACAGTCCACTTTCCCTCGTCAAATAAACGTCAACCTTTCTCCAAAAATGCTTCAAGCTATTTTCCCATGTTTGTTAATAAAAAAAATCTCCATTCAGCTACTCTGACTTTTAATTTGAATTCCCCTTGAATTCTCACTTTAGTAAATAATCCTGTGAGAGTTCTGTACAAGGAAGCAATCGGACAAAGCTAAATATTTAATTGTTTTCACTGGTGTCTGCTCCACTTTAAGACATCCCATAATATTTATTTATAGCTATAAACTAACTAATCTCATTAAAAAACATTAAAATTATTTCTTACATCGAAACGTTGTTTATTCATAAAGACTCTGATGTTAATCTGAGGCACTTAATTACAAATTACTAAGCTTTTTATTTATTTTTTCAGCGAGCAGCCAAGACTTTAAATAGTTTGTATACTATGGCTGCCAAGACAGCTGGCCGGCAATCATTACATACAGCTAGTGATAGATGTTATTGAAGACCCAACACTGTTGACACCAGATGCACTTTTGGACCATGAAGGATTGGCCCGATTTCTGCCTTCGAACCGCTAAGCAAGTCATTGATCTTCATTTACCAATATCAGACACTTGTGTCGGATCCACTGAGGAAGGAACAGAGAAGAAAAAGCGCCCTTCTCCTTCCTGCCCAAAGTTTCTCCCCCCAAAAAAATATTATTTTGTTTTATACCTTCATTTTATTTTAATTGTAACCAGTTGGTTGCTTTTTTATTTTTATTTTCTGCAAACGACACAGGAACAACTGGAAATCTTAATGTGAAATCAGCGAACGTGTGTCTGGGTAATTTGGAAGTGATGATAAAAGTATTACAGGTGTACCGAAAAGCTTGTTTTGAAATACCCATTAAGAGCGCACTCTACAGACAGACACTAAATGAATTTAGCAGTAATTACTTTCCTTAATGTGTCTTCTAGCTTGCAGAGTGTTGTGTGAAGTGCAAAAGATAGTCCGTCGACCAAAGGCCCTCTCCTGCCATAAGGTTCGGCCTTCAATTGCTACACATTGCTTTCCCCATCAAATAGAACCCTATACAAAGCAATATTTCTTATTATTATACAATCTCCATCTGTCAGACACCAGCTCTGGTATCAAACTGTACTCACAGACAGAGCCAACCGAAAACAATTTTCTGAAAATCTATCTGCAATTGATTCCTTAATATGTCTTAGCCAGCACGTCTGGGCAGTGTAACAATCTATGCATGGTTTTAATGTTGCTTGCAAGTAACATTGTTATTTTATTTTTTAATTGACCGTATTTATTAGGGTGCTGGCAAGAAAATAAATACAGAAACTAAAAAAATACATTACAATAGCTAAACAGCAATCATAGAAAATACAACGACAAAGGGATAATTGCAAATAACTAAAAGTTGAATTTTTCTTTTCTTCTATAAGGAAGACAGCAGCAAAGGCTATCATATCATACCTCCACAGAAAGAATGATAGAAGAAGAAAAGATATATGAAAAAAGAGACAGATAAAAAGAATAAGGGAGAAATAAAGGATGTTGGTTGAGAAGGAGGGAAGTAGAAAGGCAGGGGCAATAAGGAAAAAGTAGACAGATTAGCGTAAGATCCTGAAAACATTCCAAATTGGATTTTGGCAGAGGAGTATATCTGTGCCTAGGGGTCCAACACTTTATTGAACAAAGCAATCGTTAAGTTATTGTACAAATATCAGGCTTTATTAAACATTGTAATGGGGGCAGAGGGCTTTTCCGGTGTTCAGCTACAAAGCGGTGGGCTAGGTTTAAGGATTACCCGGAAGTTGGCATCGACTGAATAAGTCATTCATGTCAACTAGAATATAGGAAAAAAGGTCCAGGCACTCCTTGGTTCAAGATAGGCACTTTATTAGAACCACAGCAGCATTTTGAGCATCTAGGTCTTTATCAAGCTCAATAAAGCTTGATAAAGACCTAGATGGTCGAAACGTTGCTGTGGTTCTACTAAAGTCCTATCTTGAGCCAAGGAGTGCCTGGACCTTTTTTCCTTTATTCTACTACTTTGGGACTCTGGTGTTTGGTTCTGGTACAGTTAAAGCACCCTGGCTCAGACTGACGGAAGTCAGTGCAGTTCCCTACACACTCTATAAGGATTCATGTCAACTAGACATAGGTCTCATAGTTTGGAAGAGATACATTTAAGAACAAGAAAAGGTTCAGAAGAGGGTGCAGTAAGCAGAATTTTCACGCAAATGGGAAAATGCACAAAAAAAACACGCACACAAAAGTGGCCATGGCTCTTTTTCTACATAACCATTTATCTTCCGTAATGACAGCCTAGAAAGCAAGGTTCTTCTCAAAAGAGTAATTATACACACCACACATGGCAATATAACATGAGTTAAATTTCAATTGATGCCATGCAATCTCCAAGCACAGCAAGTAAACATTTATACCATGTAAGAGAAGGTGTAAGGCAACCCAGCTATTAACACCGGTATCCCCAAGGCCACGCTCCCTGACACGCAGATTGTGGTTACTGTATGGCTGAGATTCGCAGTCATAATTACCACCCTCCCCCAGGCATTTCAGCCACTCCATGAAAAAAGCAAGGAAAATTTTAACTGGCACTTGAGAACTTTAATTGCCAACACTTAGTACATAAGCCCTAGGTGTCATGTTTTCGGCTAATTGTCGGTTTTGCTCCTCAGCTTCTATTTACTGTGTGTTGACACAAAATTCTTTAATTACAAAAAATGTGAAAGGAAATTTCCTGATGTAAAATTCAGGCCCTATCTGGCCCCACAATTGTCACACAGGATCTAAACACTCATCTACAAACAGGGGTGGATGGCCTTTATTTCATCCTTATAAAGTTTAGAGTTTGGAATTGGAAATTGCCTAATATTCGGATGTTTCACAATTTGTTTGAAAAGCCTTTCATTTCATTTCATTTACTGCAGTCTCCAGTTTGGGATAGTCTACATATTCCTAGTGGTCAAAATTATTGTTCCACGTTGGTGAAGGAGATTTTAAAAAGAGTAAAGATTAGAAAAGTGATTAAAAAGTGGAGTAATCACCAAGGAAACCAGTGAAAATGGCAGGAATATCCAATAACTGAAGACTTCATGTTTAGAAATGTTCACGTTTTGTCAGGTCATGAAAGATTGTATACCTCCCAGCTGTCTCCTGCAGATGTACCTGCATGGTATTCTACTTCTGTCGGCTACTGGATGAAGGACCAGTGCAACAAGCTGTGATACAAGATGTTAAAACGTATTTGAGATCCTCTAAGTGGGAACTACTCATATTAAAACTCTGTCCGTTCTCTATTACCGTTTTTAACACCATGGTATTAGCGTATTTACTAACAAGTCAAACCCATAATCCATTAACCCCTTCAGGACGGAGTCAATAGTGCACGTTCTGATCAAAACAAAACGTAAACAAAAACTGGAATTTGCGCTATATGTCTGTTTACCCGTAGTTCCCCTCTTTCAAATTATATGCACCCACACTTATTATATATCATTTAGTTCAGGAGAAACAGGGCTTTAATCTATCATTAACTATTCATATATGGAACATAATTTATTATGAATAAAATTAAAAAAAATGTGAGAAAATTTGATTTTTTTTAAAATGTGCATTTCCGTCTGACATTTTAACTGTGAATGTCATAACACTGTTAGGTTTTACTGCAAAAAAATGCACAGATTTGTAATCAGCAATGTCTCACGAGTACAACAGTACCCCCCATTAACAGGTTTTATGTTGTTTTGGAAAGTTACAGGGTCAAATATAGAACATTCCATTTTCAAATTGAAATTTTCCAGATTAGTAATGTTACCTTTGAGACGGTGTGGTAGCCAGGAATGAGCATTACCCCCATAATGGCATAGCATTTGAAAAAGTAGACAAGCCAAGGTATTGAAAGTGGGGTATGTTTAGTCTTTTTTAGTAGCCACTTAGTCACAAACACTGGCCAAAGTTAGCGTTCATATTTGTTTTTGTGTGAAAAAAGCAAAAAACGAATATTTGGCCAGTGTTTGTGACTAAGTGGCTACTAAGAAAGACTGGACATACCCCACTTGCAATACCTCGGGTTGTCTACTTTTGCAAATGGTATGCCATCATGGGGGTAATTCTCATTCCTGGGCTACCATACGCTCTCAAAGGCAACATAACCAATCTGGCAAATTTCAATGTGAAAAAAATGAAATGCAAGCCTTATATGTGACTCTCTAGCTTTCCAAAACACCATAAAACCTGTACATGGGGGGTACTGTTATTCTCGGGAGACTTCACTAAACACAAATATTAGTGTTTTAAAACAGTAAAACATATTACAAAAATAATATAGACCATAAAAGTGCCGTTCGCTTGTAAAAAATGCGAAAAATTTCACTTTTACTTAAAATATCATCGTTGTAATACAATTTACCAGTTTGAAACACTAATATTTGAGTTCAGCGAAGTCTCCCAAGTAAAACAGTACCCCCTATGTACAGGTTTTATGGTGTCTTGGAGAGTTACAGGGTCAAATATAGTGCTTGCGAATTAAATTCTCTGCACTTCTCCCTGTGTTGTCAGGCATGTCAATCAAATTTTAATTAATCAAATCACATACTTACGTTAAAAGATTATTTAAATATACACGTAGAATTTTAATATATATGCATTTATAGGTATTTAAATTCTACGCGTATACTAATGTAATCTTTTATGTAATTATATGTATTTATCTATATATATATATTTGCGGTTTTTTGTATTTTATATATAGATAGATATATATAGAATGTCATTCTAAGTGTATTTTGTTACCGATATATATATATTAATAACAAAATACAGTTAGAATGAAATTACATATGCATATATAATTTATATTACATTTTATTTATTTTATTATTTTATTTATTATTTTAATTATACGTATTTATATATAATATATATGTACATCTATTATATATATAATATATATACATATATAATATATATATATATGTAACATCATTCTAAGTGTATTTTAATATTAATATATGTACTTATATTAATATTAAAATACACTTTGTATGACGTTACATATATATAATATGTATATATATTATATATATATAATATATATACATATTATATATATATATAAATATATTTATTTTATTTTTACACATGTCTAATTTATTTTTTTTACACCTCCTACCAGCAGGGGGACTGTCTGATATTTTAGACAGTCCCCCTGCTGGCAGATCCACAGCCAGCTATAGGGGGCCATGTGATCGCTCTTTGAGAGCGATCACATGGCCCCCAGGGGCCTCATTTGCCGGAAGGGGACTGCCTGGGCTCTCAGGCAGCCCCCCAGAAGAGGATCGCGGCGGAGGTAAGTACACCTCTCTTCTTGGGGGCTTAAGCCGTTACGGCGTACCATGCCGTCGCAACGGCTTTAAAGCCCATTTAATGCGTGACGGCATGGTACGCCATAACGGCGTTAAGGGGTTAACACCAAACTTATAGGAAGCTATCAGTGAAACTAGATCTTTGACAGAGTATCCACTGGTTAATTTAGTGTCATTCAGAAGTTGAAGGGCCAGTAATTCTTAAACGTATTATTATTAATATTATTATTATTATTGGCATTTATATAGTGCCATCATATTTCGTATTTTATTAAGGGAATTTAACAGCAAATGAGACAAACTACTACAAATGTTAACAGGAACAATGTTGTTAATGAGTACCCTGCTTGAACGAGTTTGTAAGTTAGAGGAAGTGGTTAAAATAGATGGCTGTTAATTAAAATAGCAGAATGAAAGAACTCTATGACAGTGTGAATATATGAGAGACCTGCAGATAGACCGATAAGACAATGCACATATATAGATTCAAAGCAGTATTCTAATTTATTTTTCTTCTTGGCCAATCAGAATGCAGATAGTGTTCAGCTCCTAACCAGTAACTTGAAAGAATATAGATATGATGACGCGAATGGAAGAATCCTGTGTGATATCAAATGCAGCAATGTAACACATTTTTAGTAGGGTTTATAGAAATGTTTAAATGATCTAAATGTACTCTATGGTATGTCAAGTTATGCTTAAGGCACATTCCAACTATCATAACCATTACGACTAACGAACGATTGGCATTGAACTATATTAACCCCTTAAGGACACAACTTCTGGAATAAAAGGGAATCATGACGGAATAGTTCCATCATGTGTCCTTAAGGGGTTAATGGTGGTCCATTTATTCATGCATTTATTTCATTTTTCATTCGTTTTCGGCTGAAATTAATGAAAAACTAAATTTTCGTTAATTTTTTCGATTCCTGTGAGCCGCATGTGCTCAGATGGTATGGAGAGCTCCCCATCTATATGTCCATTGCACAAAACAACCTACATACCAAACAGTAGGATAAAACAAGCTCTGCTAAAGTGGGGACTAGCAAAGGCTTGTTAAGTGCGAGAACTATTGAGGTGGTTGAGGGTCGATGAGTGTTAGTGGGGACAGTTGTAGGTGAGTGGGGGCCGAAGAAACCTACAGTAGTCAGTGGGTACAGTCTGAGTTAGTGGGTCAGTTTTCTGTTGCAATTCTCTGATGTCTGCTTTGCACAGAAAGGCTGCCAAAACTGTTTTATATGAACATACCTTTTTAGTTGATTTTTCACTTAAAATGAACCAAATCTCATGTATTTCTATCTTTTTATCTGTATGCACTTGCTACAGACCAAAGTACACATTAGACATAGTTATAGAACAAAGACTACCCCGTACTTTGAGAGAACGCGGTCCATTAAAGTGATGCAGATACATTATCTTCCAAGATCAAACCAAAAAAAGTTGTTTTATCAGTCAAGAGACAGAGCATTTGGCTGAATAATAATGCAATCAGAGATAACAGGGATTGGAACACAAACACAATAGATCTTTGGCTATAAATTGGCATATAAGGCCTCTCAGGAAAAACAAAACATTCTAACTAAGTTCAAGCAATAAACAGATATATCTCTAAATAACTCATAACACACTGTAAGTCTGGCAAATACATACATTAATCTGTGATCCATAAACCTGAATTAACCTTGAAAAATAGGGTGTTATGTGCTCATGCAGTAAATACGCTAAGTATTTTAAGTGTTAATGTTACCCAGAGATAATCTATTTATCGTGCTGGTCAAATAGAGACAGCCACATGTACAAAGAGAGAG
This sequence comes from Pelobates fuscus, assembly GCF_036172605.1. NCBI lineage: Eukaryota > Metazoa > Chordata > Amphibia > Anura > Pelobatidae > Pelobates > Pelobates fuscus. The sequence goes on along the minus strand of NC_086328.1, from coordinate 109,117,451 downwards.
AGAGAGTATGTCTATGTGCGTGTGCAAATAACTTGTATGTATAGTCATGTAGAGAGTAATTACTTGTAGCACCTTTATTTAGTGAATATATGGTGTAAATTAATATCTTTAAAAACATGTATTCCTGTCACTAAAGATATGAAAACAAATTTAGGCCCCCAGTCCCCTAACAGTTAAGTGAAAGGTGACTTTAGTCACCTTTCTTCCAACGCAGAGAAGGTCTGTCCTGGCTGGCCCTGCCCACTCTTCACAACATTGGCTTAGACCATAAATATTGATGATCTCAGCCAATCCAATGCTTTCCCAAATAAATTAATTGGGAGGCTATCGCACATGCACGGTAAAACTGTGTGCTGTGCCAAACAAGATATCAATGCATCTCTATGAATGTTCAGCACCTCCATGCAAATCACTGAAAGATGGAGCACCTCTAGTGGCCATCCGAGTGCCACTAGTATTTATTTTGAAAAGGGACAGGCTATAGACACTAGAACACCTATGTCAAGCTGTAGTTGTTCCGGTGACTATCATGTTTCTTTAAGTATGTAAAGTCAATCTAGAGAATATACATTATCAAAAGTGTATTATGAACCTATAAAATATAATTTTAGTGAGTTTGTACAGTTAATATATAGTGCAAAGGAATATACTAAGTGAGTATAGTAAATGTTTGAAAGCCTAGCTCCTCCCCCTTAGCTAGTTACATCATTTAGGGAAGTTTGTCTTTATGTGTACAGTGTATGCACGAACTAAGCGCATGTACAGCTCCGGTATAACGGACCATGTGTTACTGGCAATGTTACCTGCACAGAATGCTATCAGATCCTGCAGTCCAACCTCCATTCAATTTATGTATTTTACCAGCCAGGGTTTCTATGCAGCTTTTAATAAAGACTACAAAAAGTCTCCAATGCCGTGAGAGAATTAACTATATTGTAACTTTATGCAGCCAGCTAGGGCTCAGAGGTAAGAGGGGTGCTGCAGGACCAGTGAATATGCTTGATTCCTATCACTACCACTATGCAAAGAATTAAGCAGAGGGCACCAAACCAGTAATCTGGGGGTGTAAATCAATGGCTAGCAGAGTAAGCATATTTACGGTTTCCACCATGCATGCAGATATTGCAAAACCAGCACTGTTTTACGGTCAGAGTGCAGAGACAGGGATCTTGCACCATAACTACAAAATAACATTGAATTGGTTGTGATTGTTGTTGTGGTGCTTGCAGAGTTACACGGTCATCTTCAATGATAACAAGTTCAAGTTAAGGCAGGTTTAGATATAAACTTCATACTGCACTGGCAAAATTTCCAGGAAAGTTTATAGCCTCAAAAACATAGTTATCATGTTCCTTTAAGTATGTAAAGTCAATCTAGAGAATATACATTATCAAAAGTGTATTATGAACCTATAAAATATAATTTTAGTGAGTTTGTACAGTTAATATATAGTGCAAAGGAATATACTAAGTGAGTATAGTAAATGTTTGAAAGCCTAGCTCCTCCCCCTTAGCTAGTTACATCATTTAGGGAAGTTTGTCTTTATGTGTACAGTGTATGCACGAACTAAGCGCATGTACAGCTCCGGTATAACGGACCATGTGTTACTGGCAATGTTACCTGCACAGAATGCTATCAGATCCTGCAGTCCAACCTCCATTCAATTTATGTATTTTACCAGCCAGGGTTTCTATGCAGCTTTTAATAAAGACTACAAAAAGTCTCCAATGCCGTGAGAGAATTAACTATATTGTAACTTTATGCAGCCAGCTAGGGCTCAGAGGTAAGAGGGGTGCTGCAGGACCAGTGAATATGCTTGATTCCTATCACTACCACTATGCAAAGAATTAAGCAGAGGGCACCAAACCAGTAATCTGGGGGTGTAAATCAATGGCTAGCAGAGTAAGCATATTTACGGTTTCCACCATGCATGCAGATATTGCAAAACCAGCACTGTTTTACGGTCAGAGTGCAGAGACAGGGATCTTGCACCATAACTACAAAATAACATTGAATTGGTTGTGATTGTTGTTGTGGTGCTTGCAGAGTTACACGGTCATCTTCAATGATAACAAGTTCAAGTTAAGGCAGGTTTAGATATAAACTTCATACTGCACTGGCAAAATTTCCAGGAAAGTTTATAGCCTCAAAAACATAGTTACCCAAAGATCTCTCTCCCTCTCTGCAGACATCACCCAGACACAGTAAGGTGTCCTGGACTGTACCGAGCACCTGTAATAGCAGCCCTCTCTAACAAATAATGTAGGGTAATGTTTTGGGACAAGAGGGGGACAGAGAGGGACAAAAATTAGGACCTTGACTCAAAGGTTGGGAACAGGAGAATGACTCAGAGTCAAGGCATGACATTGTCCATGGTGAGTAAGTTAGCCAGAGCCAAAGGAAAACATATTAAGCAGCGTGGAGTGGGAATGGGTTAAATGTATCCCTTTAATCTGAATTGTACTTTAACCATGAAGGTAAATCTCCCACAGGCTGCTTATATAACATACTGTAACACTGCATCTCCTTTATTTACATCCGCCCGCACTGCTTACATTTTCTAACCGTGTCGCCCTGCGTGAACATCTGTCTAAAACCAAATGAACCCAATTTCCAGACCTGAACTTCAAACCTAAAACCTCCTGTTCACCTCGCTAATTCTGCTGAACTCTCCATGAACTCATTCCAATTCCATAAAAGCTGGAAAGATTATCCCACGAAATCCGAAGTCTCTTAAATTATTAATATAGAGTAAAGTCACACACTCTTCCTATCTCACAAACCTATTCTTACGAAGCGCACAGACTTGCTTTCATTCCTTTCAATGATTCTTTATCCAAATAAACCCAGGATAAGGTTCGAAAATTTAACATTCCATTGGTTTTCATGGTGACTGATCAACTCTAGAATATTTGGTCTTGGAGTTTGGGTCTGCTCTCCCCTTGTAGATGCTAGCCTTTTTTACTGATGAATTTCAATGATCTGGCTCAATACTCTAAAAGAGTGATACACACCCTCTTGTTATATCTAAACGTATTTAAAAAAATTCAAGTTAGAGCAAAACGTTGCACTGGAAACCCAAATAAATCAGATCTCGTCGAAGTACACAGATATTTAACTAAATACACTGTTCCCTTAACCAGACACTAAATGCACCTTGTAGAGGAAAGAGACCAACTTGGCGTCTGGAAGCTCACTCATAAAACCAGACAGACACACAAAACAGGGATTTTCAAAAGCGAATTTTAAATAAATATCTTGCTACATTAATTTCACAGGTTTGTGACTACAAGAGAAACACTGATTCATTATTATTCTAATGGGATGGATGATCTAAACCTAGCGGTTTATTCACTGAACATCCCACCGCAACCATTAAGAATAAATGGAAAAGTTTGAATTTAAATAAACACTTAAAAAAAAATTAAAGACAAAAAGCCATTAATAAAACAGATACAACTCTGCTACAGTCAGCGTTTGGCTATTTAAGAAAGATTTTGTAATTTGGTTAACTATAATTTGGTATTCAATGAATAAACCATAGTGAATCATAACATTGAAAAAATAAAAGACCATTTATAGATGAATATACACTAATCAGCCACAATATTAAAACCACCTGCCTAGTTCTGTGTTGTTGGTCCCCTTTGTGCTATCAAAACAGCCTTGATGTGTCAAGGCATAGAGTCCACAAGACCTCTGAACATGTCCTGTAGTATCAGGTACAAAAACATTAGCAGCAGATCTTTTAAGTACTGCAAGTTGTGAGATGGGGCCTACATGGGTTGGATTTGTTGTTCCAAGATGATCAGATTGATTTTAAATTTGGAGGCCAAGACAACACCTTGAACTCTTTGTCATGTTCCTCAAACCTTTCCTGAACATTTTTTGCATTGTGGCAGAGTGCATTATCCTGCTGAAAGAGGCCACTGCCCTCGGGAAAAACAATTGCCATGGAGAGGTGTACGTGTTCGGCAACAATCTCAAGGTTTCCCAACAGTACATTGGCTAGAGCATAATACTGCCTCTGCGTGTCTGCCTTCTTCCCATAGTGCATTCTGCTGCCATCTCTTTCCCAGGTAAACTATGCACACGCACCTCATCATCCACCTGAGCTAAAAGAAAATGTGATTTATCAGACCAGGATACCTTTTTTCATTGCTCCATGATCCAGTTCTGACACTTGCATCCTCCTTGAAGGCGCTTTTGGTGGTGGACAATGTTGATCATGGGCACTCTGACCAATCTGCAAATACGCAGAAACTGTGTGTTTGGACACTTTCCTATCATGGGCAGTATTAAGTGTTTTCAAATTGTGCTACAGTAGCACTTCTGTGTGATCAGACCTGAAAGGCTAGCCTTTGCTCCCTACGTGAATCAATAAGCCTTGGGCGCCCATGTCCCTGACACTGGTTCGTTTGGACATTGGTTGTCTTCCATGCACCACTCTTGGCAGGTACTAACCACTGCATCACACGAACACATAACAAAGCTGTCTAGCCGTCACTATTTGGTCCATGTCAAAGTGACTCCGATTTTTTCGATTTACCAGATAGATAGCTAGATAGGTAGATAGATAGATAGATAGACAAACAGATACTATTCATACTGAATACTGCATATTAAATACTGTCTGGTTGCGATCATAGAAAATTAACTTTTGATATATTGTAGCACATATTAATATCTAGTTCTTTACAGTTCATTGTCCATTAGTATTAAATATATTGGGATATTAAACTCAGCTGAATTGCAACAATAATGTCCTTCCTTTTATTTCACAAGCGGATTGAGGTTTAAGTTATCCTAAATAAAGAAATAATGTAACTCTGAGACGAAAGAATCAATAAATAACCATGCAAAGGTTCACAGGACCACATATGCACGAACAAAGGACAAGCTATCTGTGTGTGGCAGGTGAGGGGATGGAGATAGCCCACCAAAGATGTACTTTATCTATCCAGTATCCATTGCATGATGGGTGGAGTAGAGAAAACAAAAGAAAATTAAGAAGAGGACACCCTAATTAACCAATGGGGCCCACAAAACATGCTACCTTTAAAACATCTCATTAGCAGTGGGAATTTTATAATTGTGGGTCATTTAGGCTGGACCCCACTACATCTTAGGGGACTGCATATGAGTTGAAAGGTGAGGAACAAGCTGGTCCTTTTGTGACCATTAGGGGTTCTTGGAATTCCCTCTCTGTTTTACTTATTTATTTTGTCTTGCTCTCTGGCTACTTATGGCCATAATGGGTGAATTAGATTTTTTTTTTTAAATTAGTTTGTAACCAAACACTGACATTCCCGGATCCAGTTTGTGTTTAATTACATTTATTTGTTAGAAGATACTGAATTTCAACCACACTGAAGCAATTTGTTTTGTACAATTTTCATGCTCCACACTCAGCCTTCAGCAAATAATCCTCACTATTTGGTGAATAACCCTGCAGAGCAAGAATCAGGTCAAGTGATTTACTAAATTTAAAGCTAGTATTTTCTGTAGAGAAGTGCAGTGTAAATTATTTACTAAAATGCCCATTCCATTTCTAAGCTACAAACATTAACCTGTTCATGTGGCATTGGACCATCTAACAAAGCGAACACATAACCTCTACTTCAGTCGCACAATGACATCCTGCAGAGCAGTTTTTTAACTTGTCATTCTCACATTTGAAGATAAAAGCGGTTACAGTCTTATTCCCTTGCCGTATTTGCTATAAAATATTTTCCTCTGTTCCTGACACCAGGCTGGCTCTTTATGGCTGGGTCCATGTCTGCTTACCTGTGTTCTAGCTCACGGATGGACAATATTACACCCGATGTTGATGATCGTTGCTGTATGGAGGCCAAGAAAGTAAATTCACTTTTATTCCTAAACAATTGTATCACCTTCTCACTTGTATGAGGCGCAGTGTGAAATTCCCGCTCCACATCTGTAAAACAATTAAGAGGAAAGGGATCCATGAAAAAAATTGTTAGACCTAGAAATAAACAATCAGTTTTGTCTAGTGAGAACTGGTCCCTAGATTATTTATCTATCGGCCTCCAGCAGCTCAGGAGTCTAGGGACACTCTCAGTGACAATGTCAATTTATTTATTTAATGAAGTCTGTCAGTGGACATCATTGGGTGCCTTCTGACATCTCTTCACCCAACGTTAAAGCCATTGGGTTTTTTGTAAGCAAGTGTAGTGAGCTACCTGTCAAGTCGCACAATTTAAGCTTAAAATAAATACATTAGATAGAATGTCTATCTTGATTGAATTTTTTTTTTTTTTTTTTAAGTGTATCCAGTTCTGCTATCATTGGCTGCCTTCTGCTTGTTTAGTGAATTACTAATTTAAGAATCCTTACTATTCTGACCATCATTACCCGTCCTAAGACCTCATTCATTTGGCTTTACCATTTTCCATAAATAAAAGGCTGTACACATGTTTAGAAGGGCGCTGTCATCTTCGAAGATATTTAATGTTATATTTAAATTTCCCATGCATTAAACATTAAACATTGTAAAGTTTGAAAAATAAATTAAATACATCTAGAAATGTACACTGTTGTATTTTTTTCTATCCTTGAACTGTGCCCATCCATCTTGGCTATTAGTTATTCATTGTTTAACGTTGCCCTTTTTTGCCATTTAATATTGATGTTAGGCTTTCGAAATGATTTTATATTTTTAGATAACAATTTTAATTGCTTTTTCAACATATTACAATATGAGAAAGTATATATATATATATATATATATATATATATATATTCTAGTAATATATAAACAAATATTTAACTGTTAATTTAACAAAATTACAATATTTTTGATGACATTAAAACATTTTAATATAAGATAATCAAAAAAGATCATTTAAAAATCTTACTCAACAATATTAATACAGGGCCTAGGTAAGTGGAAGAGGAGAAATTGAAACATTGTAGGAGATTTATCTGTGTTCGGTTCCAAGTGGCACAACCACCATGAATACCACTGGAATCAGCGGGTATTGTGATTCATCCCCCTTTTCATTTTTGCACCATGTTTTTGGATATAACAAACTGATAAATCTCCCAATTGTTTCTTATCCCCCTCCTCCGATGCAATGTGTGCTCTGGCTGTGCCAGGATTGAACTGGGTTGATGGCACTTGCTAAATCTTTAATATATAGTTAAAAGAAAAAGGAACATCACAGGCATAAAAAAACATAGACACTGTTCACTGTTTTATTCAATGGTGTAGAAAATGGCCCAGAAAAGTGACACTTCCCTACTTAAGGTAAAGTAAGATTATGCAATCCTCTAAACACAGAACAATCACAAAAAGGCCTACATGGTTAATTATGTTCATACCAACCAGGGCCAGATTTGTCATAAGGCCACTGAGGCCATGGCCTCTTTGTGGCAGGCAAGTAAGAGGCGGCATTTCCTATAGAGAGATTAAAGATTCTCCTGACATGGGACTAGCCAAGCTAGCAGTGCTGGCGCTCAATATTCCTTGAACAACATTGCTGTGGGTTACCTCAACAACGCTATGATACAATACACTGCTGCTGGCTGGAAGGAGTTATCTGCATCCACCACAGCCCTATCCTGCCACTACAGGCACTGTTTCCCCCCACTACTTCCCCCCACAGCTCTGACCCCCACTCAAGAGCACCAGTCCCCTCAACACAACACATGACTCCTCACTACTAGCCCCTATTACACGACCACTGCTTGTATACACCCATTGCAGCTTCTATCCCCCACACTACATCCACTGACTTCCCACTATAGCCATTATTCCAGCACCATGGCCCCTGCCTCCCCACCACATCCACTATCCTTCCACCATAGCCCCTGTCCCACCCACGACAAACCTTGTCACCTAACCACAGCCCCTATTCCCACACAACCATCTCTATCTCCCACTACAGCCACTCTCTCCCTACTACAGCATGGCCCCTTTTTCCTATACCCCTTTTCCCCAACCACAGCACCCAAATTAACAGCCACTGTTCCCCCAACACCCATAACAGTCACTATTCCCTGTACACACTACAGACCTAATCCCCTCATACACTTTCTACGACCCTAATCCCCCCCTTCTAAATACACAACAGCTTAAATTCCCCCATACACACTCTGCAGCCCTATTTTTCATCCCAAATCACACCCTATAGGGCCTATAATGCTGGTATCCTCTACAACAAACCCACAAAAAGGCTCTATCATCCCTAAAACACACACTGCAGGAACTATCCCCCCTAACTTACACTACAGCACATATTCACAAACATCCACAATTTACATACTCACACACATACAATACTGCAAACAGCCCCATCCACACACAACCTGCAACCACACAAACAGAATCTCCCCCACTCTCACAACCCTATAAACAGCTTCCCCCACAACACGACCCAACAAGCAGAATCCCCCCCACACACAAAAACCCTGCAAGCAGCATGCACAGACACAAGCAGCACACCCTCACAAATGCAACACAACAAGCAGCCACCTCACACATGCAACCCCACAAACAGCATCTTGATAAATGTTGCATTAACGCATCCAAATGCCTAAACGTTTGCATATATGTATGTGTCAACTGGCCCTGGGGCAGCAGGGAGGGCAAATCTAGCTTGATTTTCCAACATCTTAATGTTGACAAATGAAATAAAGCCGAATAGTATAAAAACATTCCTTCACAGAGTATAGATAAAACACGCTAAATAAAACAACTAACCAGGCATAGACAATATAAATAAAGAAATACATACATTTTATAACATTCTCTACTCTGAAAAACATTTCATCCAGTATTATAAAATAGATTGTGTTAGTCTTACAGCCAAATAGCTAGCTTTTCTTCTTACACCATAAACTCAACTCAACTGTGGAGTTATATAAATATACTTACACTAATGCTACTTACAATAATGCATAACCGTAATAATAGTATACAAAAATGTACAATGCATAAAAATTATACAAAGTATTTAAAGCTGTTAATGTCTGGTTTCTGCACATGGGACATACAGACTTTTCTACACATTTTGCACATATTTAGAAACAACACAGCATTTTTTGATTAACTGTCAGAACAAATCTTACTCGAGCCACTGTGTGAGCAGTTTGTAGGCAAATCCTTTCAAATACAATGGAGAGGTAATAAGAGAGGTGGCATTATTTGATTGCACTAACAGTATGTCAGCGACATTTAGGGGTGGCACCCATTTCCCAAATGAACAATGGCATCTTGAAGAGATGTCACGAATAGTTCACCAGCAAATAGTTCATGGCGAACATAGCTTGTTCGCGTTCGCCACAGACGGTGAACATATGCAATGTTCGGTCCGCCCCCTATTCGTCATCATTGAGTAAACTTTGACCCTGTACCTCACAGTCAGCAGACACATTCCAGCCAATCAGCAGCAGACCCTCCCTCCCAGACCCTCCCACCTCCTGGACAGAATCCATTTTAGATTCATTCGCAAGCCGCATTCTTTTTTTTTTTTTTTTTTTTTTTAGACAGAAGTGTGTTATATTTGAGCATGCTAGGCTGAACGTGCGTATACCATGGCTAGTTGCACTGAGGGTATGAGTATGTAGCAGTACATTGTTGTGAAAGATGGCTGTCATGTTTAGGGTGTAGCTTGCACGTTATCAACTGTGTATTTATATCAGCAGCTCCACCACTAGTTATAAATCAAGTGTGAGTCGCCCCATGAGATGAGACTAGTGAATAACATAATACATGAACGGTTAAGGTAAAGGCATGTAAGGAACTACGACAATAAACTCTTTAGGAGGTGAAATAATGACATGTTTAAACGCTTGCTACTTTACGATTAGTTAATGTGCAGAGAGCAGTTCATGTGATCAAAGGCATGGTGCGGAGGATCGGCTATAGTGGGACATGTTTGGCAGGCTGCTGTTTACTGCTTGTGCTCATCCGATCCCTTATGGGCACCAGGTGCAGACCCTGGGAGTCCCTGATACCTGGAACAACAAAGGCAAGTCTCTGGCTGAGTGCTGGGTTCGCGGCTTGAGGTGGTGGAAGCTTGTTTTGTCGGGTGGTCGGATCTGTCCCGGTGGTGCTTCACGTCCGGTGCGGGATTGTGTTGGCTTAAGGTGGAGGCGAGTGCTTGACGTGGGGCAGGCTCTGCATTTCTGTTTGTGCCTCTGGTCCCGTCTTCGACGCCTTTTGCGTTGGTGGATTTTATTTGGGACTGCTTCGCTTAGCTGTGGTGGAGCGTGTTGGGGCTGTGGTGGAGCTTGTTGGGGCTTCCTGCTTGTTATTTGCTTCTAAAATTGATTAAAGAGTCTGTACAGCTTAGACTCAATATCCTGCCATGCTTTGATGGTACCAGGAGGACATGCGGCTGCCGCCATATTGGGAGAGTCGCAGATGAGTATGTCAGCCTGGGCGGACGTCCTAAAGCAGGCCAGGAAGGTGTGTGGCCATTTCAGGCGTTCCTACATGGCCATGGCGCACTTTTCAGATATCCAGCGGCGAAACAACATGCCAGTGAGGCGCTTGATTTGCGACAGCCCGACACGTTGGAATTCAACACTCCTAATGTTCGACCACCTGCTCCAACAAGAAAAAGCCGTTAACGACTATTTGTATGACCGGGGTGCTAGGACAGCCTCTGCGGAGCTGGGAATTTTTTTGTCACGTTACTGGACGCTCATGCGCAATGCCTGTAGGCCTGTAGGAGGTGACAAACCTAGTCGCACCGAAGGCACCATCAGCGACATCATACCATTTGTTTTCTTCCTGGAGCGTGCCCTGCGAAGAGTGCTGGATCAGGCCGTAGATGAGCGTGAAGAGGAAGAGTAAGAGTTGTGGTCACCATCACCACCAGAAACAGCCTTATCAGCATCGCTGGAAGAGGATTTTGAGGAAGAGGAATCAGAGGAGGAATGTGGCTTTGAGGAGGAGGAGGAAGACCAACCACAACAGGCATCCCAGGGTGCTCGTTGTCACCTATCTGGTACCCGTGTATGTGGCTGGGGGGAAGAACATACCTTCAGTGAGATCACTGAGGACGAGGAACGGGACATGAGTAGCTCGGCATCCAACCTTGTGCAAATGGGGTCTTTCATGCTGTCATGACTGTTGAGGGACCCTCGTACAAAAAGGCTGAAGGAGAACGACCTGTACTGGGTGCAGGGACGTTTTTTGCCTTGAGCGGCATTTTCCAGGGGGTAGCAAAAAATGCCGCCCCCAAATGCCCAGGGCAAATGCCTTGTTAGCCTTGCGGCTAACTGACATGCCGGCCGGGCGTGCAGGCTGCTGTGCGCTGGCGGGCAGCGGGCGAGGGAGCTCTTCCTCTGAGCTGTCTGCTCAGCTCCCTCGCACGCCACAAAGTGAGGCTGGGAGGCGGAATATGACGTCATATTCCGGCTCCCAGCCTCACTCTGCGGGCGGCGCGCGAGGGAGCTGAGCAGACAGCTCAGAGGAAGAGCTCCCTCGCCAGCCGCCAGCGCAAAGCAGCCCAGAAGATAGCCCACTAGTGCCGCCCGCCCAGCAGCCACTGGACCACTAGGGAGAAATAGACCCCCCCCCCCAGCATTCCCAAAGGTAAGGAGGCTGGGGGGGGGTTTAAAAAATATATATATATATGTTAATGTTAGTGTGTGTCTGGGGGAGGGCGCCTGAGTTTTGTCCTGCCTAGGGCAGCACAAAACCAGGATACACCACTGACTGGGTGTCCACGCTACTAGACCCCCGGTATAAGCAGAAAGTGCCTGAAATGTTACCGAATTACCGCAAGTCGGAAAGGATGCCGCAGCTCCAAAATAAATTAAAAAGTATGCTTTACACAGCGGATAAGGGTGATGTCACAGCACAACAGGAATCTAACAGGGGAAGAGGTGAAAGTAATCCCCCCCCTCCCACGACCACGCCGGCAAGGACAGAATGCTTTACAGACGTGTTGTTGATGGAGGACATGCAGAGCTTTTTAAGTCCTACGCATCGCCACAGCCCTTCAGGGTCCACCCTCAGAGAACGACTCGACCGACAGGTAGCAGACTACCTCGCCTTAACTGCAGATATCGACACTCTGAGGAGCGATGAACCCCTTGACTACTGGGTGTGCAGGCTTGACCTGTGGCCTGAGCTATCCCAATTTGCGATAGAACTTCTGGCCTGCCCCGCTTCAAGTGTCCTGTCAGAAAGGACCTTCAGTGCAGCAGGAGGTATTGTCATTGAGAAGAGAAGTTGCCTAGGTCAAAAAAGTCTAGATTACCTCATCTTTATTAAGATGAATGAGGGATGGATCCCGAAGGGACTGACAGTGGGCGATACATTCGACTAAAAAAGGCCTGATGAGGGGGATGTAACAGGGATTAAACTGATAAGAATAGTACTACCACCACTCCTATCTGGTGGCACATTAGATTGCACATGCAGTGCCCCAAATTTGAAGTAGGAGGACCGACCAAGCATCTTTTTCCATCTCCCGGTTCCTAAAATCGATGCCATATACACGTCCCCTGATAGGGGACGTAACAGGGATTAAACTGATAAGGATAGTACTACTTAACACACCTTATAAGGCAGAGAGAGGCAACGCAGAGAGAGGAATCTGAAGAAGAGGAGTCAGAGGAGGAAGGTGGCTTTGAGGAGGTGGAAGACCAAACACAGCAGGCGTCCCAGGGGTCTTGTTGTCACCTTTCGGGGACCCTTTGTGTTGTACGTGGCTGGGTGGAGGAAGAGACCTTCAATGACATCAGTGAGGACAAGGAACGGGACATGGCTAGCTTGGAATCCAACCTTGTGCAAATGGGGAGTTTGCGGTTGTGCAAATGGACTGTTTGCGGTTGTTTGCGGTTGTTAAACGGGGATTTTGGTCTGTCACTGTGAAGCGGGCGTAACCCTTACACTACCTGATCGATACAACATCATACCTGATGTTTTCAAGCAAGTTATTCCAAACAATTTAGGAATGTTAGGTGATTTATGCCCTTTATGGATTAAAACCAGACTCTGCATCAACTATGTAATTGTCCATGGGAGTTTTGCCATGGATCCCCCTCCGGCATGCCACAGTCCAGGTGTTAGTCCCCTTGAAACTACTTTCCCATCACTATTGTGGCCAGAAAGAGTCCCTGTGGGTTTTAAAATTCGCCTGCCTATTGAAGTCTATGGCGGTTCGCCCGGTTCGCCCGTTCACGAACATTTGCGGAAATTCGCGTTCGCCATTTGCGAACGGAAAAAATTATGTTCGTGACATCTCTAGCGTCTTGTAGTAGGTTTTCTTTCGGAGCGTAGTTTAAAAATTACGTTTTCCAGCTTGCAGTTTGAATATCCCATATTTCAGAGTATAATTTATATACCCCAACTCTTGTCCCAAAGTGCAACTTAAATACCCCAAGTTATCTTTATATTTTATTAAGCTACTTTGGCCTAGAATCTATGATACACTTTTAATTTCCGTCAATTCCAATTTAGTAAATAACCTTGATATAGTTACATTCTAATTGTATAAATGATTATACAAGGGGTATTCAAAGTGTCCCGTGAAAGTTTGCAGGTTACATTTGTCCTCTAAAAGGTAACGAGTAAGGGATATGGTTAACAGAGAAGGCAATGACTGTAGAAAATAGACTTAGCAACAATGCACAATGTCAGTAAGCAGCTGTAAAGGCCAGAAAGTTGTTGTAATATATATTTAAAAAAAAGGAACTGTGACTCCTCTGCCAAGTAGAATTGTGTTAATTAACTCTATAATCTTCTACCGAGATCAGTTTGTACCCGATACAAACCCCACAAAAGGTTACATATTAAGAACACGAGTAAAGAAATCACCATGGAAACAATACTATTTTAACAATATAACATAGAATATTCTTGTTAAGGCTTCCACTTTTATAATTTTATCTCAGAATTTATCTTTATTAATAATCCATACCTTTATCATATCACTGCTTTTCAAGGTTATTACAAAATACCCAAATGAATAATTATTATCTTCCTGTAAATGTCGTGACACTCAGAACACAAAATAGCAGGGAATGCACAAAATCTGTAGCTTGGTTGTGCATATTATGCCCCATACTGTGAGGAGAGTCTCAGGACCTGCTGTGAAGTCTAGCTATCCATGACATTCTCCAGTTATCTTGTGAAATCATGTCATTCTCCGGCCAATACAAATAGAGTAAAATCAACCAGGGCTCAAAATACCATTTAATTATATCACAGGTAAGTAAATTCCCTTTCTTTATAGGGAAATATATCTTCTCCTTCAGAATGTTTTTAAATTCTGCAGTTTTATTCTCTCATGGCGTTTTACTATGCAGATATTGATGTGATTAATGTGTAATAAACTGACCTCTGAAAGAAAGAAGGTAGAAGAGATATAGGGAGGAAGAGAGAACGGAGAAATAAAGAGAGAGAGAGAGCGCAATAGAACATATAACAGAAAGAGAAAAACTGAAAGGGAGAGCAAAAGTGAGAGGGAGCAGAGGACATGAGAGGAATGAAGAGCTCAGTGAGAGGCAAAGTGGTGGAATCGAGAGATCGGGAAAAAGCAAGAAAAAAAAAGAGAGATGGGAGGGGAAGTAGGAAGAATCATGTTCTGTGTCTGGGGAGACAATGTGTCCATAGTTTAGTTGTTATTATCATTATTTTTTTTTTATGCTTTACCTAAAAAAATATATATATATATAAACTTGAGATAAAGAGGGCCTGGGTCAAACAAGCTTACAATCTATAGGGATTTACATCGTTAATTGTCTTGCCGAGAAATTTGCTAACGAGGAGGCCTGAGCAGGATTTAACCCTGGGATCTCCAGTTCTAATCCAGTAACATTTCCACTGCTCTAACTAGCTGATATAGGTCTTGGTTTTATCATATCAAATAAACTTTTCAAATAATGTAATATCTTGAAAAATATGTTAATAGCTTTATTTGTTCTATATGTTGGTATATCATTTTATATATAGAGAAAGATTAGACTAAGCCTGCAAAAAAACAAGATCAATACTTATCCCATTACCCTTGTTTGAATTAACTAAACATGTATTAGGCTAGGTGTCTTGATTAAAAACACAAACGTCATTGAATACCTTTGAATAAATATAATCCCTATAAATAAATGTGCTTGGAAAATGAAAAAGTAAAGTAAATATACAAGTAAATTTACTTAACTTTTTCGTTTTTCAAGCACATTTATTTTGACACTTTCACTACATTTATTATCTTTTTGAGTGTGATTTCTTTACCCGTATAGGGATTCACCTAGCCTAAAACCTGTTTAGTTAATTCAAATAAGTGTAATAGGATTAGTATTGGTCTTGTTTCTTGCAAGCCTAATCTAATCTTTCTCAGCATCTTCATTTTGTGGTTATGCCCTCTCGCTAAGTCTGTCTATCTTTGCATCTTTTTATATATATATTATATACTTTTTGATTTTTTTTATAGTTTGAAAAGAAAAATCATTGGAAAAGTTTATCCCTAAATATTAAATCCAGGTTATAATAAGTTAATACATTATTGTGATTTCTTATTGTATTGAGCAGTTATTCTTTCAATGTTTTTAGTTCATTGCTTAAAATAAAGAAATATCAGAACCATTATGTACATATATTATTTATATACACTCACATAGTGTAATACACAACCTTTGCAAACATACACAGCAATACCGAATATTGATATTTGTTTTCTATACCAGCGATGGCGAATCTATGGCACGTGTACCCTATGGCAGCGATGGAGCATCTATGGCACAGCTGGCACGCCGAGCCCTCTCTGTGGGCACGCAGCCATAGGTCGCCGGTAGGGTACCCACGTGTGCCGGATCGCCTGGGACAGCCCCACATTTTGAGAGTCTGTCCTGGGTCCTCATTCTGGGATAATGTAGTGTCCCTGAATGAGCTGAGCTGCACCGCCGCCAGTATGTCTGTCTGTGTGTGTGTCAGTATGTATATGTGTGTGTCAGTATGTCTGTCTGTGTGTGTGTGTCAGTATGTCTGCCTGTGTGTGTCAGTATGCCTGTGTGTGTGTATGTGTGTGTGTGTCAGTATATCTGTGTGTGTGCGTGCGTGTGTGTGTGTGTCAATATGTCTGTGTGTGTGTCAGTATGTATGTCAGTGCGTGTCAGTGCATGTCAGTATGTCTGTCAGTGTGTGTGTTAGTATGTCTGTCTGTGTATGTGTCAGTATGTCTGCCTGTGTGTGTCAGTATGCCTGTGTGTGTGTGTATGTGTGTGTGTGTCTCAGTATATCTATGTGTGTGTGTGTGTGTGCGTGTGTGTGTCAATATGTCTGTGTGTGTGTGTCAGTATGTCTGTCAGTGCATGTCAGTATGTCTGTCAGTGTGTGTTAGTATGTCTGTGTGTGTGTCAATATATCTGTGTGTGTCGGTATGTCTGTGTGTCAGTATGCCTGTGCGTGTGTGTGTCAGTATGTCTGTCAGTGTGTCTGTCAGTGTGTGTATTAATATGTCTGTCAGTGTGTGTGTGTGTGTGTGTGTGTGTGTGTGTCAGTATGTCTGTCAGTGTGCTTCAGTATGTCTGTCAGTGTGTGTCAGTTTGTCTGACTATATATGTGCCAGTATATCTTGGTGTATGTGTTAGTGTGTATATATGCATGTGTGTATCTGTATAAAGTCTGTGTGTGTGTGTGTATCTGTATGTTGTCTTTGTGTATTTCGGTGTATCTATGTGTGTGTCTGTGTATTTGCATGTGTGTCAGGTTGTGTATCTGTGTGTCAGTGTGTATATGTGTCTGTATATCTACATGTGTGCCAGTGTGCATATCTTTGTGTCTGTATGTGTTTCAGTGTGTATATATATATATATGTGTGTGTGTGTGTACATGTGTCTACATCTCAGCATTCACACACTAATACTACACACAAATACACTCCTGCATTCAAACTTCAACACTATGTACAAATACACATCTGTGTTACACACCAAAATTATATGTAAATACAGCCCTGCATTCAAAAAAACAACACTACACATAAATACATGCTTGCAGTCACACCAACACACATACAAACATATTCCATACAAAAACCTGTTTACATTCAAACACACAAAAACTGCTTAGTGCTAAAAACAAACCTCAAACATGGGTAAATATTAGAGTCCGAGCTGTCAATGTATTTCTGGAGTTACACGACAGATGGGTATCCACCTTTTAATGCACCTCTCTGGTTTAGGTCCGCCAATGCGTTGGGGTGAAGGACGTGATTGCCCACCTTAGGACGGGGGACAAGGTCCAGGGGGACAGAGCAAAGGCTTTGCCAAGGGTCCAGTCAATATTAAAGACGGCCCTGCTCCCAGCATACAGTCATGACAAGACACTGAAGAAGCAACTGAGAGAATAACAGGAGGCAGGAGAGAGAGCTCTGCAGCTTCTCCTTCTCCTATCATCATAAGCCATCCCCAGGAATTAACCTCCCTGTAAACAAAAGGTATGGGAGCAGAGGATGGTTAACAAATGTAAATTGCAATTTGTGTGTTTCCTCATGTTTAGGTATGTGTGTATCTGTGTGTGTCAGTGAGTATCTGTGTGTCTCAGTGAGTATCTGTGTGTGTGTGTGTGTGTGTGTGTGTGTGTGTATCTGTGAGTGTCAGTGTATATATGTGAGTGTGTGTGTATCTGTGAGTGTCAGTATATATATGTGAGTGTCTGTGTATCTGTGAGTGTCAGTGTGTATCTGTGAGTATGTGTTTGTCTAAGTAGCCAGTTAATGTTTGTAGAAATACTGAAAAATGCACTGGCAGATGTGTTTTTGCCAGTCTCAAGTATAAATGTGATGAAATGCACTTGTGAAAGTAAGTGTCCCTGAATGGCAGTGTCAGGATCGGGACAGGGATCCAACACGCAGAGTACAAAGAGTGGAAAGGTACGTATACCGGGCCTTAGAATGGCCGGACTAACGTACCGAGAGTAATAGAGAATAGTCAGAGACAAGCCGAGGTCGAGGGAACGAGAAGACAGATAAGCGAGAGACAAGCCGGGTCAAGGGAGAACAGAGAAGCAGGGAAGTACAACAAGCCGAGTCAAAACCAAATAGAGCAAACTAGAATACCAGAGCACTGAGTGACTAGACAAGCTAGAACCACGACAGGGCAATGAGCTGAAGAGAGAAGTAAGCTTAAATACCCTGGCTCCGGATGGTAAGCACGCCTCTGACAAGTGCCGATTGGATATCGGACACTTGAGTGACAGGTCGCTCGTGATAGCGTCATGACGTCACGTATTGAGCGTCCTGCTAGAAAAGGACGTGGATTCCTCGCGGCCGATGTTTAAGTGGCTGGATGAACCGCGAGGAACGGAGGAAACAGCTTGCCTGGACGGATAAACCATCAAGTCTCTACCTCCCTTAGAGGTAGAGGCCTCAGGTACCCTGACAGTACCCCCCCTCTCAGATACGCCCACCGGGCGGAAGGAACCGGGGCGAGATGGGAAGCGGAGGTGAAATGCTCTGCGAAGGCGAGAAGCATGAACGTCCTCCTGAGGTACCCAACTCCTCTCCTCAGGACCATATCCCCTCCAGTTGACCAGATATTGCAATTTTCCCCTTGAAAATCTGGAATCAACGATGGAGCTGACCTCGTACTCCTCCCGACCCTCCACCTGAACAGGACGAGGCGAGGAGACCTTAGAGGAGAATTTGTTGCAAATAAGAGGTTTCAACAAGGAGACATGAAAAGAGTTAGGAATGCGTAAGGCAGGTGGTAGAGCAAGGCGATACGCAACCGGATTGATACGAGTGAGAACCCTGTAAGGGCCTATGTAGCGAGGAGCAAATTTCATAGATGGAACTTTTAGTCGAATATTCTTAGTACTTAACCATACCCTATCCCCAGGAACAAAAACAGGAGCCGCTCTTCTATGCTTGTCAGCGTGTTTCTTGAACAACGAGGAACTATGTAACAGAATTTGCCGAGTCTGATCCCATAATTTCTTCAGGTTGGCGACATGATCATCAACCGACGGTATCCCCTGAGAAGAGGAAACCGAAGGAAAAATCGAAGGATGAAAGCCATAGTTCATGAAGAAAGGGCTAGAGCGAGTTGAATCGCAAACAAGGTTATTGTGTGCGAACTCCGCCCAAGGAATCAGACCGACCCAATCGTCCTGGTGTTCGGAAACAAAGCAACGCAGATACTGTTCGATCTTTTGATTGGTACGTTCAGCAGCTCCGTTAGACTGAGGGTGATAGGCCGAGGAGAAGTTCAATTTGATGCCCATTTGAGAACAAAAGGATCTCCAGAAACGTGAGACAAATTGAGAGCCTCTATCAGAAACAATCTCCGAAGGAATCCCATGTAGGCGAAAAACCTCTCTTGCAAAAATCTCCGCCAATTCAGGAGAAGTCGGAAGTTTAGGTAATGGCACGAAATGGGCCATCTTAGTAAATCTATCCACCACCGTGAGAATAACAGTCTGTCTCTTGGAAGCAGGCAAATCAACGATAAAGTCTATGGACAAACAGGACCAAGGTTTCTCAGGAATGTCCAAGGGGTGTAAGAGGCCACATGGAGATGCATGAGGTAGTTTAGTCTTGGCACAAGTTTCACAAGCTGCGACGAACTCCTCAATATCTTTTCGAAGTGAAGACCACCAGAAATCCTTGGATATCAAAGAGTATGTCTTGCGAATACCAGGATGACCAGCTATTTTACTTTCGTGAAAACATTGTAAGAGCTCCAGTTGAAGTTCAGGAGGAACAAAGTTTCTTCCCTCAGGAGTGTTTCCGGGAGCTAGATGTTGTGACTTCAAGATCTGGTCAAGTAGCGGAGAATGAATTTTGAGACTGGTATTAGCAATAATATTGCATTTGGGTACAATGGAGGACATAAGTGGTTCAACTGAAGCAGAGGGCTCATATTGGCGAGATAGCGCATCGGCTTTAGAATTCTTTGACCCAGGTCTGTAAGTCAGAACGTAATTGAAATGGGTAAGAAACAACGACCAACGAGCCTGCCTGGAGGACAACCGCTTAGCCTCTCCGATATAAGACAAATTTTTGTGGTCAGTTAGAATGGTAACAGGATGTAATGTACCTTCCAATAAATGTCTCCACTCTTTCAAAGCCTTGATAACCGCTAGTAATTCTCTGTCACCAATGTCATATCTGCTTTCAGTACCGGTCAATTTTTTAGAGAAAAATCCACATGGATGTAATGGTTTATCAACCCCCAACCTTTGAGATAGGACAGCACCTAAACCAGTCTCTGATGCGTCTACCTCAAGTAGAAAAGGCAGAGAAGTGTCGGGGTGAACTAAAATTGGAGCGGAAGCGAAAAGCTCCTTGAGAGTTTTGAACGCAAGGAGAGCTTCAGTAGTCCAATTCTTAGTATCAGCCCCCTGTTTGGTCATATTAGTGATAGGTGCGATAATGGAAGAATAGCCCTTAATAAAGCGCCTATAATAATTAGAAAAACCAATAAATCTCTGTACGGCTTTAAGACCTTTGGGTAAAGGCCACTCTAGAATGGATTGGAGCTTATCCGGATCCATCTTAAATCCCTCCCCAGAGATCACATAGCCGAGAAAGGTTACCTGGGTTTGATCAAAGCTACATTTCTCCAACTTGCAGTACAAGCCATGCTGGAGAAGCTTGTGCAAAACCCTCCTGACTTGCTTGTGATGAGTCTCAATCTCACTAGAATGAATGAGTATATCATCTAGGTATACAATGACGCACTCTTGCTGAAATTCCCTAAGAACCTCATTTATCAGATCCTGGAATACAGCTGGCGCATTGCATAACCCAAAAGGCATAACAGTATATTCATAGTGACCATATCGAGTATTGAATGCCGTCATCCACTCATGTCCCTGCTGGATTCTCACCAAGTTATATGCCCCTCTGAGGTCTAACTTGGTGAAAATTGTAGAGCCCTTCAAACGATCGAAGAGTTCGGTGATCAAGGGAATCGGGTAGGCATTTTTAATGGTTATCTTATTCAAGCCTCGATAATCAATACAAGGTCTCAAAGAACCATCTTTCTTTTTAACAAAAAAAAATCCAGCCCCGGCAGGGGAGGAGGACCTCCTGATGAATCCCTTGTCTAAATTCTCGTGAATATACTCCTCTAGAACTGAGTTCTCTTTTGTAGATAATGGGTATACATGACCTCTGGGAGGCATGGTACCAGGGAGTAGATTAATTTTGCAATCAAAGGACCTGTGAGGAGGTAAGGTATCGGCTTTCTTTTTGTCAAATACTGCCTTTAAATCTAGATACTGAGGCGGAATTTGTGTCTCTGTAGGATTGTCAGAGGTAGTCGATGTGTTAGTTAATCCGAGAGGTAAGACCTTCCGCAAGCATTTTTCTTGACAATTCTCTCCCCACGAAACTATCTCCCCTGACTCCCAATTAATAATAGGGTTGTGTCTCCTCAACCAGGAGTACCCCAGGACTATGGGAATAGACGGAGAAGAAATGAGCATTAAGGATATATCCTCTTTATGTAGGATGCCAACAGTTAAGTTAATCGGTATGGTCTCATGGAAAATAACAGGCTCAAGTAACGGTCTACCATCGATGGCCTCAACAGCCAGTGGTGTCTCTTTTAACTGGGATGGGATAGCATGCTTGGCAACAAAACCCTGATCTATAAAGCTCTCAGCAGCTCCAGAATCGATTAGTGCCATAGTCTTTACTACTCCCTTCTCCCACCTCAAAGAAACGGGTAACAGAAGCCTGAACTCTTTGTAGTTGTGAATAGAGGACAAAGTAGAAACACCCAAGGCCTGTCCTCTAGAGAAACTTAGGTGCGAGCGTTTCCCGAACGATTAGGACAATTTAGGCGTAAATGTCCTCTGACTCCACAATACATACATAAACCCTCCCTTCTTCTGTACTGTCTCTCTCTCTCTGTGAGATGAGTACTGCCTATCTGCATAGGTTCAGAAATACGTAAGTCCTCGAACTCAGAATTTTGAAAGGTAGGTGCTAGTTTAAAGGAGGGTCTACGGGTCCTATCTCGAGTGTTCTGCCTCTCTCTTATGCGTTCATCAATACGAGATATAAAAGAAATTAAATCCTCCAAATTCTCAGGGAGTTCTCTAGTAGCGACCTCGTCAAGAATTACATCTGATAACCCATTCAGAAACACATCTATATAAGCCTGTTCGTTCCACTTAACTTCTGCCGCCAAGGACCTGAACTCTAGTGCATAGTCCACAAGTGTTCGATTGTCTTGTCTAAGGCGCAACAGTAATCTAGCTGCATTGACCTTTCTACCAGGAGGGTCAAAAGTTCTTCTAAACGCAGCTACAAAGGCATTATAATTATAGACTAGTGGATTATCATTCTCCCATAAAGGATTGGCCCATCTCAGAGCTTTCTCAATGAGTAAAGTAATAACAAATCCAACCTTCGCTCTATCTGTAGGATAAGATCGGGGTTGTAATTCGAAATGGATGCTAATCTGGTTCAGAAAACCACGGCACTTCTCCGGTGACCCGCCATAACGTACTGGTGGGGTAATACGGGAAGAAGCACCTACAGTGGCTACCTCTAGACCTGAGACTGCAGGAGAAATAGAAGGAGTACGTGTCTCCTCAGGTGGGTTACTAGCACGAGACAAAAGTGCCTGTAGTGCTAGAGCCATCTGATCCATCCTATGCTCCATGGCGTCAAACCTGGGATTAGAAGAACCAAGCTGACTGTTTGTACCTGCAGGATCCATTGGCCCTGTCGTAATGTCAGGATCGGGACAGGGATCCAACACGCAGAGTACAAAGAGTGGAAAGGTACGTATACCGGGCCTTAGAATGGCCGGACTAACGTACCGAGAGTAATAGAGAATAGTCAGAGACAAGCCGAGGTCGAGGGAACGAGAAGACAGATAAGCGAGAGACAAGCCGGGTCAAGGGAGAACAGAGAAGCAGGGAAGTACAACAAGCCGAGTCAAAACCAAATAGAGCAAACTAGAATACCAGAGCACTGAGTGACTAGACAAGCTAGAACCACGACAGGGCAATGAGCTGAAGAGAGAAGTAAGCTTAAATACCCTGGCTCCGGATGGTAAGCACGCCTCTGACAAGTGCCGATTGGATATCGGACACTTGAGTGACAGGTCGCTCGTGATAGCGTCATGACGTCACGTATTGAGCGTCCTGCTAGAAAAGGACGTGGATTCCTCGCGGCCGATGTTTAAGTGGCTGGATGAACCGCGAGGAACGGAGGAAACAGCTTGCCTGGACGGATAAACCATCAAGTCTCTACCTCCCTTAGAGGTAGAGGCCTCAGGTACCCTGACAGGCAGTTAGGAAATTTGGTCACCCGAGTTGCTGGGGGGGGAAGGTTCATTGGCGCCGGCCGGAAGCCTTAGGCCCCCCGGCGGGAATGTAGAGTAGGCACATGCCTGCCCAAAATGGCAGGCACCTACTCTGCTTTCGTATCGTTGGTGGGAGGGTGGGTGGGTGGGATGGAGGGCAACTGTATGAGTTGTTTTTCTAAACTTAAACCTCAGTATTCAGGTTTACTTGCCGTGTTGGCACTTTGAGGAAAAAAAGTTGGTTTGTACTTCGGTTTGGCTACTCGGGCTCAAAAATGTTCGCCATCACTGCTCTATACATTCATATAGTATACACATCTTTTTTTATATATATTTATATATAAAAAGAAAAGCACAAGACACATATACACAATATGCAACATGTATAAACTCACTTATATAAGCTTTTTATGTAAACCTAGCGCAATAGTTTACTACACAATTACCTACACACAAACAGAAACAGACAAAATTAATGCACAGATACTTTAAAACACTTCTGAAATTGTCAGATATTGGAGGTAAATTGTAAGTCAGCCGGCAGCCTCTTTCAGTCTCTTTAAGATAACACTTACATATGTATTGCAAAAAAATGTATTCAAAGAGTTTAATTCACTCATCTCTGTGAAATATTTGAAATGATTCAATTATATGTCGTTGTGACAGCGTGAGCGCACACTCAGTCCCTGGCTTCACTCTAAACCCATTATGCCTAAAGAGAATATTTGGGTTTAGATTGAGCAATTGCAAATTGTTGGTAAAATGAGCCTGAACCCATTTACTGGGGGGAGAGAGAAAGAAGGGGCACAGATTCCCATTTCCAAACCACAGAAAGGAGATGAAATTCTTTCATTTGACATAAAAAGATGAATTTGGAAAATTAGTTTCAGGTATTTTTTATTTCAAATCTCTTCCTTTGCAAATCACTTAGAAACTAATTTTGTGGGGGGAGATTTGCATTCAAACTTTAACATAAAATGGGAAAGAACTTAGAAGTATATGGTATTTTTCTTACTTTTCATGTATTTACAAAGGCGTAAGTTGTGTTCTTTTTTTCTTAGTAGCGTAGTTTTAACAAATTAATTTACAGAAAAAATGATAAACCATGAACAAAAATGAACAAAAAGGGTATTCATTAAATATGACAAGGGAATTTAAAAATCTAGGTCAAAACAATTGAAAAGTACATGCAATTATGGCTTGCATTTTGGAATTAATTTATAAATTTTCTCTAAAAATCACCAATTAGTAAATAGTCCCGGAAGCCTTAAAGGAACACTATAGCATTAGGAATACAGACCTGGACATCTCTGACGGTGACAGCGCAACTACTTCCTCCCAGTTACCAGAGAGAGTCACGCGGGAGCACAGAGAGAAGTCACAGAGAGAAAGGAACAGCCCCAGACTCCCATCATCATCAGCCACCCTCCGGCACCCAAAATGTATGGAAACAGGAGGGTAACAAAAATGGAAATAATGACTCTTGTGTATCAGTGTGTGTATCTGTAAGAGTGTATGTGTATCTGTATATGTGTCAGTATGTGTGTGTATCTGTGTGTGTGTGTGTGTGTCAGTGTGTATGTGTGTGTCTGTGTGTGTGTGTTATTTTGCATGTGTATCTATGTCAGTATATGTGTGTATCTGTGTGTCTCAGTGTGTATGCATATCTGTGCCAATATGTGTTTATCTATTTCCCCAACGGGGTGTTACACCCCTCACCACCTAGTGCCGCGCCTAGTAATACTCCAGTTGGTCCCAGTTTCAACTCTAAAAAATGATGGTTAGCCTACCCATAGAGGAGCATGGGGGATTGAAGAGCATGCAAAAGAGCACCGCAAGCACATCCAAATGCTTTTCAGGTGAACATATTGTAGAAGAAGTGTGCTTAACCCTGCAATGCAAACACAACCGTTTCTACAATAAAATATTTTACATCGAGGGGTTAAAAGGCCAGGGCCTCTGCACCCAGGTCACGTCAATGAGGAGGATTGGTCTGGGTGACTTTAAACGTACTTTAAACTCTGAAAACCTCAAACTCAAGTTTACTTTAGATTGTACTATCGAATCTGGACAACTGAACCAAAAATGAATGAAGCTAAACATTTCCAAAACTGCAAGGGATCAATATGGAAGCCTAAGGTAGCAGTTATTTCACTCTTTCGGTTTCACTCACACACACATCTGAACTAAGATTATTTTTAAACAGAATGTTTTTTTAACTAGTTTTAAATATCCATTTAGTTCATAGATGGAATCAAATTCTGGGAATAAAACTGTGACTTGGAATTAAATGTCACAGATGCAAATACGCAGCCAGCTTTTGAGAACACTAATTAACTTCTTCGTTTCTGATAAGATCTCTGTCAGGAAAATGTTAATAAAAAAATATCTGACTGCGTTGACAAAGTTCAAAGGTGAATTATGGGCAGCCCGTGGATCGTGGAAACTCTGCATTGAATAGCACACTAATTTACAAATTGCAGTTTGTTTTTAACCTTATTACATAAAAACATTATGTCATTATGACATTGAATGCTAGTATGTGCCTGTCTATTCCGAACCCAAAATAAGCAGGCACTAAGCCAACACCAATTTTACAGATTCATAGATTATTAAGTCGCTATGTGGCAGACATAGCGGAGATGGACACTGTCCTAGCAGCTATGGGACTCCTAACCTCCTCGCCCACTACTACTTGGGATCCAGCTAATATTGTCCCATTTGTTCCAGCTTCCAGGCGTGCACCTGGGATGAAGACCACCTGAACGAGGACTGTTTTTATTATTTTATTTTATTTTATTTTATGCTGTTCTCATTTATTCATGTTCTTCTTTCTATTCTTACTAATATAAGTTGTATGCTGTTTCACACGCACAGGCCTATAATGATGCATACTCCAGGGTTACCTGCACGCATGAAGCAGGACCGTTACACGGCGGCCACCCTCCGCCGAAACCGGGCATAACCCGGACATGCTGGCTCCTTTCACTACCTATTTCCCCCCCCCCTGCTCCACTCTGTCTACCTCACAACGCGGTTACTAACAAGGAGCTGTTCAAATACCACACCAGGTTTCAGGTCAGTATCCTCCGTTCACTATAATTGCATGCGGCAGCCTAGGCTATGCACTTGCCCCTTCCTTCTAAATTGCCTTATAGACACCCACATGGCCTATAAATGGGGTTTCCCTGTATCCCAGCAAAAAAGGCATATGGACCTACTCCCCTACAGGGCACGGCCCCCCCTAGGCCTCGACACACATGAGACACAAGCGCACACCATGCCTCCACTTACATGCTCACACTAGATCACAAGCACTAATGCCAAAACTAATCCTACGACCAGATCGGAAACTACTCTTTTCACACATTAACATTAACTCTACGTTAATTTTGTTTACCAATTAAAAAAATTGTGCCGTTACTAAATATACCATGCTGTTGCTATACTTTATTGCTAATGAGCTTGTTATAGCTGTCATGGCTATCCAAGCATGTTGTTAATACGTGCACAACAAAAGTAAAGAATGTAAAAAAAAATTTTCAAAAAATTGTAAAAGTGAAAAAAATATATATATATCAAAATAGTGGAGTTTGAGAATGTTTCCACTCTATTTTAGTGTAAAATCTGCAACCCCTTGGCAATTTTACATATTTTTTTTTTTGTTTTCATTGAATCATCCTGTTTTCTTTAAATTTGAATATATATATTGTACTTTGTTACATCTACCAGCACAGGATATTAAAATGTATTTGCCTTTAAAATTCACAATTACAGCACATACCTGTGCAAGTATAAATAGAGAACAACTTTTTTAATTCTATCAATGGCGACTTGTGAAGTTTTAATATGGTGGGGAGCCAGACTGATCCCCCAGAATTTTACTTCTCCCTGTACTGTACAGATATACTCATACAATACAGAGAGATGTGCATAATACAGAGATGATCATGCAATAAAACAAGCATAGAGAAATCTATAAAATACATAGAGCGGAGTACAATACAGAGATAACCAGACCACAAACAGAGCTTTGACTAAATTGTATGCATACTTACATGTTAGTGTTTGCTAAGATTTTACAACTGTGTGAATGTGTAATGGTGTGGTTGTAAATCTAACTGTGAATTTATAATGGCATAGCTAAATATGCCGCATGGTATAACTGAGTTTGTAATCATCTAATTGTTTTATTTGGAGAAATTAAACAAAACAGAATCTTTCAAATAGATTAAGGGATCAAATAAGGTAGGTGACTAAAGGATATTCAATGGAAAGGAAAGTGGGGAGTGGGAAATACGGACTTCTAGTGTGAGAAAGCACATGGAACAGTCATCCAGTGGAAGCAGTAAAGGCTGACAGTGATATAGAAAGGGTAGTAGATAAATGGAATTGAATTCCAATGGAAGTAGTAAAATGCTGTCAGTGATATAGTAAGGGTAGTAGATACCTGGAAAGGCCTCCAGTGGAAGTAGTAAAATGCTAGATACCTGGAATGGCCTTCCAGTCAAACTAGTAAAATGCTGTCAGTGAAATAGTAAGGGTAGTAGATACCTGGAAAGGCCTTCCAGTGGACGTAGTAAAATGCTGTCAGTGATATAGTAAGGGTAGTAGATACCTGGAAAGGCCTTCCAGTGGACGTAGTAAAATGCTGACAGTGATATAGTAAGGGTAGTAGATACCTGGAAAGGCCTTCCAGTGGACGTAGTAAAATGCTGTCAGTGATATAGTAAGGGTAGTAGATACCTGGCATGGCCTCCAGTGGAAGTAGTAAAATGCTATCATTGATATAGTAAGGGTAGTAGATACCTGGAATGGCCTTCCAGTCAAACTAGGAAAATGCTATCAGTGATATAGTAAGGGTAGTAGATACCTGGAAAGGTCTTCCAGTGGACGTAGTAAAATGCTATCATTGACATAGTAAGGGTAGTAGATACCTGGAATGGCCTTCCAGTCAAACTAGTAAAATGCTATCAGTGATATAGTAAGGGTAGTAGATACCTGGAAAGGTCTTCCAGTGGACGTAGTAAAATGCTATCATTGATATAGTAAGGGTAGTAGATACCTGGAATGGCCTTCCAGTCAAACTAGTAAAATGCTATCAGTGATATAGTAAGGGTAGTAGATACCTGGAAAGGTCTTCCAGTGGACGTAGTAAAATGCTATCATTGATATAGTAAGGGTAGTAGATACCTGGAATGACCTTCCAGTCAAACTAGTAAAATGCTATCAGTGATATAGTAAGGGTAGTAGATACCTGGAAAGGTCTTCCAGTGGACATAGTAAAATGCTATCATTGATATAGTAAGGGTAGTAGATACCTGGAATGGCCTTCCAGTCAAACTAGTAAAATGCTATCAGTGATATAGTAAGCGTAGTAGATACCTGGCATGGCCTCCAGTGGAATCAAATTAATGACAATTTAGTGTGTGATAAATGTCCAAACTTGCATATTATGTGGGATTTATCATGGCACTAAGGGGAACTATTATTCCATTACAGTGAGCTTAGGGAGCAATCAGCAGGAGAACCAAATTAACCCCTCAACTTGTAGCACAATGGCTCACAATTGCTTTGCCTTGATGAATCTCCCCTTTTGTAGGGAATTTGGATATTTTATGCAATGCTATTCTCACTGCCTGATCTTGAATATTTTTTTTGTAAATACACGAATTGCAATTTCAGTTCCAATTCAGAGAAATTGCCCGATTTCGTTCTGTTCTAAAGGAACATTCAGAATTTTGAGAATAACACAATTTTTCTTTTCCTTTATCCTGGCTTTTTCCTCCCTTGTTCACTTTACCACTAGTCTTGCTGGCACATATCACGTGTTTGAAGAACACATTATGATAAATTTACTTTAAATCCAATTTCTCCTGATTTACATGGATCTAACAGTTTTTCAGCGTAATAAATACATCTTTTATTTCGCTTCACACATCTGTTTCTGCCACTGTCTGTGTGACAAAATTACTTTAATTACACCATCTGTTTGCGAGGTCTGTAAGTTATGTTTAGCATTGTTTAATTGTGTGTTATTTAATATAAATACATTTTTAATTGGACGTCATTCTATATATGGAGACTATGTGGGGTCAGGTCGTTGACTGGTTACAATAGATTTCATTTATTGGAATGAGAATACATTTAATTACAAGATTGCTTGTATTCACTGGTTTCCGGGTAAATTTATCATTTTGGGGTGAAAAGGCTGTATTAGTATACTGCATAATGAAGTTTTCTACAGATGGTCTGATTAATTGTTTAGATTTTTCTATTTGTGCATTTAAAGGAATATATTGTTGTAAAGATATTTTGAAGCCCAAGGGAAACTGGCAATCTATGCAGTTATGATTTAATCGCTCTAGAACACTCTTATGTGTATCTAAATCTGCAAAGCCCTTAAATATTAAAGGAGCTACGGTTTGTGCTAAGATCATCACTAAATGACCCTTTGGGTTAATTTTTTATAAGAGAAGTTGATGTGATTCGAAAGTGTATTGAGGCAATGTAGGCGTTGTCTGTTAATTATAGGCCAGAAAGTCTGACATTGTAGGAAAGTAATGGAATGATTGCTTAAAAATGAAAAAATAACTTCAACAATATTTCTGTGATATATGTGTTTTAGACGATGCAAAGATGCGTGCTGTGTCAAACACCTTTGATTATGACTTAATGGATTTGGACTTCGAAAAGGCTATGAACATAAGTTTAATTTCTATATCTGTCACAATTTTTTAGCACCTAGTCAGTAATCGCTAAATAATAACAAAGTATTTAATCCAGAAAGGGACATTCAGATTACTCTGGTTTTCAAGTACATCCTTGGGATGTTACCTTAGCCCAACATCCAGGGGTTGTTACTATTACCCAATTTAATGGTACTCATTTCTACCTCGGAAGGATGAAAGGCTGAGACAACCCTGCAACCCAAGGGTTGAACAGATTCTCCTGATGATGCATTAGCCCACTGAGCTATCTCATGGGCCTAAGAAAGTAGGCACTATAGAATTGTTAAAGGAACATTATAGTCACCTAAATTACTTTAGCTAAATAAAGCAGTTTTAGTGTATAGATCATTCCCCTGCAATTTCACTGCTCAATTCACTGTCATTTAGGAGTTAAATCACTTTGTTTCTGTTTATGCAGCCCTAGCCACACCTCCCCTGGCTATGATTGACAGAGCCTGCATAAAAAAAAAACTGGTTTCACTTTCAAACAGATGTACTTTACCTTAAATAACTGTATCTCAATCTCTAAATTGAACTTTAATCACATACAGGAGGCTCTTGCAGGGTCTAGCAAGCTATTAACATAGCAGGGGATAATAAAATACTAATTAAACAGAACTTGCAATAAAGAAAGCCTAAATAGGGCTCTATTTACAGGAAGTGTTTATGGAAGGCTGTGCAAGTCACATGCAGGGAGGTGTGACTAGGGTTCATAAACAAAGGGATTTAACTCCTAAATGGCAGAGGATTGAGCAGTGAGGCTGCAGGGACATGTTCTGCACACCAAAACTGCTCCATTAAGCTAAAGTTGTTCAGGTGACTATAGTGTCCCTTTAACATTTAACAAATGGTTAATAGCGGCTGCTGAAAATTTTAACATCTCCCTTCTTAAATAGTAGTAATCGCTAAATATTATTACACCAAGTTTCCGTAGAAGATGGCAAAACTTGCCACCTGTTACGCTCGGACTAAAAATTAAACCTAATATCACCACTTAGTGAATAGTGAATACAAGTGAAAAAGTACTTATCTTAGTATTCAAGTAAAACAGCCTCCCAGGTCATTACCCAGAATGAATGACCTTTACACAGCAAAATACAAAACAACCAGATATGTTTGGGATATGGTTGAACGATAAGATTAGATGACAAATATTGCTCAACGGTGCCTCCCCTGATAGTAGTGGGGGGTAAAATCTTCCTCCAGTTGCTCCGAGGATATAGATGCAAAAACAGGTATCCCAGGATGGTAGGAAAAATTAAAAACGGCTTTATTAAGGATGAATTATAACCCAGCAATTAAAAAGTATATAATACATATACTCCTCCTCTATTTTATGTATTATATACTTTTTAATTGATGGGTGATAAGTCATCCTTAATAAAGCCGTTTTGAATTTTTCCTACCAACCAGGGAGTCCTGTTTTTGCATCTATATCCTCGGAGCAACTGGAGGAAGATTTTAGCCCCCCACTACTATCAGGGGGTTATTTGTCATCTAATCTTATCGTTCAGCCGTATCCCAAACATATCTGGTTGTTTTGTATTTTAAAAATCAAACCTGCCTTATAGGAAAACACAACCTGAGAACTCTCAATATACATGTCATACATTTATTTCTAAAAGGGGATTATGAAAAGCCCAAGCAAACAAAGAAAACATGGCAATCTATGAATAGTTTGAGGTAGGCAGCTAGGTGGTCCAACCAGAATTCGAACCTGGTCAGACCACACACGCAAACCATTTTGAAAAAATTGTATTGACTGTAATGGGACATTGTCTGAACTATCTCAAAGAAAGATAAAGGCTAAGTTGTTATTGTAAAAAGAGGAGTTTTTTTCAATGAACTGTTAACTCCGTTACCATTACGGGACACACTTTTACAATACTTGAAGGCAAAGTACATATTTCTTATTTTTATATTTTTGCATTGATTTTGCAGAGAAGATTATGTAATAATGTATTAAGAAAGAATGCATGAGTGTATCGGATCTAAACTACAATCAATAATTTAAGACAAAAAACAAAACAAAGTATACCTATTATCTGCAAAGAATTCAAGTAATCTCAGCAGGAGAAGGGAACCCATTAGACTGCATTTTGACTGAATTTTAGTGATCAGGTGTTCGGAAGAATTTCTGAATTCTAAGCCAAAATACATCCATATTATGAACTAACCAAAACGTGCAATGACGAACATGTTGGGGGGGTTAATATTCTAAATTCCACCAATGGCACCAATAAAAGAGATGATCGATGAAATAAAAAAGATAATTTATTATCTAGGGGACAGTCACTAAATAATGATTGTATTCATAGATCAATAAAAAGTGTGCAATAAAAAAAGAAAAAAGCAGGAAAAAAAATCTCTATTTATACTTTTTTGTTTTTCCCTCTATTGGTTACGGTTTCTCGGTTGATCTGTGAACCAAACAGCGGGTGTACTGCAAAATATTTGCATCATATTATTTATATTTTTGCAGCACACTGATTAACCTATTTTGACCTTTTTGTGGTTTGTTTTTCTGTTT
This sequence comes from Pelobates fuscus, assembly GCF_036172605.1. Lineage (NCBI taxonomy): Eukaryota > Metazoa > Chordata > Amphibia > Anura > Pelobatidae > Pelobates > Pelobates fuscus. The sequence goes on along the minus strand of NC_086328.1, from coordinate 109,084,940 downwards.
CAGTCGAAAATCAGATGAGCCGAACTGACACTCGACTGAATTTCGGATGTGCCATAAAAAATTTTTAATTAATGACTTGGCACAATCTAAATTTTTTTCTGTGCACAAATCTTGTTATTTATTCTGAATAACTTCAAATTAAGTAAAAAAAAAAAATATATATATATATATAACAAAACGTGGTTAAAAAAAAAACTGCAGAATTATTGGATGTTTAGGAGCAGGAATTTATATAGAAAAATAGGGACATATCAAAATACTAGTGAATTGTATCTCCCCACCTGGAATATCGGAGGCAAAGTTGTAGAAGTAAGGCAATCACTATGGAAACCACTAGAATGTTTGTGCTGATTGCTCCACTTTTAACAACGTCTACAAGGATTACTCTTTATGCATAACCTCTGTTGTGTCGAGTTCTGAAGATTTTATCCCTAGACACTAGAGAAAGCTATGCTCAGCACTATAGAAAAAAACCAAAGGGGATTACTCGAATGATGAAAATTCTTTATATAAAAATATCTCATGGGAGACTGAAAGGGAGAGATATAATACATTTGTTGTGCTTTTGTACAGTTTGTAGTGCAATGTAAGTCCTTAAAACATGCATGTGTCTTCTTATCTACTCCTGTGAAGTTATGGTACCCCCAGGCAGAGCAACACAACCAAAATCCGCAAATCTAGGACAACATCTGCCCTTTTCCGGAAACTTCTCAAAGCAGAGCGTTCACAGAATACAAGAAATGTTTAATTCAAGAATCACACAATAAAGCAAAGCACTCACTAACCTTATCATACCATGATGAGATGCTTACACCTTCAAGCAATTCCCATACTAATCCTCGCCTTGTCTACTCGCATCCACTAATCTAGGATTAGTTCTGATTCCTAAAATGTGGTGTCATCTTCTGATAAAATGTCATGTTTTACATGAAAATATAACTGGAAGCCACTTCCCCAGACATTCTGGAGATTCCCGGCCTAATCCTATTTATATGTGTAAGACATGGAGTCAATATATATAGTGCCGAGACATATGGATACATTAATGTACGTACCCAACAATGTGGATTAATTCAAACATTTCCACAACTCAACTATTATTCCAGATCAGATATATTTTTGCATATAATTTGCAGTATCCTTCCGTAATTCCTAATTTAGAAACTAAACCCCATAGACTGCTGTAACGGACCGTTTCAGCACACAAGCAGACATAAAGGCAGCTTCAGTAAAACACCAACCTCCTGAACCACATACAAGGGAATGCTCCAAACTCCCGAACTGCATACAAGGGAATAAGGTAGCACTCCAAACTCCCGAACCGGAACCTCACGAATAGCTGCTAGCAGACGAATAGGAAAAGCATCCAAGCGGCTTACACTCCTAGCAATCAGTCTCTATCAGCATACAGTGAATCCCCCCTGTTGTATAATCCTTCTCTCACCACCAATACTTCCAATTGGTATCCTTTTGAGAGAAATCCACTCTGCGGTGTGTATTAATAGTGAGTGTAATATACCTGTGTCACCTCTTCCAAGAACTAACATATATCTTTATCCCCTTGTCCAGATAAATATATGACTAGCACTACTAAGGTATTCTACCCGATATTACAAATAAACAGCCAACACCATAGTTCTTACCAGAGAGAAATCTTTACTTAGAATCTGCCCAGTTAAATATTACAGAAGAAGAATGGTACAGAGTTATAGTTAAAATACATTCATAACACTCACACATTCCATTTATCTAATAATATCGGCTACATTGTGTATGTGCTGTGAGATGTTATGTGCAGCATGTGTGTCTTACCAAACCTCATCTAATGTAATGTCAGTATCTTCTATTTTTAAAGGAATTGGTTCCCATGTTGTAAATAGCTCAATTGCTCAATTGATATGTAAAATGTGATTTACTTTCCCAAGGCCCAAAGTGTTCTCTATCCTGTTATTTTATTTAAGTGTTAACTTTCCCAGCCATCCCTTTTCCTCTAACCTAAGGTGTGATTTCCTAGATAGAGACTCCCTTGAAGATCAGTTTATATGTAAATGTGATTTACTTTCCCAAGGCCCAAAGTGTTGTCTATCCTGTAGTATTAACTTTCCCAGCCATCCCTTTTCCTCTAACCTAAGGTGTGATTTCCTAGATAGAGACTCATTTGAAGACAATTCCTGACCTCCCATACACACAGACTTAATCAAGCACATATTAAACTGATATATATATATATATATATATATATATATAATATTTTCCCCAACACCCCCAAGAAAGAGACAAAGCTCCGTGTTGAGGGTCAAGCAGTGGTCTGTTTATTATGGGCTACCCGCCCAGTATTTATGCAGGTCTCCCACTTGGTGGACACTCCCCTAGGGGACCAAATGGGAGACTGTAACAAAAGACAGACAGGTATCAATTTATGACATACAGTAACAATACTTTCCCACAATGCATCATGGCTTCCTCCCTTCTGCTCTGGAGATAATTGAGAAGTAATTCAATTATCTCTCAGGACAGAGGCAAGACTCCATTATGCACGTGGTGGGCACAAAACATTAAAACACTTTAAATTACACAAAGTCACATTTTATACATAAAACACAGACATGTCACACATCCCCAGATAGCTGGGATCTGAGTGCACAAAACTACCGAATAGTGCTCAGATCCTATTCACACAGTTCAATTGCCATAGAGCCAAAGTCTTTAATTACACGAATAGGCTCCATGGCATAGCTATCTGGGTTAACACATTCACATAACACAAGTACCGAATGAACATGTGTTCGGTTTAAACTGCACGAAGAAGAACCAGGAGGCGGATGGCTCAGCGGTGTCCGTGCAACTAAGTGTCCGTTTTTAGATCCATGGTGTGAGCGCTGAACCCTGCTGGCCGCTCGGGACTTTTAAAATGGCCGCCGCCACGTGTTCGGTAAATGAACAAAGACCACCCTGCATACGTCAATTAAGCTGCGGTTAACCGCAGCTTCAGGGAGGTAAATTGGCGGCACACTCCAGCTCCCAGGTGGTCGCTCCTTCGGCAGTTTGTTTGGTAGATAAAATCTACCGAACACCCGGGCAGAAAGGCACAAATAAGCCTTTCTGCAGGGAAAATAAGTCTTTTAAAGTCTGGTCCATAGTCCAAAGGCTGTAGGCGGGCAACCAGGCTTCTCCAATGCAATGTGGCGAGATTGGTCTCGTCATAACTGCCATTTTGCATTTATTCCTGGAAAAATCTGGGATTGTTTTTAAAAAGGACATATAAGGACACGTTACTGGGCTCACATTAAAATGCTTAGTCTCCTGTAAGTTTCAAGTAACAGTACAGTAACTTGCTGTAGACAAGGAAGTGAACTGACATTAAAATTTAAATTCTGTAAAAGCATTTAAGCTTGTTTTTTTGCAATGTACCAATTTGACAAAAGCTGTGGGTCTTAAACAGAGAGAGTAACAATTTTGGATGTTTTACCCACTAATGTCTGGTGCTGTAAAATGTAGTTTCAAAGGTTATCTGCTTAAATCGTCCTGAAAATCCATTCCAGAATGTTTTGTTCAAGGGATACAATTTACACATCAAATCAATGAGCTTGTGATGCTGAAAGAGGTTATTGTTGGGTTCTAAAGAAACCTTATAATATTTATAAATCTGTTAAAGCTTCAAAACAGCAGTAAAACTGGGTAGAAAGATGGACAGATACCCTTGGAGTAGATGATATTGTAATATTTCAACATCATATTGGATTGTCTATTAGTTAGTTTATGTGAATTTCACTTACTCAAAGTAAAAGCTAAGAGGATTTCAAATTCGAGGCAAAAGTAGCCAAAGTATAACTTAGAGAACATTTCTGGTTCACCTATTTGTACCTTGAATTTGGAATTCTCTTTGAGTTCCCACTTTAGTGAATACCCTGTTACTGTTATTATGTCAGTGTCTGTTACTGCCAGATATTGTTTGTCCGTGCCTGTAATCTCCTGATAATGTCTGTCAGTGACTGTTACTGACAGATATTTTCATTTAATGTTTGTAATTTCCTAATAATGTCTGTCAGTGACTGTTACTGTTGGATATTGTCTGTTAATGTTTGTAATTTCCTAATAATGTCTGTCAGTGACTGTTACTGTTGGATATTGTCTGTTAATGTTTGTAATTTCCTAATAATGTCTGTCAGTGACTGTTACTGTTGGATATTGTCTGTTAATGTTTGTAATTTCCTAATAATGTCTGTCAGTGACTGTTACTGTTGGATATTGTCTGTTAATGCTTGTAATTTCCTAATAATGCCTGTCAGTGACTGTTACTGTTGGATATTGTCTGTTCATTTTTGTAATTTCTTAATAATGTCTGTCAGTGACTGTTACTGTTGAATATTGTCTGTTAATGTTTTTTATTTGCTGATGTTATCTGTTAGTGTCTGTTACTGCTTGCAATTGTCTGTCAGTGCTTGTTACTGCCAGATTTTGTGTCTTTGCACTTGTTATTTTCCAATGTTGTCAGTACCTGTTACTTCCTGTTAGTACTTATAAATGCTCCTTTTGCTAGCATGTTACTCACTGTTACCCATTTCCGCAGGCCTGCGTTCTGTACTTCAATTACTTTTATAATTTATGGTGGTAAATATGATATCACCGACCCAGCCAAAAATATCACAAGCCAATTAGCAATTCCCATCTGAACTACTGCAAGTTATCTGACCTATTTTACTATTCATGGACCAGAATAATTGTTTATTTCGAACAGTTGAAAGTAAACTACTTTTTATTTCCCTGTTTACCATGTTTTATTCACATTCAGTTGCGTTTCCATTAAGTCGTTTACGATAATGACTAATTCAGTAAAACAAGGAGTGCAAATTTACTACGCAATTAAGAGTTTTATTAGGCATATATTTTACAGGAGAAAGCAAATGTAATCAGTGTTGAGTGATGGTAAAATTACAGATTTTCACCAAATATTTAAAGCCATATTTATCATAATGTTCTGTTTACATGGTGGGGACTAACCGCAGAATACTGGTGTGTGCTTGTGTGTCTAGCTTGTTTTGTTTTTTTAATGTTGATAGCTCATTCTGCAGGAAAATCTTTTTTGTATGTTGAGACTGGATTTAACAATATTTGTCTTTGTTCTCAGAGTTCTGCAGTCTGTTTGATTTAGTTTTATTTTCCTTGGGTTTTCTTAGTAAAGGAAAAGTTCTCTCTTTTTGTAATTCTTTAAAATAAATTATTGCAAGTGTTTTAGCCTGTGTATGTATTATTTTACAACACCTACATATAAGTAAATACTCCCTTTCAGCGCATCTGTAGGCATAACCTTGCTCTTTGGAGCAACCATTTTCAAGTCTTCATTGGTCAGTAATCAAAAAAAGGATGCAGGTGATTAACAGTTACTATGCATATCCTATCATCATGTGCATGGCATCGGAAAAATTGTACATTGTCACGAAATGGGTAACCCAACATGAGAATAATAACCCTCCAATAGTACCTAAATCGGTCCTTAGAATAGCCAGACTAATAGTAATAAGAATAGAAGAGTCAAAAACAGGCCTAAGTCAAAGGACACCAGAGAATAACCAAAACGAGTCGAGTCAAGGAAACCAGAAATCAGATTAGTCAGGAAAAAGCTGAGTCAATAACAAAATAGCATTAACCAGTTAGAAACACACTCTTGGGAAACTAGTAAACTAAGAACCACAACAGGGCACTGAAACACTGGCTAAATGTGCTTTTATATGTTTGGGGCATGATGGATGTAGTCACGCCCCCCCCCCCCAAAATGTGAGAGAGCGTCTGTAGATCCTGCCCTCAGCACTGCCCATGGCCTGACGTTGGCACGCTTGCGAAGCATCATACAAAGGGGTGTGTGGTCGGTGTCCAGGAGACTATCCGATCGGGCAGGATGACTGGAGTAGGCGGTCAGCCCGATCAGAGAAACAACTGATCGGCAGACCACCAAGGTCAATATAGGATTCCTCACATACATAATCAAAAGAGATAAATGGTGCTTCTGACAAAAGAGGGCTAAAAGTTGTTAAATGGACACTGTTGGTACTTTAACTGCTTAATCTAATTGAAGTGGTTATAGATATTATACTATAGCCATTTTAATTAGATGATTTGGCTATAGGGTCCCTTTTCCTTACATGTTTTCATTACAAAATGCACAAAGAGGCTATATTGCATAATGTTTGGGGGGGGGGAGGGGTTCAGTGACAATAAAAACAATGATAATTAATACCCCAGATGTGGGTCTCTCACTTAGTACACCCAGAGGAGTTCCACATCTCACTGCTGGGTGGCACACATGAGCTAAAATCTGCATGGGAACTGCCATAGGGAAAGCGATCCATTTTGTGTCCAATTCGAGATAACTAGTAAGATTGGAAAGAATTTTGTCAGCAACTGAGCAAAGCACAAACTGCATGAGATATTGGACAAAGTAATCCAGACACAAGACAAACCATTTCAATCTGACATAGTCACATCATTAGGTCAATATGAATCATCGGGTATTATAATGTTAGATAATAGACCCTGTGCTGAAATTTTGTGTACCATCTAGAGAAAATGATCCTAAAATGAAAGCGTTGACCAATTGATTCTAGCTTTATTATTGACTTTCTGCTGCACTTGAAGAGATTGCTTTCAGTAAAATTGTGATGAGTTGGGCTTCATTATAGGTTGAACAAAAAGCAAACTATTTTTTTTATAATATACAAAGCAGCCCATGAGCATTTGGAAAGCCAGAACATATTTGTTGTTTGGCTCTGTGTGCTAGATAATTGGAATCAAAATAAAACAGTAACAGAGAGAGTACAAGCATGGACTGTCATCTTTAATTGGAGGGTATTTGCTTACACGAGCCATGAACCATGTAGGAATCACAGCAATTTTCTTATAGTCCCTCCATTTCAGCCGACTCAAGGCTAAATGTAATTGGTTGCCCAGTTGTATGTGTGTGTGTGTGAGCACGTGTGTTTGTGTTGCTGCATCATTAGTACACGAGTACATAGACAAAACCAAGAGGTGATGATTTTGGCATTTGCAAATGGAGTCTGCTGGATTTGTTTCACAATGTAAGGACAAATAAGCATCTATGCACTAAAGCAGACCTTTGTCAGACTAAAAGCATCATTATTTTAAATAGAACCTAAATATCAGACAGTGTTTTCGGTTAGAAAAAGGCCTTGCTCAGTTGAACTTACAATCAATACTAGGCAGATTCATATCTTTAGGTATCTTGACCAAGGACACTTACTGGTAAGGTGGCTTGATCAGGGTTTAGAACCTCACTTTTTCAGTTTGAAAGCAGACATTACAACTGCTCTAACCAGCATGTCCGATATGGTGTGTCACATTCAATTGTGTTGAATCTTCTGTTAAGAAGTACGCAGGTGCAAGATAATTCAGCTATAACAGGTGACCCGAGAGACCAAGAAAACTACAACAATGAAGGCTGAATAGTGGTTTGCAAAGGGAAACTTCTCTTCAAATGTTCAACAGATCAAGAACACTCTCCAGAGTGAAGGCACAGAAATGTCAAAAAGATCCATAATGAGATAATGTATCAGTACAACCTCAACGCTTTTACCACAAGAGTAGCAAAAACTAGTAGACTTCAAGAACAGACCGAAAGGTTACAATTTGCTAAAAGTATTGAAAAAAATCTAGCGTTTTGGAACAATGTGTTATGGATAAATGAGATGAATTCTAATCTGTAGCAGAGTGATAGAGAAATACATTGATAAAAATGGTACTGCACATAATATAAAGCAAGACACATCATCAGCGAGGCAAGGTTGAGGCACGGTTATAGCTTAGACATATATAATGGCAACTGCATCTAACTCGTTAGTAGTGATGTCCAGAACGGTTCGCTGGCGAATAGTTCCTGGTGAACATAGCTTGTTCGCGTTCGCCACGGATGGCGAACATATGCGATGTTCGGTCCGCCCCCTAGTCGTCATCATTGAGTAAACTTTGACCCTGTACCTCACAGTCAGCAGACACATTCCAGCCAATCAGCAGCAGACCCTCCCTCCCAGACCCTCCCACCTACTGTAATGTAAGTTATTAAATTCTTTTTATACTTTACTCTGGAATTGCACCTTATTTTTCTCCATATACTTTCTCTTTTGAGCAAATACTCTGACTGATGGGAGTGTGAAGAATCAGAAGAAAAAGATTTCACTCAAGGCTGATTTACATCTGATAATTTGTGAGTGGCCAATTGTAAATTTTAACACCTCACTTACTCCCACACAGTTAAACGCTATGTCTCTCCATTTTATCTGTATTTAGCAGATGATCCCCTATTCTATATTGCATTTGTATTGAAGACAAGAGGAAGTCTTTGGGGACTTTGTTCTGGAAACTTAACCCCACGAAGGGAAGTTTCATTTTGTTTATATACCATCACTGTTTTTTTCACTGGGGTTGTGTGCACATATTCTGTTTTGTTTGTATATACCTCCCACCTACTAGACAGCATACAATTTAGATTAATTCTGAAGCTGCATTCATTTTTTATTTTTTTTTTTGTGTTTGTGTTTATTATACATTATCCTCCATAGCCAGTAACCTGTGTTTATTATACATTATCCTCTCATAGCCAGTAACCTGTGTTTATTATACAGTATCCCCCCATAGCCAGTAACCTGTGTTTATTATACATTATCCTCCCATAGCCAGTAACCTGTGCTTATTATACATTATCCCTCCCACAGCCAGTAACCTGTGTTTATTATACATTACCCCCCATAGCCAGTAGCCTGTGCTTATTATACATTATCTCCCCCATAGCCAGTAACCCGTGTTTATTATACATTATCCCCCATAGCCAGTAACCTGTGTTTATTATACATTATCCCCCCTATAGCCAGTAACCTGTGTTTATTATACATTGTCCCCCATAGTCATTTATCGTTGGACCTAGGCAGCATGATGTCTTAGGCCGGCCCAGAGAGTGAGTGAGTGAATAATATAATATATATGTTCAGAAATATATTAGTAATATATGTAAATCGGGTTCATGCAAAGAGGGTGAAAAGGTATTAAAGAAAAACACACTTATTGCATCAAATTTACAAAGCCAAACCTTTAAAAGCTTCCCTCTTTTCTTTCTCGGGATGAGGAATATATCGGTTGTAGACTGAGGATTTCCATCTGCCCAATCTTTTAATAATATGCACTGGAGTGTCAGTGTTGAAGGAGACCGAAGCTGCCCCTATTCTAAATGAAAGACCCAAGACATGGATACAACCCAATCTTAGGAGTAGTGTTCTGATGTAGAAGATGAATTTAGCCGTAATCAGAGGGATTCAGTGAGAGTAGTGGTGAAATGTGTGTGGCATGACTGAGTGTGGGTAAGCAAGAGTCAAGTATTTTAACTGGGCACTAGTTCTAGGTGGGATAAAGTGGTATAGCGGAAGATGAGTAGTTTGGTTCCTTTTAGAGGTTTGTAGAGAAAGTATATACAGGGAGTGCAGAATTATTAGGCAAGTTGTATTTTTGAGGATTAATTTTATTATTGAACAACAACCATGTTCTCAATGAACCCAAAAAACTCATTAATATCAAAGCTGAATATTTTTGGAAGTAGTTTTTAGTTTGTTTTTAGTTTTAGCTATTTTAGGGGGATATCTGTGTGTGCAGGTGACTATTACTGTGCATAATTATTAGGCAACTTAACAAAAAACAAATATATACCCATTTCAATTATTTATTTTTACCAGTGAAACCAATATAACATCTCAACATTCACAAATATACATTTCTGACATTCAAAAACAAAACAAAAACAAATCAGTGACCAATATAGCCACCTTTCTTTGCAAGAACACTCAAAAGCCTGCCATCCATGGATTCTGTCAGTGTTTTGATCTGTTCACCATCAACATTGCGTGCAGAAGCAACCACAGCCTCCCAGACACTGTTCAGAGAGGTGTACTGTTTTCCCTCCTTGTAAATCTCACATTTGATGATGGACCACAGGTTCTCAATGGGGTTCAGATCAGGTGAACAAGGAGGCCATGTCATTAGATTTTCTTCTTTTATACCCTTTCTTGCCAGCCACGCTGTGGAGTACTTGAACGCGTGTGATGGAACATTGTCCTGCATGAAAATCATGTTTTTCTTGAAGGATGCAGACTTCTTCCTGTACCACTGCTTGAAGAAGGTGTCTTCCAGAAACTGGCAGTAGGACTGGGAGTTGAGCTTGACTCCATCCTCAACCCGAAAAGGCCCCACAAGCTCATCTTTGATGATACCAGCCCAAACCAGTACTCCACCTGCACCTTGCTGGCGTCTGAGTCGGACTGGAGCTCTCTGCCCTTTACCAATCCAGCCACAGGCCCATCCATCTGGCCCATTAAGACTCACTCTCATTTCATCAGTCCATAAAACCTTAGAAAAATCAGTCTTGAGATATTTCTTGGCCCAGTCTTGACGTTTCAGCTTGTGTGTCTTGTTCAGTGGTGGTCGTCTTTCAGCCTTTCTTACCTTGGCCATGTCTCTGAGTATTGCACACCTTGTGCTTTTGGGCACTCCAGTGATGTTGCAGTTCTGAAATATGGCCAAACTGGTGGCAAGTGGCATCTTGGCAGCTGCACGCTTGACTTTTCTCAGTTCATGGGCAGTTATTTTGCGCCTTGGTTTTTCCACACGCTTCTTGCGACCCTGTTGACTATTTTGAATGAAACGCTTGATTGTTCGATGATCACGCTTCAGAAGCTTTGCAATTTTAAGAGTGCTGCATCCCTCTGCAAGATATCTCACTATTTTTGACTTTTCTGAGCCTGTCAAGTCCTTCTTTTGACCCATTTTGCCAAAGGAAAGGAAGTTGCCTAATAATTATGCACACCTGATATAGGGTGTTGAGGTCATTAGACCACACCCCTTCTCATTACAGAGATGCACATCACCTAATATGCTTAATTGGTAGTAGGCTTTCGAGCCTATACAGCTTGGAGTAAGACAACATGCATAAATAGGATGATGTGGTCAAAATACTAATTTGCCTAATAATTCTGCACTCCCTGTAGTGATCATGATTTTTAGCGATATCCAATATTTTTAAGGTGGTCTCAAACAAACATAAAATGCTATGTAAAATTTGTGGGAATATCGAATAGTCGTGTACAGTAAATCAGAGAGGGCTCAGAATATCAAACCATCGATCGGTAACCTGGATGAAGTAGCGGGTCTATCTGTTTTATTAAATACGCGGTAATATGCTTTTAATGGGATAGGACTTTAGGAAAGGTATGTGATTGGGATAAGTGGTTGTGGCTGTATTTACCTTATCCTGGGACCGACCTGGCTCCTAAGCTTGAGCCGCGCGTGGCTGGATCACTCCTGCCTCAACACGAGCCGCATGCGGCTTGATCTCCTCTTCTGACTTAGCTGCGTGCACTGACCGCAGTGATCAGTCATGTGGCCCGTCTGGCACTAGGAGCACGGCTCGAGTCACGAGCTCGCTCTTAAAGGGGCAGTGGGAGCCAAAAGTTGATTCAGGCTCCCATTGGCCCACGTCATTCCAGCACCCCCACACACGAACGTTTTGGGGGCACAATAGCTTGCATTTAAAAAAAACAAAAACTTTTTTGACTGTAATATAATAGCAGTCAGTTTCCTTCACACGTGTGCGTTTCAGGGCCTGCCAGGGCACAGTGTCACACCAGTGCAACTCATATCTGGTGTAACAGTAGTGTACATTAAAAAAAAAAAAGAGAAATTTGACTGTGAAATAATAGCAGTCAGTTTCCTTCACACGTGTGCGTTTCAGGGCCTGCCAGGGCACAGTGTCGCACCAATGCAACTCATATCTGGTGTAACAGTAGTGTACATTTAAAAAAAGAAATAGAAGGGGCTTGTTGTAACCTTTCGTGGACCCTTGGTGTTGTACGTGGCAGGGTGGAGAAAGAGACCTTCAATGACATCAGTGAGGACAAGGAACGGGACATGGCTAGCTTGGTATCCAACCTTGTGCAAATGGGGAGTTTGCGGTTGTGCAAATGGACTGTTTGCGGTTGTTTGCGGTGCGTTAAACGGGAGTTTGGTCTGTCACTGTGAAGCGGGCGTAACCCTTACACTACCTGATCGATACAACATCGTACCTGATGTTTTAAAGCACGTTATTCCAAACAATTTAGGAATGTTAGGTGATTTATGCCCTTTATGGATTAAAACCAGACTCTGCATCAACTATGTAATTTTCCATGGGAGTTTTGCCATGGATCCCCCTCCGGCATGCCACAGTCCAGGTGTTAATCCCCTTGAAACAACTTTTCCATCACTATTGTGGCCAGAAAGAGTCCCTGTGGGTTTTAAAATTCGCCTGCCTATTGAAGTCTATGGCGGTTCGCCCGTTCGCGAACATTTGCGGAAGTTCACGTTCTTATCATTTCACGTCTAGCTAACTGCCTCAAAATTAATTGGTCAACATGCAGTAGACCCATTATCATAAACAAGTTTCTGAAGAAACCAATGGGTTTTTCAAGTCTATAATGTAGAATGTTCACAAGCCAGTCACCAGACCTCAATCCAACTGAGTACATTTGTCACTTACTCATGACTGAAGGTTCTGAAAATATCTGTAAGGCACCACCGAAACAAAAATACATAAAGAAAAATGATACCGAGTAAAATCCATAGCTAAATTTGATGACTATGTTGATAATTTGCATCCATTGCTTATCCAAATATTTTTATTTGAATTCATCACATTAGTCAATATTTTGTTGGAGATTTTACAAAGTTTTATAGGTTTTGATATGTAATTGTTTATGTATTTTCTTAATTGGTATCTTGTTGAAATTGTAAATCAGACCATTTGTGTTGCAAACACATAACTTAAGTTGCGTTAGAATATAGGTTATCTGAAAATGAAAGCTTTGAACCAGGTACATTATTGCAAAATGATATGTTATTGCCTAATGTAATAATTTTGTCAATGCCCAAGGATGAGAAGCTAAGTAGTCTGGGAAATTAACTTGTGGGCAGTTGGTTTCTTTAACTAGTCAGCTAGCACTCAAACTTTTGACAGACTTAATATTGGCACACACCACTCATTGGATCTGTTGTTCGTTGCTGTACAAACCATCAATGTTACAATCCCCCATTAGAAGTTTTCAAAGACCTCAATTGGGGACTGAAATGTTGACACAAATACGTAGTAGCCGTATTTATGTAGCGCCAACATATTCCACAGCAATTCCCATTTATAAATTTTTTTTAAATGAGCTTGTAGTCTATCAGGATTTGAAGTAGGTGACTACATATCTTTAGGTGACTTGCCCAGGGACACTTATTGGTGAGTTGGTCTGACCAGGATTCAATGTTGCCAGTGCTCAAGCCAGCCAATAAATAAGAGGGAGACGTGATAATAAAGTAACAGTAGCTAATAATAAATGCTTTTTAAAACAATGCAGAATAAACTTTTTATGTCACCTGTATTCTAAGCCCTTTCAGACATAACTGTAAATATTATATTTCAAGACAAAAAAAATGTAATTTATCTACCAGTAAAAATGCCTTTTGCATGAATATTAAAAACTCCTACGGAGATGATGTCTCATTTTAATTATTGTTTCGGTTTAATGAGTTTTCATTAAATTAGAGGATGGAGCAATTACCAAGGTGAACAGCTAATGTTTGAAGGTAAGCTCCCATGACATACAAGGAAAAGTCAGCTCTAGAACCAATGTTGTGATGCTTTTGTTCAGAACAGCTTAACACAAACGTGCTTTATTCCGCATGCAAAGTACACCAACGCAGCGCTTATCAGCTTGAAACATTAATGCCTGGTTTTAAGGCGGATTTCTGTTCAATTGAAAACACTGCCTATTGTTCTGTTTGAAAAGACAACACAATATGGCAATGATGTTAAAGATATATCTAATGTATTCTCAATAGGGCACTTGTATACAGTCAGACTGAGTCAAGATGATGATGATAGAGAGATGGTAATATTCAAAGACTGGGGGAGTAAGTGAATCAGGGGGTAAAATGTATGAAATAACACAAAACCCTTTGAAAAAGTCCTGTAAAGGTCCACGAGTCATTCTGTAAGTATGACAGGTGGCAGCATTACACGTTGAGTTAGAAAGTCTATTTATTTACTTGCTATACATGGAAGTGAGATGGAAACACAGAATACAAGCACAGGTTACGTCAGGTCATTTTACTTGTACTAAAGCTGGAGAATGAAGGTTGGTTAGATGAAAAGAGCTTGTTATGAGGGGACTGTCCCTTCTTATGGTTGCTGACGTTCTACTGACCCTTATATTTATCAAATATCTGTTGTTGAATTCTTGAAAATGGAACACTGTAGAGTCAGAAACACAAATATGTATCCCTGACTCTATAGTGTTAGAAATCCCCTTAGCCCCCTTAAAAGGTAATAAAACATACCTTATTTCCAGCGCCATGCGGGTCAGCCTCCTTGACTGACATCATCAGAATTGATTATTTCAGCCAATGCAATGCTTACCCATTTAAAAGCATTGGATTGGCTGATTGCATCAAGGTGGCAAAGCGGGAGAGGGGCCAAATGCAGTGTCTCCATGCAGAGGGTGGAGACACTATATGTCAGTTGAGCACACTGTGCAGCACTGCCCCAGGAAGCACCTCGAGCAGCCCTCTGAGGAGTGTCCCCAGGGAGCAATGCAAATACTGCCTTTTCTCTGAAAAAAACTGTGTTTACTGCAAAAAAACCTGCAGGGGCTGACTATACTCACCAGAACAACTACATTAAGCTGTAGTTGTTCTGGTGACTATAGCGTCCCTTTTAACATAGAAATCTACATTGCTGTATTTACCTCAGTCCTGGAGCTGAGTGTCTCCATCTTGACTCCCTGTCAATCATTGTACTAAAGTCAAGCATTTTCTGTCACAGGACATAGTAAGTGGAGGAGAACAGGAACAATGTTTCTATTTCTCCTCCCATAATGCAGTGTGTGCCAGGACTGAGCTGGATTGTGATGTCAATGCCTGAACCTTTAAAAGAAAACTGAGCGTGTCACGAACGCACCCTACTTTAAGAATGTGTGTGACGTAGTTGTGGTGGTGAAAGGGTTAAAGTTCACTATTTGTCTCCACTAAACCAGAAATAATGATAAAATCCCACTTAACACCACCCACACTTAAGCATAATTATAATATTACTATTTTAGTGCTGCCACCACCAAGACAATTTATAAATGGGTTGCCTTGGTCCTTAATAATAAAAACCCACCAAATACAACTGAGCAGAATATCTAAGCAATTGTAAAACACTAATTAATTAGTTTCTTCAGGTAACGTGATTCTTTACCAGACAAAGGCAGAACTTAATAAAAGAATATTTATTATGAGGAAAAAATAGTCACAGTGCATACAAAAATATAGATGACAATCAAATTAGTTACACCATCAACAGAAAATAAACAAAAGGGATAAAATAACAGAAACTAACTTCCTTAAAGAAAGATTTTAATTTTAAATGAACGGAAAAAGAGTTCATATATCTGGGGGTGACTATCTCTGCAGATATAAGGCGGACCATAGAAATACATTTTTTGAAATTGTTAAAAGAGAGCAACGTCTTATTAAAAGAATGGAGTGTGCATTACATTTTCTGGTGGGGAAGGATTAACACCATTAAAGCCTAAATAATCCCTCAATGGGCTTACCTATTTGGTATGCTCCCCCTCTCGATCTCTAGCCATTGGTTGAATATGCTACAAAGTAGTATTACATCTTATATCTGGAGAGGGAAGAGACCAATAATCAATACATATACTCTATCAAGGAAGGCCCAACAGGGGGGATTGGGCTACCCCTTAATTACTCACATATATCAGGCCAATATGCTGGTCCATGCTAGCAATTTACAATTAAGTGATTCCAAAAACCAAGCTTGGTACAAGATTGAGTCAGCTAGAATTGGACTAGATAATCTTGAGCTTCTCCTATGGAGAGAGGCAAGCCAGAATAAGCAAGTGGTCGTGATTACATCCCAATCTCCCCTGTCTTTATCACAGACATTAAAAGAATGGAATACTATAAAGAAAAGCTGAATATTAATAAAATAAACTTCACGAGAACCTTAGTTTAAGATCTTTAGAACACTATTTGTTAGAGATTAACTTGGTAAACTGGTATAAAAATTCTAACTATAAGATAAAAGATCTTTATGATGAACAACAATTGAAAAGCTTCGAAGTTCTTAAAAAACTGTTGGATTTACCTTCTAGAGAAATATTTAACTACCTTCGTATCAAGAGCTATCTTAAAGAAAATATACTAACATTAGATGACCGTTTGGGCAAACTGTCCAGTTTTATGGTAAAAAAGGTGTTCTCTCTTGCGATACAAGTAATAAAACTCAAGGGGACCCCAGACATTCCCAAAACTTTAACTAAATGGGAAAATGATTTAGCAATATCTATTCCATTCAATAATTGGTGTAAATCCTTTATGATGACTAAAAAAGCCATTCACTGTCTGAATATTCTAGAGACCTTTACCAAAATCCGGTATAGATGGTATCTGGTACCGACTAGACTTGCAAAAATATCCAACACTAACCCGTCAAATTTCTGGCGGTGTTTTCACCCAGATGGTTCTGTGCTCCATATTTGGTGGGCTTGTCCCAGAATGAAGCCTCTTTGCCCTTCTCCATCTTATGGGTGCAGAAAAGATAATCTCGATATTGTGATTATACATTGTTTAATGGCAACTAAAATATTAATTGCTAGATTTTGGAAAAGTACTGAGATCCCTACTAGAGACCAAGTTAAAGCCCAATTACTATACCAATTTGAGATGGAAAAACGGTTGATCTTCATGAATGATCATTTTAACACTAATATTTTGATGCTATATTCCAACCTTATTGACAAGACTAGAGGGCTTTATTGAGGTGAGCTTAATGGAAAAATGTATTATAACCTTCCTAGACCCAGTTGAAACCCAGTATTGGATAATACCTCATGGGCTCCTTGAACATATAACTGATATTAGTGGTATTTGTTATGGAATTTTTGACCTGACATATTCCTTTAATATCTTGGATCAGTTTTGTTCGTATTGTATGTCTCATTCTTGTGGGTATTGGTTCTTGTTGGAGTGTGATGTTTCTATATTTCGATATTGCATATTAAATTTTTACGCATTGGAAGATTTAACTTCTACATACATACGATGTAATTTGCCATACCTGTGTGTGTTTTACTCGAGAAAGGATGTCTTTTTTGTAGTACCTTTCTCGGTTGCTGTACTGTATATTTATATTGTTATAAAACTCAATAAAAAAGTATTGAAATAAAAAAAAGAAGTCCTAATCACTTACTCAGGTTTTCAAAGTAAAATTTCTGCCTAGGGGGTCTCTGGTAAGAAAGGTGGTGACTCACTTAGAATTAGATTCTGGCCCCTAAGCAAGTCCAAGACACATTTCAGTATCATTGGATATATACCCTGTGGATTACCAAGCCTAGCCTTATAGAGACAATAAGTGACCACCCCCTTGTGTTCCAGACCCACATCAATCCAAATAGAAACTTTTTTTCTATCTTCTCTTGTGTACTTGCCACGGAAATAATAATTGCATCTATGAATTTGTTACCATTTCTCTGTTCCATAGATATGTCACACTTCTTACTTGTGACCCAATATAGCGGACATCCCAATCCCTTTCCATATGGTGAAGTTATGCCAATCATGTTTGGGCTTATTTAGAAGATGGTGCTTGTCTCATTCTAAATATAATAAAAATGGGGCTTAATTATTATTCTGTGGTACATATTAATGTTTCTTCTGCATATGATACTTGGACACAAGGCTAATGATCATTAACATATCAAAGAAATGAACTCATCAATTAAGAGGCAGAGGCCATATGGCTAAAGTCAGCTAGTTAACATCGGAACTAGACATTCAGGCATCTCAAGTGTAAAATCTCACACCCTGCAGATCTTGGAGCTAGATATCCAGGCATCTCCAGTGTAGAATCTCACACCCTGCAGAACATTTGATTAATCAAAGGATCCATCCATATTGCAAACCATCTGCCCCTTTTCACATTCCTATACAATTTGCATTACCACTTCCATCATCTGACCCCCTACCAAGTGGCCAATCCATGTATGCACTAAACAAATTACATTAAATGTCAATATTCTATAATGCAACAATGAATTATGCACCCTTGGAGTGACAGAGTGTCCCGTGAAAACATTTTATTTCAATGTTCTGTTACATGGTGTAATTTCTAGAAAAGGTGTCTGTTCTCCAAGACGAGAATGGAATCTGCTCTATTTGCAACTCTTGCCTTCTGGACATGGGTCTAACTCATTCTTCCTCACCCCAACAAACTCACTCCTAGTCTCGAGTCATATAAGAAATCTCTAAAACTTAATTTACTTGGGGAAGCAGGTACTGGAAAGGATTTATGGCTATTTCAAATTCCTTATGCTTCAGATGGCACTCATTGAGAGGGTCAAGCAGCCAAAAACAAGCCTTATATATATATTTTCTTCAATATCTAACATCTAACAAATCTCACAAAAATTACGAGCACTTAGTACAACATAACGCAAAGATGACAGATATGAAGGGCGAAGTTGTTTAGTAAATGTGCTTTGATGAAATAAAATACAATGAAAACCCGAAAAGTCACCTCTTTCTGCCCTCAGTATTTTAAGGTAATTGAAATACTGAATGATTGTCTTTTATTTTATTTTACCAAACTCAGAAATGACAGAGCATGCAATAGATTATAAACGGAATAATGAATCCTATCAGAGTAGCTTTTAGTTCAAGGGATAAGACACTCACATTGTAAAAAGTATAATAAAATCTCACAGATAAGAGAGATGAAGATAGCAACTAAGAGTCCTGACATTTCCATAGTGAATTGCGATGAGAGAGTTACAAATCATCGCTACACCTCCACTCAGTCCTTTACTGATCACTGCCTGATTTACGTCAACAAGCAAACACAGACAGAACCTTGACTCAAACAGAAAGCACAAACCAGTCAAACATAAAACATCTATTAAATTATATTTCAATATAAGACACTTTCTGGTCATCCAGTGAGGATATGGAAAATCAAAAGAGGTCTAAATTAGGAAATTAATTATTACACACAGTACAGGAAACGGGGGTCTTCATTATACTAAACAAATTAAGTTATAGACAGAGATTATAATAATAAATAATACATAGATTACACTTAGTACTATAGACAGTGATCTGTGAGTTAATAAAGAAATTATTACATTCTATATTATAGACAATGATCTGTGGGATAATAGATTATTACACTCAGTATTATAGACAATGATCTGTGACATAATAAAAAGATTATTGCATTCAGTACTGAGATATTAAGGACTGTAAGTGATAGTACATACAGTATTATGGATATGGAACTGTCAGATAGTAAATTAATTATAACGTATTATTACAGATGGGACAATTATTGGTAATATAGAGAATATTATAAGTACCTTAGAGAGGGAATTGTGAGCTAGAAAATGCATTCCTCGTGAACAGACAGGAGTCTGTGTGATAATAAAGAAATTACTAGATTGCGTATGGGCAGTGGTGTGATAATAACAGAATTATTGCGTTTAGCGACATGGACAGGGCTATGTGCAACAGCAAAGGGTTTCCTGCCAATTAGAAAGTCACTTTCATGCTGAATGCACAGTGATTAGCATAATATCGATGCAGCCATCCTGCTTCTGATTACGAATCCAGGCATTAAACCAAGTATGACATTAGTGATTTTTGGGTTTACCACATAAATGAGCACACAAAAAAAAGCAGAAAAATGTAAAATACACTACAAATACAAAGTACATGGCCAGCTCTTCTAATTAGTAGATTTGTATATTTCAGCCAAATCCATTACCAATGGCTGAATCAAATCAAGCGTGCAGTGATTCAACTTCCATAAAAAAACACGGGATGCAGAATGGCGCCAAATGCCTCACTCGATAACTTTCAATATGACCCCGTCCGAGGACGCGTCGATTCCAATAAGTCAGTTCAATATACGTTTGCTCTGCCAGGGTTGCCATCAGCCAAGTGTACGTACAGTTATTGTGGCATATCGCACAAACTCAGAGAGCTCGGAATAACACTTACCATGTCTTAACATCAGCACGATAATTGTTAATGGAACACTACCAGTGAAAACTCATTCTCTTGGACTCGAAGTTTGGTGGATGCCAGGAGAACACTACCACCCGTCTGACTGTACAGTACCAACTGTAAAGGTTGGTTGAGCAGGCAAAATGGTTGGGTGGGATATTGTAACACTACATAATACAATCAGGTTGTAGCGGGTTGTATACACATTAATTTATGGCAACAGTCTGAAGACGTGTCTTGATTAACATGTTATCCACTATTTAGATGACTTAAAATGCTGACTAGTAATCAAGCGTAATTACCAAAGATTAGTGGCCATCCTCTCTAATGCTCTTGTGGCTAAATAGAAGAACTCCCCCCCCCCCCCCCCACACACACACACACACAAAACATTATAATTCCCACATGAGTGAATGATGTGATAGTAGCAAATGAGGAGGGGGGATCTCTATATTTAAATACATACCATTAATCATATAGGGAAAAATATATTGTTTGCTGCATTATCCGCACAATAAACAAATTATTCAGATCATTCTAAGAAATAATTAAAAGCAGGTCAGAATCTTGCCGTGTTAGATACAAAAAAAAAACAAAAAACTACAAGAAATAAAAATTAAAAAAAAACAACAACTCATATCTGGAGAAGGTTTGTTTTCTTGCTGGTCGGGACTGTTTGATCTTTTGAAAGAGTTTTCACTAATGCCTCCGGATGTCTTGACAGTATCACTAAAAAACACATCATCTGGTTTGAAATCATGTGGGTAAATCAAATTACATGCCTTGTTAGCTAATTAGTTTGGGATTCACTGCCTCTGCTGCCTACTTTCTACTCCTTTATACAGCCAGTAAAGTCACTATCCAGTCTGAAACGAGACATAAATAGAACAGGGGTTTTAAGAATCGTAGGACATCATGTTACCAAGTGTAGAATAACCAGCATCTTAACGCAGGCTTTATTGATTAAAGAGAACCTGTCAGAACAAAGTGTAGGAATAAAATGGTTAAGGAGGAACCTCCAACTGTTGGATTTTCACACAGCCTAGTATCCAATTAAAATTACTGATATTTTGTGCATTGTTTCAAAATATCACTTAATGATAAACGCAAAGCTGATAAGATATAGATTATCACACAATGTATATCTCCTGGTGTCCCTTGAGCCACTCATTTGGGTTTGGTATCCCATGATGCCATGCTCACATGTATCCCATGATACTTTATATACCATAATGTTACTCGTTGGGAGAAAATGCAAATACGTGCAATAAGTTTCACTGGTAGAAAGTCCAATGTTCATGTCTGAGAGTGCTATTTTGGGAAGGTATTTGCAACGATACCTCAACAGCATAGAGATTGCAGACATACACTACAATAGTGCCTACTGTGGATTACAAAAATGTATAAAATAGCAACATATGGAAGGCTGGCCCTGTATTTGTGGGATGGGTTATTCTGGCTTATAAATACACAGGCTGCCCCTTCCTCGGGGCTCAGACTGTCAGCCCACCCACCACTCCCTTTATCAAGCCATTTAAATTGGTGGGCCTTCTTTTTACAGACCTACCCGAACGTTGGTTTCAGCACACCACAACCAACTTAAGCACCACTAACATAACTCGGCTTATTGTCCCTGACCACAAATATATATATATATTTATATATATTAAAAGATACTTTATTTATTAATTTCTGTTCTCCCGATGACCTACGGACCTATTCAATCAACGTATTTGTAGTTTATGTCTCCAAATTGGAGTATCTCATTTTATTACATATATAAATCCAGACATACATATATAAATAAATGTAGACATGCATACATACATACATATATATATATATATATATATATATATATATATATATATACATAAGGTCCTGCACTGTTTTAGATCCAAGATTTATATAGTCTAATGGCGCAGACTTCCCAAAACTGTTTATAACATACATTATGCTCTATTACACTTATAGCAATTGGAAGGCGTGGTAAAACAACCGAACATGTTCGGTTTGTAATTCTGAGTTCTGCATATGTCACCAAAAAAAGAGATGATTGATGGGAGAAAAATATTATTGATGGTGAGGGGACAGTGACTAAATGTTGATTATATATTGATGATTTATCACGTAAGAAGTAAGCAATAGAGTAAAAAAATAAATAAATAACTGTACAAAAAAAAATATATATATAGAATTATAGAAATATGAACTTTTTACTGCCCCTCCTGTTTTCTGTCGATTGGTTACTTTTTCTCATGTAATCTACGAACCAAATGCTCTTACCACTATACTGAATATATACATAATACTATCTATATTTTGTGCACAACACTCATTTACCTATATTTGCTCTTTTTTCTTTGTTCTAACTGATTTGGTTTCCAAATCAGAATCTTAGCACCAAAAAAAACACATCCAAACTGACATTCACCTAAAATATGGGTGGCTCTAAGCTGAATTTTCTCGCCATGTGCAAGTCCGCATGACAGCAACAAATTACAGGCCTTGCAAGACAGTCAGCATGATAACATAGGTTTAAAATAGAATATAGTTTTTTTATTATTGATGCTTCTCCTTTAGCATCAACAACACATACATCCACTTTTAATTAATGGGTAACACCATATGTGCCAATGCCATTGATTGTCAATAATCCTTGATAGGTTCAATATTGAATGGGATCAAAACTAAGTCTTCTAGACGAATGTTCCCTAACCCAGTCTGTTCCCTAACCCAGTCCTCATGGACCACCAACAGTCCAGGATTTATGTGTGTCCCTGTTTTATTCCAATAGAGATACTGACAAAACCTGGACTGTTGGTGGTCCATGAGGACTGGGTTGGGGAACAAATCTCCACTAGTTTCCATGGTAATTACCCAATTTATAGTACTTTAAACCACCTTTTATAGGAGAACATTTTGAGAAATCCCCCGTGTAGTGCCCTACACACCCAACTCAAGATGTGCATGAGTATTTCTCTATCTCAATCACTGGATTTTGAATCGGTCTACAAAATCACTTAAGCCCAAAGGAAATACTAAATGTCAAATATACTATATTAGATAAATAATAAATCCGTTAGGTCATTGATCTAAATTGAACGTAAACCATGATAGGATAAAGGAATTCCCTTAAATGCTTTCTTCAAGCTGATACATCTATAAAGAAAACGTCGTCTGCTGAAAACATCTGTAAGCCATGAAATAATTAATGTAATTCCACCTTAAATGATCCACTGGTATTGCACTTGGTGTTATTATATTTAACAAATTGTATAGATAATTTGACATTCTCCCCACCTCACCCCCGGTAGTAGGCGGACACTAGAGGCTCACAGATCTCTATATACAGTAGATGAGAAAGGTTTAACACTTGCAGAAAATAGACATAATTAGATCATCGTGTTAATTATGGAGATACACAAGTACTGTGATTACCAATGTAACATCCAGAAAAGAAAAGAAATCGAAGGGAAGGGGCGGATACAGGATTTAAAAAAAAATGGTATCCCTGCAGCATTCAGTCTATTTAAACATAAGGATGAGATTCAAGGTGCGAAATGACACTACTTCTAGAGTGAGAGGAGAGGACTGTCTGTACATTATCTCATCGTATGCCTCATATCTGCATTATTTTTAGAAGGTAGCAGATTGCTTAAGATTTAATTTTATTTGAAAATAATTGAGTTTGAATTTTTCTCAAAACTGTTTCTTAATAAGTGATAATATTCAAACCTGCTATATCCAATGATTCTCCTCCATACTGATTGGAGTGGAGTACATGGTTTAAAGGGACACTATAGTCACCAAAACAACTTTAGCCTAATAAAGCTTTTGTTTCTGTTTATGCAGCCCTAGCCACACCTCCCATAGCTGTGACTGATACAAAACAAAATGGTTTTATTTTCAATTAGTTGTAACTTACTTTAACAGTGTTTTATCTCCTGCTCTGTAAATTGTACTTTTATTACATACAGGTGACTCCTGCAAGGTATAGCAAGCTATCAACAGTGCAAGAGATAATACATTATAAATTAAACAGAATTTGCAATAAAGAAAGTGCAAACATTAGATGACTCTTTTCAGGAAGTGTTTAAGAAGGCTGTGTAAGTCACATGCAGGGAGGTATAGCTAAGGCTGCATAAGTAATCTAACTTCTAAATTGAGTAGTGAGTAAATTAACTCCTAAATAAGTAATTTAACTCCTACATTGAGTAGTGAGACTAAAGAGGCAAGATATATACACCAAAACTGCTTCATTAAGCTAAAGTTGGTTTGATGACTATAGTGTCCCCTTAATAAAAAAAAATAATACTCTAATGTCAATACCCCCAAAGTTAAAACATTGACAGGAGAGGGACACATGGTTTAATACAAAATAAAGTACTGACCCAAGATGCCCCTTCAAAACTAGGGGGAGAGTGATACATGATTTAATGTTAATGTCTACAACGGTAGTGGGTAGCTGGATTTGTTGGAAATGAATTGCGCACATCATCACAATAAACTGTCATTAGGTA
The DNA here is from genome assembly GCF_036172605.1 of Pelobates fuscus. NCBI lineage: Eukaryota > Metazoa > Chordata > Amphibia > Anura > Pelobatidae > Pelobates > Pelobates fuscus. Next base: position 109,060,278 of record NC_086328.1, on the reverse strand, counting down.
AATTTTGCAGCATATTTCAAACTCTTTTTGAACACTTGTTAAAAATAAAATAAACAGGGAGCTAAGACCCACCAAAGACACTCTTTTATACATACAAGGTAATCATAGTAATTACAAAAAGATATCAAGAAAACACAATCAGCTGTAAAGATGGAACAATATCCTAACAACGGGGTACTTTAGATATGGCTAGATACAAATGACAAACAAATAGCAGTTCTTCCACTGAGATTTATAGAAAATGTGCTGTTCATTTACCAGATATATGCTTATCTCAGTCTGACAGCACTGTTACACCAACCCAGCTCTACCAAGTGCAGCGCCCCCTAGTCTATGGAAATCTGTACTGATTTCTTGAAACCTATTTTGAATATATTGAATCCATGAAACTTTCCTGCATTAACTTTGACACCCGATACAATTCCACAAATTACACCAGTATGGCTGCGCATTACTACATCAATTTTAACGCTATATTCAGCTTCACTAAAGACACCTGTTGTACCCCTACTTGATCAATTTTGGAGCAAGACGTTTCAGCCAAGAAGACACCACCCTGTATCATTCTAAGAAGCCGGTCTCCATGGTGTTGGTGTGGTGTCACTATTTTTCATATGTCCAATGGGAAACTTTCAATACCTATTTAAACTGCGTGCTCCCCTAATATTTCCAGTCATGGTTTTTGTGCTCGAAAGTGGGTTTGATTATCTAGCATTCGTTCTTGGCATTGATCCATGACCTGATTTTGACAATTCTCTCTTCCGTACTCCCGAGCTAGGCTCTGCTTACTGTTTTGTCTTTTTGTGGAATCTTGACCTTGCTTTTCCTCTGACCCCGAGTTACCTGATCGCAGGTATATCACATTCCTACCTAAGCCCAACCATTCTAAAGACTGGAAAATATGTCCTGCCCGGTCTTTTGGTTATCTTTCCTCAAGTTTTCGTGTCGGGTTATTTCTGGCTTTGACAATTTTTTCACAGAGTGATTCATAACCACAAGGAATTCATTTTCAGAACTCTTTGTAAAAACAGATTTTCTTTTTTGATTTTTTTTTTAAACGTATTCCTTTCATCCTTTACAATTTCCCCAAACCCCCAGATGTTAGAGATGAATTATCTCCCTGAACACAGGCATGTAATACGAACCAATTAAATATGGTATTCGTGACGTCACCATGGAAACATGACTTAGGGCATTTTGCCAATGACAGTAGATACCTAGTGAAGTGTATTATCATGAGGGTAAATTAGACACATTTATATTTTATTAATACTCAGAATTATATATAAATGAAAATCATTGGAGTAATTATTGTGATTTTTTTTTTTTCAGGTGCATAGTGCGGTAAAATATACCAGAGATTCTAAACTACATGATAAAAACACTTTGTGCATATATTATATATATATATATATATATTTTTTTTACTTGTTTCTAAAAATATATTTCCCTTTGAAAAAAAATCTCCGCTTAGAAAATAAGCTACTTAAGGAATCGCTTGTCAGCTTGAAAGGAAAGGACTATGAGATTGAGGATTTTTCAGAGATGTCACAGTGATAAGTGTGTTTACTTCTTTGTCGTATAATTATGATTTTGAGTATCCTTTTCCTATTTCATCCTTGTACCTCACAACTCATGAATAAAATATGATCGGTCTGATAGCACCTTTTACAGCAGGTTCATCCGTAAACTTGGACGTGACGTGGATGTAAATCACAAGCTTTTTACTAGAAAAATCATTCCTTTGTAAATTTAAATAAAGCTGCCATGTACCTTGGTTTATTTTGTGCCTTCAGCGATTGCACATCGATAAGGTTTATGATTTATTGTAAATTATTCTTAAAATAGTCATGAAAAATCACATTGAGAGCAGTAATTGGGTCGTAAATATGCATTGTTTTATTTTTTTTTACAGGTTAGGTAATTAAACATTCTCGCCCATTTACAGTATTCATATCCTGCAATTATATAGGAGACAACAATTATAAAATTATAATTTGTTTTAAATTATCTTATAAAAACGCAATAGTTTATTCACTAAACCAGAAATTGTGAAGAAGGTATAAATGCTTTGTACATTTAAAAAAAAAAATTCTAAATGGAGATTTTATATCTATTTTTACAACGCAGCTATAGCAACCTTTAATTGGCAAATCCTGCTTTTGTAAATAAGCCCCTGAATTATTCTCCACTGTTTGTTGTGTCTCACAACCTCAAACGTAGACTTTAAATGATTCTGTGGAAAGAAAATGGCCTCCAGCTGGTCTTATGACTAACACTTGGCCAGTGACTCCGCCCATCCATGAATTGCGTGAATTGCTACATAGTAAGCGTAATCAGCTATTTAGAGAATGTGTGAGGGATTCAGAATGCTGTGGGGCTGTAATTAGTCCTTCTTGACAAAAGATTGAGGCACAACATCAATGAGGAGCATGGAACAAGCAAGGGTTGTAAATAGCTACATCACAATTCTCAGAGTATACCTACCGAATAAAACAAAACTGATTGTAGCACTTCAAGGCCTCAATTTAATATTTAATAAAAGTTTTTCAAACGGTTAAAACATTTTTGAAAAGCTTTCAAAATTATTTAATTTTATGAAAAATGGGGAGGGGGCAGCTGCTATCCTGAACAGACGTATGAAGAAGCAGCTCCTGCAGTCTTTTAACTTTTGAGCTCAAAAAAGCTGCTCTTTTCCTTATCTGACGTCTGGAAGCTGTGGCCCATTGTGTAAGAGGGTGCTAGTTCTGAGACTAAGCCTGAAACTCAGCTTGTGATCCCTTGGAAAGAGATCCTCTGTCTCTATCGATGAGGTCTACTACAATTTTTACTGTTTCTGGCATGCTGTTGTGACATGCACTTGACACAACAAAAAGTGTTATGAAAAATGCTTTAATTTTGTAATATTTTTATATTTTATGACATATTGAAATATTTCTTTTAAATGTGATATATGTTTGACATTTTCATGCACTGATCAGCCACATTAAAACCACCTGCCTAATTTCGAGTAGGCCCCCCTCATGCTGCCAAAAAAGCTCTGATACATCGACGCATGGACTCCACAAGACCTCTGAACCACCAAGATATTAGCAGCAGATCCTTTAAGTCCAGCAAGTTGTGAGGTTGGGCCTCCATAAATTGGATTGGTTGTTCTAGCACATCCCACAGATACTCAATCGGATTGAGAGCTAGGGAATTTGGAGGCCAAGGCAACACCCTGAACTCTTTGTTATATTCTTCAAACAATTCCATAATTATTTCAGTAATTTGATCTACAGTCCTTCTTCTGTGTGCTTGGTTCAGACTGGCTAGCCTTCACTCCCCACGTGCATCAATGAGCCTTGGCACCCCATGACTCTGATGCTGGTTCACAGGTTGTCCTTCCATGAATCTCGTTTGGTAGGTACTAACCACTGCATACCGGGAACACCCCATAAAACTTGCCACTTTGGAGATGTACTGACCAGTTTGTCTGCCCATCACTATTTGGCCCTTGTCAGAGTCACTCAGATCTTTTCACTTGCCCATTTGCCCTGCTTCCTAAACATAACATTGAAGAACTGACTGTTCACTTGCTGCCTAATATATCCCACCCCTTGACAGGTGCCATTGTAATAATATAATTAATGTTATTCACTTCACTTGTCAGTGGTTTGAGCAGACCAGTGTATGTTGCAAAAATATTTTTTTAAAGTTTATCCAAAAATGTTACATCATTTGAAAAGCGTATCCAACAATATTAAATTGAGGCCTTATGTCTCTATTATTATAAAACCCGCATCACATACTCAAATACAATGTTAACCGGCAGCTGTTTATATTGATCGAACAGATGAAATAAATACTAACAATGCTTCCATTCAAAAAACACTAATACTAAGTAATTTGGTAAAATGCACAAAGAGCTGAGTTATATTCATTACCCAGAGTCCTTAAAAACACCTCGGAAAGCAGTGAACTAGTATGGGGGCGGATTAGGGTTCCTTTATGACATTGTTTATGAGCTTAAAACCATCTGCACTTACGTAAAATAAAACATATTAATATTATGAATATACCACAAAAATATCATTCTGTTACTCATCCTTCACTGTATAATTGTGTTTGCCTTTTATTTGGTAGATATCTTCTCGTTATATTTGAGTTATATGCTGACACAATCAGTAGTGCGTCGGGGGATTTAAGTGTTCAGTGCACATCTGTGTTTTAATCACGGACTAATACACGGAAGTAATATTTTATAGAGTTCCAACAGAATTTTTGAGTAATATGTAGCATCGTCATGTAACAATGGCCTGGCAGCAAATATCCAAGGTTACCAGTTACAAAGGAACATGCTACACTTAAAGGAACATTATAGGGTCAGGAACACAAACATGTATTCCTGACCCTATAGTTATAAAACCACAATCTAGAACCCCTTGCCCCCTCCCCTTCATTCCCCTAAATACAGCAAAATCTTACCTTTATTCCAGTCTGCTGCTGGCTCTGCCCCTGATATGCCTGCTTGTCTGATATCATCAAGTGGTGTTTTGAGCCAATCACAATGTTTTCACAAAGGAGATCACTGGATTGGCAGATCAGGGGCAGAGCCAACACAAGCCAAACACAGCCCTGGTTAAACAGCATCTCTTCACAGAAATGCATTGAATCAATGCATCTCTATGAGGAAAGTTTAGTATTTCCCTGCAGAGGCTGGAGACACTGAATGGCAGTGGTGCACAGCACTGACCTAGGAAGCATCTCTTTCAGATATTTAAGGAGTGGCCAGTGGAGGTATCCCTAGGCTGTAATGTAAACACTGCATTTTCTCTGAAAAGACAGTGTTTACAGCAAAAAGCCTGAAGGGAATGATTATTCTCACCAAAGCAAATGCAATAAGTTGTAGTTGTTGTGGTGACTATAGTGTCCCTTTAAGGTATAACTCTTAACATTTCATATGGACAAAGAGAGACACTTTTATTTCAGGGGTGTGAGTGGGGGTGTGGCACGGAACGGGGCTGTTCTGAGTGTGAGTGGGTGTGTGGCCCAGAGCGGGGCTTTTCTTATTTACGAATAACAATTTATAAAGCTAAAATGTAATTTAGAACAAGAACAATGTATCTTATTTACACAGAATGATTTCTAGACACATTTATTGTAATTTAATGACACATTACTGGGAGTATTATTGCTGTGGAGCTGTTGTATGCTCAGACACACCAACAATATGGAGCTTCTAGTATTGAGGGACATTAGGATAGAAAAGGGAAACATAGCAATTAGGGACTGTTCCTTGTTAATAGGGACACTTGACAACCCTGGGTATGAATGAGGTAACTTATCAACCATAGGTCATGAAGACCTATGAATCGTGAAGGCCATGAGTACTTTACCCCCAGTGTAGGACAGAATAGCACTAGGAGCGAGGGATAAGCCCCAGCATTAGTCAATACCTATTTGCTACTGATTCCGCTGGCAGAACCCCTAGGACATGTTACCGTTTATTTACCATTAACCGCGAAAGTGTTTTACTGCACCAAAAGCTGTGAGACAATGAGACGGAAAAACAGAACAGTGAGACAAAAGTCAAACACAAGAGTACAACATAACATCACAGTGACAGCAGTGGTCCCAGCCCCTCCTTTGTTAATGTCTGAGACCCTTTTATTTCCATTTAAACACATCTTACACTCCATCCTGTGCGACCATCACTTTGTCTGCCAGCCCGTAATGTCAGGGTGTATATATCTAAGACAGGATGAAAGGCACGGAGAATAAAATGCTCGTGTTAAATATATTATTGAGAGATATATTTTTATTGCACATTTTTCACTCAGGCAATTCTGTGACTTTTCCAATAAAAAGCTTTTCACCCAATAATATATTTTATTCTTCCTGCTACAGCTACAGAATGGCATTTAAAGCACATATATCTAAAGGACTGTTGTGGCACAATTCACAGGGGGAGAACAGCTTGTGAATGATGTGCATGTGATATATATCTAGATCTGTGTTGTACTGGGGCTTATGGCTTCAGAATAGTACTTAGAGTACAGAGATCTACAGCAACGATGAATTCACTGGAGTGGAAATTGATTGTTAAGGATGTATATGTGAAGAATTTATCAAAATACAACCTGTATAGGATGTACAGGGGTATTACAGTACCAAAATAGGTGGTTTTCTGATTAAGATACCCACCAGCATAAAAATATGTTGTAAGCTGCCATTCTGGGCTCTTCATGGATGCCCACTCAGCAAACTATTAAAAACTGTTATATACATGGAAAGGAAGCCATCACAACAATATACCAGACATGATGATGATAGTACCAGGATGGCATTGTTACTAGGAGACAGACGAGGATGGCATTGGTGTAGAAAAAAAATGAAGATGGCATTGTCATAAGAGAAAGATGAGGTTGGCATTGGGTGTTAGACGGATAAATATGGTGTAGGAAACATGAGATGTAATTGGTGTAATAAACAGATGACATGTAGGAGGTAGCTGTGGAAAGCACTGTTGTTGGTGTCACCACACTCGTATTACTGACTTGCATGATTCTGTGGTTCTTTTGGTGTAGGAAACAGACAATGATAACATTGGTGGAGGAGACGGACAAGGATGGCATTGGTGTAGGACACTAACAAGGATGGCAGTGGTGTAGGACAATAACAAGGATGGTGTAGGACAAGGCATTGGTGACAGACAAAAAAGGCATTGGTGTAGGGGCCTAACAAGGTGGCAATGGTATTACTAAACAGAAATACAGGGGGAAAGAGGACAACATCCATGAGACAACCATTTGTTTCAGTGATAAATCACATAGTACAGAAAACATGAAAATGTCATGAAATATTTCTAGTATTAACTTAAGTATAAATAAACTGCTTAAACAACATCTATCTGAACTTTGAAGCCCAAATAATTAAAAAATAAATAAAAAAATAAAAGCATAAAGAAATACCCAGGAGAAGTCCTGGGTTTCCTACCAAACATCTGCAACCAATCTGATTTATTTCTCCTTCTAACAAATTATCCTGTTTCCAAAATCTTTTTTCCGAAAAATACGTAGACAAATGTACTTATTTTGCCTAATATTGCATTGTGACTTGAATCCAGTATATCACAAACTTTACCTGCCATTTCACAAAGTTCTTTTCTTTGCGGGCAGGATAGTGTTATTTTATTATTTATTGAGTGTGTTTGGAAAATTGATGGTAAATTCGGAGCATACAGCTACCAGAAAAGCATGTAGGTTATCTGTTTGCTAGCACATTGTACACACAGATAGATCTACTCTACGGCTGCTCAAATGATGTATCACCATACGGCAACAGGTGGTTCATTTTTTTTTTCTTTATATTTCTAAGAATTCATCATTTGCAAAGATAACCAGACACTGCAATGTGTTTGTTGCGGTTCTCAATTGTGTTACGGTATATATTTTTTTCTTTTTTAATTTCTCACAAATTTACCCTTGGATCATTACCTTTCCCATCTGACTGCACCGTAACCAGATTTGTCAAAAACCTCTGAGGCCTTGTAGGAAGATGGCGTAAAAAAAACCCCTGAAATTAAGTGAGCTCAGGATGAGATAACATGGAGCTTTTAAATTTTGTCACAGATCTCTTAACCGCTGCCTGTTCAGATCAGGATGCTAATTTGAAATTTTGGCAGATATATGTAATTAGCAGGTTGCGTTCTCATGAGAAGCTGCTAATTTTTAATCGCGGTGGGTGGTTCAAGACAGCAGGGAATTTTCGAGCTGTACAAATGTAGCAGAAAGCTACTGAGATACATGTATTCTGCTTGCCCTTTATCCCATATTATCTGGCAACACAGCTACCATCATCATCGCAAACTTAAGCAAGGAACCAAAAAAAAATTGATCAAACCGGATGCCTTTATTTACCTCCGGCTTAATAGCAATAAAGTAGCCTGTATCTCTTCCTTGCAGTTGAGAGAGATTTAGACTGACCTTTACTGCTGTAGTTTGAGTTTTTAATTCACACAAACATATTATGAAAGGTTTTAGCATTTGTGAATTTGTATTAAATGGCAATGGTTTTAGTAATTGGTCCCAATGTCACCGTCCTCGAGCAATTTGCACTAAACTGGAAATTGTAGAGAACTGATGAGGCAACTGCATGCCAAAATAGCTGAATTAAAATAAATCCCCAAATGCTCAGATTTTTTTTTTTTTTTAATTCTTTATTTTTGTTCGTGTATGAGAAAAGGACATTTAGGTCTACTACGCCACAACAGCTGCAGAAGACCATTTAACAACAATTAGTAACATGGCATATAGATTACAGTACATAATTTTTAAGTATAATACAGGTTTAGACCATGCTTGTCCTATCATGAAAACACATATGGAGGGCTGATATCTTGCTCGAGCTCGAAATCGGTCTATTGTATCGTGATAGGTTACATGCAGTGAGTATGCGAGTAGCGATCTGTTTAGAAAAACAGCGTATATAAAATATAAAAATGTAGATATTATGCCCATTAAGTTAAGTTATGTGGTATGCTTGGCTCTAGAGATTCAGGTAGAAGTAGTTGAGGGACCAATGTAGTGTGCACGGGTTTGAACTAGGCTATACACGGAGATGTGTAGCTAATGGACGTGTGATCTCGAGTGATGCTCAAATGCTCAGATTTTGATTTCAGCTCAGCTATTTTGCCCTGATTTTTACAATTCGCTTGCTAGTTTTAAGTTTCCAGCTTAATAAATAAATCTCATTGTTTATTCTACAACAGGTGTTGTGGACTACATCCCCCATAATACTCTTACAGACATAACACTGACAAAGCATCATGGGAGGTGTGGTCGAAAAAATCTGGAGTGTCGAAGGTATGATTTTTTTTTTTTAATTATCTGTTTCATACAAATATAGCATTAAGATGGACAGGGGTATTACATTCAACAAATTGTACCACCAGGTGTCAGTAGAGAGCACGGATACCTATGTGTGTATAACAATGGATAATGGAGTCTCAGACATTTGCTTTCAAAGGAAATACACTATGAATGCATGACTCCCAACGTTGACTTCTTGTTAAGTGGAATGCCTGTGGGAGGGGTAAAAGGGGGTGGGCCAGTGAAGCAGTTTGTCTTGAGCAAATCCAACGGGAATGGGGGCAGTTTTGCTTGTAGAATTTAATGAATGCCAGGATCCCTGCCAATCAAGTAGGCTAGCCAACCAAAATAAATATGTATTGACTCAGAAATGTAGAGTAGGAATACCCACAAACAGTGGCCCATCAATGTGACATAACTAGTATCCCATCAAGTGGGTTGCAAACATATTCAACATGTAAATCTAAAGATCAAAAGATTTTAAAAAAAGCTAATAAAACATTCTTCCAAAAACAAAACTACACCCACTTAATAATAACCACGCACACATTTTTACAACTGCACAACTGATTTCCATCCCTTTTTGAGAGAAAATCATGCTAATGGGATTTATTTGCTGAAGTATTCATTTTACTTAAAAAAATAAATAAAAATGATGGTATATCTCAATGTTTGTGAAGTCTCTTTACACCCTTTCGTTAAGGCAGCATTTAAGTAAAGTTGACTTGCTTAACACAATGGCTAAGGCTTCTCTAACCTTTTGCTTACCGGAAGGGTCTTGAGCCGTGTTTTAGGTATTTTTCTCGGACCCTCCAGCGCCTAACAGATTAGAGAAGTTGAGTAATTGTACAAAGGTTGTGTCACAGAGCAGAATTTGTCCTAAACAGAAGTAGGTACAAGCAACAGACTACCCCGGGCTACTATCCTTTCATCTGTGCTGTTCTACTTTCCAAAGATGTCTATGAAAAATAAATGGATTTAGGAGAAAATAAATAAATAAATAAATAAATAAATAAGAAAAACTAAATGTGGTTTTACTCAACACGAAGAAGTATTGTGCTTGCCAAACCTCAGGGGCGAATTCACACGAACGCTATGACTAACTGGTGTAATTATTGTATGTCACTGTTTATTGATTACCGCAGGAAAAAAAAAACACAATACTGTATGGGTTTCTTCACCTTGAAACATCACACCTATTTATATACATTTTTTTTTTTTTTAAATACGAATAGCGTAGAAGGTTATAAGTTCATATTCCTAAAAGTGTTGCTGATTTAAAGGTACAGCAAAGAGCAAAATTGATTACATTGATTGATGTGATAAAAAGAGATTAACCCTTAAAGCATGCAGAATTTATTCTGGTGTTTTTTCTGCTTCTTTATTACAAGACAACATTTAGATCCTCATTAAACAGCCATTCCAGCACCCTCCAATAGACCTACACCAACCACAAAAGTATCTTTGTAACTTTACCGTACTTATTAAGTCAAAGAGCGATTTGAGTCGACTCGCTGCTGCTACTTAGTTTTATAGTAAAAATACTTTATATCTCGGGTTTGGAATGCAGTGGCTTCGTAACATTTACAATGGATATGCGTTTTGAAACATTTTAGCAATTTGCACATGAGAAAGCAGATATTCAATATATTCAGATGTTAAATGGTAAGCTGAGGTAGTCTGTTGGTGAATGTTCTCAGCGTATTTCTTCTTGTGAGAAATGTTAATGAAAAAAGGCACACTCTTATCACCATAACCGCTGTAGTTTATCTTAGTGGTTATGGTGCATGGAGTCTTTGGGTGCAGTCTTTTTCTATTTACTGCATGTCAAGCGGTTTTTGAATGGTTTGACCTCCGATTTTTTTTTACAACCCATAGCTGCCATTCAAATTACAGATATAGATTTAAACAAATGGAACTGATGTGAAACTTTTTAACTTACTTCACATGCATGCTTACTGTTTTTGGGTGGAAACCAAGGAGCATGCTGGTAGTTTGGCTATAAGTAATGACACAATAATTATCTAATGCATGTACATCTTACCCAGGGCGGTCCAGGAAGCAGACAAACAATGTAAATATACTTGTTCATTTAATCTTAAATTGGGTTTAGAACTGATCCATCTATAAGTCAATGCAAAGAGGGCCACACTCAAAAACAAATGCACAGATTTACCATCTCTTGGACTAACCATACACCATGTTTATACCTTATTATACCACTGCTGAGATAAGAGTTCTGCAGAATGCCAGTGTTTTCATTGCCGGGTTTAAAAGCCTCTAGTTGCTATCATTCAGACAGCCACTAGCAGATGTTCTCATACAGACCATCTGAACGGCCAGCATTTTGCCGCACATGTGCACGAGCCTTCCAATGCTTTCCGATGGACAAGCATTGAATTGGCTGAGACCATCATTCTCAATGATGTCAGTCAATGAGGTGGGGCACCAGCTTGGAGACCGATGCTGCAAGGAAGAAAAGGTAAAAATAATACCTTCTTTACTCCCTAAAGGGGGGGCCGCCAGGGCACAATAGCATTAGAAAAACACATTTGTATTCCTAACTCTTTAGTGTTCCTTTAATTAACAACCTCACACCAGTTCTTTCTTTCAAAGGGTATTTACCAGTTCCAAGACCAGGAGCTCTTACTAAAAAAAATGTAAACATATAGAAGAAACAGTATTTGTTTCAATTTTGATGTCAATTCCGGACCTTTCACTTCCTTAAAAAAAAATAACAGGCAGTTATATGGGCTGCAAGCAACTCTGAGCTATGTATACTTTTCTGTTGGAAAAAAATTCAAAACATGGTATTTGCAGACTTACCGTGAAATAAAAATGCTTTACTCCCATTGTGCAATCCAGTGACCTGCGTTACGCCCCTTGTGGTATTTACAATATCCAGTTCCGTTATTATATCAATTTGTAAATCGGGGTCTGTTCCAAATCCAACCACTATGGACAAAAACAAAAGACACATGTTAATGTTTTCATATTACCCACATTTGTGTTAAATTAACCTCTACAGTTCAACAGAGATTGGATCAATCTGGGCAATGACCAATTTTTATTTCAAGGCCCTAAGAGGTCGAAACTTTGTTTTTTAGTGCTTGGGTCCAATAAAATTGCCTATTTATTGGAATATCTTGGAGTGCATGGATTATTTTCTACATTTGAATTTGATATTTTGTCCCTTTGGTAGTGGGGCTGATCCATGATTGCACCCAGGATTCCACCACAAAGGATTGAGTGCATTTCCATTATCTTTACATGGCAATTTTTATTTCATGTCAATATAACAAAGTCTCTTTATAACCAATCTGATCAACAGGAGGTGCCATAATATAAAGATTCCCTTGTGATAAAACTCAGTCCCAAAATAGCTGCGTTGAGCATCTGTAAGATATATAGATGTGTCATGACCTAATTATAAAACACAAGCTCACAGCTTGAGTGATTCACATTCACAAAGAATGTGGGCATCTTCTAAGCCAATACAATGTTGCGTCATATGAAAAGGAATATATGATGGAAATCAGATTAGTTTTTTTTAATAAAAAAGGAATCTGGAAATGTAAGTGGTGCTTATCCACTCAGCCAGGAGTTATGTCGAGATTACAACTGATTTCTATGTTTAGATCAAAATATTGTGAGAAGAACACATTTGAGGATTCTTTAACAACTATTTGGCATTAAAACCTATAAAAAATAGTTGTTTTATAAATAAATAACTAGACTTTCTGTCTAAAAATGTAAAAAGAAAGTGTGTATATCACAAGTTTTTTTAACAGTTTACCAAAATATATATTATTTTGTCTTCATTTTATGCATATGCTATTGTTCATCATCTAAAAAAAAACTGGAAAATATACATTTATCAGAATGAAATATTCCAATTATATTAGACCACTTAAGATTCCCTTAGTGAGCCCAGACTAGCTCTGAATTATGTGAGTTCAACTTCACCTCGTCTTTGTTTCTTCCTGTAGATGATTTAAAAATGGTTTAAATCCTCCTGTAGATGATTTAAAAACGCCCCATGGTAGGAAGACATCTCGGGACTCCAGCCCTCAAGACAACTTAATTAAAATTAAGTTGTTTTCGCATATAGTGTTCCCTTAAGTGTAGAGAGGAACTTATTTGAGATCTCTCTCACCTACAAATCTCTAGGCCTGTCTGGGAACTATGCAAATTGTGGAACTCTTTAATACACTATCTGCATTGTGCTGATAACGCTGCCGATTTTTAAACAGCCCGTGCCCTACTCTGCTGTTTAACCCGTATAGTGCAGAGTTGTGATTTAAAAAAAGAATCGCTCCTGCCACAGTCACAGTGACTGCCTGGTGAATGAGAGAAGGCGGAGAATGATGTTTTGGTTTGTGAGTCCATAGCTACTTACCTATTCTGAATGCATTACGATTCTTTATGCCTGGCGTAACCCTTCCTCGTGGCTGTAGATATCAGTTCTGCAGCCATGTTATAATGCACTCTGCTGCCTTCATAGAGTGCCTGGTATCACAGGGAGTGGGGGTCCATAAATTTCCACACATCATGACTGAATTTTCACTTGCCAATGGCTAGTGAACTAGCAGGAATTATGAGCCTTGTTTATACCCATACATTTATTTATGTGTTGCTTACACATCCATAAACACGACGGAAACACGATTCTATCACCAAAAAAGTCTTAACTCATTTAAAAAAGGATAGAATTAGCTGTATAAGTTCATATACGTCATTATTAATTAAAGAAATCTGAATACTTTATGTAAATCCATAAATATATTCCTATAAAATCTTATGGTACTTGCAATGTTGCATTTAAATGAATGTTATCTGAACATCATTTCCTCTTCAGATTGGGAGAACTAATTACTGCTCAATAATACATTGATTTGCTCAATACATAAAGTTTTACTTTTTCCATTGGAGGATAAATAAATTCTAGGGTAAATAAATTCTAGGGTAAATAAATTCTAGCCTGTGTACCACCACCACAACACACACCAAAAACCCACAATGCTATGGGCTTAGTGTTAAACTGTGAATAGCCAAGAATCGTCAAGAAAACAGCAAATTGTAGGTTAAAATGTAGTAAACTGAAATGTAGTCAAACAGGAAAATATTTCAATTTAAGCTAAACTTTGCAGTTCCTTGGTCAATTTGCCCCAGTTCACGGTTTAATGGATGAATCCCATATGAAGCCCCTCTATTATGCACAGATATATTCTTCGAATATTAATTTTCCTGCAGGTTCCTTAAAATGAACAAATTATTGATGTTTGTATTGATACAGCTGAAGCCATCGTTGGATTCATTACATTGTTATCAGATGAGAAATCAAAATCCCAAGATCGATTATCTTTGCAATAATTTTTCAAAGTCACCGGAGCTCTTTGTACAAAGCATGTTGTTCGAATCCTGAGCATCCCTGGCACCGAAACTCTGCGTTAAATGGCAGTTCTCTCTTTCAATAACAATGCAGGGCATGGGTTAGATAACCTAACCCCTTGTGGGCCAGATGCTACACTGTGCTGTGCTGATAATCTAGTCCCTGAAGATGTTACGCTACTGTGAAATGTTCTTTTTATCACTCTCTAGCTACGCAGTAATTCATTGAGTGGAAAGTTCCATTTTAGAAAATGAACATATTATCATCATGGCATAGGCTGTTACCTGTCCTAAAGAGGTTAAGAAAACTCATAACTTGGCAACCAATGTATTTATGAGAAATCTACATTATATACCATGCCATGATCATTATTCCTCCTAATTAATCATGTGTAAGTCCTCACTATTAGTAGAAGCTGGTTGGTTCTGGCTTGAAAGGGAATAAGAGCAAAAGTTGAAGCTAATTTTTCGTTTTACTGCACACCACTAAACTCGGCTCTGTTTAATCTAAATTACTTTGCATGAAAAAATATGAGATCTGCTCAGGCAGTGGATCGGGAGGCCATATTTAGTTCTCAAGCCATTTTATTGTACCCCCTGTGGTTACAACAGGAACATATTAGTCAGGTCATAGGCAATCACCTACAACAGATCAAATAAATAACTGGAATACTGGGGAGGGATTAATGAAGGTGTTTAACATATTTAAAGGGAATCTATAGGGGGAAAATAAACGCTATGTAAAGCGTTATTTCAAAAATACATAAAAAAATGCAAAAAATAGGAGCCGGCCAGACGTGCTTGCAGAGAGCTCTGGCACAACTAAGCTTATAAGCGACTATTATTCTCCATAACCATGTTTTTTACAGACCAATATAACAGTGGCGCATTGTTGCATCGAGTGGGGCTTGTGGATAGCGGACCCGTGCCTTTTTGTCGAGATTCACCATACTCCACACATGTGGCCTAGCATGACAGGTGGACTAATGGCTGGGAGAGACAGCTACTTTTCGCATCCCCCCCCCCCCCCGGACCGATGGGGGTCATCCCGGTCCCCATTGGAGAAACCTTCAAACCTGCAGCAGGGGAGTATCCGGCTGGAACGAACACTGCATGCCGAAACCAAGATGGCCGCCAAGCCATATCCTCAAGTGAGCCTGCAGACCAGGAGAGAGGGCTTTCAGGCCAGGTTCAATAGGATCTGTCAAGACTTCTGGAGGCACCTAGAACGCAGACCCACAGTCTTTAACTCACCAGCCACACTGTTAAATGAAGCAGAAGCAGCATCTCACCGAGGCAGCATAAGGCCGGGGCCCTGTATGGAGAAGCGCCAATCCCGCCGGCTGACTTACTAGCGGTCTCTCCAGACATCAGGACGTAAAGCAGCACCACATCGCCGGAAACCTTCCTTACCGTACAGCAGCTGCTCCACCGTGCGGCGCTCTGGAGGGGGACGAATCCACACTTGCATACTGCCCTGCCGTAAGAGGGTCACACCGGGCAGCACCACTCACAAGAGCCGAGAAGGCCTAGAGGCCATGGTCCAGCTAATCGACTCTGCTACTTGCCGGTGGACACGGCAAAAGGAGCGCACATAACTTTAGGGCTTGTGGCGTCCGTACATGCAGAAAGGTGGACTCATGACCCCCAGGGTTGCCAGCCCATCACAATTAGACATTGGCTGAGCAATCCAAAACTAAGTCTGTCCTCATGGCATATCATGCCCCATGTCTGACATTGTATAAGGCAATTAACCTCCTGGCATACTCTCTCTCCCTCTAAATGTCTCCCAACATGGACGCAGCCCAGAGCTGATCTAATATAATATTAACAAAATTTTACCCCTCATCAGTTAAACCTGCCTTGCGAATAGCTCATAGTCACCTTAATATACACCTTTATAATCCATCTTTAAGGCAGTGCAACAGTATAGACCATGTCAGCTTACTTAGCAGACATTCCCCTGCTACCGCAGAAATGTCTTAGCTTGTAGAGGGCATGCAAGGATACCCATCATCTTAAGGTATATTTCTCAATGCCCTTACACCAAGAACAGCACCTAGCAGCCACTTAGCCACAGAAATCGCTACAGTTTAACGTGATACACTATTATCTGCTTTGTGCCCAAACTAATGTCGGCCTACATAGTATGTTTTGACCAGGGGTCAAGTCCTGGGGAATAAAGTGTGGGAACTCACTCGAGTTCCACCCTCACCCCACCACCAGAAAAAAACTAAACTTGCATGCATATATAAACACGTACACACACACTCAGGTGCACACACACACACAGACTCACAGACACACACACAGGTACACACACACACATACATACATACACTCAGACACACACACACACACACACTCACATACACATACACTCACAGACACACACTCCCAGACACACACGCACTCCCAGACACATACACACACCCACAGACACATACACACACACATCCACTCACAGACACACACACACCCAGACACACACACACACTCACAGACACACATACATACGCATACACACACAGACATACAGACACACACACACACAGACACACACACATACATTCACAGACACACACACACTCCCAGACACACACACATACACTCACAGACACACACACACTCCCAGACACACACATACACACATACACACAGACACACTCCCAGACACATACACACACATACACTCACAGACACATACACACATACACTCACAGACACATACACACACTCCCAGACACACACACACATACACTCACAGACACATACATACACAAAAATTATTTGTATTTTTTTTTTTTAAATTTAAAAATGTCCACCCAGCCTTCCTACCTGGAGAGCTGGCGTGGACCTGTCCCTGGGGTCCAGTGGGGCTTCAGTGCGGCCGGCTCTTGTCTCTCTCTGTCAGACGCGGCGAGGGAGCTGTGTCCTCTCTGCTCCCTCTCGCCGCGCGGGCTGTCTGCTGATGCCGGGAGCCGGAAATTACGTCATATTCCGGCTCCCAGCATCAGCAAACGGCGCGGCGAGAGGGAGCAGAGAGGACACAGCTCCCTCGCCGCGTCTGACAGAGAGAGACAAGAGCCGGCCGGGGAGGTCCATCAGGTGGCCATTAGGCCACCTCTTGGGCCCCCCATGACAGGGGAAACACAGGGGCATTTGGGGGCGGCATTTTTTGCCGCCCCCTGAGTGCCTGCAGGACCATAAACGGGAACGGCGTTCCTGCTCTAAAAAAAAGTGCAGGAACGCCGTTCCCACGCGTTCCTGCAGGACTCGAGCCCTGGTTTTGACCACTCTTACCGTTCTCTTATTGCCTGACATTATTTGTAGCTGCCTGTTTATTACCTAAAAATGTGCAGTTTTATTATATGCCACAGTCTTTTGCTTCTTGAAATGTTTGTTTTTACTGTTGTGGCATGAAACGCTTGCCTGTCAAACCTTTGCACAACAAAAATAAAGAATTGTAAAAAAAATAAAATGCAAAAGACACGTTATGCTGTTTTTCTCTGTTTTAAGCCTTACATTTAAGCGCAGCACTGTCTTTGCACCGAGTTACATATGAATCTACAGTACTATTGTGCTGTTTACTATTGATCACACCATCATTCGGCATAGCCTTATTTCTATAATGTCTCGATCTACCTACCTACTGACATTTACTATTACTAGGCTGTTATTATAATACAAAAAATGTGGAGTTTCTCTGAATGCCAAGCTAAAAAAAGGAAAAACGCAAAACACAAAATAAAAAAGATACATAATTTTACAGCAGGTATACTATTTAGTGTATACACTTCTGGGCAAGAAAACAATCGTGATATTTCAGGCTAAACTGCCAGATCTGTGTAGAAGGAACTTATTAATAATTATTTCCCTTTTAAAGATTAACCATAGTTGTGCATGGGGAATAGTCCTAAGGTAAGCAACATGGGGTTTGATTGTTTGTTTATTTAAAGGGTTACTCCAAACATAACACAGCCTGCAGTAGTGGCTATAATTTAAGGAGTACCCTGGCCCCATTTTCCATTGCTGCAATGGTTTTGCCCTATTACCTCGATCAGGAGCTGCAGAAGCCAGAAGTCGATCCCACTGGCCATTTATTTGCTGAAAGCATCAGCTGACTGCTCTCAGCCAATTGATAAAATTCTGTGCATAGGAATATGCACAGAATTTACATTACCCTGCCCAGAACTCATGTTGCCCAGACAACGCTGCAAGAGGTGGAGTTATACCTCCAGAAGCAGAGGGGTTCAACTCTGTATATGCAGAGTTTCAAAGTGAAACATTGCATATATAGACTACAGGCATCGTGACCACTTAGGATCATTGTTTTTTTTAATAAAAAGTGAACAGCTGTTGAGAATTCATTCATAATGCATAATTATTTAGTTTTATGAATCAACGATACTAAAATTTAATGTAATTCTGTTTAAAATGTCCAACTAAACATTACTTATGTCCAACTAGACAAACTTATAAATATTTATTATTTTTATTTATTTTTAAAAAGGCATAAAATTATGTTTCCTTTAGCAATAACCTGCTCCCCCAGGAGGTGGATCGTACTCTGTCTCTTTCCCCCCAGTTCTGATGCTGGCCGCTAAACTCCACCCCTTTTTATGACACCGCGCATGTGCATCAACGGAATGACGTAGATGACGTCATGGCCCGCCAGAATGCTAGAAATCAAACTGTTTGGGGGCGTGGCTTTCAATTAAAGAGCCACACTATAAAAAGGGATCACTTGTCCTGAATCATTGCACTGTTGTGGTTCAAGCTTGTGTTCCCTATAGTGTTTGGTTATTTGGATATTGACTTGGCTCTGGTTTACCTATTTTGTGTTCTCCTTCCCTTTTACTCAGCTTGTGTTATTCGCTTACCTGTTTTCCGGCTTCCTTGACCTCGGCTCATACCTGACTATTCTCTGTCCTTGCTAACGTTAGTCCGGATCCCTATGTTGTTCCTGGCACCAGGCTGATGATTTTCATGATTTTATCTTTAAAGGGACTCTATAGGCTTTAAGATCTCGTCATCTCTATATCCCTTTCTGTTTAAACCTGCAACTGGAAATATTGCTGTTTTGTAGGAACTCCAATGTCTTCAATGCAGGGTTAACATGCTTCTAGTGGATTTCAGGATATCAACCTCTAGAGTCGCTTATGCAGCTATAACAGAGTTAAACTGGTTATCGGTTAAATGAGTATCATACAGCAGCATCTAATTGGTGTTCTGTCGCGCATGCACACAAGCCTCCCAATGTTTACCTATGACTGATGATCTCAGCCAAGGAGACCGAGCGCAGGCACAGAGACCATGTGATGTCAGGTAAATATATCTTATCTTTTAAACCCCTCCAAGGGGGGTGGAACCATAGGTAGGAGCACACTATGGCTTTAGGAATACATGCTTGACATTAAGCACTATAGTGGTATTTTAATCTTGTAATAGGCAAAACTAAACCAATACAAAATTAAAGAAATGCATTAGGGTCAAGAAGAAAGGGGATGGCAGTTTGGAATTAGAATGTTGGGCACACCCCTTGCACACGTCTGTGGTAGTAACACTGTAGACCATTCAATACCATTCTGCAATTTCCAGTATACCCAATACCTTGTAAGATGTAGTGATTTAGTGATTTTAGTTCACACTGCTTTTTGATAGTTGGTCTTTGTCCATGGCGGTATGGGTTACTAATACGCTGCTTGTGAACACGTTTTATGCTTTCATTTCTCTTAATTGCTCCAGTCCTTTTTTTCACTTTTGTTTATTTTTCTATTATCTTTTTCTAAGGTATTGCATTTTATTGTTAGGGTTGTGGAAAGCTATTTATCATTGCCATGGTTACACGGATACGTTCTCTCTTGGGGATTATAATTGCCTGAGACGAATAAACGTGAATGATATTTCCTAGTGATAGTTTATAAATCAAACTGAAATGTTGGCGCTGTAGTGAATAAAATGTTCCTTTAATGCACTGAAACAGAGAGTGTGTGTGTGTCTCTCTAAAATACCTGAAAGAGCAGACTAGGTATGTCTGAGGTGTCCAAAAATTCTCCAAATCATGGCATATTCAGCTGCTTGGCAATATTACCAGCCATCATTAAGGGTGAGGTGGGAGGGAGGAAACTGCAGTACTAATCATGATAGACACAAGTTCCTTTGTAACACCCACTTATCATTAGTCCTCGACATGCCAAGAGAGTTCATTAACAAACAAAAACTATTGGAGTACTGCCCCACCAGCTTCTACGGTTAGTGATACAACTGTTTTATTTAGAGCGTTATTCAATCTTCAATTGTGGTTGCTTTAAAAAGTCCCTGTCACTTGCTCGATCTTTGCTGTTTTTGCGTAGGTGGACCCTCTGCTTTTATGGTAGTACCTGAAAGGGAATAGTTAAGAAGTAGTGGCAGAATTAATGAAGAGAGGGGCTCAGTGCAAAACAGTCTTGGGCCCTATAAAGAGCAGTCCCATAATGGTTTGCCAGCAGAGGATATACCATTTGTCAGTCCTTGCACAGTTGTTTGTATGGAAAGGGGTGTTGTGTGTGCGTGTGTGAAGTCAGGGTGTATTTTTGTGTATTGCTGACTTTAAATGCATATTTTTATCATAAATATATATATATATATATATATATATATATACACTGCCACACTGATGCGCACAGTACACACACACATACATATACAGATACACACACTGCCACACACAGGCACGCACAGCCTGGCACAGACATGCACCCTGCCCCACATACATACACAGGATTGTAATCACTCAATGTAAAAATATGGGGCCTTTTTTTATGAAATGATAAAGGTAATATGTCAGAACACCGGGATTGTGATTACATTTGTATAGTTAATGCCTGTCGGCAGTCTTTAACCTGTCGATAATGATTAAATCGGGTAGCTTATTGCACCATCAGTACTGGAACTGAAAATGTTTTGGCTAGTAAGGGCTTTTGTTAAGCCGGTGGCAACATCTCAACATCGTGCACAAAATTGTTCTCAAAATAAATAATTTTTGATAAGATTTGTCACCCCCAGCCAAAATAGTTTAGATTTAACGCAGATGTGTTACGTTTTACTTTTGCTTAATTACATGTAGATGGTTGGTTAATTAGATACACCTGCTCTCATTACCTCTAAAGTGATGCTGAGTAAGAGGAGGGAAGAAAATGCAAACGGTGGATATTTTACAGATACGTTTTCACTAAGAGTCGAACCAAGGCTTGTTTTCCAGAATAAAGCACAGAGCCGCAGCCAGCAATGAGTTAGTTAAATGTGTACTTTTCTCCTTCATTCATTGTTTGATCCCAGCATTTATCCTCCTATTTTCCTGAAAGCTTTGAACGCAGTTCTGGGCATTTCTCGCATCATCAATAGGTTTCATTCCTCCCGGCGACTCTTTTTATTTCCTTTCAGCAGCTCCCTTGGAGTCTTTCAAAGACCTATTCCTGGCTCCTGTTGTTTTATTTTTTTATGAATAGCTCTCACTCCATTGAGAACAATGGGTTTGAAAGTTAGCATTTAGAGAAATTCAAGGTATGTCACTTTTAATACCTTGTCTCTGGTGTTTCCACCAGAGTTAATACAATGTGTTATTACCTAAATATTTAATACCTCGGATACATAGTATTTATCAGACAATAAACACTCTTAGTCCTGGTTTATGTTGGGCTGTGTGTGTGTTTGTGTGTGTCAACATGTGAGTCTCTGTTTGTGTGGGTTTGTGGCACGTTTATGTAAATCTGTAAATCTGTATGTGCCTATATGTGTGTGTATATAAGTGTAACTTTCTGTTAGCCTGTGTCCAACTCTGTATGTATTGTGTGTGTGTGTTTTTATATGTTTATGTGTATTTACAAATGTTTACATTTTGAATGTATACCAGGATGTGAATATGTGCCCGTCTGTGTATTTCTTTATGTTTTAGTGTTGTGCCAAGTTTCTATGTTCATGTCTACCGCCATGTTTTTATGAATGTGTGTGTTTATTATGAACATGCATTTACGTGTGTTCTTTTTTGTGGGTGTGTGCAGGGCCGGCGCTACCATAAGGCGGCCCAGGCGGCCGCCTTAGGGCGCACCGGCCCTGGGGGCGCAAAATCAGGCTGACCGGAAGGAGGGAAGCGCACTGCGCTCCCCTCCAACCGACGACCTTTTGTAGCGTGGCCGAGCGCCCGGTTCTGCGGGCGCGCGAGGGAGCACTCTCCCATGTGTGCTTCCTCTTCAGCTCCCTCGCGCGCCGCATACTGATACCGGAGCCGGAAGATGACGTCATCTTCCGGCGCCGGCATCCCTACGCGGTGCGCGAGGGAGCTGAAGAGGAAGCACACATGGGAGAGTGCTCCCTCGCGCCCGCCCGCCAGCCCGGGAGACAGCCAGCCCGGGAGACAGACAGCCAGCCAGCCACCAAGGGAGACAGCCACCAAGGGAGCCAGCCAGCCAGGGAGCCAGCCAGCCAAGGAGCCCAGGAGCCCAGCAGGCCCACTGGACCCCAGGGAATCCCTTCAGCACTCCAAAAAGGTAAGGAGGCTGGGGGATTAAATTAAAAAAAAAAACAACATGTGTTAGTGTTAGTGTGTGTGTGTGTGTGTGTGTCTGCTAGTGAGTGTCAGTGTGTGTGTCTGCTAGTGAGTGTCAGTGTGTGTGTCTGCTAGTGAGTGTCAGTGTGTGTGTCTGCTAGTGAGTGTCAGTGAGTGTGTCTGCTAGTGAGTGTCAGTGTGTGTGTCTGCTAGTGAGTGTCAGTGTGTGTGTCTGCTAGTGAGTGTCAGTGTGTGTGTCTGCTAGTGAGTGTCAGTGAGTGTCAATGAGTGTCTGCTAGTGAGTGTCAGTGTGTGTGTCTGCTAGTGTCAGTGAGTGTGTCTGCTAGTGTCAGTGAGTGTGTCTGCTAGTGTCAGTGAGTGTGTCTGCTAGTGTCAGTGTGTGTGTCTGCTAGTGAGTGTCAGTGTGTGTCTGCTAGTGAGTGTCAGTGTGTGTCTGCTAGTGTGTCTGCTAGTGAGTGTCAGTGTGTGTCTGCTAGTGTGTCTGCTAGTGAGCGTCAGTGTGTGTCTGCTAGTGTGTCTGCTAGTGAGTGTCAGTGAGTGTGTCTGCTAGTGAGTGTCAGTGAGTGTGTCTGCTAGTGAGTGTCAGTAAGTGTGTTACTGTGTGTCTCTTACTGAGTGTGTTTGTGTGTGTATTAGTGAGTCTGTTTGATGTCTGTTAGTGAGTGTGTGTTTGTCAGTGAGAGTGTATGTTTTGTAAGTGAGTGTGTATGTATGTCTGTCGCTGAGTGTGTCTGTCAGTAAATGTGTGTGTCTGTTAGCTGGTGTGTATGCATCTGTTCGTGAGAGTGTGTGTGTGTCTTCAGCACTTACCTTTCTCTAGCGCCGGACTCCCTTGGCGCTGGGGATCCCTCCGCCTCTCAGCTCCGAATGCTCTTGCCGCGCATGCATTCAAACCGCCCATAGGAAAGCATTACTCAATGCTTTCCTATGGACGTTCAGTGTTTTAGAATAGCGGAAGCTCCTCTAGCGGCTGTCAGTGAGACATCCACTAGAGGCTGGATTAACCCTCGGTGAAACATAGCAGTTTCTCTGAAACTGCTATGTTTTCAGCTGCAGGGTTAAAACTAGAGGGACCTGACACCCAGACCACTTCATTGAGCTGATGTGATCTGGGTGTCTGTAGTGGTCCTTTAATTGTGTGTGCATCTGCATGCACTGGCGTACATACCGCGGTCGCAGGGGTCACATCCCTGCGACCAGGTGCCCGCCGCCATGATGTCTATATGCCTGCATGTATGTCTCTGTCTGTGTCTGTATGTCTGTATGATTATTTCTGTGTTTGTATGAACCTTATTTTGAACGAGGGTGGGGGGCACCAAAATGCATCTTCGCCTGTGTAACTAAAAATCCTAGTCCTGGGTGTGTGTCTATGTCTCTGTACATACATTCACATGTCTGTATATTATGCATAACAGCTAAGACCTCTTGATCAGCACAATCTATACCCTATCTGTAATAATACAAAATGTGTAATTTGATGTATGCTGTACAAGTAGGTTCAGGACACGGAGTATAACATCCATGAGCTGAAATAGTTCAGCAGTAAAAATAGAGAATTGGAGATTCATTCCAATTAGGTTTTTTTTAGGAATAGATTGAATAACCCTATAAGTCTCAAATCTACGCCAGTGTTAGATTTTTAGATACATGCAGTAGATCAGAAGGTTACAATGTATATTTGAAAATGGCTGGTTCTGGTTTTGTATAAAGAAAAAAAAAGTACTTTTATCTCAACTGGAATAATTATAAGAACTATAAGATTACATTTCCTCTAACTAGTCAAACTAGCATGTTCTTTCCTACAATGGTTAATAAAATGTAAAAACTCTGCATTTCGGTAGTGATACAATCCGTACAAAACAAAACGAATAATACCTAATAAGCATATTGTGCAAAGGGATAAATATTTTGGACATCTTTTTACAAAACAAATGATAGATTTATTTTAGTATAGAGGATAAAAGCAAGTTAAAGTCAATATCAATGTAATGTCTCGTGAAAGCCAACAAGAAATTCTACTTTCCTCAATTTCGTAGAACCATTTTCTAAGGAATGACTTCCCATCAAGATTATGGCTAGTAAGGTAGCCAATTAAAATTTAGTCAGTATAGATACTATAGCATTATGCAAAGCTTTACTCTTCCACCAGGATTACAGCTAGTTCATTCGTTTTTAGGAACCTCATCCAACATGGTTTTATCATAGCAGTGTTCCAAAGCACGTCATTCCACCTGAATTGCGTTTACTCAGGCAATCCATTAAAGTTGGCAAGATAATGGTCCAAAACACATTTTAAAGCTGTGCAAGAACATTGAATTTAATCTCTACATCTTTATCCCAAGTTCTGAAGAAGAGACCAGGCACCTAATTACTTTGAGATGTCCTTCACTGTTCTTCCTCCGATAGTTCTTTATGGATTGCTTTGAACATTGTAACCTATGATGTAATTTTTCAAGTATCATGGATGTTATACGACATAAAACATTATCAGCAAAGAAATAAACCTTGTTTCAAGCAAGCGCACTCAAACCGATGGCGGGTAATGTATGTCCAGTTTTATAGAGTTTAATTAACCTAAGTATTGATAAATTAAAGGGTCTGTAATTGAATGCCATAAATAATGGTTAGTTGTTCAAAAGAAGGTCAGGAGAATCAGGTTTTTTTATTTCTATCTTGGTTTGTGGAAGGCACAAGACTTGTAAACACCTTCGTACACTATGCTCATAATGAAAGGGGATAAATCTTTCCTAAAATAAAGGATCATTAAGCTGGAACAGGTATCGTTTTCCCATAGTGGATGAAGGGCAAAATTATCCAAGCATTTTTAACGAGTTTTTATGAGAATAAAAACGTAGAGACTTTGAGGGAAAACAAACAAACATGGGATTGGATTACTAGCAATTTAGAATAATGGAATATTACTTTATATATATAGTAATTCAAGTATACAGTTCCTTAAATATTTTAATTAATAAAAAGGCCAAAAATAAAGTTACTGTTTCAATTTGACCCAGAAAGTAAAGATAAAAATTCTCAAAAAATATGAACATGAAATTGTTTTAATCTATATCCCTGTATCTGAATCTATTTACCTTTAATTTAAATCTATTTAACAATTTAATTTGGCTTTGAGCATTACAAATTAACTGTCTTAATTAAGGAAAAAACTATTTCTATTCTTAACATGACTTTTTCATATCAATTAATGGATTTATATGGCTGTCTTTGGCTGTTTCAGCCACACCTACAGGTTTAACAAGCAATATCCACCAACAGAAGGTAGCGGTAAAAGGAACCATACACATCTCTGTGTCTCTCAACATGGCGCCATTTTAGAATTCCCATCTGTAACACATTTGCCAAGTTAGCAATCCGGTACAGCAGTACCAGTTAAATAATAGTGCTGTTATTGTGAAGAAGAAATATCTAAGAGCAACAAGACCTAGACAAAATGACAGACCGCACAATGCCACTGAAAATGACCGCCAAGTGCAAAAAATGTGTGGAGAATAACATTATCTGTCCTAAGGTGCAACATTCATTGCCTAGTTACAAACAGTTCCTGAAAACATCAGATCAAGGGATGTTCTTTTAGAACTTCGTGAATTATGTATCCATAACTGAGCAATAGTGCACAAACCTAAGATCACTTTGAGCATTGTTAAGGTGTCTGCTCAAGAGATGTAAATGTCAATGCCAT
The DNA here is from genome assembly GCF_036172605.1 of Pelobates fuscus. Lineage (NCBI taxonomy): Eukaryota > Metazoa > Chordata > Amphibia > Anura > Pelobatidae > Pelobates > Pelobates fuscus. The sequence continues at coordinate 109,033,787 of NC_086328.1, read as the reverse complement.
TGGAATCAATATTCAGCAATCTGATGACATTGGGTTTGATAGAGCCAAGAGAAAGCTATCTGACTCACTGCAAAGTACCAACTGCGGAGATTGTTGGATGTGGTTATGGCCTGGGTCTGTTTTCATGGTATTGCTGAAACCCATAGTTCTGAAAATGATAAGAGCAAATACAGAAAAAGAGAAGTGTTCATAATGTTTGCATCCAACAGAATTTACTCATTAACTATTGAGAACTGTTTGTTTGCAAATTTGTTAGCATAACATATATTATAAACATTGAATATGCATCTAGCATATGCATATGATTAATCGGAATATGATAAAACAGAAATATTGTGTAGAAATTGCTGTTCAGATAATCATTAAAAAAAATCAAGTGGTATCTGTTACCAAGACATTAGCAGCAGCTTAAGTCCTACAAGTTGCAAAGTGTGGCCTCCATGAATCCGATTTTTTATTCTAGCACCACCCACAGATGCTCAATCAGATTTAGATCTAAGGTTTTTGGAGGTCAAGGCAACACCTTGAACTCTTTGTCATGTTCCTCAAACCATTCCTTAACATTTTTTCCAGTGGGGCAGGGTGCATTATCCTGCTGAAAGAAGCCAATCCCACAAGGAACACCATTGCCATGAAGGGGTGTACGTGGTCTGCAACAATATCTATGTGTCAAAGAAAACATCAACAAGAATACCAGGACCTAAGGTTTCCCAGCAGAAGACCACAGCAAAACACTGCCTCTGCCAACCTGCCATTTTCCCATATCGCATCCTGTTGTAATCTCTTCCTAGGTAAACGATGCACATGCACCCATCCATCCACCTGATCTAAAAGAAAGCATGATTTATCAGACCAGGAAACCTTCTTTCATTGCTCAACGGCCCAGTACTGATGCTCACAACCTCATTGAAGGTGCTTTTGGCGGTGGACAGGGGTCATCATGGGCACTCTGACCGGTTTGCGGATGCACAGCCCCATACGCAGCAAACGTCAATGTACGGTGTGTTCTGACACCTTGCTATCATGGCCAGAATTATGTTTTTAGAAATTTGAAATACAGTAGTTCTGGACCAGACTGGATATCCTTTTCTCCCCAACATGCATTATTGAGCATTGGGCACCCATGACCCTGATGCCAATTCATTGGTTGTCCTTCCTTGCATCACTTTTAGTAGGTACTAACCACTCCAGACTTGCCGTTTGGAGATGCTCTGACCCAGTCATCTAGCCATCACTATTTGGCCCTTGTCAAAGTTATTCAGACCTTTTCGCTTGCTCATTATTCCTGCGTCCAACACATGAAATTCAAAAAAAATACTGTTTTCTTTCTGCTTAATATATTTCATCCCTTGACAGATACCATTGTAATGATACAATAAATATTATTAATTTCACCTGTCAGTGGTTTTAATGTTATGGCAAATGTTGTCTGCATTTAGCATAATACTCACATACAGTAAGAACAGTCAAATAAAAGTAAAATGTTTATACATATTATACGTAGTAGAGTAATTAAATATAGATTAAAATAATATATATAAGTGAAGTGCACAAGTGCTAATATGGCATTAGAAATCACATGTAACATGTGTCATATAGAGAATCAGATAGTAGAATGGACTAATATAAAACATGATTTTTTTCTATTATAAATTCTTTACCGATTTTCTTTTATAAAATATGCACAAAACAAGACATACAGAATCAAACAAAAACCCAAAACATAGCACATTACTGTGCATTCATTATATATACGTTTAGTATAATGTACAAAGTTGTTCTGTTATCAATTAAGCTATATTTAAACAGCCATTGTTATTACTGTAGCTTATACATTTCAGTCTGTCTTTTAGACCTTCAGTCTGTCACACATAGATCAAGACATATTCAGAACTAAACTAAATAAACTCAAAGACAACAAACTATATATATACATAAATACGGCTCAACGTCCCTGTCAGAGGTGTCAGTAGGTGTAGGAAAGGTGTTGCCCTTTTTCCTACAAAAATAAAAAGAAGAAAACAAACAAATTCTTGCTGGTTTTACGCTAATTTTATGATGCTGTTAAGGACCTATTTCCTCTATTATCTTAATCCACTTATTCCAGTCCTCTCCCATTCTAAAGCCTTCTTTAAATTGATGAGCTATTCCCTGAATCCATTTTAAGCTGGAATAATACCTAATTTTTAACCGTAAGCCAAGTAGGAACTGTTGAAGATCTCCAATATCTTGCTATCCATAATTTAGCAGCCACTAAAATATGAATAATTATATCTCTCATCTGTATATATAAAACATGATTTTAATATTCATTCCATTCAAATATGTGGGAGATTTTACTAGAAACAAATATACATTGAAAAAAGAAAATGTTGTGTGTATTTATTTTATTTTCCTGGATATATGTTTTTAAAAGTTATTATTTAGTGTAATATACTTTTCATTAAAGTTTTAAAAAGGTGTATTACAGCATGCATCAGCTGAGACATAAGTAATATGAATGCCTGTTTATTTTAACAAAATGAAGATTAAAATTTGTGTTATTTTGGCTAATTCAACTGAACTGTATGGGCACCATAACAACTTCATCAAAACTCAAGTTGTTATAGTGCCCAGAGGCCTCCGGTGCTTTCTTATTTGAATGGTTTAACCTCAAAGGATGCACACCATCTGGCCTCTTGATTTGAGTTTCAGGAAGCGCAGAGTGCTACTGGATAGGGGCGCCTCTGCATGGCTAATAAGTAACCAATAAGTAGCTCCACATTCATAAATAAGATATGTACCGGATGACGCTTGGGAAAGGGAGATCCAGTGCAGGAGAGCAGTCTTTGGGGTTAAACTATTCAAGAACAGTTTGATTCCTTCAGGTAAGATAGCGCCATGGACATCTGGGCACATTAACAACATTTCAGTAAAATTGCTGTAGTAGTACAATTTATATCATTGTTGGTGCAATGATATAGGTAAACCCAGGAGCTAGTTCCACTTAAAAAGGCTTGAGTCACCAGTATAGATATGCAGTGTGAATACCAAGCAACTGTTATATATATGGTGTGTATACCTTTAAATCTGTCAGAAAACAGGATAGGGTTATAACACACCAATTGCTTATATTTAGTGAAAAGAAAAAAGACTTTGTATACAAAGGAACAGTATAAAAGACTGTTCCCTATATTGGTGTGGAATTAGTGCAACATCAAGCATATATCTAGTGTATATCCCTTTAAATCTGTATATGTTAGAAACAGTATGCTCATGAAGATAAAACTTCAAAGTATATGGATGACTGTATTCTATATAAAAAAATTACCAGAATCCAATAGGTTAAAATTGATAAAGAATTTATTAGAAGAAAAATAATGATAATAGTAATAACTGTGTCAAACCATAATAACTAATATAGAGTGACAACGAAAAATTTAAAAATATGTATATCAAAAAATATAAAAATATATATAAAAATATCAATTGGGGATGATTAGCAAGAATATTACCAGCAAGTCTGTGTTGGTATTTCAGAGAAAATCCTTAGGACCGATCAGGATGGCTGTGGATACAATATTGCTAAAAATGTATCATTTGCTGCCGGCTGCTTGTGAGGTTGGCGTGCGTCCCAGACCTCACTCTGGGTGATGCACGCTGCAAGCCGGTCGGTCGGTCCTCAGATCTCGGAGTGCTCTGTGCTCGATGGAAGAGAGCACAATAGTCAGCTGTGTGTATTCTGCGTCCCGCTCGATTTCTGCCTTACGCGTTTCGTGGGTGTCAGCCCCACTTCATCAGAGACAAGATGACAGTTCTTCACTGTGGCATAGTTTATATACAGTCCCAATCAGTTATAATTAATTGCATTGGTGTGATGATTGCTTCAAAGGAAATAGGGAAATACACATATAATCTTTATGTATATAATATAAGGTGAACACTAAATTGTGAACCATTCATAAACAAGAAGATCTAGAACATTTAGAACATTACATGTTATCTGAGGGAAATGTCTGAACTACAGATAAAGTTTATATTGTTATATATACTATGAGATTACACATGAGAAAGAACACATATTTAGTACATAACTATAATACTTTTAAAATATGTAAAGAATGAATCAGATTAATTAATTAAATAAAATTAGATAAAATTAGATAAAATTGGAATACATATAATCCGTAAAGCACATAAAATATATATTTTAATAAATTTTAAATACCGAATGAATCAGATTAATTAATTAAATAAAATTGGATAAAATTAGAATACATATAATCCATAAAGCACATAAAATATATTTGAATAAATTATACACTTTAAATACCGCTTGATTAAAGAATATATGTAAAAATAACAGTTGATTATATGAAAAAAAGTAAATTAATGAACTTGTACAGAGGGAGATAAAGTGCATATGTGGATCAATCCCGAGTCCAGTCTTATGAGTGAACTGGCATGAACAATGCATTTAGTTATGTGCATAAATATATAGTATGAATAATAATCAAAAGGTCTGATGAAAGCTAGTGGTTAATAAATGTAAGTTCAGCCATTGTGAACTATGCTGCTGGTAGACACTTAGGTAGGGATATAAATCTAAAAATGGTAAGATAGTAGAGGCTACTGATTTAGATAGATGTGAATAAAGTGAAATAAATAGAATAAAATAAATAGAAATATGCACAGAGAGAGTTATAGTGCATATGTGAATTATTTATAAGTTTGGCCGTGAAACATTTGGATATGTAGATATATAATGTAATTTGGAGTAATATGAGGTAATGAATAGTATTGAGAATATAAAAGTGTATGAAAAGATTTAGTGATATATATAAATAGATATAAATAGATAAAGTGCATATGCGAATAAATATAGTGCATATGGGAATAATTATGGGTTCAGTCATTATGATGGACTATACTATTAATGAACAATATGTTAGTAAAAGCTAGTAGTAAGTGAAGTGCATAAGTGAATGGTTTTAGATAACATATAAATTCAACCAATAATACAGAGAGGGAGGAGGGTAAAAATATTTGAAAAAGAATAGAAAGTCTTCTTGTGAAAGGATAAAATTGGGTTAAATTGAATTAAATTCTGGAGGATAAACAATTCTAGAGGATAAAAAATCCTGGAGGATAGAGAATTCTGGAGGATAAAAAATTCTGGAGGATAAAAAATTCTTTGGAGAAAAGTTTTTCATAAAAATGCGTTAAGTTCAAAGTCTATGTTTAGACCTTTAGGAGCCAGGGTCTCCAGATCAAAGATCCATTTTGCTTCGATTTGATCTAATTTCTTTCAATGTTTCCACCTCTCCAATGAACATCCACTTTTTCAATAGGTAGGAATTTCAGTGTTGTGGGGTCTCCCCCATGAAAATCTTGATAGTGTTTGGAGAGACTGTGGGTCTGTAGTCCCCTTTTGATGTTACGTATGTGTTCTGATATTCTGGTTTTTAGAGATCTTTTTGTTCGTCCTACATATTGCTTGGAGCAAGGACAGGTGATAAGATAGATGACCCCTACTGTGTCACAGCTCATATCGGTATGTAGATTATATTCTTCTGAGTTGTGTGTAGACTTGAATTTGGTAGTTTCTAATTCCAAGGAGGGATTGTTTTTGCATGCTGTACACTTGGTACATCTTTTAAAACTTCTAGTTCTAGTCCTATCTTGAGCAACGTGGGAGGATTTAAGAGTTGGTGCTAACATCAGTTGTAGGTTAGGTGCTTTTGTGAAGATAATGCGAGGTTTGGGGTCTAGAATGTCAGTGAGTGTGGGGTCGCTCCTGAGTATATTCCAATGTCTGTGTAAAATCCTTTCTATGGTACGAGATTGGTGGTTAAATTTGGTTATGAAGGCAGGTTTTAATTGGAGCATATCTGTAGTCTTCTTATTGCTGTAGTGCCTTAAGCGTTTCTTTAACTTTCCCTCATTCTAGGAACTGTTAACTCTGAATGTAGCCTTTGTTTGGAGAACAGAAATTTGACATCAATTATCTTTCAGTTTTAAACTATGTTGTTGTATATGTTAGTGTTTTAAGTTATAATTTGATGGATAAAGAAACCCTTCAGTGACATATACTGTATTCTATACACAATGCACGAATTAACCCTTGGACCCGGTTTTAATATATTTCAAAGGTCATTTTAACACTACCGCATAGAATGACCTTTCAGAGCATTGTGTTCTGATATTCCGTACTGAATTTGTGGAACACATTGGGCATTTCATGTTTCAGAATGTCTTTGTCCCTGGGTACATAGCAAATACGATACAAAAATAGTCATGTTTCCGTGTAGCAGAACTTGACTAGCCCACCAGGGCTGTGACCTCTCCCTTTGGGATGAATTGAAAGACGACTTCGAGCCAGGCACAATCACTCAACATCAGTCTATGACCTCGTTAACGCCCTTGTGGCTGAGAGGAAGTAAACACAAGCCTCAATGTTTCAATGTCTAGCGGACGTCTTCTCCAAAGTGTGGAGACTGTTATAAAAGCAACAGGAGACCTATTCCAGTCTATAAATTAGGAATGAGATGTTCGAAAAGCAGGTGTCTAAACAGAGTGTGTCACTAGAGTTAATGCAGATAAAGATTTAATGATTAGATGCTATAAGATTAAGTAACAGAAGGAAGAACATTATATATACAGATTTTCATAAAGACACAAATATATTTACTCAAGAAAAGATTGAACTGTTAACAACAAAGGAGGCTCACTGGAGAAAGGACAACAAGATAAAATATAACAAAAATATCAGCCAGGTACAAAGCAGTCAAGGTGATCACTCGACTTAGAGAGAGGTCTTTTTTTTGCCAGGACATTAATCCGCCAAAAGCAGACACTGAGGATGGCTGTAATAGTTTAATATCATGGGATGCCAGATTCTACTCAATTTGTGTTCAACTAATTTCACAGTGTACATCCATCTGTCCCTGTATCACTACTTCTAAAACCTGGACACTAGTTCTGCTTCAATGTATCCAACATTCTATAACTCTGACTATTCACTCCTCTGGGTCTCCGGGGGTTAAACCCACTCCTTTGTAGAAGAGACCAATCAGATTGTAAGCATAAAAGACTAAATATGTGTTGCACATGGAGATCAAAACATAATCAGCCTTCTCTGAATTCTAGAAAGATGAATTGAAATGTCATCTTCAGTAGCACAGGCGCAGCCCGTGTCCCCAATTTAACGTTGATAATTATTCAAGCACAATTTCTTCCTTTTCCTGAGCAGCATGTGACCTGAGAAATGCGTATTATATATTCAACATATACAAAACGTCTCCACGGGGGAAGCAATTCCCTCCTCGCAGCTGCGTTCTAGCGCACGCTTGAATCCCATACAGACAGAATTGCTTGAGTGATCCGACCCAGATTTCCTGATCTAAATTATTCATGGCATACAGATTTCTCAGAGGAACGAACACTGCAACGATATCATGGCAGGTGTGGTCAGCCAACATGAATTTGAAGGACGCTGTGCGCAAACACCACTAGACACGTGTTCTAGGTAGACGAACTCAGACATCTGTTAAACAGTTATTATGATTAGACCATCTTTGAAGAAAACAAGGAATAGGTTAGGATGGAGTTTATATACTGTATGCTGAATTAGGGGGGTTTGAAAACCCTCAACATTTAGGCAAAATGTGCTAATTTGAAACATAGTTGACTATTTGAGTTTAAATTTTGCAATCGATGTTTAGTTACTAGAGTTACTAAACATTGAATTCTAGAGAAATGAAGACCAAATTGGACAATTTTAACAAAAATAGCTCACTCACTTAGAAAAATATCAACTTCGGCTGTAGTCACAGATTACTTGTTTAGCTTGAATTTTATAATGCAGTTTTCTGTCCACTATAATTCATTGTTTAAGAGAATAAGCCCCAATGTAGATACTGTAGCTGCTGAAACTCATTGAAGTACGGTAGTTATAGTGTCTGGAGTCTTCTTGTGCTTTCCTTCCATTCATTGTTAAACCATTTTTAATATTTAAAGATATTAGTATAACAGGTTTCGTGCAAGGCCGACAGGGTCTAGACAATACCCGCAAATTGGCCCTAGTGTTGCGACAACTCCGGAGACCCTGCCCTGCCCAGGAGGTCTGCTTCTTGCACTGGATGCTGAAAAAGCTTTTGACCGACTGGGCTGGCCCTTCCGGAGAAAAGTACTCCACTCACATGGCTTTTCCCCTCAATTACTGAATCAAATATTTGCATTTGGCCTAAAATCCTACTGCCTAACGTAACAACATTTTAAGACGCTGTTCCGTTGGTACATGGTAGCCAGCAGGCTGCATAAGATATTCTCCCAAACAACCGCCACATGTTGGCGCTGTGACACAGAGGATGGCTCTTACCTACATGTCTTAGTTTTGGGATCCAGAGCGTCCCTTTAAAAGGCAACTGTCACCTAAAAACTATTTTGTAATATTATAATTATTTTCTCAATTTGTGAAAGGAAATGCATTTTTAAATATATATATATATATATATATATATATTTTTTTTTTCAATGATCACTACCTTATTATATGATCATCTTCTACAGCCATATACATGCACCTTGGGTCAGACAGAGTTTGAAAACTTAAAAAAGTTAGTCTCTATGGTCTTTCCGGTTTCTGTGCAGGGAGTGAAGTAGTGAAGATCATAGAGACTACTTTTCAAACACTGTCAGTAGGGAGTTTCTTAAATCTGAATTTAAAAAAAAAAGATCACTTTTCAAAACTCGATGGAAAGGAATTGATTATTATATTAAAAATTTATTTTCAGCTGACAGGTTCCTTTAAGCACTACTGATATTCCCAGCATGCATTGGTCAGGGGCATCTCAGATTCCAAGGCAACAGCAACTCCTTCAAAATTGCCATTTGCAAATAAACAATTAAATTGCTACATTTCCAGAATGTTTGTGTTTTTTTTAAAACAAATGTTGCCAGTCTTATTTAGTTTTACATAAATCGGAAACATGATCCGCTATAGCCAGCTTTGTTAATCACATTTATTGAAATTGTTAATCATTCAATCATCTAATACTGACATCACCATGTGACCAGCACTGACCTAAATCTATACCTGCTCTTGCTAAGCAGTTAATTCGTTTTATTTCTATCGATTTCTCTTACTTAACAAAAATAAACAAATAAATACAATTACTGTAATTAATGTTTTATCATTAAAATTAACTCAATGCCTCAAAAAAGAAAATACTCATTCTTAATGAATAATTTTTAAATAAATATTGAGATAACGCTTTGAATCATCTTGTGTGGTTGTATTTGTTTGCGACCTCGAAGGCAGTCCTCTATTTGAGTTAGTTAAATGGTTCTAAATTCCAGAATTCTTTTAGAAACAGAAAAAATACACAACAAAACAGTTCTGATCTTTTTTATTTCTACATGCACCTACCCATTCATTAATCAATTTTGTGTGTGTGTGCGCGCGTGTGTCCTTTTAATGACAATAATATTATAGTCTCCCTAGATTTTTCCACATTAAATCTAACACGTTCTATCTTTACATATCACAGAATTTTCAAACGATTCCTTTACAGAAATTAAACACTGTCTGCAAGATGACCACGTAGACATGTTAATGTTAATTATAACATCTCGACAAATGTGAGAAACATGTTAATTTATCACCACAAGGAATAACAGCAAGCCAGCAAGACCCAAATGAGAAGCAGTCTTTCTCTTGTGTGAAGCGTCTCTGATAAATAGATGGTAAAACTCCAGGGCGATTCTAGTGACTATTGTCATCATCGTTAACACCTCAACACATACCCCAGAAATATGAATACTACATTGCTTCGTTTGTTAAAGAACAAAATAACTAAAATGAAAAATAGCATCAAAATTCTTGAACTAAAGAGTAAAACTAAGTTATTACAGGCAGGTCTGATTTCCAAGTGTGATTAGATTACAAGGTGATAGGTGTCATCTATTTACCCACTGGATCTGAAATAAAAACCAGAAATTAACTAAAATATGGTCTATAACTGAATTATAGATTATGCAAAACGTGTTCTTAAAGGGAAACTATAGTGCTTGGAAAACAAAGTTATTTTCCTAGCACTGTAGCTGCTTGTAGTGTCCCCCTCCATGGCAGCCTACTTGCCCCCCATGGTGCTGAAGTGGTTAAAAAGACCTTCATCACTTACCTGATTCCAATGCAGATGTCCCTCAGCACTGGTTCAGCTTCTGCCTCCGCTCCTCCTCCGCCAACGTCAGCCGGTGGAGGGGATGGCCTCATGCAGAGTGTGAGGACGTCCAGCATCAGTTAGGCAACCAAAAGTCGCGTATCCATCTGGAAGTCCATATAGTGGATGTCTGGTAGACAGCCACTAGAGGTGGAGTTAAAACTGCAATGTAAATATTGTAATGTATCAATAACTGCAATACTTAGAATTGCAGGGTTAGGGAGCCTGGCACACTGCATCCAGACCACTTCGTGGAGCTGAAGGGGTCTCGGTGCCTATAGTGTTCCTTTAAGGAAGCTGCGTGCACTGGCAGGCCAAAGAGAAAGGTGCCAGGGCACATTAGAGGCAGTCCTGGTCTGTGTGCATTTTAGCTGCCTGGCCTGTAACAATCTACTGTATATTCGGGGCCAGGTTCACCATTAAACGGAATAGGAAGCTGCCTACAAGCTCCGATCTACAAGGGCACCTCCCCTGACTACAAATGTGTATTTCCTATTTTGTATGTATATATATATATATATATTTTTTTTTATGTATTTTATATTACTAGGTAGTAATTGTATTTTGTTTTATTTGTGAAGGCATGGAGTTAGAGATCCACTTTCTGACTTTGTTCTGCATCCTCGAGATTGGGCAACAAGCAACATTTTGTTTTTGTTTTTTGTTTCTTCTTTGGGTGGTGCTTGACATTTCTGCACCTTCAGATGTAAAATTAGCCCTGGGTATATCATATCAACATATTACCAGGTAAAACATATAACTATAGGACATCATAGCACAGTCCTTATCCAGAAGGTATCATCCAGATATCATAGACATTGTGCAGATATCACAGAAATTAATCCAGATCATAGACATATGCAAAAATAACAGACTTTATCTAGATAACATTATGAAGATAACACAGACATTATCGAGATAACAGTATCCAGATATCACATACATTAACCAGATAATACTATCCAGACAGGGCCGGACTGGGAAAAAAATTCAGCCCGGGCATTTTTTGTTCACAGCGGCCCACTGAAAAGGGGGCGGGGCCAGATAGGGTGTGTTTTGTCATCCCCAATGACAAGCACGCCCAATCTCAAAGTGAGCATGTTGGTTCAATGCTCTTCCAGGGCATGAGAAAAAGGCCCTGTATTTGTTCTGCACAGTGCAACAAATTTAATAACATGCTTGCATTGTTTGCTTGAAACTTGTCTCAGGGGTTTCCATAATTGGGATACTCACTGTATCCCATTTATGGAGACGCTATGTGTTTGCTTACATGGAATCTAGTGTGTGCATAGGGGATCCAGAGTGTGTATGTCAGAAATGTAGTGTGTGTGTAGGTGGTGCAGCGTCTGTGTGTAGGGGATCTAGTGTGTGTTTGAAGGACTCAGGAGTGTGTATAGGAGATCTAGTGAGTGTGTGTGTGCGTGTATAGAGGATTCAGAGTGTATATAGAGATTTAGTGTGTGTATATCTGTAGATATCCAGAGTGGGGTAGGAATCTATTGTTTGTCTGGAATTTAATGTGTTTAGGGGTGCAGTATGTGTGTGAGGGGTTCTGTAGTATATATACATATGTTTGGTGTGTAGTATTGTGTGTGTGTGTGTATGTGAGTGGTGCAGCGTTTTGGGGGGCTGCTGTGTGTGTGAGGTGTGCAGTGTGTGTGTGTGCTGTGTGTGTTAGGATGCTGTGTGAGGGTGATGTGTGTGTGTGTTAGTGTGCTGTGCGAGGGTGATGTGTGTGTGTGTGTGTGTGTTTTAGGGTGCTGTGTGAAGGTTCTGTGTGTGTGAGTGAGGGTGCTGTGTGTTGGAGCGCTGTGTTAGGGCGCTGTGTGTGTTAGGGTGGTGTGTGTGTTAGGGCGCTGAGTGTGTTAGGGCGCTGAGTGTGTTAGGGCGCTGAGTGTGTTAGGGCGCTGAGTGTGTTAGGGCGCTGTGTGTGTTAGCGCGCTGTGTGTGTTAGCGTGCTGTGTGAGGGCGCTGTGTGTGTTAGGGTGCTGTTTGAGGGTGATGTGTGTTAGGGTGCTGTATGAGGGTGATGTGTGTTAGGGTGCTGTATGAGGGTGATGTGTGTTAGGGTGATGTGTGTTAGGATGCTGTATGAGGGTGATGTGTGTTAGGATGCTGTATGAGGGTGATGTGTGTTAGGATGCTGTATGAGGGTGGTGTGTGTTAGGATGCTGTATGAGGGTGATGTATGAGGGTGGTGTGTGTTAGGATGCTGTATGATGGTGATGTGTTTTAGGGTGATGTATGATGGTGATGTGTGTTAGGGTGATGTATGAGGGTGATGTATGAGGGTGATGTGTGTTAGGATGCTGTATGATGGTGATGTGTGTTAGGGTGATGTATGAGGGTGATGTGTGTTAGGGTGATGTATGAGGGTGATGTGTGTTAGGGTGATGTATGAGGGTGGTGTGAGTTAGGATGCTGTATGAGGGTGGTGTGAGTTAGGATGCTGTATGAGGGTGGTGTACCCTAAATAATACCCTAACACACATCACCCTCATACAATGATAATAATAAATATATTTTAACCCCTCCAGTAGTCAAATCATTAGTATTACTAATGTGTTGGGGGAGGCAGGTAAATGCCAATATTGATGTGTTTTGTTTTTTTTATAATTATTTTTTTTTAGAAAATTAGACATTATACCCCCCCCCCCGCCCTTTATTTCTTACCTATAACCTGGAGGGGAGGGGGGGCTGCTGACATCCATCCCTGGTGGTCCTCGTGGTAAGTGAACTCTAGCCCTTTGGGGCTAGAGTTCACTCTCGCGAGACCGGGCCGGTTGCCATGGCAACGGCCCGGATCTCGCGAGAGAAACCCGGCGGAGCTGCAAGTTAGAGCTCCGCCGGGTCCTCTCTCCAGGCAAGCTGGCTCCCTCCCTCTCTCCCCCGCCGGCGGCCGCATTTGATTGCATGTGGGCCGGTGAGGGAGATCTTTGATCTCCACACCGGCCCTTCATGCAACACAGCGGGGCCGGCGCTCGGATAGCGCCGGCCCTGCATAGACCGGCTGGATCTCCCCGGCCCGTGGCCATCGCGGCCCACCGGGCATTTGCCCGGTTTGCCCGATGGCCAGTCCGGGCCTGTATCCAGATATCACAGACATTATCAAGATATCAATACAAAAAGAGAAGTCCTGCGCTTAGTCCCATTACTACTGGGCCAGCTGCAATGACTACAACACACATCAGCCCCAATATATAGTAAAAACCAAAGAAAAGAAAATGTTACTTGCGCTTTCTCCTTAATCCCTATGTATATTTAGACAAATGGAGGTCATTTAGTTGCTCCAATGGCCATTGGAGGGAATGCCCGCCTGCCAACGTTAAGGCAGACCCCCCTAAACTATCCAGACAACATGGTCAAGATAATGCATACATTATCCAGATAACATGATCTAGAAGATAACACAGACATTATCCAGATAACATGATCGAGATAAAACATGCATTATCCAGATAACGCAGACATTATCCGGATAACATGATCTAGATAAAACATGCATTATCCAGATAACACAGACATTATCCAGATAACATGATCTAGATAAAACATGCATTATCGAGATAACACAGACATTATCCAGATAACATGATCTAGATAAAACATGCATTATCCAGATAACACAGACATTATCCAGATAACATGATCTAGATAAAACATGCATTATCCAGATAACACAGACATTATCCAGATAACATGATCTAGGTAAAACATAAATTTTCCAGATAACACAGACATTATCTGATAACACATATATTATCCAGATAACACAGACATTATCCATATAGCACAGAAGTTATCTGGATAATATTATACACAAATCCCATTACCCAGCAGCTCTTGGCATGAATTCCCTTTAGGAGATGAATCTTACATTTATTGCCTGTAATAACAACGTTAAAATGGAACAATATCTATTAGTAATGTTTTATTCCATTTTCAACCCAAACATGCACATTTCACGTAATATACCTGAACCTGATGATTATTTTACTACAGACTCTGTAGCGCCTTTCACTAGACAGACATGGAGGTTGGTTTCCTGTCACGGAAGTAATTATTCCACTCAAGTGTATTGTTAAACACTTACCCTGAGTGCAGACTACTAAACAATAATTATCTCCAGCTCGAGTGGAGCTGTACGATTGTAACATGTTGATAAAGCTGGGACTCCCTTTACAGGGGAGGCTGAATGGAATTACGGAATAAAATATTAAGATCTGCGCTGAGAACAATGACGATGAACATGAATGTCACCGAGCTTGGGAGACGAACTCTGCCATGACTAGAACACCGGGTCATGCCTGTTAGGGGCTGTAGACCAACCATAACTACAGGCTAGCAATCCTACTCTTAATCCCGGGTATAGACTAGCTATTCAACTCTTAATCCCAGCTACAAAATAGCCACTCTACTCTTAATCTCAGATACAAGATAGCCACTCTACTCTTAATCCCAAATACAAGATAGCCACTCTACTCTTAATCCCAGATACAAGATAGCCACTCTACTCTTAATTCCAGCTATAAAATAGCCACTCTGCTCTTAATCCCAGCTACAAGATAGCCATTCAACTCTTAATCTCAGATACAAGATAGCCACTCTACTCTTAATACCAGCTACAAAATAGCCACTCTACTCTTAATCTCAGATACAAAATAGCCACTCTACTCTTAATCCCAGCTATAAAATAGCCACTCTGCTCTTAATCCCAGCTTAATCCCAGCTACAAAATAGCCACTCTATTTTTAATCTCAGATACAAGATAACCACTCTACTCTTAATCCCAAATACAAGATAGCCACTCTACTCTTAATCCCAAATACAAGATATCCATTCTACTCTTAATCCCAGATTCAAAATATCCATTCTACTCTTAATTACAGCTACAAAATAGCCACTCTACTCTTAATCCCAAATACAGGCTAGCCATTCTGCTCTCAATCTCAGCTACAAAATACCCACTCTACTCTTAATCACAGCTACAAAATATCCATTCTACTCTTAATCACAGCTACAAGATATCCATTCTCCTCTTAATCACAGCTACAAGATATCCCCTCTACTCCTAATCACAGCTACAAAATAGCCACTCTACTCTTTTTTTTATATATATTTGTTATTTATTAGCTTTTTAAATATACAAAAACAGACAAATACATATTGTCAAAAATACAATATTGACATCAAAATCAACCTAACAGTCTCAAAGCTATTATAGTACTAGTCAAACATTGATATATCTGCTTTAAGATCGATAATTTTAAAGACATTGACAAACCGTTAAAACAAAACTGAACAAGAGCGAAGGTCTCTAATCAAAAGTAAGAGAATAGATCATTTCAAAATACATGTCTTCCTAATACTCTAATTATTTTTAGAGCGAGATCTTATTGTGGAGAAAGGTGGGGGAGAGGGGGGGGGGGGGGGGAGATGTCCTAAGAAAACATGAGAGATGCAAGATTAGAAATTCATTCAGGAAGTTCTCCAGAAAGGAGAAAGGGGAAAAAATGTATATATTTTTCCTTCTCCTTTTAAAGACATAAACATAGAGCTCAAGGGATTATACTTTATACTTCTTGGATATAATTATTTCATATATTCCATCCATATTTAGTTGTAGGGCTGATCTCCCTCTCCATCCTTAATTGAAAAGAAATGTAGGCTTTTAATATTCCCCACGTTGAAGGCTTACTTTGCTTCCAAAGTTTAATAATACTTTTTTTCCGCAGCTATCAAGATATGGGTTGTTATATATCTATCGTTCAGAGTCAAATTAGGCCATT
Organism: Pelobates fuscus; assembly: GCF_036172605.1. Taxonomy (NCBI): domain Eukaryota; kingdom Metazoa; phylum Chordata; class Amphibia; order Anura; family Pelobatidae; genus Pelobates; species Pelobates fuscus. The sequence goes on along the minus strand of NC_086328.1, from coordinate 109,017,796 downwards.
CAAGATGTAGTAGGGCTGTTTGGGGGGGAGAAAGTCATGGGGAAACACATGACATTCAATAAAATTTAATATGTTAATTTCCAGAAGGCTTTTAGCTTCTGACAGTTCCACCAAATATGAGTACAAGAACCTTCTGCATGGTTGCAGCGCCAGCATAGAATGGAATATGTATGAAACATCTTATTGAGTTTATTTGGAACCAAATGCCATCTGGTCAATATCTTATATTGTAACTCTATAGGATTGAGGCAATGTATAAATTTCTTAGCTTCTGGTATAATCTTATACCAATTCGAAACTCTGATCTCTATTTCAAGATCTATTTCCCATTGATTTGTTATATTTTTAACTGGATCTATTGTGAATGGATCTTCATCATCAACGAGGGTACTTTTCATCAGGGTACTAACATTGTATCCATATTTTAATAAATATTCCAAACCCTCAATTTCATTGTCTTTCTCACATGTATATTTTCGTAAATAGCTTTTGATTCTAAGATAGCAAAAGACTTCTTTTGGGGGAATATGGAATTTGGAAGCTATTTCTTGAAAGGATTTAATGTGAGACCCATTTAAGATGATAGCCACTCTACTCCAAGGCATTTGATACAGTTCCACACAAAAGATTAGTGTTCAAACTCAAGGAAATCGGTCTCGATGAAAATGCTTGTTCTTGGGTAGAACATTGGCTTAAAAACAGAATACAAAGAGTTGTCGTTAATGGTAAATTTTCAAGCTGGACAGAGGTGGCAAGTGGTGTCCCTCAGGGGTCTGTTCTGGGACCCCTTCTATTTAACATTTTTATAAATGATCTTGAAGACAGCATTGAAAGTCATGTTTCAGTGTTTGCAGATGACACAAAACTTTGTAAAATAATACAATGTGAGCAAGATATTACTTTGCTGCAGAAGGATTTAGATAGACTGGAGGACTGGGCACTCAAATGGCAGATGAAATTTAATGTTGAAAAATGCAAAGTTATGCACTTCGGCGTAAAGAATACACAAGCAACGTATACCCTTAATGGAAGCGAATTAGGGATAACAACACACGAAAAGGACTTGGGAATTGTTATAGACAACAAACTATGCAACAATGTGCAATGTCAATCAGCAGTGGCCAAGGCCAGTAAGGTATTGTCATGCATGAAAAAGGGCATTCATTCTCGGGACGAGAATATCATTTTGCCTCTCTATAAATCACTGGTAAGACCACATATTGAATATGCTGTGCAATTTTGGGCACCTGTTCTAAAGAAGGATATCATGGCACTAGAAAAAGTGCAGAGGCGGGCTACAAAATTAATAAAAGGAATGGAACATATCAGCTATGAAGAAAGGTTAACAAATTTAAACCTATTTAGTTTAGAAAAACGTCGCCTGAGAGGGGATATGATAACATTATACAAATATATTCGGGGCCAATACAAACCATTGTGTGGAAATCTATTCACAAACCGGACTTTACATAGGACACGAGGCCATGCGTTTAGACTGGAAGAAAGAAGATTTCGTCTAAGGCAAAGGAAAGGTTTTTTTACTGTAAGAACAATCAGGATGTGGAATTCTCTGCCTGAAGAAGTGGTTTTATCAGAGTCCATACAGATGTTCAAACAGCTACTAGATGCATACTTGCAAAGACAGAATATTCAAGGATAATCTTTCAATGTAGGGTAATAACTGCTTGATTCAAGGATAAATCTGACTGCCATTCTGGGGTCAATAAGGAATTTTTTGTCCTAGCTTGTTGCAAAATTGTGCTTCAAACTGGGGTTTTTTTTTTTTTGTTTTTTTTTGTTTTTTTTCTCTTTTGGATCAACAGCAAAAAACAGGTGTGAGGAAGGCTGAACTTGATGGACGCAAGTCTCTTTTCAGCTATCTAACTATGTAACTATGTAACTATGTACTCTTAATCACAGCATCAAGCTAATCATTCAACTCTTAATCACAGCATTATGCTGACCATTCGACTCTTAATCCCAGCTACAGGATAACCATTCGACTCTTAATCCCAGCTACAGGATAACCATTCTACTTTTAATCCCATCATTATGCTAGCCATTCTACTTTTAGTTCCAGCTACAGGCCAGGCATTGCACTCTGAATCCCAGTAATAGGTTAATTGTTCTACCCTTACTCCAAGCTAGATTCATCTACTTGCTCCTAATCTGAGTAACAGGACAGAAAATCTACTCTTAATACCATTTACAGGATGGTTGTTCAACTCTTAGTCCCAGATATAGGCGTGTTGGTTTACCCTCAATCCCACCCACCCGCCCAGGCACATTTGCAGGTTTCATTCCTTATCCCAGGTACACACTGAGTTTCATTCATTAGTCCAGGTAGAGACTGTGAGTTATTTAGCCCAGGTACAGGCTGTGAGTTTCATTCCTTAGCCCAGCAACAGGCTGTAAGTTTCATTCCTTAGCCTAGGTAGAGACTGTGAGTTATTTAGCCCAGATACAGACCGTGAGCTTCATTCCTTAGCCCAAGAACAGGCTTTAAGTTTCATTCCTTAGCCCAGGTACAGGCTGTGAGTTTCATTCCTTAGCCCAGGTACAGGCTGTGAGTTTCATTCCTTAGCCCAGGTACAGGCTGTAAATGTCATTCCTTAGCCCAGGTACAGGTTGTGAGTTATTTAGTCTAGGCAAAAGTTGTGAGCTTTTAGCCCAGATACAGACTGTGAGCTTCATTCTTTAGCCCAGGTACACACTGTGAGTTTTTTTAACCCAGATACAGACTGTAAGTTTAATTCATTAGCCCAGTTACAGGCTGTGAGTTGTTTAGACTAGGTGCAGGTTGCGAGTTTCTTTACTTAGCCCAGGTACATTCTGAGTTTAATTCCTTTGTACTGGTATACACTGAGTTTAATTCCTTTGTCCAGGTATACACTGAGTTTCATTCCTTTGCCCAGGTGCATTCCGCGTTTCATTCCTTAGCCCAGGTATACACTGAGTTTCATTCCTTAGCCCAGGTATACACTGAGTTTCATTCCTTAGCCCAGGTATACACTGAGTTTCATTCCTTTGCCCAGGTACATTCCGTGTTTCATTCCTTAGCCCAGGTATACACTGAGTTTCATTCCTTAGCCCAGGTATACACTGAGTTTCATTCCTTTGTCCAGGTACATTCCGCGTTTCATTCCTTAGCCCAGGTATACACTGAGTTTCATTCCTTAGCCCAGGTATACACTGAGTTTCATTCCTTAGCCCAGGTATACACTGAGTTTCATTCCTTAGCCCAGGTATACACTGAGTTGAATTATTTTGTCCAGGTACATTCCGCGTTTCATTCCTTAGCCCAGGTATACACTGAGTTTCATTCCTTTGCCCAGGTACATTCCGCGTTTCATTCCTTAGCCCAGGTATACACTGAGTTTCATTCCTTTGCCCAGGTACATTCCGCGTTTCATTCCTTAGCCCAGGTATACACTGAGTTTCATTCCTTTGCCCAGGTACATTCCGTGTTTCATTCCTTAGCCCAGGTATACACTGAGTTTCATTCCTTAGCCCAGGTATACACTGAGTTGAATTCCTTAGCCCAGGTATACACTGAGTTTCATTCCTTTGCCCAGGTACATTCTGTATGGGTACAGGCTGTAAAACAGAATTCCTCTCCAGCACAGGCTGAGACTGAGGCCTTGACTCTAATTAATAAGGCTGCTTCCCAACATCCCCAGGAGCCGCAGTCTCCATCCAGTTATGAATGTCTATTCCCAGCTGAATGTTCTGTTTACATTGATGTAAAACATTGCGTGCGTCTTGCGGCACAGGCTGCAGCTGTCATTACATATTTCATCCACCTGCATTTCATTGCTAAACGCTAAAGGGCAGTCACATTGTAGGTAGCGGTTTACATTCCTTGTTAACCTGTCTGCTGCTGGACAGACCAAGCAGCGGAGGTCGATGTGCATGTTCACACGATGCAGAAACAAATGCTAATAAATACTGAATGAGCAGACATAGCAAGCAGCTCTGTTTAGCATGAAGACTGGTCTGTGGACACATTGTATGAATCCAGTATACATATCTTAACAGTAATACATCCCATCAGCCATCATGAGAAAGATATGATGGAGCTAGGAAGTGGTTATTGTGACAACATAAAATAAATAAATTATGGGAACTGGAGATTTCACCTACGAGGATACAATGATTTTCTGACTGAGCAGTGAACTGTCGTGATTCGAAAACCCAACAAAGTTTTATCCAAAATAGCAGTTTTGTCAAAATGTTCCCACTTGGCAATTTTCGCCTAAATTTAGCGATTTTCAACAGTTTTTAATTCACTGCTTGGAGAAAGCTATATGATACACGTCTGTAACCTGTGTATATTTTGTATGTTTGTTTTCTTTGTATACTCTGTTTATATTTGTGCATTTGTTGTTTGTTGTTATTTTTTTTTTACTTTTTGTAATACTTTTATAAAAATGACACTGTCCAAACAAATCCAATTATCCTTTTTAACCCTTTAAGTGGAGAACAGAATAGAGATAGATCCTTAAATTCTGACCGAGCAACTTTCCAGCCCCAATTTGGGGTTCCTGTCCATTCATCCTGTTTTAGTTGCCTGGTGAAGCTTCTTCTGGGATCACAGGGTATTATTTACTAAGCTGTCACTTCTGGGGAATTGACAAAGGGAATTTCAAAATTTAAGGTTAAAATAGTCAAGCTGAAATAATATATCAGACAAAAGTAGTCAAATTGTGTATACAATTGATTTGGAGAATTTTCCTGTTCTTTTACTTTGACCTGAATTTTGCAATTCAATTTACTATTAATCCTGGAGCAACTACACATACGAGGGGGAAGAAATCCCATACAATGTATATTTGAAGGGACACTCCATAGCCCAAATACAAAAAAATAAAGATAGATTGATATATAGATAGATATACCCTAAAGAAAACATACATGTATTTAATTATGCCCATCTCCTTCCCCCCCCCCCCCCCTGTGTCTGTCCAATCATAGACTTCCCAATGCAGCTCAATGAGAAGTCTTTGCAAGGCAGGTCCTCTAGGCAATTGCTGCCTCTTGAGTTTAGCTCCACTGAGCTAACCAAACCAGGAAGTAACAGGACCAGATGTCTGATTGAAAGCTAGGGAGGATTACCAAGGTTAATTAATAAAGTGTCAAATTCCATTGAAAACTGCACTTTTTATAAAATGAAAAAAGAGGGTACATTCTTGACACATAAAGCATTTCAACGTGTTAAAGAACTTGGTTTGGGCTGTCTGTTTGATATCACTTCAGGTGGATGGGGGCAATGGAAAACTGACAAGTGAATTTAAGATTTCTGACCAAAATAGATGATCTGGAAAAACAGCAGAAAAATGATTTTTTACTATTCATCGAGCTTGGCCTAAAACGACACAGTACTTTACCGAAATATGTCTGAGCAGTTAGGCTGTGCATTTCAAGTTAGTTTCATTATGAACCTTTAATAATGTAATTTACTGAATATTTGTTCTACGGTCCAAACTTTTCTGTACAGCATTCATGATACTGAGGTCTGGGCTTCAAAACTTTGTTTAATCACTGCATGGTGGTATTTTCCATTGAAGATCTGGGGCAGGAGTAGACAACCTTTGGCATTCCAAATGTTGTGGACTACATCTCCCATAATGGTGGAAAAACATCTGGAGTGCCAAAAGGTTGTCTGCCTCTGACCTAGACTAATAGAATACTGGCATGTCATACTTATTTGAACAATGAAACTGTAAATTCCTTCTTCCCTTAAGTTACAAAAGTCCAGATCTGAATGCAATTTCCTATTCCTTGCAAAAATCTAAATTTTCAGCTCAGGCTCTAGGTTAATTACATTTGTGGTGCCAATGGGAAACTTGTATATTTAAGCAAAAGGTTAGAGAACCTCAACAGTGGGTCAAGCACAGACCCAAAGGTTTAAAATATTACCTAAGCACATGCAGACAACTTAACACTACGTGGACACTTGACTGGTACTTAAAGGACTAAATTCAACAAATTTTGCCTATTTGGACCAACAGAACATTTTTAGAGTTGGAAAACTATTTCTTTGTCTTATTGTAAGTATCAACATGTGCAAGCATTTAATTTTTACGCACACAAGCAATGTATACCTCCCATATTTTCCAAGTTAGAAAAAGAAATGAGAAGAACTTTGGAAATGTTATAGACAAGAAACCAGGCAATGATGTGCAATGTCAGGTAGCAGCTGCTAAAGCCAATAAGGTATTGTCAAAGATAAAAAGGGGGCCTAATTCACAATTTTCACACTTTTACATGTGATGATGTTGTGGGCACTAGATTAAAAGAAGGACATTTATAGAATTGTAAAAAATGCAGAGGCAGACTATAAAATATATAAGGGGTATGGTAGATTTTTGTTATGAAGTAAGGCTCCTGAAAAAGGCATCTCAGAGTGATTATGATAACATTAAAGGATCACTATAGTGTCAGGAAAACAAACTCGTTTTCCTAACACTATATAATCCTTAGGTCCCCCATCACCCTCAGGGTCCCCTCCCGCTGGTCTGGAGGGGTTAAAACCCCTTCAGCCACTTACCTTTATCCAATGCTGGGCTCCCTCGGCGCTGGTGACCTCTCATTCCCCTCCGATGTCAGCTCCCGAGTGGAGCCAAATGCGCATGCGTGGCCAGAGCCGCGTATGCATTAAAAACGCTCATAGGAAAGCATTTCTCAATGCTTTTCTATGGACTCAATTTTCGCATTGAGCATCGCAGAAGCGCCTCTAGCGGCTGTCAAAAGACAGCCACTAGAGGCTGAAACTGCTATGTTTACAGCTGCAGGGTTAAAACCTGGGTTACCTGGCACCCAGACCACTTCATTGAGCTGAAGTGGTCTGGGTGACTATAGTGGTCCTTTAAAAAATAAATGCTGAAACATAATACTTTTTTTTTTAACCTATTGATTTATAGGACTATACAAAGGACAGAAGGTCACCCATTTATATATTTGCTTTTTTAACAGAAAAGGTTGAACATCATGGATTTGAGACATGCTCAACCTATATTACTAAGCCACTATTTAACTATGTAAATACAATCTATTTAAATTATTTATGTTATTGTTTACTTAGTTGCATAACTATATGTAACACATGCTTTCTATTCAATTCTTGTAACATTGAGTCATGTAGGACTCTTTGGATAAAATATGAAGGTCAAATCATAGTACCTTAGAAACAGGCAGAGCCAGCGAAATATGCAGTATATAACAGCTTACAAATCATGTTGAATACCTTCCTAAACAATTTTCAAAAATACATTCTGTGCCTGGCATGTAGATATTCACACAATGAGCCTTTCAAAATACTACTGTCAGACAAAAAGCTTCTGTAAAACAGGCAATAATGGAAAAATTAAAGCCGTATTACTGAGTACTGCAATAAAAGGGTTAAATTATACACTAGCATTAAAAGAGGCTTAAAAATTACTTAACAGAAACAAATCAAACTCAATTTACATTGCTCAATAAAAAGATTAAAACACATTGAGGTTTATCTACATAAAAGAACAGTAATGGGGGCGGAGCTTGACCACCATCCTGCACGGACGCCATGCTTGTGAGCTCCTCAGCGCAAACACCCAAAAACGCAACTAACCCGAAAGTGGGAACCCATACTGACCGCAAAAGTAGCCAGCCACAACGAGCATCGACTCCTGAGGCGATAGATGCCCTTTTTTCAACCAAAGACCCAGCCAAGACGGAAGAGGAGAACTGGGGCCTACCCCGCGTTATCCCTCTCAGGCCTGGAGACGCTGCTCACGCGGCAGGTGAGCGACGACTACCCTCACATCTTACCCGACACCCTGGCCCACATGCCAGCTATGGGCCGCCGCTCACAGAAGAACACGGCGATGGATAACAGGGATATTGGGACTATGTTTCAGCGGCCAGCGCCACCCCAACCCGCTCCTTCAGAGGCTCAGCGGCCTGTCACTACCCCGCGGCCTAACACCTCCACACACTTAGACGAGCAAACTGGGGCTGATAGATCGGTAGCCACTCACCCGATGGCGCCTGCAGAACCTGCCGACTGCACACCGACAACCAGACACGACCTGAAGGTCCTCTTAACGGACTTTCATAAGATACTGGCGAAAGAACTCGCTCCCATAAAAACGGACATGAAAGCAATCACGGACCGGGTACAGACCTCGGAGAGAGATATTGCAGATCTCCAACTACAGGTGACCGAGCTCCAAACTACAGTGCACCAGGTCCGGTCCCAGCACAGGGCCATCACTGCTCAAATCACGGCCATGGAGGACCGTCAACGTCGTACCAACATCAAAGTAAGAGGCATCCCAATGACAGTTACGGTAGACGAACTGCCCCACTATGTCAGACGATTGCTGACTTCCATCCTGTCCCAGACGGTTGCCAAAAAAATAAACATTGCTGGAATTTACCGCCTACCGGGTCCTGCGGGGGCTTCCACCCAGGTGACGAGAGATGTAATTCTTCGATGTGCCACAGCCCATGACAAAATCCTGATAATGACGGCGATTAAGGGGAAAACACCTCTGAGTTTCGAAGAGGCGTCCCTGACATTTTATCAGGACCTCACAAAGGCGACTCTCTTATGGCGTAAAACGCTCACGCCTGTGACCAGCACTCTCCGCTCCGCCAACATGGCCTACAGATGGGGCATGAATGGATCCCTGACAGTGACCCTGAATGGCAGCCCACTTACGCTCACCTCGATCGAAGACGCAACTCCGTTCCTGACAGCCCTGGGCCTAAACCACTCACCGGTAAACACACAAGCAAGAGCACCCCACCCCACTTCCATCTGGGACCCGATACACGCACCAGCCTTCATTCCGAGATCGACAGCTGCGGGAGCTGCAGCACCAGGAATCAGCTCGAGTGACGACCCGACCTGAAGGACTATTTGCCAGATTGGCGACCTGCTTGCATGACCTGCTGGTCCTCAACTTATAGGACTGTCTGATTGGGACTTTATATACGGCTCTCAACCGATGATGTTTTATTCTATGATATTATTATCCTTCTCTTCCCCCATCCCAAACTCACCTTTGCGTTACTGTACCCCATTCACATAAATCTGGAGACACGACAACCCCCAGGCACCACAGCCAAGGCTAGGGTCTCAGCAGTGGCGAATTCCCTCATAACTAGAGAATGTTAATTTACTGCCACGCACAGTCACTGAGGGAACCCTGAACCTCTCCACACACCTCCCCCCCTCGCTACTCCCTAGGTAAGGAGAAACCAAACCCAATACACCGGGTGACTAAACACCTCACGATCATGAGGCCTTAGCTCACCCCCTATGGGATACCCAGCTCTTAGGCTAACACGACATATACAGCATGCAACCGCACCACACGTAGACATTGGTCCACAAGCTGACCATTACAGTCATGGGTCCCATGACCACACCCCAACGTATGGTGCATTCACGCACTTAGCAGCAAGGATGCATCCCTTTTGAAACCCCATCGTACCACAGACGACCCACCAGCTGCCGAGACTCACACGAACCAAGCCTAGCATGTGAATTACCCTCTTTAGCATAACAAATGTACACAAAATATGGCCCCTCTTTATTGGCCTATCGTCTTAAAAATGTGCAGCACCATCATATGCCACAATTCTCACGCTTTACTGTTTGTAACTGTTGCGGCATGGCAAATATTATGTGTTTAAACCCTGCGCACAAAAACGGAAAAATTATAAAATGAGGCTAACAAATGTCTAGAGATGATATACATGGTATTGTAATGACCCCGATACGTATGAAACTTTATTGTCTCCACTCTTCTTTTCTGTACCCACAAACTTTTATGCCTCAATAAAAAAGAGATTTACAAAAAAAAAAAAAAGAACAGTAATGGTGGATTACTGACCAGATAATTGACAATTTGGCAAACTAATTTTCCCAACTCAACTACTATTTAAGTTTGACTATTTTGGCTTAGTTTTCCAATTGATCTGTATAAGAAGTAAGTGCCACCCTATAATAGTACAGATACTAAATAGAACGCAATGCAAATGTTGTTAAAGGGACACTATAGTCACCTGAACAACTTTAGCCTAATGAAGCAGTTTTGGTGTATAGAACATGCCCCTGCAGTCTCACTGCTCAATCCTCTGCCATTTAGGAGTTAAATCCCTTTGTTTATGAACCCTAGTCACACCTCCCTGCATGTGACTTGCACAGCCTTCCATAAACACTTCCTGTAAAGAGAGCCCTATTTAGGCTTTCTTTATTGCAAGTTCTGTTTAATTAAGATTTTCTTATCCCCTGCTATGTTAATAGCTTGCTAGACCCTGCAAGAGCCTCCTGTATGTGATTAAAGTTCGCTTTAAAGATACAATTATTTAAGGTAAATTACATCTGTTTGAAAGTGAAACCAGTTTTTTTTTCATGCAAGATCTGTCAATCATAGCCAAGGGAGGTGTGGCTAGGGCTGCATAAACAGAAACAAAGTGATTTAACTCCTAAATGACAGTGAATTGAGCAGTAAAATTGCAGGGGAATGATCTATGCACTAAAACTGCTTTATTTAGCTAAAGTAATTTAGGTGACTATAGTGTTCCTTTAAAAAATAATTATAGATTATAATGAAAATATCACTCTATTTGACTCAACTGCTATAGCCTATGTTTTTAATGGACTGGCTTTAATGTAAGTGATGGTTTAACACGTATAACCAGTTTAACCAAGAAATATTATTTGGAATCCGTTTTAGTCACCCTGAGTTCTACCTTGTTACCCTTTTATCTTATGCTTCTAGGTAGTCGCAAATAGGTTCCTTTTAACTTGGAGGAAATTTTATGAAATGTATACAATGTGCAATGAAGGCCTGACACATTTAACATTAATTCAGGGGTAGTTTTAGCAAGAGAATGAGAAATCTACACATTACCAGCGGTTAGTCACAAAAAGGTTAATGGAACACTATGGGGATTAAAAAGAACTTCGTTTTTAAGTTGTTATGGTGCCATAATCATGTGCCCCTTTACTCAGTTTCCCAAATAGTTTTTTGTTCTCTTGAAAGAGTAGTTTCTACTCAAGACCCCAAGCGCCTTTGTATCAGAAAGAGCACTGAAACCCAAACATTCCCAGATGTCAGCACGCATTGGCTGTCCTTTTCCTACAGCCCCTTCAAAGCTCTTTGACAGATTGTAGCGAGAGATGCACAAGCGCCTAGGGTGCACATTGCCTTTAAATGAGAAGCATTTGATTGGACCAATGTCCTGTGACCTGATGACATTACAAGGCGTGGGGCAGAGTGTTGTAAAAAGACTGCTGGTGGTGCATGAATAAAGGTAGGGGGATGTTTACTTTTAAACAATATCTGTCAGTTAAGCTGTTCCATTACTGCTAGAAAATACAGTAGACCTAAAAGAATTAACATAACATTAAAAAAAATACAGTTTTCCTTTAAGAATTTCTGTTGCTCTCTGGCAAAATTTGATAGGGCCATTAATATATCAGAAAATGTTCACAACAGAGTAACAAGCTTATACTAATGTAGACAAATCACAGTTTGTCTTCTAAATATAAAAAGCAGAGGACCCTGGAGACCCTGCTTGAACTAGGTGTTACTGAAAGAGTCATATTTCATCTTTTGTTCTAAAGTTGTTCCCAAAAAAACTATGTCCCTAGGGCAACTAGCAATAAAACCCCCATATAAATCAACCTCCGTTACTAGCGATATTTATAAACGCTCCTATGTACATGTAGATGTTTTGCACAATGAGAATAATAGTACTGATAAGTAATGTATCTAGCGATATTCCCAGACAAGGACAAAATTACAGAGAGTATTACTATCCCAAAGAGCTTACAATCAAATAAGATAATGTCATGCTTTATTGTCCTCATTACACACTTATTGGATAATATAAAATGTTTACTTTTCTCTGTTGTTCAAAGAATAATATTGTTACAGTTAGCAGTGAGAGGCATAAAGTGTTCATTAAGAATTCTAAAAATACTCGTCCCTCTGCACTGTATTAATGAGAGTGTCTGACTCGCATGATGAGATAAGGGTTTCCATTCTATTAAGCAACAAGTGATGACATTACAAACAGAGATTACATCAGCAAATTAAACATGGCAGCAAAACAAAAAAAATAAGAAAATAAAAAGATTTACTGCAGTAGCTAACGAATAATCCGACCCGCAGGCTTCAGATTGCTGTACGGTTACCCCAGAGTCACTGTCCCTGTGCACACACAATGCATGGATCATATATCCTCTAATAAAACAACAATAAATTCTTGTCAGGGAATCGCCCCATGGGGGAATTAGTAAAGGAAACACGACTGATAGCAGATGTGCCCGGGAGCGTGAGAGATTCTTCATTTAACCCAGAAATACTCGGGCACAGTTTGTGCGTTTGGCTTGCGTCGCTTTTCACTTCGTTCAAATTTAGTCCACTTTAGTTTAGCCAAATTCTGTATCTCCGAAGCGTCATACGGACATACAACTGAGCAAACAACTTGTACGATGGATGAGCATTTTCATTGGCTTTGGTGTTCGCAGTTGCGCTTCTGGTTCCAAAAAAGGAGATGATTGGTGGTAAAAAAGGGTGATTGATGGCTAGGGGACAACCACTCTGCTTTTAGTTCAACTACACAGGCCTTAAATGGGAAATTCTCACTTTAGTAAATAACCCTGTAATTATATCTTTCTCCAGTAAAATTAACAAACTGAAGGCTTTACTCACCTTTACCATAGACTCCACTAGAGAGATGTGTTTAGCTCTTCAAGTAAACAATGTCCTTTCTTAATAATGGCAATGTTATACTGTGAAGGGTTAAATGAAAGGATCATTGCTCCCAGACCAATGCATTGAGATAAAGTGGTCTGGGTGACTTTAGTGATCCTTCAACTTTTTTGATAGAAACCTGAATTATATGACATTACTATGGTAACCAGTTCTAAAATTCATTCTTAAAAATACCTTCATTAGGCCTTTCCCAGTGTCAGAAGGTTCACCATTGCCCAGGGGAAGGTAGTGGCACTGCTATAAATAGTTTATTATGAGTGCTTGCCTTGGGGCTGAATGACTACAACGTGACTTTTCCAAATTTTATTAAAACCAGCACAGTGGAATGGTTATGATGTTGTGGGTCCCAACACAAGGGTAAAGAAAGACTGGTCTATATGCATCTTTGGCCTACCTCACCATAACCACTCTGGCTATTTTTTGTTGTCACCTGTATCCATTTCTTTGTATAATTTATTTGATAGTGTGCTTTGCAATTGTCTGCATTTCACGTTCAGAGATTCACTGAACTCCAGCCGCCATCATTGAAGACATAGCATTTAATAAATAATTAATGAGCTGCAGGTCATCAATGCACTCTACCACGTGTGATAAAAGACTCTCGGATTGCCTCTGGGAATCCCCAACAGACACCATTTTGTGCATAAATGCCTTATTTATAGCCAATTATGTTTTGTTTTGTTCGTTGTTTAAGTGAAGCGCTATGTACTAAAAATGCTGAGATTTAATCAGTTTGAGGCTGATATTAAACGTTATTCCGCCGTAACCAAGATCCAACATATTATAACGTGATCTGTACAAATGTCCCTAGTCATATACAACCCCCCTCTCTCCAGTAAAAGTAATCAAATAAAGGTTTCACTTGCCTTTTCCCAGCACAGAGTCTCCCTCAATACTGCTCGCCTCCTGTGACATCATTGAGGAGGCATGGCCTCCTCCGCAATGGTCCAATGCAATGCTCCACAGCAAGGTGCGGATATTATGTCAGCGGTTTGCCAGCTAAAATACACTCAATGCCAGCCTCATGTGGCATCCAGGAAAGCTGCTTTTCAAATTATGCATTGTGCGCAATTTGCACCTACAGACTAACGAGGTACACATTACTTTGTCACGGGGGGGGGGGGAGGGATGTGAAGATCACAGTATTGCAGAGCTTAGCAGAAAGTGTCATTAACATGACTTGCACCTTTAATTCCTAGATTTTACTAGTAACATGACGTAAAGTCATGATTTTATTAAAGACACGGAGGCGAGTATTATGCATATCTCTTTCTTTATTTCCTCAGCAGCAAAGATAGAGGAATATAAATATTATCAAAATGAAAGAAAAAACTGTACAGGCATAACGAGTAGCCAATCACATAACAGAGGAAGTAGCTATATAAGTCCTGTGTCTCCCACAATCCCCCTCTTTCTTGCGCAACCGAAGACCAGGTAAGATAAACGATGTCCCACTTGATCCAAACAGGAAACGGGAAACAAAACGAGAACTTCAAGCTAAAAAAGATAGAAAAATATGGTAATTTCCAAACTCCAACTGTAGACTTACCAAACATAAACGTGAGGGATCTACATGAAACATGATTCTGAAATAGAATATATACATGATTAAAAATCAATATAAAACTGTCAAATCATCTAAGCATGATAAAAACTGCACAGTACAAAAAACATGAACTCAATACAGACCCAATTGCCCACGTACTTGTATTGCATCGAAGCATCTCCCATCCCAAATCCACACCGGGAGGGTGGGAGGGAATAATACTCGCCTCCGTGTCTTTAATAAAATCATGACTTTACGTCATGTTACTAGTAAAATCTAGGAATTTTATTAAAGACACGGAGGCTCCTATTATGCAAGTTTAAAGCTGTGCTATCACCTGAGATGCGACGTGTTCAATTGGTCTGAAATAGAAGTCTCTGAAGGTCGACTCTCGGGACCAGTCCGCTGCGCGCATGATGTCCTCTAGGCGGCAACCAACTGTGGATGCCTTCGAGGCCATAGCACCCCTTACAGAATGAGGCGTAAAGACAGATGTGTCTATACCCGCTAGGGATAAAAGCCAACGAATCCAACGCGCCAGCGTCGGAGTCGATACTGGGCGATGAGGAGCCTTAAACGAAATGAATAGGGGATGGCGTTCAGATGAGCGCACCGCACGTGTAGCCTCTAGATAGGCCTTCAAACAATCCACCGGGCAGAGCGCCGGACACAACGGGAATCTAGGATATACGAAGGATTTGGACGCCGACTTAGTTCTCCTAGATATGGTAAAAGTAACGCCATCCGGCGTAAACACAAAGGCACCCCAGTCAAGAGCCCTAACATCGGAGACTCTCTTACAAGAGACCAGGCAAAACAGCATAACCATCTTGGAGGATAGTTGTTTAAGAGTCAAGTCCTGGTTAGGGTACCAATCCGACAGAAAACGCAACACAATGTTGACGTCCCAAAATGTCGAAAACCGCGACCTAGGCGGACGGACGAAGCGAATACCCTTGAGAAGACGGCATACAAAAGGATGTTTGCCGATGGGTACACCTTCCAAACCACCATGGCCGGCCGATATGGCCGATCGAAAAACATTGATAGTCCTGTACGCCCTGCCTGAGTCGAACAGGGCTGTAAGAAAACCCCAGTATCAAATGGAGAGGGGCAGATATGGGATCCACTGCCCGTTCCATGCACCAATCAGACCAAGACTTCCATGCAGCTCGGTAAGCTGATCGTGTGCCCGGAGCCCAGGCGTTATCGAGGAGCAAGAGAGTCGACTGTGGAACGTCAGGGACAAGCCAGCGTCCCCTGAAAGGAACCATGCTACCAGGGGCAACTGGTGCTGGAGCACCAATTCGTGCGAGTTCCCATCCGGATCCAGAAGGAGGTCCTGGAAGTTCGGCAACAGACGAGGGAAGTCTATGGACAACTCCATCAGACGAGGGAACCACGGCCGTGATCTCCACAGAGGGGTGATCAGGGTCAGACAACAGTCGTGACGAACCAGCTTCGAGATCGTACGAGCGATCATGTTGAATGGGGGAAAGGCATACAGGTGGCCTGGAGGCCATTCTTGAAGAAAGGCATCCGTCGCCACTGCCGCCGGGTCCGGTCTCCAACTGAAGAACCTCGGTAACTGAGTGTTCAGTCGAGATGCGAACAGTTCCATCTCGAACCGACCCCACAGCCTGTTTAAGCTTTGGAAGACCGAGGCGTGCAAATGCCAGTCTCCCGAGTCTCTCAAATGTCTGGAGTTCCAATCCGCACCTGAATTGTCCAGACCCGGAATGTGTTCCGCCGTCACCGAGACGTTGTGTAGGAGGCAGAACTGCCAAAAGTCCTTCGCCAGCAGAGCCAACATTTTGGACTTGGTTCCGCCCAAGTGATTTATGTATCGGACTGCCGATACGTTGTCCAATTTGAGGAGAACACAGCAGTTCGCCTTTCCAGGGGTAAGGCTGCGAATCGCAAAGGCCCCCGCCAGGAGTTCCAGGCAGTTGATGTGTAACGACTTCTCTGCGTCGGACCATCTGCCCCCCGTGGAGATGTCGCCACAACGAGCCCCCCAGCCGTGCAAGCTGGCATCTGATTCTATGACCACGTCCGGAACGGAACCGAAAATTGCTTTTCCGTTCCAGGCTTCCATGTGTGCTAACCACCATACCAGCTCGTCTCTGGACTCCTCGTCCAGACAAAGTCGGGATTCGTACGATCGACCCGAACGTAGGTGTGACCCCTTGAGCCGTTGGAGAGCCCGGTAATGTAAGGGGCCTGGGAATATCGCCTGAATGGAGGAGACCAGTAGGCCGATGATCCTCGCCAACTGCCGGACTGACAAGTCCGAAGCGCGAAGAGCTCGACGGAGCTCCTTCTGGATGGCTTTTATCTTGGATTCTGGTAAGTACAGGAACTGCCGCACGGAATCCACCTGGAACCCCAGGAACTCCATAGACTGGGCGGGTGTCAGGACCGACTTGTCCCAGTTTACCAGAAAACCTAGGTTCTGTAAGAGGTTGATCGTCCAGTCTAAATGCAACTTCAGGCATTCCAACGACTGTGACATGATCAGGATGTCGTCCAGGTAAATAATTAGTCGAACCCCTCGGGTACGGAGGAACGACACCACCGGCTTCATAACCTTGGTGAAACACCAAGGAGCCGAGGAGAGGCCGAACGGAAGGCATGTAAAACGCCAACGCCGTCCGTGCCAGGTGAAGTGCAAGTAGTCCCTGGATTCTATCGCTATTGGAACCGTGAAGTACGCATCCTTCAGGTCCAATTTGGCCATCCAATCCGACTGTCTCAGAAGGTCTCTGAGACAATGGATGCCTTCCATCTGGAAATGTTGGTAGCGTAGGAAGGCGTTGAGAGGGCGAAGGTTTATCACTGGGCGGACACCGCCCCCTTTCTTGGGTACAAGGAAGAGATTGCTCGTAAAGCCTGGAGTGGCGAACGGCAATTCTTCGATGGCGCCCTTTGAGAACATCTCCGCGACTTCCGCGGAGATCATCGCGTCCTGTTCCCGTGGGAGGGACAATTCCCTGGGGGTAAACGTTTGGACCGGCAGGGAAACAAAATCTAGTTGGTAACCCTTTACGCATTGCAGAACCCAAGCATCTGAGGTAATAACTGCCCACCTTGGGTAAAATAAGGCTAGCCTCCCCGCCACCCGAAACTGATCGAGAAGGGAAGAAGGGGTACTCACCATAAGGGCGTCTGCCCGACGACCCACCACGGGGGTATCTAGAGCCCCACGATCTCCCTCTAGCCGGGAAGAAAGGAGGCGTTTTCGGGTCCTGGAGCCCTCGAGAGGGGAAAAAGGAACCTCTGTTGGCCCTGAATGAGCCTCGGAAACCACGGCCGGGAGGACGGTTCCTGCTACGCCCGGCCCCACCGAAAACCTTGGGCGCGAAGACGCGCTTCATATTAGCTTGCGCCTTGTCAATAGCCGTAAAGGTTTTTACATAGGACCCCATGTCCTTCACAAAGGATGTGCCGAACAACATCCCCTCATCGGCTGAGTCAGGTTCAGCTACGGTCATAGCAGCCAGTTTAGGGTCTATTTTCAAGAGAATAGCCTTGCGTCTCTCGGAAGACATAGCCGTGTTGGCATTCCCCACAAGGCATATAGCTCGCTGGACCCACCCAATGGCCACATCCATATCTAGAATTGATTCGCCATTACGGGCTGCCTCAAGGAGCTCGTACAGCTTAGACAGGGGGCCCAGCGTATCCAGAATCTTATCCTGGCACCCTTTTAGGGAGTGATCAAGACCCTTTTTAGGCTTCCACCCAGACTTATTAAGAAATTGGGCAATCTGAGGGTCCACTTCAGGGGTCTTACAGGCAGCGCCAGGGAGGGAAGGTCGTGGGCATTCGGCACGCAATTTATTGCGGCCTTCCTTTGACAGAGGTGTGCGAATCCTCTTAGCCACGTACTGGGCGATATGGTCCGGAGGGACCCATTCGGCAGACCGCGGGTGACGCAGGTCGTCCGGGTCAAACAGGGGGTTCCCCTGTGGGTCTAAAAGCCCTTTTTCATTATCCCCAGCGGGGTCTGGCACTTTTCTACGGGGAACGGCAGAGGACCCAGAAGGGGTGACACCCGTAAGGGGTTGATCCTCGCCAGACTCGTCCTCCCCATAGGAGTCATATTCCATAACATCGGAATCATTGTCCACACTCCGGTCGGTATCCGACCCATCATCCAGGGCTCTAGCCCGTTTCCACAATCTAGCCTTTTTAGCCCGGCCAGGGGCTCTTGTGCGCGTGGGATGCGCGCTATCTGCGACCGCCAGAGGCGTGTCAATCATGACAGGCAAAGCCTGCATCGAGGAGTGGGACCCGACATGTCTAGCTTTTGCCTTTGCCTTACGGGCACCCGGCACAGTTAGGGCAGGGGAGGGGGACCCCACACTCAGAGGGTTAGGGGCAGTCATAGAAGGCAAGAGCACAGACTGAAGGGACTGGGCAAAAGAGGATGAGACAGTCCCCATAGCGGAGGCAATAGCCTTTTCAAGGGAGGAAGCCATAGTAGCTTCTAACAGGGCCTGGAGCTCCTGAGAGGCCATAGCGCCCTCAGGATTATCTACTGGAAAATCCCCAGAGGGGACGGTAGGCCCATCCTTGCTATCCTGCATAATGAGGTATGAGAGAAGCAAACTGAATACTAGAAATGGGTTGATTAACCCAGCAGAACAGAGAAAAAGCTAAACCTGATCGTTGGTGTAGTAAGGGGGCCCGTAGTAAAGGGACCGACCGCACGGCACAGCAGGGTGAAACGAATGGTCGCCCAAAATGGCCGCCGCACGTGTCAGGGTGTGCCCGTGGACCGGCTCCAGGCGGGGGAGGGGGCGCGTGCACCTACCCGCGTGGGCAGCCCGCGAGAGGGGAAACGAGCACACTCAGTCGCGTCCACAGAGAAAAAGGGGGCACGCGGCTGAGATAGCGCCGAGAAGCGGCAACAGGGGCGGTATGAGGGAAAACAGCCCGCGGCGGCGGGTAAAGCCCCTAGGGGAAACCCCCAATACACCAACGATGTAGGTACTAGATAGTAATCAACAATAAATAAAAACGACAATAATGAAACAAGCATAAGCAAAACATGAATCACAAGTAAACAAAATGCAATGAGTAGGAGAGCTCAAGTAAAATACTTAGCTGTCTGAGGAAGCAGCAAAGAAAGAGGGGGATTGTGGGAGACACAGGACTTATATAGCTACTTCCTCTGTTATGTGATTGGCTACTCGTTATGCCTGTACAGTTTTTTCTTTCATTTTGATAATATTTATATTCCTCTATCTTTGCTGCTGAGGAAATAAAGAAAGAGATATGCATAATAGGAGCCTCCGTGTCTTTAATAAAATCCAAAGCTATAAAACAATCACTTATTTATAAAGAAATCACCTCAGACTTTAAACCCAAACCATGATTTATTAATTGCACCAAAAACCCAACGGGGTTTATTCACTAAACTGGAAATATTGGACTGTTGCTAAAGGAATGGGCGAGCTGAAGAAATAGCTCCGTTTCAGAATGGTTTTTCAGCTTAGGTATTTTGACAATTTCTTTTCATTTCCTTCTTGATTCACCGCAATTCACTGAACAAGCCACGATGAAGTTTATTCGCTAAACAATGAACTAAAAAATGAATTTGATACTTTTTCCATCTGTGTTATCCATGTGTATGTTAATGTGTCTGGTCAGTAGGGATAAGGGTCCCAACACACAAATCTAGGAGAGCTACTGAACCAGAACCTATTACTTGTCCTCAGAGTTGGCCGACCTTAATGTTATAACAAATGCAGGAATGTTTAGAGGACAGGCCGAGGTCAAGGGATATAGAAAGACGAAGATCTAGGTGCAGATAAATCAGGATAGTTGATAAGTAAGCCAATGTAAAAATTCCAGAACAAGCAAACCCAGTAGAAATGCCCTTTTGGGCTATAAACCATGATAGGGTATCGATCCCGCAAACGCTGAGTTTATGTAGCCCTACCATCTGACAGCATTAGGGCAGCACCAAAGCGTAATAGGTCTGTGACACTGCAATATTTAATTAACGGCTATAAATTTGGTGTGGTCATACCGATCCACATCAAGTTTGACGCAAAATTAACTTGAGGCAAAGTCCAGTTGTCTTGTTTCATTATTGACACAGGACTGATGCAAGGTGACACTTCTGGCTAAGCCTGGTTGCCTTCACAGTTTCTAAGGCTACAAGAAGATAGCTTAATGTCCCCTGTAACTGCTACAAAGCCATCATTTTCACATGTGAAATATATACACGTCTCTCTTAATGATGTTGACTTAATGAAAATGTTTTCTGACACTTTAAATGTTTGGCACAGTGGTAAGTAAGGCATTTATAATGAATTTAAAAAAAATAATAGTTTTTTTGCTTTTATTTTTTGAATGAGATGTTAAAACCTGGAGTTTAACCAAATTTCTCTTGGCTCCACTGCATCTCTCGCTACTCCCTAGAGTGCTAAAAAGGTTTTTTTAAGGATAATGTAAACTGCGAATCATAGTCTCTCTCTGTTATAAAGGAAAGAAACAAGAGGGATGTGTAAAATACAGGGAAATGAACCGTTTTAAGGCTTGTTTGTAAAGAAGCGCATTGAAGAGGTTAGAGACTACGTGTATTACATTAGGCTTAATAAAAGCATTAAATAGGAAATGCCACTATAGAGAAAATCACATTCTAAAATTAAACAAAAGATATCTATTTAAAAAAATCCTTGTTTATTTATATATTATTACTATATGAATTTGTATCAAATTGATGCTATTTTGGCATAGCTTGGCACATCATGCAAATTCAAAATGTTCCATGATTCTTTGCACACACTAGTGATTACATGTGTGCAGGGAATGGTTTTGAAATGCCTCACAGAAACATGTTGCCCCAATGCCCTCATGAGCCGAAAAAATACTTAAGGGGTCTCTCTAGTGCCAGGAAAACAAACCATTTTCCTGGCACTGCAGGTCCCCTCTACCTCCCACCCCCCATCCCAAGTTGCTGAAGGGGTAAAAACCCCTTCAGTGACTTATCTGTATCCAGCGCCAATGTCCCTCGGCGCTGGGTCAGGGTCCGTCCACACTCCTCCCCCGCCGCGCATTAGACCTCCCCATAGGAAAGCATTGAATAATGCTTTCAATGCTTTCCTATGGGGATTTCAGCGACGCTGGAGGTCCTCACATAGCGTGAGGACGTCCAGCAACATTATAGCACACTTTTTATGTTCTATGAACACGGAAGTGTCCTCTAGTGGCTGTCTAGTAGACAGCCACTAGAGGAGGACTTAACCCTTCAAGGTAAATATTTCAGTTTATGAAAACTGCAATAATTACAGTTGCAGGGTTAAGGGTAGTGGGAGTTGGCACCCAGACCACTCCAATGGGCAGAAGTGGTCTGGGTGCCTGGAGTGTCCCTTTAATTCTGCTTACTACCTGTAGATAGGTCATGATTTCAAATGTGGCCAATGCTCCAATGCTGCTCTGTTTGCAATAATATTCCCCTGACATGACAATCTACTTTATAGGTTCCCTTGCAGTATGTTACTTGCTTCATTCATTCGTTCTTCTACACATTTTAACAAGATATAGGTTGTGAGATGAATCCATACTGCACGAGGCTCCTACCGCCATACTTCTCGAGTCATTGATTGAGCTAGTATTGAATTTATTCCTTTTATATCATTTCACTATTGTTGTCTATGTGACAATGTGAATTATAATTGGCCGTTTACACTTTAACCATCAATGAGCACTTGTAATATAATCCCAGAATTACTCAGTCAAATAGATGCTCTGGATCTTCTCTAATCAATCGATCAGTGACCCCGAAACCATTGTGGTAAAGAAGGAAAGGCAGCATTTAAGAGGTAGTAAAAAGCATTCAACAAAAAGTTATTAACTTCCATTTAGAAATGTAAAACAGCATATCCAGGAATAAAAGCAAGACCGGAGTAATAATTAGTAAAATCATTTGTTTTCTTTATTGTTTACAGTGCTCACTCGGGTAGGGGAGCTGAAACTAACTAGGAACATTAAAATGTTACATATTTCCATTTCTATCACTATAGTGTCCCTATAATACAGAGGAGACCCTCTAACACTGAGAGGGTTAAACACTTTTGCATCTGTGTCACCTGTGCCCACCAAGGTGTCTGCATGGCTCAGTATGTGTCTGCATGGGTCAGAGTGAGTGTCTGCATGGGCCAGTGTGAGAGTGTGTTTGCATGGAACAGCGACTGTATGTCTGCATGGGTCTGTGTGAGTGCATCTGCATGGGTCAGTTTGCGTGTGTGTCTGCATGGTTCAGTGTGAGTGTGTCTGCATGGGTCAGCGACGGTGTGTCTGCAAGGAGGATAAATCTAGCATTATGAGAGAAACCAACCAGGAGGCCTGCAGCATCTAAATTCAGTAGACTACAGGGCAGCATTGCCATGTGCTGCCTATCATCATGTTTTGTCAACGGGGAGCTACTAATTGGCTTACAGCATCAGCTGACAGCTCTAGACAATCAGTGCAGTCCCTGCCCGACTGTACTACGCACTTTCTGGAACTCAAATTCCAAAGCCGGAAGCCACCTGGGAGACCTGGAGAATGGCATTGGGGGCAACTTTGGGACTAAACTGCTCGAGAACAGTTCAACCCCTTATAGTAAGAGTGCACCTGGGATCTCCTGGCACCATAACAAATTCATCTAGATGAAGTTGTTATGGTGAGTAGAGTGTCTCTTTGAAGGGTGCACTGTGTAAGTTATTTGACAGTTAGCTATACTGGGTGGGTTTATATTATTAACCCCTTAAGGACCAAACTTCTGGAATAAAAGGGAATCATGACATGTCACACATGTCATGTGTCCTTAAGGGGTTAAAGGGACACTCAAGGTTCCAACACTGTGTAAGTTAGGTTACAGTTAGCTACACTGGGTGGGTTTATATTATTAAAGGGACATTCTAGGCTCCCACACACGTTAGATGAACCGTGTAGGTTAGGTTACAGTTCCCAGGAATCCTGTCACTTTGTAGGTTTTGTTTATAAATTAATCCTTTTTGCCATCTATTTTGTCTTGTTTTCATTGTTGTGGCATGTATATATATAAAGTTTAAGAATAATGGGTCAAAATATCTCCAATATATACAGGGTGGCCCAAAAGTAGGTACACTATTGAATTAATTCAATTCACCACAACAGAATAGTGGAATGTTGGCAGTTAATTTTCTGGCATTTAAATATCAGTGTAGCAGTTGGAAACATTGATGGAGGACGTGTGCAAATAAACTGTACTGAATACCTACTTTTGGGCCACCCTGCATGTAAACGTAGGGACTACTTGATCTTTAGCAACCTTGGACAATGTGTGGAGCTCAAAGTTCCATTTCAGCAGCTAAGCTAGTTTACCCACAATCCATCAGTCAAAAGAAACAAATAAGGTATTATTTTTAAATAAGCTATTGTTGCCTACATTTTACAATTCCATTATCAATTCACTACAATTCTCTGTATACCCTATAACATCAGGCTCAACATATCCCTTGTGGAAGACTGATTGCGAGCTGTATTAATAAATGGTTTATATAAATTATGGAATAATAGCTGGGAAAGGTGACTTACATAGAACCTGAAATTCCATTTCTCTGCATTTAATGATTTCCTGCTGGTGAGGATTAGAGACAGGTTTACTAATTGTTCCGTTGGATGTGATATTTAGTGGCCGTTGTGGGCTGCGTGTTGGGAGGGGGCATGTGTTTAAATAGAGGCTGTAATGAATTTCCCAAACAAAGGGCACTCCCCAAGACTATTGGCAGCTGTGACAGGTGACAACAGATGGGAGCCTTACTTTGAGAGGTTTAATTACATTTTCACAGGCACAATGACAGTAACATCTCGCTTTTAAACCTGTATGTGGTCTTTTTGGACACTCCACATAGTGGTAGTGATCCAACATGTATTTCTGGACCCCATATAGTATCTTCTTGTTCATGGGCAACACATTAAAAGTGTTTCCCAGTATTTATATAATGTTAGTGATATAATGTAATCAAGGCATTTCCATTTTGGTCATTATATTGATTAATTCATTGATTTCTCTCCAATGGGTATATTTATTCTATATAATACAAAGCAGCCCTTTTCCTTTTCTGCCCATCAGCATAGGTGGTGAAATGTGTCGGGGAGAACCTGGTGAATTGGTAGTAGCTTGGAACTAACAAGGGATTTTAGCTCCCCAAACAGAGAATTGTGGTGAATTCCCAACTGTTGCAAGATTCAGGCAACAATGTTCCAGCTGTGACTACAGCGGAGTTTGAGGACTTTTCTAAATCGTGTGTTTTGATCGAAAACCAGCTATTAACTTAGCAATTCACTCTGATTTGAGGTTGAGAGCATAAACGTCTGCTTTTTCTTTACACATAATAGCCTTAAAATAAACCACGCTTTAATGGCAAGTGTTTGTGGCCCTCTGGGATATGAGGTGTTAAAATTCAGGAGCAATAAGCCTAGAAGTCGAAATTAAACACCAAAATTAGCCTAATTTCACTACAGGGCAGTGCATTCATTACCAAGAGATAATAAGTGCTATACAGTACATATTATACAGTGCAGTATATAAATTCTCCACAGTAGATAAATAAATCTGTGCACATCCTTACATTTGTTTTTACACATCTCTGCGAATTAACCCAATAATAACATGGATCAATAGGGTTAATGTATATACATATGCTTGAAGAGTTCATCGTGAGGACGCGGGAGAATCCAACACAGTTCTACTCACTATCACTATACAGTGCCGTAAGTCAGTTGAGTAATGGCAGCTGCTGTGTCCTTTTATTATTAATGACACATCTGAAGAAGATATTATTTTTTTCACCCTAAATCCTATACAGTGGCCAATATTTTGTAGTTTGATCGGCTTCGCAACGCAATTCACGGTTTAGTGAATAGCCCCCTCTAGAATTTGATTAAAGCGCCCTTTAAATTGATGAGCCTTGATTACAGGGTTAGCAGCACCTGCAAATGGGAACAGCTACAGGGAAATTAAAATTCATGAAGCCAAAATCCAATCTCAATTCTCTAATGAAATCACATTAGACTTTCTTATAGCAATTGTCATTTTAAACATTGATCTGACTTTGATTTCTATGTTTTGTGTGGGTTTTTTTTGTCTGCATAATGATTCTCACCAGTGCAATCTGATACATTTACTAGCAAATTAACTGTAAGACGCTTCAACATCCCACTGGTCTATCCTCATATGAGTGTATTTCAATAATTACTGCGTAGGGTCAAATCTTCATTTTTATCAGGCATCTTAAATTGCCACCTTGACTCTTGCCATCGATTTTTTTAGCCTTTCTACATGTTTGATGGATGGAGAAATCTCCCAGTGTGTTTTTTTATCTTGTTCAAACAAAGAGATATCAATTTGCAAGCAGGAGTGAATAAATTAGACTACCCCCACTCTCATACATCGCAGGACCACTACTCTCATCATGCTTGAGACTAGCAGTGCATCAAACCCATTGGGGTTTCTTTTGACCACTCCTGATTTATAGCACATGACCAATCATGCTTTTATATACAATCATCCCAAAACTGTTATAATTCCAAAATGAGATGAGAGAAAACAAACCAAAAAAAAAAAAAAACATTTGTGTGCCAAAAAGGCGAAGTCGTGTTCTATTAACAACCTCAAAGCTGGTAAAGCATAATAGGAGTTCTAGTCCCGAAACAGATGAGACTGCCCTTGAACCATCCATGTATTGCAGCAACTGACCAATTAACCACATAAAATCCTTCTGGTTTTCTAATGATCCCAGTTTAAAAGTGTAAAAATAATAATAATAATAATTTCCTTATTGTTGATATAAAGGAGAAGCCATGTTCTTCTCTTAACCTATTAAATTCCAGAATTATCCAAACCACATGACTTTGCTGTATACTGACACATTAAATTGCTAATCGAAGTCCGCCAAAGTGTATTTCATGCTCTCGAATGAAAAAATACATTAAAAATTAATAGACAATCATTCTCATGGGTATGTGCTGCTGCTAATCATGAAAATGCCTGCAATAGAACTCCTTTGAAGGGTGCTGAGTGGTCAGGTGTATGATACACCTGAGTATGAGACTTCAAAGTGCTGAATTCAGGGCCTCCGGCCAAAAGACCTGGGAGTCCTATTGCTTAGGTCTTAAAGAAATAGACATGCCCTTAACCCTCTCATTGCCACCTCACTACAGACACCAACTGTGTCAGATCCAAACACAGAGCTGCTATTGCCATCCAGAGGATGAAATGCATTGAAAAGACCCTGAAGGCATTGGGGAGGGGGTGAGGATGATATTGGAGAGGGGGAGGAAAAAACTGGTACAATGAGGACACCCAGAGCTAACCTTTATTAATGCTATTATTTGACAAATCGGATTAACAGGCAACCCTTTATCAGCTGGCAATCTTAGCCAATTTACATTTCAAGAGATACATGTTTTATCTTTTGAGATATATTTTTCCTTTAACACATTTGAAATATTTATATTAATAAAAAACAGCTCCTCATTGATTGTGCGAAACAAACAGTATCTGTTCAGAAGCCAAGTGGTAAGTAATCACCACTAACACAATGGCATTATTTGATGCCAACTTTTGCCCAGGGTTGTTGCTGCAACATCATGGCATTACAGGGTGCCCACTTTGCCCAGGGGTAGTGGCGTGACAGCATAAGATTGCAGGATGATCAATATACCCAGCGGGAAGATGGCATCAGAAAGTGCCCAGTTTGGTGATGGGTGACGAAGTGTAATAATTATGTCATTACAGTGTTCAGTTGTGCCCATGTTAGTTTTAAAATTGCCACTCACTAATGTAATCTTACGAGTAGTTTACAGTTTTATAACATCCACTTAATAATATCATGGCATTGCAGAGTAATCACTGTGCCCATTGTACATTTGGCATGGGCTGTGAGCCATGGCAGTCCCACTCCCTCTGTACCAACTCACAGGTGGGAAATGGTCCTGGCACAGAAGGGGCAGCATCCCTTGCTTGATGTTGGCCACAGCCAGATAAGACATGATCATATCACAGATAATGACTGAGCCGTTCCAGGCACCTGCCAAATATTAATCAGGAGAACAGACAGCTGACATTTAAATGAGCTGCTAATACAGATTGCACGATGTGTCTGTCCTGGCTGGCTTGCCCCCTGCATGGTGCAAATTAGGAAGGGGCTCTATACACCCAAAACTGCTAACAATGTGCCAAATGTTAGATCCAAGCAGAAGAACACACAGTCTATAGTACTGCTGAGTATCTCACTAATACATGTACACAATGTATACACAGAGCTACACAATGACAACACGTGTACACACACACAGGTAATGAAAACCTGCAGGTGTTAGACATGGCACAGCCAGCTACAAACCCCACACACAGACACACACAGACAAGCACACACAGAGACATACGCACACATACAACCATCTACAAGACACACACACACCTCACATGCACACACCTCTCACACACACTGCACACACACTCACAGCAATGACCTAAAGCCCAACCTAGCACCCCTTATAATGAACCCCAATACAGCCAGCAGTGTGCACCCACCCCCACACTGCCCTATCAGCAATCTAAGGGAATTATTACCCCCCATTGTGCCTCCCCTCCCCCAGCCTTACCTGCTTTAGCAGTGAGCACACACGCCCAGAGAGCCAGGATCCCATCCATGGGTGTGTGTGTGCAGGTCCCCCCGATAATCCTGGGCACACAGGGAAAGTTAGGGACTGGTCCTGCTGCTCATTCAGCACTGACACACTGACAGCTCCGCAAGCTGGCTGAGCCCTGGGAACAAACCATTACTGCACATGGGGGGAGTCAAAATCCCAGAACCCAGCCTGTCACAAACCATGACACCAGCCCACTCTCACACCCGCCCCTGCCTTATTAACTCACCCCCTGGGCATTCCTGGGGCTCTATTCCTAAACAATCACGGGGGAGGAGAACCATTAAATGACGGAGAGATCGGGTGTCCCCTACACGATTACATTGGTTTTACCCACAGAAACTCAGACTGATAGAACCAAGGGAGAGATATACTCATTGTGCGGGGGGCAATGCTGGGGCAGGAGGCAATGTATGGAGATACTTGGGCTGAGGGGTAATGCCGGGGCAAAGCTAGAGCTGGCATAGGGCAATGCCAAGGAGGCAGGTTTAGAGCTGGGATGGGGGCAATGCCAGGGCAGGGTTAGAGCAGCGATGGGGTAATGCCAGGGAAGGGTTAGAGCTGGCATGGGGCAATGCCAGGGCAAGGCTAGAGCTAGGATGGGGGCAATGCCAGGGCAAGGCTAGAGCTGGGATGGGGGCAATGCCAGGGCAGGTTTAGAGCTGTGATGGGGCAATGCCAGGGCAGGGTTAGAGCTGGGATGGGGCAATGCCAGGGCAGGTTTAGAGCTGGGATGGGGTAATGCCAGAGCAGGTTTAGAGCTGGGATGGGACAATGCCAGGGCAGGTTTAGAGCTGGGATGGGGCAATGCCAGGGTTAGAGCTAGGATGGGGCAATGCCAGGGCAGGGTTAGAGCTAGGATGGGGAAATGCCAGGGCAGGTTTAGAGCTGGGATGGGGGCAATGCCAGGGCAAGGCTAGAGCTAGGATGGGGCAATGCTAGGGCAGGGTTAGAGCTGGTATGGGGCAATGCCAGGGCAGGGTTAGAGCTGGGACAAGGCAATGGCAGGGCAGGGTTAGAGCTGGGACGAGGCAATGCCAGGGCAGTGTTAGAGCTGGGATGGGGCAATGCCAGGGCAGCTTTAGGTGCCACTATGGGCTTGGTTATTGCCAAGGCAGGGCAGAACTGGGTTGCTGTGCAATGTCAGAGTGGGTCAGGGCTGGGCAGGGGATATGTCAGGTCTGGAGCAATATTATGCAATTACTGAAAAAAAGTAATGGAGCATTGAAAGAAACATAGACTGTGACGGCAGATAAGAACGATTTAGCCCATATAGTCTGCCCAATTTTTTAAAATACCTTCATTAGTCCCTGGCCTTATTGTATATCTAGGATAGTCTTATGCCTATCCCACGCATGCTTAAATTCCCTCACTGTGTGAACCTCTACCACTTCAGCTGGAAGGCCATTCCATGTATCCACTACCCTCTCAGCAAAGTAATAATTCTTGATATTATTTTTAAACCTTGGCTCCTTTAATTTAAGACTATGTCCTCCTGTTGTGGTAGTGTTTATTCTATTAAATACAGGGTCGGACTGGGAATGCAAAGCAGCCCTGGAAAAAAATGTATGCAAGCCCCCTAAGTCACTGTGCCACGGTAGTGTTTGTGTGTGTATATGTAAATATGAATATATATGTATATACATAAACAACACACAAACACTACCATGGCACAATGACTTATAGGGCTGGCATACATTTTTTTCCATATATATATATATATATATATATATATATATATATATATATATATATATATATATATATATAAAATATATGTTTATGAATTAGAATTACTCAACCTGGGGTAGCAAGACATAGCCATATTTTAAATGTTATAAAGGGATAATTAACATTCTCACTAAAGGATATATAAATAAATACTTTTGTTATTGGTATGTTCCTTTTTTAATTATAAATATTAGTAAAAATAAGCATACTCACATGCAGGCACAGCCAATCTCATTGACACAAGCACACAAGTTCACTGGTACACAGGCTCACAGACAGATCTCACTGACACACACAAGATCATTGACAAACACAGACAAGCTTACATGTACACACAAACTTAGTACAGACAAACTCTCTGACACACACACACACACACACAAGCTTGCTACAGACAAACTCACTGGTATACACAAAGATGCTTACTACAGACATGCTCACTGACACACACATGTCACTACAGACAAACTCACTGGTATACACAAAGATGCTTACTACATACAAGCTCATTGACACACACATGCTCATTACAAGCTCCCTGACATAAACATGCTTACTACAGACATGCTCACTGACACACACATACATGCTTACTACAGACATACACATATATGCTTACTACAGACATGCTCACTGACACACACATACATGCTTACTATAGACGTGCTCACTGACACACACATACATGCTTACAGTGGTGTATCCTGGTTTTGTGCTGCCCTAGGCAGGACAAAACTCAAGCGCCCCTCTCCCCCCTCCCCCCCCCCCCCGCGACACCCCCACCCAACCCTTCCCCCCGTCCCGCCTTCTAAATACACACACACACACACACACAAATTCACTGACAGATACGCATACACTAGCTAACAGGCACACACACACAGTCACACACACACACTCACTAGCAGACACACACACACTCACTAGCAGACACACACACTCACTAACAGACACACACACTCACTGTCAGACACACACACTCACTGTCAGACACACACACTCACTGTCAGACACACACACTCTCTGATATACAATATATTATAATATAATATATAATATATAATATAATATATAATAATATAATATATAATATAGCAAGGCAAGATAGTAGCGGCCAGACGAGACCGAATCGGACACACCACACATCTTGACATTCGGGGAGACACGAGACCCACTGATGACCATATACGGGACTTTTACAACCTCGCACTCTCTGGCTACCCTAATAGAACTCTCACCTGACCATATGGGATCAGAATTGGCTCGACTCTCATACCCCCATCATCACACACCTCTTACCACGATACCCCTAACACGCCCTAACCGCGATATACACATTCAGACAATACACGACCCGACACGAGAACCAAAAAAACCATTAGACGGGCCAGTCGGGAACTGGGAGACTAAACGGAGAGACGAGGCCCTCTCTAACCGGTTCCCCCACGACACGTAGGAGCAGTCAAGACATGCCCGTAGAAACCTCGATTAGAAACCCATGTAAACGGAGGGGTCCCTTTACATTATTATGCAACCTCGTTAACCCTGCTCTGCCCCCTGCATATTCCATGATCGCCCAGTGCCACTCCTTTTCAACATCACCAATAACATCGAACGCACTCGGGTTATACCATACACTAACACACTGCACCACACTGCACTCTCATACACCCCACTGAGGATTCTTGTCACCAACCACTGGATCACACATGAGCCCAAGGCTCTGATACCTTTAGATTTACCCGCACAGTCCTAGCCCGCGGTTGATTGACCCTGGTAAATAACGTGACTAACAAGAGCTATGATGTTGCGCCTCCTAAGAGGGAACAAGGTATCACTTGACACTAGCACTCTACTGTTACCTGAGCCTGCAACGGTCAATGTTTATACTCTATGATATGTATTGTATAGTGTTACGTTCCTACTATGTTAACCCTGTTCTTTATATATTTCGCCTTTTCTGCGGGCCTGCGGGCCCAAATTTGCCTACTGATATATATAAATATATAAAACAATAAAACGTGATTAATAAAAAATATATATATATAATATAATAATATATAATATATAATATAATAATATATAATATAATATAATATAATATAATATAATAATATATAATATAATAATATATAAAATATATAATATAATAATATATAATAATAATATATAATATAATAATATATAATAATAATATATAATATAATAATATATAATAAATATATAATATAATAATATATAATAAATATATATAATATAATATAATAATAATAATATATAATTAATTTAACCTAACCCCCAGCCTCCTTACCTTTGGGAATGCTGGGGGGGGGGTTTCTCTATCTCCCTGGGGTCTAGTGGGGCTGCTGGGCTGGTTGCTGGGCGGGCGGCTGGCGAGGGAGCTCTTCCTCTGAGCTCTCTGCTCAGCTCCTTCGCGCACCGCAGAGTGAGGCTGGGAGCCGGAAGATGACGTCAAATTCCGGCTCCCAGCCTCACTCTGCGGCGCGCGAGGGAGCTGAGCAGATCGCTCAGAGGAAGAGCTCCCTCGCCAGCCGCCCGCCCGCCCGACCGGCCCATCAGCCCGACCGGCAGCCCAGTTAGCCGCAAGGCTAACAAGGCACTTGCCCTGGGCATTTGGGGGCGGCGTTTTTTTGTTTGCCTTGCGGCTAAAATGCCCCTGCATGCTTATTACAGACATGCATTACAGACATGCATAAATACATAAAGGGAATCAACACAGTAAAGAAGGAGACTATATTTAAAAGAAGAAAAACTACCACAACAAGAGGACATAGTCTTAAATTAGAGGGACAAAGGTTTAAAAATAATATCAGGAAGTATTACTTTACTGAGAGGGTAGTGGATGCATGGAATAGCCTTCCAACTGAAGTGGTAGAGGTTAACACAGTAAAGGAGTTTAAGCATGCGTGGGATAGGCATAAGGCTAGCCTAACTATAAGCACATACATGCTTACTACAGACATGGTCACTGACACACATACATGCTTACTACAGACATGCTTGCTGACACACATACATGCTCACTACAGACATGCTCACTGACACACACATACATGCTTACTACAGACATGCTCATTGACACACATACATGCTTACTGCAGACATACACATAGATGCTTACTACAGACATGCTCACTGACGCACACATACATGCTCACTACAGACATGCTCACTTACACACATACATGCTTACTACAGACATGCTCACTGACACATACATGCTCTTTACAGATATGCTCACTGACCAACACATACATGCTTACTACAGGCATGCTCACTGATACAAACATACATGCTTACTACAGACATGCTCACTGACACACACATACTTACTACAGACGTGGTCACTGACACACACATACATGCTTACTACAGACGTGGTCACTGACACACATACATGCTTACTACAGACATGCTTGCTGACACACATACATGCTCACTACAGGCATGCTCACTGACACACACATATATGCTTACTACAGACATGCTCATTGACACACACACATGCTTACTGCAGACATACACATAGATGCTTACTACAGACATGCTCACTGACGCACACATACATGCTCACTACAGACGTGCTCACTTACACACATACATGCTTACTACAGACATGCTCACTGACACATACATGCTCTTTACAGATATGCTCACTGACCAACACATACATGCTTACTACAGACGTGCTCACTGACACACACATACATGCTTACTACAGACATGCTCACTGACACAGACATACATGCTCACTACAGACGTGCTCACTGACACAGACATACATGCATACTACAGATGTGCTCACTGAGACACACATACATACT
Organism: Pelobates fuscus; assembly: GCF_036172605.1. Taxonomy (NCBI): domain Eukaryota; kingdom Metazoa; phylum Chordata; class Amphibia; order Anura; family Pelobatidae; genus Pelobates; species Pelobates fuscus. Next base: position 108,984,200 of record NC_086328.1, on the reverse strand, counting down.
CACTACAGACGTGCTCACTGACATACATACCTACTTACTACAGACGTGCTCACTGACACACATACATTCTCACTACAGACATGCTCACTGACACACACTCACATGCTTACTACAGACATGCTCATTGACACACATACATGCTCACTGCAGACAAGCTCACTAAAACACACATCTCACAATAGCATGCACACACACACACAACAGATCACTCTCACTCACTAGCTGCAGTGTAGTTAAAGCCTACCTGGCACTGCAGGCTGCTGCTGTGGAAGCCCTGTGAGGTGAGGACTCCATTCCCTGGCCTCTTCCTGTCCTGAGGTCACCAGCTTGCGACCAGGGGGCGGAGCTTGCAGCCAGGGGCAGAGATTATGGCTGGGGGTGGATCTTGCAGCCGGGGGCAGATCTTGTGTGCCAGAAAGCTCCCTTCCTGCAGTGCTCCCTCCGGCCGCCCCATCCTCAATGCGGCCTCACCGGCACCAAGCTCATCCCTCCATAATTCCCTCAGACTCTCACAGTCTGAGGTAAAACTATAGGTAACAGGGCTCTCCAGTCTCTGCCCGTCCCCAAGTGCTGCGGCCCACCAGGAAATTTCCCGGTATCCCGGTGGGTCAGTCCGGCCCTGATTAAATATACTCTGCCACGAGCTCCTGGAGGAGCCTGCTAGCTAGCCTCCTGCCCAAGGACTATGAGCCACATACAAAGATCCTGTTCAGCAGTACTTAGCCGTGATCATTATGAAACTAATTCGGCATGAGGACTTCGTGTGTTCCCGGTCACCTCATCTCGACTTAGCCTCGAATGTTATTGAACTGTTTTCGGCTTGAGGTGACCGTGCGGCTACCGGACAACTTGGATCGGAGTTTTGAATGACTTTGCAACACGCCACTTTTTGGAGGGAAGGTGCCTGAGACTAAGGGGAACAAACGCTACCTGAGACCCAGATGAAGCACTCCATATTTCGGATGCAGGAGCTCCTGAAATTCGGCCGGCCAAAGCACAAAACACCCTGAAACTGTTTTGGGCATAGGACCACTTTTTGGACTGGTCAGAACTTTAACTCGGTGGTATTTCCCCTACACCGCATGGATCTGAGCGCTATTTGGAGAACTTGGGCACCCAGATCAGGGCTATTTGGGGATGTATTTTTTTGGGTTATTATATATTTTTATGATGTTTTGGGGTATTTTTATGTTTAATATTTTTATGTTTGCTTCTCTGTTCCTGGGAGATAATTAGCTTATCTGTCTTTAACACAGTTATCTCCCAGGCACAGAAATCTCTGGGAGGGGCATGTCTTGTATTGAATGGAGACCCCATGCTGGGGGCTGTGTATATAAGCAGGCAAGTTGGCCATAATAGAAAGAAAAGAAGGAATAAGGGTGCGCCTAAAACAAGTGGAAATAAAAATAGTATATAAAATATATATTTTAGCAGCGGTACCTAATAGTCCAAATATAAAATGTCCAAATATGCAGGTGGTGGTCCTAGTATGTAGTATGTAGTAAAAAGTATGTAGAGTCCCAGATGTATATCCGTATCTTGAAAATGGATATATGGAAAAAACAAAAGAGAAAGAAAAACTTCAATGTTGTAGTATGAACAACAGTTAAATATTGTGTAGATAATAGTAGAACTACTCACAATATTCAGAGCTTAAATCCAGCTCTGGTATGGATAGCACGAAGTGGAATAATCCCCACTCAAGGATATATGCTGCTCCTCTTTGGTCCTTTAGTAAAATAATTTGGTGGAGTGGTCCAACTCGGGATAAAAGGATAAAAGATATAGTGCTCACTGTATAGTTGATAAAATGTTGAAACAAAATAAAATATACTCACGGTATATAGAGCAGACGTACTGCTCGGTGGATGGCGTATGGGTGGTATAATCCCCACCTTAGGATTCTTGGTACTCCAATATGGTGAAAAAGCAATAGTAGTTAGGTCTGGATAAAATAAACTTACATATGATAAAATAACAAATGATATAATACTATGGTGAAAAGAGGAATGTGGCAAACAAATGTATAATAGCCAAATATTCATTTAATATAATCTAAGTGCGACATTGTCAAAAGCCTTTCTGAAATCTAGGTAAGCAATGTCTACTGCACCACCCTGATCTATTATTTTAGTTACCCAATCAAAAATAAAACAATTAGATTAGTTTGGCATGATCTCCCTGAAGTATACCCATGAATAGGCTGAAAGAAAAGGCAGGCCTGGGTTAGGATCTTGACTATTCAATGGGAAATCCACAGTTGACAGTTGAAGGGAATGATCCAGGTGGGGGGCAAGTTCAGTGTGGGGCAAAGCCAGGAACAGGGAGCAAACCAAAGGCACTATTTATCTCTTTTCATTATAGTGGCTGTACATAGGGTTGACATATGCATGGTATATGCAGCGTTTGCACAAATTGTTTGTTTACCTGTATGTTTGTATTGAGAGAGAATATATATACATATACATTACGACATTAGAACAGATGGCTCTCTGCATACAAACGGAACCTATTTGGCATTTCCTTGGAAACTCCTGTCTGCATCAAAAATATTAAATAATGTTAGTGGTTTATTTGTACTATTTAGAGGGGATTACACAGGGTATCTAAATCGGCTCTCCTTGGAGAATAAATTAATTAACATTTTTCTAGTCCTTCTACTAGCCACTTCATCATATTATTTTATAATGGCTAGCTTGGAGTCTCATTGAATGGTCCCAATAAAGCCTTGTCAGTTGCCATGGAAACCATGGAATGTTATTTGTGGTTTCTACACTTTTAGAATGTTGCTCCAGATTCCTAATTCCATAGCTAGGGAGCAACGTGGAGTGTTTCATCTTCATCTCGTGGTTTTCATCTAAGATTCAACTTATCCTTGAGAAAGTGCGTTTGAAAGTATATTGTTAATTGTACATAGAAGACTAGACTGGTTTAATTTCCAGGCCTAAGTGCACCTTCAGACACATTAAATAAGCATCAAAATGTTAAAAAAAAAAAATTAAAAGCAGTTTGTATGTCTAACATGTGCATTATGAAACATTAGATAGATTTTGTTTAAATGACTTTACCAGTATTTACCACCCCAATTCTAATGCTATTCCAGGTATCTACTACTCTTTATATATCACAGTTACTGCTACCGCTGGAAGTCTGTTTCAGGTATCCAGTAGCTCTTCTCTATCTCTCTTAGCCTTTACTTCTTTTACTGAAAGGCTGCTAAGTACATACAAGTAATAACAAAATTATTCAACCCCCATTGAAATTCAGGTTTCTGGTCAAAATTTACAGACTCTCAGCTGTTTGCAATGAATAAATCAAACAAAAGCAATTGAAATAGCTCAACACAAGACGTTTCCCCAAATTCAACTGAAACTGCAATTTATGACTTCTCCAGTCTCAAAATTATTCAACCCCCTGAATAGAATCCGTTACAACAGCACAAATATGCAAAACCGGTGTTGTCTCAAGCACACCTGATGCAGCTAATCGACCGCGCTGGTTCTATGCATAGTACTTTACGTACCTGTGTGGTATTCTTATTGAATAACTTCAAAAATTGCTGGTATTTCTCCGAAATTCTAAATGCGCCATTTAGGTGACATTTCACTTTGTGTATTCAATGTATGTATATGAGTAATTCTTTTAGGGTGTTTTTATAAAAGTTAAGTTTTAGTTTTATTTAGTATTATTATGTGTTTGATCCTAGCTATGATCCACTCATTCTCCTAACGCTAACTTCAATTGAAACATTCCTAGTTTTCTACTATTGAATTCTCATAGAGAATGCACACAGAGAAGTATTGGGGACAATTAGTCCACATGCAATGCATAAGGATGTTGAATGTCACCTGAGTCTTGTCACCTCGGTTATGAGTGTGGGAGTGCCTCTAGTGGCATTGTTTGGCCTTACAATTTAAACATTGCCGTATCTACTAAATTACAATGTTTTAGCCTGCAGACCTAAAATGACACGGGTCCTGCACACAGACCAGTATTATTATTATTATTTTATTATTTATATAGCGCCATCAGATTCCGTAGCGCTGTACAATGGGTCCATTGAGATTATGTGTACTGGGTGCCTTTATGGTCCCTTTAATTTCTCAGATTAGTTATGGTAAATGCGGGATTGTGCAGGAAATGCCAGTGTTTTTGCAAAGGAAGCTGTTTTTAATCTCTATGAAAGTTTTACAGTTATGATGTAATGACCGTGTGAATGCGTTATGTGATCGCAGCTCTCAGCATTTCCAAGAGAAAGCTCCGGAGGAAAATCCAGCGAAAATCGCTCTTTAATGTCAATTGAACGCAAGAGCCTGACGCTGAGAGAGGCTGTTCTGACTCTTAAAAAGGATTGATTACAATGTAATTGCATATAGTGTAACATTGCAATATCATTCAAAACATCTCCAGGTCAGTACAGTTATCGTATAATGAAGTATTTAAATTATCTTGACGAGCAATGTTTTCAGTAATCATCTCACGTGCGCACAGGCAGAGTTTCAAAGCTAATTACTGAAAAATCCTTACATTATTTCATATTTAAATTATCACTAGTGCTTCTACAACTTTGCTCAAAAACACCCAACATGTATTATTAGCCCACCTACAACATGCATCACAGGCAACCTCCAAAATATATCACTAGCCCTCCTACAACATGCATCGCTGGGAACCTCCAAATTATATCACTATCCCTCCTACGACATGCATCACAAGCAACCTCCAAAATGTATCACTAGCCCTCCTACAACATGCATCGCTGGGAACCTCCAAAATATCACTAGCCCTCCTACAACATGCATCGCTGGTAACCTCTAAAATATATCACTAGCCCTCCTACAACATGCATCGCTGGTAACCTCTAAAATATATCACTAGCCCGCCTACAACATGCATCGCTGACAATCTCCAAAATATATCACTAGTCTCCTACAACATGCATCACTGGGAACCTCCAAAATATATCACAAGCCCTCCTACAACATGCATCGCTGGTAACCTCTAAAATATATCACTATCCCTCCTACAACATGCATCACAGGCAACCTCCAAAATGTATCACTAGCCCTCCTACAACATGCATCGCTGGCAACCTCCAAAATATCACTAGCCCTCCTACAACATGCATCGCTGGTAACCTCTAAAATATATCACTATCCCTCCTACAACATGCATCACAGGCAACCTCCAAAATGTATCACTAGCCCTCCTACAACATGCATCGCTGGCAACCTCCAAAATATCACTAGCCCTCCTACAACATGCATCGCTGGTAACCTCTAAAATACATCACTAGCCCTCCTACAACATGCATCACTGGGAACCTCCAAAATATATCACTAGCCCTCCTACAACAAGCATCGCTGGGAACCTCTAAAATACATCACTAGCTCTCCTACAACAAGCATCGCTGGTAACCTCCAAAATATATCACTAGCCCTCCTACAACAAGCATCGCTGGGAACCTCCAAAATATATCACTAGCTCTCCTACAACATGCATCGCTGGCAACCTCCAAAATATATCACTAGCCCTCCTACAACAAGCATCGCTGGGAACCTCCAAAATATATCACTAGCTCTCCTACAACAAGCATCGCTGGGAACCTCTAAAAAATATCACTAGCCCTCCTACAACATGCATCGCTGGTAACCTCTAAAATACATCACTAGCTCTCCTACAACAAGCATCACTGGGAACCTCCAAAATATATCACTAGCCCTCCTACAACAAGCATCGCTGGGAACCTCCAAAATATATCACTAGCTCTCCTACAACATTCATCACTGGCAATCTCCAAAATATATCACTAGCCCTCCTACAACATACATCACCGGCAACCTCCAAAATATATCACTAGCCTCCTACAACATGCAACGCTGGCAACCTCCAAAATATATCACTATTCCTCCTACAACGTGAATCGCTGGCAACCTCTAAAATATATCACTAGCCATCCTACAACAAGCATCGCTGGGAACCTCTAAAATATATCACTAGTCCTCCTACAACGTGCATCGCTAGCAATCTCCAAAATATATCACTAGCCTCCTAAACATGCATCGCTGGCAAACTCCAAAATATATCACTAGCCATCCTACAACGTGCATCGCTGGCAATCTCCAAAATATACCACTAGAAACAAGCATCGCTGGCAATCTCCAAAATATATCACTGGTCCTCCTACAACGTGCATCGCTGGCAATCTCCAAAATGTACCACTAGCAACAAGCATCGCTGGCAATCTCCAAAATATATCACTAGCCCTCCTACAACAAGCATTGCTGGCAATCTCCAAAATATATCACTAGCCCTCCTACAACAAGCATCGCTGGCAACCTCCAAATTATATCACTATCCCTCCTACGACATGCATCACAGGCAACTTCCAAAATGTATCACTAGCCCTCCTACAACATGCATCGCTGGCAACCTCCAAAATATCACTAGCTCTCCTACAACATGCATCGCTGGCAACCTCCAAATTATATCACTATCCCTCCTACTACATGCATCACTGGTAACCTCTAAAATATATCACTAGCCCTCCTACAACATGCATCGCTGGAAACCTCTAAAATATATCACTAGTCCTCCTACAACGTGCATCGCTAGCAATCTCCAAAATATATCACTAGCCTCCTAAACATGCATCGCTGGCAAACTCCAAAATATATCACTAGCCATCCTACAACGTGCATCGCTGGCAATCTCCAAAATATACCACTAGAAACAAGCATCGCTGGCAATCTCCAAAATATACCACTAGCAACGTGCATCGCTGTCAATCTCCAAAATGTACCACTAGCAACAAGCATCGCTGGCAATCTCCAAAATATATCACTAGTCCTCCTACAATATTCATCGCTGGCAAACTCCAAAATATATCTCTAGCCCACCTACAACAAGCATCGCTAGCAATCTCCAAAATATAGTAAAAACCAAAGAAAAACAAATTATTATTTATAAAATAAAATACCCCTTTTTATCTCATTAGAGATCTTTGTCGGAATCTCAAGGAAGCAAGGTGAATGGTTAGAGTTAGGACCCACCTAGCGGGGTCTGCCTTGACGTTGGCAGGTGGGCTTATCCTCTCATGGCCATTGGTGGTAACTAAAATACCTAAATTTGTTTAAAAATACATAGGTATTAAGGAGAGAGCGCAGGTCACTTGTTTTTCTTTGGTTTTTACTATATATTGAGGCTGATGTGTACTGTAGTCATTGCTGCCGCCCAGTGATGGCAGTGAGCGCAGGACTTTCTGCATTTTAATCTCCAAAATATATCACTAGCCCTCCTACAACAAGCATCACTGGGAACCTCCAAAATATATCACTAGCCCTCCTACAACAAGCATCGCTGGGAACCTCCAAAATATATCACTAGCCCTCCTACAACAAGCATCGCTGGGAACCTCCAAAATATATCACTAGCCCTCCTACAACAAGCATCGCTGGGAACCTCCAAAATATATCACTAGCCCTCCTACAACAAGCATCGCTGGGAACCTCCAAAATATATCACTAGCCCTCCTACAACAAGCATCGCTGGGAACCTCCAAAATATATCACTAGCCCTCCTACAACAAGCATCGCTGGGAACCTCCAAAATATATCACTAGCCCTCCTACAACAAGCATCGCTGGGAACCTCCAAAATATATCACTAGCCCTCCTACAACAAGCATCGCTGGGAACCTCCAAAATATATCACTAGCCCTCCTACCACAAGCATCGCTGGGAACCTCCAAAATATATCACTAGCCCTCCTACAACAAGCATCGCTGGGAACCTCCAAAATATATCACCAGCCCTCCTACAACAAGCATTGCTGGGAACCTCCAAAATATATCACAAGCCCTCCTACAACAAGCATCGCTGGGAACCTCCAAAATATATCACTAGCCCTCCTACAACAAGCATCGCTGGGAACCTCCAAAATATATCACTAGCTCTCCTACAACAAGCATCGCTGGGAACCTCCAAAATATATCACTAGCCCTCCTACAACAAGCATCGATGGGAACCTCCAAAATATATCAATAGCCCTCCTACAACAAGCATCGCTGGGAACCTCCAAAATATATCAATAGCCCTCCTACAACAAGCATCGCTGGGAACCTCCAAAATATATCACTAGCCCTCCTACAACAAGCATAGCTGGGAACCTCCAAAATATATCACTAGCCCTCCTACAACAAGCATCGCTGGGAACCTCCAAAATATATCACTAGCCCTCCTACAACAAGCATCAATGGGAACCTCCAAAATATATCACTAGCCCTCCTACAACAAGCATCGATGGGAACCTCCAAAATATATCACTAGCCCTCCTACAACAAGCATCGCTGGGAACCTCCAAAATATATCACTAGCCCTCCTACCACAAGCATCACTGGGAACCTCCAAAATATATCACTAGCCCTCCTACAACAAGCATCGCTGGGAACCTCCAAAATATATCACTAGCCCTCCTACAACAAGCATCGCTGGGAACCTCCAAAATATATCACTAGCCCTCCTACAACAAGCATCGCTGGGAACCTCCAAAATATATCACTAGCCCTCCTACAACAAGAATCGCTGGGAACCTCCAAAATATATCACTAGCCCTCCTACAACAAGCATCGCTGGGAACCTCCAAAAAATATCACTAGCCCTCCTACAACAAGCATAGCTGGGAACCTCCAAAATATATCACTAGCCCTCCTACAACAAGCATCGCTGGGAACCTCCAAAATATATCACTAGCCCTCCTACAACAAGCATCGTTGGAAACCCCACTGCTTCCTCACTTATTGCAGAAAAGCAGTAACATGTATCATTCCTCCAGAAGAAACACACATTTTCAGCCTGTCCTAAATATCTACATATGAGCCTCCACTAATAAAACATGCCTTGTTAGCAGATTTTTCTGTGTGCTGTATTACTCGCCCACCTGAGTGCAGGGCCGGATTAACATAGGGGCTGATGGAGCTGCAGCTCCAGGCCCAGGCCCATGGAATAGGCCCATTGATTTAAAAAAAAAACGGAAAAAAAAAATGTGTCCAGACAGCAGCTTCCAGCCTGCAGAGACAGCCTACAGCTCAAAGAAGTGAGGGATGGGGTAAAGGCTGCAGGGAGACATGGGGACACTAAGACACTAGGGGACACTATGAGACATGGGGACACGTGGAGACCTCTGGGGATGCTGAGACACTTGAGGACACTTGGAGACATGGGGACACAGACACACATAGGGACACTGAGGCAAGAACACACACACACATGGGGACACTGAAACACTAGGGGACATGGGGACACAGACACACATGGGTACACTTAGACATGGGTAAACAGACACATGGGGACACTGAGACATGGGGACACTGAGACACTGGGAGACATGGGGACACAGACACTAGGAACACAATGTCCCCAAGTGTCTCAGTGTCCCCATGTCTCCCAGCCAGTGTCCCTGTTGTCTCAGTTTCCCTAGTTTCTGTGTGTTACCATGTCTCCCAGTGTCCCTAACTTCTGTATGTCCATGTCTCCCAGTGTCCCTAGTGCCTCAGGGTCCCTAGTCTCCCAGTATCCCTAGTGTCTCAGTGTCCCCATGTCTCCCAGTGTCGGTGTACCCATGTCTCCCAGTGTCCCCATGTCTCTCAGTGTCCCTGGGAGACATGGGGACACAGAGACATGGGGATACAGAGACATTGTGATATATAGTCTCAGTGTCCCCATGTCTCACAGTGTCACCTCGTGACATGGGGACACTGGGAGACATGGGGACACATACACATGGGACTCTGGGCGACATGGGCACACTGGGTTACATGGGGACACTGAGAGACAGGGAGACACTGGGAGCAATCCATCTATACAGCAGTATCAAACTAAGTCGTTTTTTGAGGATTTCACAGAATTTTCTCTGTCACTCCTTGTGATTTACATCATGTGATGTCATGCATACATAATTAGTTATGCAAATTAGTAAGGCCTGTAATTTTTTTCCAAGAAAGGATGCACATACTCTTGCTTAAGTATGGAAACTTAAGAGGGATGTAGAGGAACAAAACTTGTGTGGACTAACTGAAATGAAATTAGTTAAGGTAATGCCGACTTTGGTCTCTCTAACAGTGTGCCATGTTCCCTTTCTTCTACACTCACTACATACACCTTTTCTCTGTCTCAGACTGTATACCAGGAGCTTCTTCCTTCTAGTAAGAAGGTTAGGATAGAAGTGGACCAGCGAATACTACGGGACAGTCCTTGGAAAGCATAGAGATAGCGCATCATTAGATGCATTTATGCCAAGCTCAGGAAGCTGTTGACCAGCATGCATGATTGGCAGGCAGCCTGACATGCATTCATGCTAGACTAGACTTGCCTCCTTTTTGGGCATGTTCGGCCCTTTCGGAAGTTCTGGTTACATGATCCGCGTCACTGGCCCACCCTTTTACACCACCCATTGACTTACTGCTTCACTGGACACTGCTGTTAGGGAGTATGGATTTACTTGAAAGATGAAAGCATAATTTACAGAGAGATTAGCATATTTTAACACCCTTGGGACACATGACATGTGTGACATGTCATGATTCCCTTTTGTTCCAGAAGTTTGGTCCTTAAGGGGTTAAGAGAATCTGAGTTTTTTTTTATCGCTGCATCCTATGAGTTTCCCTCCGGCAACATCTTCACCAGATACATAATGCTTGACAGGTATGTCTGTTTTAGTGTTTTTAGTCAATAAGATTCTGTACTTAGGCCCCTCATAATTGTCAGCACAAGGCCCACTGTGCTCTTAATCCGGCCCTGCCTGAGTGTTAGTTCCTGTAGCCCAGATAACATTATTACAAGCCTGCTCTATTATGTGATTTACCCTTCCTATTTGTCTTTTTCTGTCTCCTGCTATAGCCTCACATACTGTAACAGCACCCTCTGGTGTTCACCTAAATTAACACTAGTCCTTCCTGTTCTCTGAACCCAATCTCGGCAGGGTTTGTAAAAATTCATGCAAATAGACAGCAGGCATCCAAAATATCGTAACAAAGGCCACTATCCCCCCAATACTCCTGCCCTGTGAGAAATGTCACCGGTTATTATCCCTCATTTACAAGTTTTCCTTATTAGAAATGAAAGCCATTTTCCTGATACTCTGCTTACCGTTGATGGATACACATACTGCATTTAATCTATGCATTCTTTATTTATATCTGTAAAGCAAAAAAGAGCAGATCTCCAAGACAACAGATTCTTTCAATCTACATTTAGCTACAATTGCGTTATTTTATTGATATTCCAGAAGTGCTGAGGTTTCACTGTTACCTAGTGCTAAGAGGATGAGATTACAATATTTATTTACCGCATGTGTTCCTATAAAATGACTTTTATCTGAAAAAACAGGTCGGTAATAAAATGTCACGTCGTGTTTTTCCTCGTGTTTTGCAATCTTGATTATCCGACATGAGTAATATTGTGGCTAAGCATGTCATCGGTTACTATTAACAAATTGATATTGTCAGTGGGTACTCTGGGTTTTAATGCATATTCTAAAAGCAGGAATGAATGTGTCATTATCTTTCCATTTTGATATTCTTTTCGGATTCTCCTGTTACTTTAGCAGCGTCTCCCTGTCCTGCTAACAATAATTAGGCATGCATGAGTGGTCCATCTTGTCCTTCCTAATCCACAATTAGGTCTGAACACCTTTACTACATCGGTCTACAACTCATAATGTGTGAAAAAAAATATTGTATTTTTTCCCTCATATATAAATAAGTATACTTTAAGTAAAGTCCTTAACCCCTTAAGGACACATGACATGTCTGACATGTCATGATTCCCTTTTATTCCAGAAGGAACACTATAGGGTCAGGAACACAAACCTATATTCCTGACCCTTTAGTGTTAAAAACACAAAACTGCGCTCCCCTTCTCCTCTTACCCCCCTAAATATAGTAAAATCTTTATTTTATTACAGCCTGCTGCTGGCTCTGATCCTGATCTGCCTGCTTGCCTGACATAATCAGAAGTGATTCTCTTAGCCAATCACCTATTGGAAAGCATTGGATTAGCTGAGACTGTCACGGAGGCAGATCAGGGGCAGAACAAACACAAGCCAAACACAGCCCTGGCCAATCGGCATCTCTTAATAGAGATGTATTGAATCAATGCATCTCTATGAGGAAAGTTCAGTGTCTGCATGCAGAGGTTGGAGACACTGAATGGCAGTCCCACTGTGCAGCACTGCCCCAGGAGGCACCCCTAGTATCCATCTGAGGAGTGGCCAGTGGAGGTATCCCTAGACTGTAATGTAAACACTCAATTTTCTCTGAAAAGACATTGTTTACTGCAAAAAGCCTGAAGGCAATGATTATACTCACCAGAACAAATACAATAAGCTGTTGTTTTTCTGGTGACTATAGTGCTCCTTTAATGTAAAGTGCTGTGCACTCTCACGCCACTAACTAATGATGCATCTTTCCTTGGCTGGACTTTTGCTCTGAATTTCCAATCTAAGTGGTCTACTGTGACCCATAAGTTCTACGAGTGGACAGCTGGAAGGCTCTTAAAGCTAGATGTGTTACGACATTCTTGGCAAACAGTGCAGTAGGTTAATGTGTCTCATCCTCAGTTTCTGAACCCTCTCTAAGAACAAGCAGTTGAGAGGCCCTAATGCCTTGTAGTGCCGCTTTCTAGAATTGGGACCGCATACTGCCTGATAATTCCACCATGCCTAGTCCTTCCTACTTATTGGTGTCAAACATCTACACACAATCCATTTTAGTGTGTGTCATGTCATATTTTATTCTACTCCATGGAGTCATTGGTTCAGCTGCCAATCATGATGGACCATTTCAAACAGAAAACAATTACCCCTGATCTCCTTCACTCCGAACTGTCTAACTGTCTAACCTACATGAATAAAGATATTCATCTGTCCCATGACTAATGACTTAGTAGCTTTGAATTTCTCATTGTCCACTTCCATATCCACAGACATAACGTCCAGTCACCGACCTTTTCACTCACATTCTGCTTGTGTTAATGATATCTCATTTTGTTCCATGTGGGTAGAATGTGTGACTACCTCTTTCTCTGCACTCTCTCCTGCTATGTATCAGATGACTTTTTACCATCCTGCTCCTCAATGCAATGAACTAATGCATTGGGTCCCAAATTTAACTTTAATCAATGTATACATCTTACATACAGACACTAGCATTCTATGGGGAACAATTGTGGCCAATCTTCTCACTAAAGTAAGGCATTTATCTTCTATTTTTTCTGCATGGATCGCATCACTGACTATACACATTAACGGGTCATCATAATATGGAGCTAAGGTAGCCTTACCTCTTCTTTCAGTTCATCTGTTTTCTATATATACTGCAACTGTTTCTGTAAAAGAATCCATCATGTCTCCCCTGGGACCTCTTGTAGGCCAAAGTTGAAAAATTCTCCAACAGAGCAACACAGTCACTGTTTGTCTATTTCATCATTCTGGGGCTGTGTCCAAGTGTTTAATGCTAGACCTGCTTTCCTAAAAGTGTTTTGTGTGTTTAAGTCTGACATGCATATCGTCTCTGGACTCCTTTATATTTAGTGTTGATTCAAAGATAAAGGATATTGCACTCCGATAGTGAAAACCAGGTGCATCAAAAACAGGGTTGACAAAACCCAATTTAGTAGATATTAGTAGAAAGTAAGTCCATGCACTCATGGTTTCTTCAAAAAGGCATGAAGGTTTCTTCATTCAGTTTAAATAAATCAGCATTTTTGAAGAAACCTTGAGTGCCTGGACCTACTTTCTACTAATATCCTTTCCATTTAGTGGCATGTATTTTATTTATAGATTATGTATTCCTGTATCAAACACACAATGTCCTTTCTCAACTTGCTAGCCACTAGAACAAATTCCATAGAAGTTCCCCCTATAGACCATTTCAAGTTGGCAAATTTGTTCTTTGGGCCTCATATAGCTAGTTCCAAGCCGCCATCGTAAGTCAGATAAAAATCCATAAATACACCCCATTACCTATTGGACACTATTATTTAGACATTATTATTATTTATAAAGCTCATAGTATTCACTGAGGGCTTAGTTTTTTTTTTGGGATGACGGTTGCAAGAGAGGAGTCGGAGTGCAGGGAGGGAAAGCTGTTAACAGTTTCGTTGATATGCATTCCTGAAGTTTATCTCCTGGAGTTTTGCTGCTGTCCTCCAGGTACTGTTATTTCTCTGTTCCCAAACACTGTCAGTTATTGTACCAGCTTCTATACCAATTGTTCTCTGTGTATCTGTAATATATATATAGCAGTAAGGCTTACAAACAGGAGACTGTCTCCTAAACTAGTAACTGTGTTTAACTTAAAACCATGTAAAACTCACACTGTTAGTGCAACGATTATGAGAAATTAATTCTGTAATAATAATTCCATGAGACATTCTACTTGACTACATCAATTGATGCAATTATGTATCACTTATCATTAGATTTAATGTGTGTATGCATTCCATTATGTTTGTTTGTCAAACATTTATTGGGCAGTGTGTGATGATATTTTAGTATTCAATGTGTCTAAAAAGACACATCTTTGTTAACTAATGCAAATTGCAATGGAGGGCATTTAATTCCTGTCTCTGAAAATGAGCTTTCCTTACCTCCCTCCCCCCCCTGTTAGCCATGTGCCTGGACAAGAGGTAGCATGTGAGCAACTCATCGATAGCTCTCTGTCTCCACCTGGTGGTAAGCCTTTTGGGTTCGTTCCCATGTTAACCCATTATTAAAAAGCCCTAACTAGAGAAATATCACAGAAAATGAATGAAAAAATTACATTAAAAGAATGAATAATTATTTAATGTAATTACACTTTATTTTATCATTCTAAATGGAGCACTGAAGTAATATCCCCAGAGTGACAGCTGCTGACCACGTTCCAAACCTGGAACTGTGACTATTGGATGATATGATAGCAGGTGCTGTCAGCCAAGCCCACCATGTTGGACCTGAACTGGGGAAGGGCTGCTCCATAGGTTTCTTATATCTGTTGCTCTTGTGATTCAGCAAGGCAGATTCAATGCTTGGTCCCACATTGAGCTGTAATGTGCTGCTTGTGCTCAGTGGGAAAGTTCAATTCAGTCAAATCATTTTTCCAAAGTTGAAATTTTGTTTGTGATGTCTGACACTCGTTCATGTGACATTCAGTACGGCCAAATATTGTCCATGGAAAGATATGCTGGGAAACATTCAGACTAACCATAAATGGCACAACAATGTGTTGTAGAATTATTAGGCCTCATATAAAAATTGTCTTTAGGCCTCATAAAATTGTCTTAAAGAATGCTTTGTGCTTTGTTAGAAGAAAGTGTGCGTCAGCGGAACCATAGATTCCTGTTGAATGAAACATTGTAGCAACTAGCTTGCATGTTGGTCTTAATAAAATGTGAAGTTACTAAAAGCCTTGAAAACTAACCTTGAAAACTAACAGTGCCAAACTACTCAAAATGGCTGCCAAAGCACCCCTCCCATCGAGTGAACACCTCGTGCTAGCAAGATGGTGCTGGAATCCGGGGGAGAACTTCATGACGACAGTAATGACATAAGATGGCACACCCAGTAGGGAGGGCATTTGAATGAACCACTTAACACTTAACCAATTACTGATTTATAATTCTATGTTATCTTGAATTCTCCAGTGATGTAATAATGCCTTTATAAGGGTCTGCGCACCCATTTTCTGTGCTCTTGCCATTACATTTCCTGAAGTTCTTTCATTAACCTGAACCTCGTGTCTCAGTGTGAATTTACTTCTGCGTGCACGCAACTTTATTATTTCTAATTTGGACAGGAACAGATAGTCATTCAAACTTATTGGTTTGCATAAAAGAATCCATTACAAATGGACCAATGAGTGTATGGCAAAATATACAGAATACATAATATAAATATTATGTATATATTTAGCAGTACACTGATAGGCGCATTTTCCCACTATTTTGGATAATACATCAAGTGAGAAAAAGTAACTACGTGAGGGGAGAAAAGGAGGAGAAGTAAAAAAAAAAATCTATATTTTTACACATACAATATAAATGATCAAATATAAAATATAAAAATATAGATTTTTTTATTGATCCTCACTTCTGCCCCTCGATTGGCCGCTTCTCACTTGATTTGTGAATAAAATCAACGACTAGTGACTGTCCCTTAGCCATCAATTATTATTATTTATTTATTTGTTGGTGTCATGGCCAGAACTCTTGTTTGTTTGGTTATTTGTCTATGTCCTCCTGGGAACCGAGGAGAAGAAAATGTCTTCCAATATTCCACTCATTTTTTATGAAAAGGAAGAAGAAGCTCCCAGCATCTAAGCTTATCACATGACATATCACTAGAAAGTCCAGGTTGTCCTCTTTACAATACAGCAGGGATTGATAGAGTAGCTCAAAAGAATAAAAGGAGATGCCTGTGAACGCAATGTCCAGTACAGAGGACATAAGTTAATGGGCTGTGACCCAGGAGGATGTGGCACGTCAGAGATACAGAATTCATCTGAACAGGCCCAAATTTGACAGAATTTGAATTCACAAGTGTAGTCCTGCGTTGGGCTGTAATATGCTGCTGGGTCCTGTGTTGGGCTGTAAAGTGCTTCCAGGTCCTGTGTTGAGTTATAGTGTGCTTCTGGGTCCAGTGTTAAGCTGTAATTTGGGGTGTAATGTTCTGCCAAGTCCTGTGTTACATTATAATGTGCTGCCGGGTCCTGTATTGAGGTGTAATGTGCTGCTGGGGTCTGCGTTGGGCTGTAATGTGCTGCCAGGTTCTACGTTGAGCTGTGATGTGCTGCTGGTTCCTGTGTTGAGCTGTAATGTGCTGTCAGGTCCTGCATTGGGCTGTAATGTGCTGCTGGGTCCTGCGTTGGGCTGTAATGGGCTGTTGGATCCTGTGTTGGGCTGTAATGTGCTGCCCGGTTCTGCGTATGTGCTGTACTGTGCTGCTGGGTCCTGCGTTGGGCTGTAATGTGCTGCCGGTTCTTGCTGAGTTGGCCTGTAATGTGCTGTCAAGTCCTGCATTGGGCTCTAAAGTGCTGCCGGGTCCTGTGTTGGGCTGTAATGTGCTACTGTCATGCCAAATCCCGTTTTTTTTTAACCCCCCTCCCGCCTCCACTACATCCAATTGACCCTTAGTTACCCCCAAATGACCCTAAGCCCCCCATATTACCTATTTATTAATCTTTATTTTCTGCCCCGACATCTTTGTGTGGGTAGGTGAAGTCCCTGTGGGACACGTCATCTGGCCACACTAGATAGCCTGTGAGATTCCCGCACATGCCCAGTGAAACACCTGGACATGCAAACGGGAATTCCATCTATTCATTCATTCATCAGACAGATGAATGAATGAATAGAAAAATCAGACGAACAAACTAACACTGAGTATCAGTGTTAGTTTGTTCGTTCAGTTTATTACAAGGAGGGAGCTACCGGAGCGCAGCTCCCTCCTTGTAATATGTAAAGACAGAAGCGTCAGGGAGCAGTGCCCCCCCCCTCACTCTATGGGGGTCAATATGACCATCCAATCACAGTACTCTGTGTCATTTTACACAGTGTGGGAAAGTTCTTTGGAATTTTCCCAAGCTGTGTAAAATGACACAGAGCACTGTGATTGGATGGATTTCACGCCATCCAATCACAGTGCTCTGTGTCATTTTACACGTGTGGGAAAGTTCTTTGGAATTTTCCCACGCTGTGTAAAATGACAAAGAGCACTCTGATCGGCTTAAACCCACCAATCAGAGTGTTCTTATTCTAATTGCAGGGTGGGGCAAGGGTTTATAAGCCTTCCCCCGTCCTGCGGAGCTCAGTCTGCGCGGAGCCCTCCATGGGTGAAGATTGATTACTTTTTTGGCGCTCAGGTTTTTTCTTTTTCGTTAGTTTTTTTTTTTTTCCACTCGTTTTTTATTTTATTTTAAGTTCGACGGGTATAATGGATTTTTATTTGGCCTTTTTTGGGGCTGAAAAATGAAGATTTTAGAAAAAAGAAGACGTTGAATGGTAAGTTTAATTTTACTTTACAGGGTAGTAATTTTATTCCCCCCTCACTATTTTTTAGGGTGAGGGGGGTAGGTAGGGGCTTTTTTATTTGGGTGGGGGGATGGGTGACTAGGGGCTTGGGGATACCTAGTCACCTTGGATGGGGGGGTATTTGACTTAGGGCCCCCACCAGCCGCCCAGGGGTGGGGGCCGTAGAGGAGGAGGACAGTAGGTCCCCCCTCATTATCTTTATGGCCCCCACCCGCCGCCCAGGGGTGGGGGCCAGGGGGGGAGGACAGTAGGTGTCCCCCCCCCCTTCATCATCACTTTGGCCCCCACCCGCCGCCCAGGGGTAGGGGCCGGAGAGGGGGAGGACAGTAGGTCCCCCCCATTGTAATTTATGGCCCCCACCCACCGTGCAGGGGTGGGGGCCAGGGGGAGGACAGTAGCCCCCCCCCCTCATTATCTTTATGGCCCCCACCCACCGCTCAGGGGACAATAGGTCTCCCCCCTTATTTTACTTCTAGGGCCCCCACCCGTCGTTTAGGGGTGGGGGCCAATAGGTGTTTTTTTTTGTTTACAGTGAGCAGACACAGGCTGCTCACTGTTTAATAGACATGCCTCTACTCGCGGTATAGCGAATAGGGGCAGCATTTACTAATACTAAGTAATCTTTACTTAGTATTAGTAAATTTGTCTGAAAGACCAATTTAGGTCTTTCAGCCTTTTAGTAGATAGCTCCCTGATACCATGGGAATTAGGGAGTTATCTACTAAGCGGCTGCAAGATGCAGCCACGGCACGAATAGGATCGGAGTTTCATTCATTCGAATGAAATTGCGATCCGAACAAAGTGCCGAATTGCGTTAAAAAAGAAAAGAACATACTGTTCTCATTCAGTTAGAACGCAATTCGGCAGTTTAGTCTAAATGACAGGAAGCATCGTGGGAACAGGGAGGAAAGGTAAGAATTATGGGAAAATTGCTCTGACCAGCCGAAATGAAGCACACTTTGCTCCTCCGCTGGTCAGAGCTGGTCAAGCGGAGGAATCCTCCATAAGGCAAATAGTCCCTACTTTGTCTTATGATTTTAAAGAAAACTAGAGCAGACAGGAAGAAAAGGAGAACAGATCATGAGAGAGGGAGAGAAGAGGAAGAGATTGAGGAAAGGTAAGTTCGGCATGACAGTGCCGCTTTAAGCTGTAATGTGCTACCGGGTCTGCATTGGGCTGTAATGTGCTGTCAGGTCATGTGTTGGGCTGTAAAGTGCTGCATGGTCTTGTGTTGGGCTGCAATGTGCTGCCAGGTCCTGCGTTGGGCTGTTATGTGCTCCCGGTTCTTGCTGCGTTGGGCTGTGATGTGCTGTCGGGTCCTGCGTTGGGCTGTAATGTGCTGCCAGTTCTTGCTGCGTTGTGCTGTAATGTGCTGCCGGGTCCTGCCTTGGGCTGTAATGTGCTGTCAGGTCCAGCGTTGGACTGTAATGTGCTGCCGGGTTCTACATTGACCTGTAATTGGGCTGTAATGTTCTTCTGGGTCCTGCATTGGGCTGTAATGTACTGCCAGGCCCTGCATTGGGCTGTAATGTAATGCTGGGTCCTTTGTTGGGCTGTAATGTACTGCTGGGTCCAGCGTTGGGTTATAATGTGCTGCATTGGGTTGCAATATGCTGCTAGGGCCTATGTTGGACTGTACTGTTCTTCCAGGTCCCGCATTGTGCTGCTGCGTCCTTTGTTAGACTCGAATGTCCAGATGGGTCTACGCATTGGGCTACATTGTGCTGCAGCATCACACGTTTTTTGTGCTCTGCTGTGTGGTTTTGATGTGCTTCTGTGCTGAGCTGTAATGTGTTGCAGGCTCCTGTACTGGGTTGCAATGTGCTGCAGCCCCCATGGCAATGACCAGGTTAATTAGCAATCAGTCTCAATGCTTTAATCCGGTTATTGTACGGTATGGATTCTGCACAACAATTCAATCTGCCTGACATGAAATTCCCCATCTCTGCATGTGTGAGCAAAATGCATGAAAGCAGCAATGTGTCTGAATTCTCCCAGGGCAGGAAATGTTATTATTCTGCTACCAGTTCGTCCTCGACGGATTTAAAGTGCAGACTTGGTAAGTGGGTTTCAATGCTGGGAGTTAACACAATGTCAAGACCCAATTCTCCATCATTTTCAGTGTTGACTGGGAATCAATTCGTCCTTTTAAATACTGTTTTCTGTTAATACTAAATGCTGCAGACTTGAACAAAATCTCTAAAACAATTTGTTCTTTACTATAAGTTGCCCATAGGATACTGCCTATTGCCCTCTCTTTCTACCTCTCAGAGGCAGAAGTCCCTGTTCAATCAGATCTGTACTTTCTGCTGAAATATGGGGTGAACGTTAAAAAAAAATACACGTACAACATATTTCAGTATTAATTGCAGAAGAAATGTTCTGCATTTATTTTGAGAAAGTGACTTCCTGTGAGTTTTTTT
Organism: Pelobates fuscus; assembly: GCF_036172605.1. Taxonomy (NCBI): domain Eukaryota; kingdom Metazoa; phylum Chordata; class Amphibia; order Anura; family Pelobatidae; genus Pelobates; species Pelobates fuscus. Next base: position 108,963,713 of record NC_086328.1, on the reverse strand, counting down.
TTCTTTTAGTTTCTTTTTTATGAAGTGCATCTTAACTACGCTCACCAAAACAACTTTAGCTTAATGAAGCAGTTTTAGTGTATAGATCATGCTCCTGCAGTTTCACCACTCAATTCTCTGCCATTTAGGAGTTAAATCACTTTGGTTATACAGCCCTAGGCACACCTTCCTGCATGTGACTTACACAGCCTTAGTAAACACTTCCTGTAAGTAGTCATCTAATGTTTATACTTCCTTTATTGCAAATTGTGTTTAATTCAGAATTTGTTTTATCTCCTGCTTTGTTAATAGCTTGCTAAACCTTACAGGAGCCTGATGTGTGTGATTAAAGTTAAAGATGAAAGTAAATTCAAAGCATTTTTCCAAATTTTAGGCCAAATTTAAATTGGGAAAAATTCTCCAAGTCATGTTTTCAGTTTGACTCTTTTGGCTTTAACTTACCATAACTTACATTCTCTGTCAATGAGCACAGTCCTGTATAGGCCGTGCTCAGCACAATAAAGACATCCAATTTCTCCTGTACAGGTAACAAGGGGTCCCACATATGTTATCAAGCCATACAATAGAGTGGGCTGTAGTAGTTATGGTGCTTAGAGTATACGTTTGGCATACTTTTTAAGGTTTCTCAACCAGTAACATTAGAATGGAATCAGGATCTGTGGGAGTGTAGTGATGCAATGTGCATCGCTGGCAATACTCAGAATGGGTGGGCCTCCACCCTGAAGGGGAGTTTCAGCACAGACTGAGTCACCACCATACAGGGCCATTCAGAGAGTGCCACTGAAGCTCTCTCTGTATGGTCCAAGCACTCCCCGCAAAGCACTACTGCGTCTAATGATGTGCTTGCGCTGTGCTCCCTGGAAACAGTTGCTTGGTGTCCCTGGATGTGTGTCAACAGGGAACAAAATCAGGATGGAGGAACATGACCATAAAATAGGCACTCCACTTGAGAAATACTCCTTGTGAGTCAAAATGAAGCCAGCCTCTTTGTCTTTATAAAGTCTGCTTCGTATCATGCAGTTATGTGCCCGGACATTTGTCACGAATACCTAAAATAGGGACTCTCCTACCGAAAGCAGGACTGTTCAGTTGTGAGGGTGGATGGAGCCCCATCCAGGCTTGTGGATTTATTTTGAAGGTTTTTCTGGAAGGAAAATTAAATCACATTTGTTGTTGTTGCTATTTTAACCCCCACTTTTGTTGAATCAAACGCATTAAAGGATTTGAGAATGAATGAAGCAAGCAGCCTTGATTCTTATTTTCAATAGTATTTTTTTATTGTTTTTAATGCCACATTACCAGAGGTGAGAACAATATTAGCAAGCATTCTGTTTTTAGGGAAGAAGGCAAAGAGGTTGTTATGGTTGGGTTGGTTTTGTGTTTTGTGTTTTTCTGTTTTTTGTTTGTTTGTTTGTTTTGTTGTTCTTTTGCTTTTAATTAGTTCCATTACTGACTGTATTTATTAGAGATGTAATACAGAATGTTGTCTTTCATCCTCCAGAATAACACATATTTCAATATATACCCAAACATGCACTGCAGATCGCAAACTGTCTTTGACTCCAAAAATGTTAATGCTATCATGTTCATTATAAAGTTGTAGTGTCAGTTTAATTTACATGGTGTGGTGCTTTTTTTAACACAGAGTCCGTTTTAAATCTGATCAGCAGTGGTCAGCATTGGAGAACGTAGTAACATTTTAATGGAACACTTCAGAAACATAGAGATCTTAAGATTGCTTTATATGTTTGTAGTCTGTCTTAGCTGTGACAGTTTATAAAACTATTGATTTCAATAGAAATTGGCACTTTTATAACTGGGTAGAAACTTTCTGACTGACAGCAAGGGAGGGTTACGTCCACTTCTGCTAGCTCCATAGAGCTAAGGGAAGTGGCAGACACGCTGTGCTACTGCACCTGCCTTTTCAACGAGCTGTAATGCAACTCATTGAGAAGCATTGGGAATCAGAGATGGCATGTGCACCACTGCTCCGGCACAGAGTCTTCTCAATGAGAAGCCTCCTGTTGGCTTATTCCCCAGTGCAAATAAAAGGTATGTGTCTGGGATAAGGACAGGGCTTGCAAAGGCTGCAGACAAGAAATCTACATCATTTGCAAACAGTTTTTAAGAAATACCCACAATGAAAAAAATGCATAATTAACTGCATGTGAGTTTTAATTGGAGGTATATTTACTGAGGAAAAAAAACAGCAAATATAGGTAGGTAAAAACTGAGCAGAAAAATGTAAGCTAAAATATAAAATTTGTAATTTTTTCCAAATTCACTACTGAATATCGCAATTTTATTTTCAGTTCATTAAAATGTTGTGTTTAGCGATTCTTTTTGGTATTTTTTACACCCTACAGTCTTAAAAATGGTCCTCAGTTAAATGGTTGGTGTTTGTGGCACTCTAGAATACGAGATGTACTTCTAAAGTGTACTTTTAAGGTGTCTCTATCGACTCTATGTAAATGTGAAAGGTTGTCTGGGGGAATTGAACTGTGTTCTGTGTATATAGAAGATGTATGAGAAGCATATCATATGGGAGGCCTGAACTAACACTGTCAAAAAATACTTTATGAAAAAAATACAACTTTTATCACTATTATTTTAATATCAAATGGTAGCTTTTAGCCAATCCCATAAATGTGTAAATATATAGGCAAAACTACCAGCTGATTTGCAGTAAAATACATATGTTATCTCTATTGTCTATTGTCACGTTGGGACTAATTAAAGAATTATCAGTTATTTTCCATGAGAATTGTCTCCACGATTTACATATTGTATTTGCATTTTACATATTGGCAATATTCTCTTTGCTATATTGATTTTTTTTATGGTTAAAAGCACAAATAAAGAAAAAAGACAATCTCTTTTGCACCTTTTCCCCCAAACACCGCGCTCATTTGTGCAATAAATTATTTTTTTTCTTCTGCAGCTACATAGTATATGCTTCCATAAATGTATATCTCTTCTTAAAAAAAAATTGAGATTATGGATCATACTCATTGTTTTCCGCAGTTTTTTCATTGGAAAGCGTGAAACGTAAAGGGATATCTACGCTCTTAGATGGGGATTCAAAGATTTCAAATGGAAATAAAATATTTGCAATAAAGACACTTTGGCTGACAATCTTCCTGTCAGTTTATAAAATAGACACTGCTGTTTCTTCCTGGGATGTTTTTGAAATATACATCAGTACTTTTAGTATCAGTAGAGACAAATGTTGTATCCTAGTGTCTCGAACGAAACCTTTTCTGAAATTTGCAACTATGATGGTTTAAGGATCATTTAGTCAGAACATTCTTCGCTGGAACAACAATTATGGCCAAAGGGGAAGAATTTAAATCTAACCATGCGTTGTTCTCCAATGGCATCACATGATTATTAATTCCCCTTTACCTTGCGGATTCTATATGAGAGATAAAAGTAAGTGTTTGTCTCTCCAGCGACCTGCAATGCTTTTTACTTTAATCAGTAGGGATAGTCTTTCTATCTGTGATAGAATTACTAATTTATGAATAACTGAGAACTAAAGGTTGCTAGGAGACAAAAAGTGCTAGATTTGCAAGCGACTGGACTATGATTGGAGCCACACGGGATGGACTTGTTTCAATCTCAGAAGCAACACCACTCAGTCGATAAAATGTTTACCTGATGCATCAAGTTATTTAAAACAGATCTGTCAACAGACAGCAAAACAAACAAAACAATTACTTAATCAGTACAGTGTGCGAGGCAGCATTTATGGGGTTATTAACAAAGCAGCAATTTACTGTTTCAGTAAGCGGCAAACCGTCATGTGCAAAAAATTTGTTTTGATCGATTTGTCCAAAATGTGATTGCTGGTAATTGTCAGATTAATTGAGTCGTTTTACCTGTAGTTTTACCTTGGAGACTAAAGGTGAGATTGGTTTGGAATCGATTTGTTCAGATATTGATTGACAGGAATTTTATTCGGCCAAATTGCTTCAAACGTCATAATTTAGTGACAAATACTGCTAAACTGTGTGTAGTGTTCAGATGTTGAAGGGTTCTAAAACTGATTTCCTATCTGATGCATCAGAAATCTACATGTTTCACTGTAGCATTTTACATGTGCTGCCCCTTTCATAGCGCTAGGGTCCTTTAATCATATGGCAGCACTGGTACATACATGTCCTGGCCTTCCCCAGATTAGTGGGAGTTACACTCCTGGGCAGCAACTACTGCCTGCAGCTGTCATGAATCATTCAGTTATTCTTATAATAAAGTGCTGGGAGATCAGCTGGGGAGACTGAATAGGGAACACTTACATGATACTTACCGTAATTTTATTTTCCTGGCTATTTTTCATGGCAGCATCACTCATGGGTAGCTTCTTCCCCAGCCAACACAGGACAGGAATTAAAAACGAATTAATCAGACTAATTAAGTATAAAAGGTCCCTCCTCCCTTCATACCCTAGTCCAAATATAAAGCACACATTTTAAAGGGTTGGACCCTGATGCTGGCATGAAAAATAGCCAGGAAAAGAAAATTACGGTAAGTATGAAGTAAATGTAACCTATTCCTGGCTAATCATGGCAGCATCACTCATGGGTAAAACCCAAGCAGAAACATAACTATCAGGGTTGGGGGAAAAGAACAGACTCAAAGAATCGAATATTGCCAAAAAAGAAAAAAAAAGTAATTTCAACAAGCAGAGGATACTGAGGACAAAACTCCCCTGCCAAAAGTGGTGGAAAGAGATGCCACATCCAGTTTATAATGTTTTATAAAGGTCATTGGAGAAGACCAGGTTGATGCCTTACAAATATTCTTGTATGGCACCTCTGCCCAATTAGCCCATGATGTAGCCAGAGCTCTTGTTGAATGAGTTTTAATATTGGTCGGAGGAGACAAGTTTATGTGCTTGTAGGCACTCTGAATGATTATAGTGATCCATCTTTTTAGGTAGAAGCAGAGGCAGCCTCACCTATTCTTGTACATTCCCAAACATCCAAGTTATGAAGTCTGGCTTCCATTTTGGGTCCTGGATTAGGGAAGAATGATGGTAGGGCCACCTCTTGGGACAGATGGAATTCAGAGACCACTTTAGGTAAGAATTCTTGCTTAGTGCGTAGACATACTCTATAATGATATACCTGAGTACGGGAGTCATCCGCAGAAAAGGCTTTAATTTCGGAAATATGTCTGGCTGAGGTTATAGCTACCAGAAACAAGGTTTTATATTTAAGCAGGGTAGTGTTCAGACTGTCTAAAGGTGAAAACAGACTTTCAGTCAAGGCATCCAAAACCATGGAGGAGAGTAATTCCTTTTGGGGGGTCTTATTCTTAAGGCAGCCTTAAAGAACTTTGCAATCAGAGGGTCAGAAGACCAGGAAAAGTCACATATATCAGCTAATGCTGAAGATTGTACTTTTAAGGTAAGGATTGTACTTGTAAGAATTCCAAAATTTAGAAAATTTGTGGGCTTGTTAAATTCAATAGCTTTAGAAGATGCGCAATTCTTGAATGTCTCCCAGATCCTATGATAACATTCCGAAGGTCATCTTTTTAACAACTGCTTCAGAGAGACCCAAGTTCTTCAATCTCTTCTTTTCAAAAGCCATGCTCCTAAGTTTAGGATCTCGGGGTAGGGGTGAGAAACAGGACCTTGGGTCAGAATATCCGACCTCAGAGGTAGTGGCCAGTGGTCTGCCAGGCTCAGCTGGATCAGTACAGGAAACCAGGGCCTCCTTGGCCAATTCGGGATCACCGCTATTACTTTCCTTCCCTCTGTCCAAACTTTGCGCAGGAAGCGATGTATCATCGGTAGAGGAGGGAATGCATACCCCAGATCAAATATCCACCATTGTGTTAGGGCATCTTGCCCTGCCGCCAGCTGATGTAGATGCAGAGAGTAAAGTTTCAGAGTCTGGCAATTCCCTGCTGTGGTCATGAGATCAATCGTGGTATGCCCCACTGGATAGTTATTTCTGGGAACGTAGGAAGCTAATTATGTCCTAGGAAATCGTAGGGCAGTGAAGGGGTCAAACCTGATTTACAATTGTAAACAAAAACGAAAAACCTCTGTCCTAAGCTAAAGATAGATCTTAAAACATAACTTTTAATAGTAGTAAATAAAAAATATAACACTAATAAGTACACACATGTGAACAAATGAATAATCTAAGGGAAAGTGGAAATAATAAAATCCGTAGTCACATATAAAGACCTATATATGAAGGATGCACTAAGCAATGAGTATAGTCTTATATACTCTTGAGAGATCCCAGGCTATGTTATCTCTGAAAAGATACTGTTGCAATTAGATGTCTAAATAGTTATTACAAATGAAGAGCAAGATAGAGCCAGTATCCAAAGTGGAGACAAAAATAGCAACACCCAAAGGGTTATATCAGTCTGAGTAAAAAAGAAGGAATCTCGCCTAAGTGGCTGGTTGAGATATAAGCAAAAGGATTGTGTACAAAGGGTCCTAATAACAGCTGCAGCAATATACACAAAATGTTAAATGTAAATCTAATAGTGCTCCCTAAATAGAAGGTGATAAAAAGAAAAGAAATACTGAACTAAAGGTGTCAATAAAATAACGACAGAGCTAGGAAGGACTGGTAAAAATAGTAATAAACACTGTGCCTTCAAGGGCACCTATCAGTGCAAGTCTAACTTCCTAGCGAAGAACAGAGAGACTAGTATAAAGTGAAAAAATAATAATGATAAATCTGTGCCTTCGAGGGAACCTGTCTAATGAAATCACTAGTCTAACTGCCTAAATAGTCACAGAGCCTCCCGCAGTTGTAGACGAGCACTAAAAGTCTTATAATCGGTCTCAAATCTAATGCAGCGTGCAGGAGACCGGTACGCAGAGAATTCTAAGAGCCTAATAGCATGAGGGTCGTCGGGATAACATCACCAACCTAGTAGAAATAATCAATGAAGTCTATCAGTGTAAAAGGCTTGAGATCTCTGATCGTGAGCCCCAACACGCGTTTCCCCGGTAAGTGGCTTCTTTGAAAATTTGAATGCTTTGATTTCTCAGGAATGCAATCAGAGTATCGAGTGTCTTGGAGAACGTTTTCAGGGCTAGACTCAGACCGAAAGGAAGGCCCTTGAACTGGAAGTGTTTTCCTAACACCCAGAATCTTAGAAACTTTAGTTGGTTCTTTTGGACTGGTATCTGATAGTAAGCGTTCTTTAAGTTGATGGACGTCATCCATTCTCCTTCTTTTATGTTCTTTATGATAGTGGAAATGGATTCCATCTAGAAAGTTATTTTCTTCAAAATGGAATTTACATTTTTTAGGTCTAGGATCAGTCTCCATTTCCCCCGAGGCTTTGGTGCTAGGAACACTGTAGAATATATACCTTTGTATCGGCCTTCTTTTGGGACTTCCACTATTACCCCTTGGTGTAGAAGTTTGTGAATACATTCTTTCATGACATGTTCTTTTCATTTTTTTTGATACTCTTGATCGTATGAATTTGTTTTCTCTTGGAAGAGTCTCGAGTTCCATCCTGTAGCCTTCCCTTAAAATGGAAAGCACCCATGCGTCTGTGATGTTTTGCTGATTGAAGTCTTCTTTCAATCAGCCCTATCTGAACCTGCAGACCTTCAGAAGTTTTTCATCAAAGTCTTAGGTCATTTCCCTATTGAGTATTTGGTAGAAGATGTCTGTTGGTAATTTCTCCAGTTAGGATTTATGGAGTATTCTCTTCCAGGTTTGTTAGATCTACTATCCCAAAAGGACCAATCTGTGTATCTCTTAATTCTCCAGGAAGAAGAGGCTGTTTTTTGTCTCTCCTGAGGCAGAAAGGCTTTTTTGCCATCAGCTGCCTTTTGAATGGCCTCATCCAATATTTTGCCATATAATAATAAACTTGGAATGGGAGACCACAGAGAGAGGCCTTTGAGGCGTAGTCCGTTCCCCATGAGTGAAGCCATAGAGCCCTTCTTGAGGCTACAGTTAATGCCATACTTTTTGCTATTTTGGTAATATGAGCAAACCTCATTAGCCATCTTAAATTATTTCAGGCTTTCCACCAGTACCACCACTTAATATCCACTTCAAGGTGTACCAGCCAGACCTTGAGAGCTCTGGATAAGGTAGTCAAGGCTACTGCAGGATCTAACCTCTTTTCCATTGGTTCTCTCAGGTATGCCATAGAATCAATAAGCAAAGTTGTTCTTTTAGCCATTCTTATGACTGTGCCGTCAATTTTTGGGATAGAAATCCAAGCATTACTGTTACCTGAAGAATACGGATACACCCTGGAGATCTTAAACTTCAGTGTGTATTTTTTCTCAGGTTTGTTCGATTGCTGAAATATAATATCTTTGATCGCAGAATGGACTGGAAAGGTGGGTCTGGTCAAGTCCTCAAAGTATCTATCAGCTTCCTGCAAATTGGGTCTTTGTCATCCAAGGATCTAGGGGAATGCTGTGAGTCATCTTCTTCTTCTTCCGAAAATCCTAGATTATCTGAGTCGTCTTCTGATTCTGATGATTGAGGCTCAGTTCTAGTTCTTCTGCTAGATTGTCTTTTCTCAGAAGTATTCCTAAAACCTTCCACTATAGCCTGAGAGATCCATATTTTCAATTCTTCCTGAGGAGATCTCGTCCTGTTAGATTATTTAGCTACTTCCATCAGGCATGATCTACACAGGTTCTTCCCTTCTAGAGTAGATAGATTGCAATTAATGCATCTTTTGGATTTTTCCTTGCACTTCCTGGGTGGACTATGATGAGTTTTACAGCAGTAACAGGTTCAGAGTGTGAACAAGAACAGACTGCCAAATCTGGAGCCAAAATGAACACTTTAAAATTTTGGTGCGGTATCCTTTTAAATGCCGGGATTCGCGCATGCGCAGTGTGCTGGAACACACGCTATGCGTTCCAGCCTAACATCGATCACGGATGTGGATAAGGATAGCAGGGAGATAGAGACTCCCACAGTAAGAAACAGAACAATCCTGCAGACTAACAGAGCAACACAAGGTAGTTTAAAAAGATTAATAATAACAAGACCCGCTGATTATGGCTTCCCCAAGGAAGAGAAGGGGGTTATCTCAAGGGAAACATTTAAGGTACTCACCAACCCTTATTTTATGTGAGTAATAATTTTAGCCAGATCTTGAGATTCCTTGGTTCAGGTCTGTGGCAAAAGTAACCTCGCCACTGGTTCTTGAAGGGGCCTGTTTGCCAGCCTCCTGCCTCAGGACTATGGGCCATGCAAAAAGGCTCATAAAAGACCTTGTTCGTGCCTTTTTGCTATCCTGTTCGGAAACCGAACAGACGCACGAACCAGGGACCACCCGGGAGCTTGTTAACACCTATTAACACCTTGGAACGGTTCTCACCGCAGTGTTCTAATTGTTCATCTGGGTGGCCGCAATTCCTATGGACAACCACAAAGGGATGGCCATCTTGTTCGCATGAACGCAGGCAGTGGTGTTTGGGCATGAATCTCATGGAACTAATATCGGACACAGAAACTTATGAACACCGCTGGACTTCCATCATCGCCTGCGTTCGGTTCTATACAATTTAGGAGGGCACTGTTCGGTGAAATTGTTCGTCTGGATCAGGGGAACAAGCACCAGGGTAAGAACATTGAGTGTGCTCAGTAGTTGGTTAATTTACCAAACTACCGAACTAGACCGATCGCAAGCCCTGATTCTCTGAAACTGTTTTGGGCATGGGACCACGCGTGCGGTCGGTCAAAAATAAGACTTCAAGGAAATTCCTGAACCCCTGAACTGATATGCGTGATTTTTGGATACGTTGGTCACCCAGATCAGAGGATGTAAAGTTTTTGCGGGTTTTGTGCCAGTTGTGGCTACCATTACAGAAGTTCCTGCTTATCTTCAACATAGAGCCTTGTCTCATGTGTGGGGGGGGGGGGGGAAGTTGTATCTGCTCTTGGGATTGCTATATCACGATACTCCCCTGGGTTATAATCACTTGCTCTTGTAAGAGCAGCCTGATTCACTCTCTGGACTAGGAGAGGTCTACCCACTGGAAGCTGGATCCTAGTCTTGGGTCCTGGGTGGGTGGAGGACAGCGAAACCCCAACCAAGCTGCAACGCTGGAAGTAGAGGAACAGTGCTGATGGTGTCTGGTGAGGTGCTTGTGGTACTCTGTGAGCACTAAGGAAGCAGCAATTGGCGGAGGCACTCGGTCAGGATGCCAGGCGGTCTGCCACAAGGTCTAATCTGAATCTAACTCAGTTAGTCCTGCCCGTACAGGCTGATTACTGAGTCCTTCAAATGAAGAGAGGCTGAACTTCATTTGGTATAGCCACGGAAACGCAGGAAGGTGGCCAAAAAAAAAATATATTTCCATAAAAAAAAAAATTCATGTTTGTCCGGCTGAGGACAGGAAAAAAAGACTAGGGTATGAAGGGAGGAGAGACCTATTATACCTAATCAGTCTGATTAAATAGTTTTTTAATTCCTGTCCTGTGTTGGCTGAGGGAGGAGCTACCCATGAGTGATGCTGCCATGATTACCATGAATCTCACTTTCAGAATCGCAAGACTTAACATATCTGGAGTCTGACTCTTGCAAATCTCAGGCAGACCCTGAGATTGGGGCATCCCACACTATGCAGCATCAGTAAGCAACCCATGCTTCACAGAGCATAACTCATGTGCTCACTGAATAATTGATGTATTTTGATATAACTTTTTTTTCTGCAAAAATTGGGCACTTAATACCAACATCCCCCAGCATGTTCTATTTTGTATTACAACTGGAGCAAGACTCAAAGCTACTGTTTGTTTCATAGGCAGTGGCAGGTTTTGGAAGACAGGACAAGCCCTAAATATCATTAGCAAGCACTTAAACAGCAGGGACAAAAATCTAACGTGCAATTTCAGTTCTGACAATTTTAGTCATAAAGCATTTTGAATCGATATTCTGATCGGCCAGATGTGAACTAATGGACGTATTGTATGTGTATTTTTGTGGCCCTCCAACTTCACCATGTATTTCCCTGCGATACTGCACCTTAACCCCTTAAGGACCAAACTTCTGGAATAAAAGGGAATCATGACATGTCACACACGTCATGTGTCCTTAACCCCTTAAAGACACATGACATGTGTGACATGTCATGATTCCCTTTTATTCCAGAAGTTTGGTCCTTAAGGGGTTAAGGGGTTAAAGGAATTTTTTTATTTTTTTTTTAAACGTACTGTTATTTCAGTGCTACAGCCTCCCCAAAGCAGTCGCTTCACCTCCTGTGACATCATAAGGATTGATTGTGATGTCACACTCTCCCAAACTACCGTAGTTCTTTTCATAGAGAAGCATTGAATCCAATGATGTCATAGGAGAAAGTATTAGATGTGTAGTGTTTAGTGTCATGATGTTTTGCAAATCCATTTGGTAGCCATAGACTGCCACTTGCTCTCTGATTATATAAACATATATTATATATTTTACATTGAGCTATTAAAGAGACAGCATATATGGACCAAAACCACTGCATGTAGGGGTTCTGGAGCTTAGAGTGTCCCTTTAAACAAACTCTGCTAGACACTACTGATTGATTGTACCTACTATCAGCCTTACTGTACATAATGTATTATTGTTATTCTACTTTATTTCTAAAGTTCAAACACATTTGTGCATGGGTGCAGTTGGTATATGTATTTTGGCTGATGTGTACTATAGTCGTTGCTGCCACCCAGGAGTAATGAGAGTTTGAGCGCAGGACTAGTTTCTTTGTATTTGTATTCACTTTTGTATCACACAGCTAGGTTGCAATGCCGCTGCCCATCCCATGTGTTCCCTATTAAGGGTTAATAAGCATGTAGGGATGTATATAAAAAATACCCCTTTCTGTCTCATTAGAGATATGTTTGTGAAAAGCTCAAGGAAGCAAGGCGAATGGTTAGCATTAGGACCCACCTAAGAGGTCTGTCTTGACGTGGCAGGTGGGCATACCCTCTCATGGCCATTGGAGGTAACTAAAAACCTCCATTTGTTTAAAAATACATAGGGATGTGGAAAGAGCGCAGGTAACCTTTTTTTTTTTTCCTTTGGTTTTTACTATATGTATTTTGGCTGATGTGTACTATGGTCGTTGCTGCCGCCCAGGAGTAATGGGAGTTTGAGCGCAGGACTAGTTTCTTTGTATAAGTAATAGGACAAAGGTAGATATGACTTTATATACATTTTTGCTGCTTCTAATGCCTTATTGCCTTCTGTTTGTTTATAGTAGCGGTTAATTACATTGTAAACGTATCTTATTGAGCCATTCATAAACTGATTTACAGGATACTATATTAACTATTCAAGTCAACTTCAAAAACACATCGAAGAACAAACCTTATTTCTGTTGCTCTGGATAGCGGTGTCACTAATGTCACAGATACATTGGACCTGACGGATATAATGTGTCTGGCCCAGCCAATGGTAACCTACCAAAAGACAATAGAAACCCATTTTGGGTCCTGCTAATGGATCACAGCTGCCAGAGAATGTTTTCTGTTTTTAGCATTCAAGTAGTAATTTTAATTTGCTCCTGTATAGTACGTGTTAAGATGTCTAAATGTATTTATTTTTTTTAAATGAGAATAAAATGCATCGAACCACAAATGAATTGTGGTTTAAAAAAAAAAAAATCAAAGTTCAGGCCAGTACTGTATGTTAGGAAAATAGCTAAAAAAAAATAGCTAAATTAGTAAATTTTTCAGTTGAGTTATTTTTTTTGTATATTGTGCAATCAAGTGAGTGTGCCTTATGGGGGTTGTGTATAAATAATATCACAACCTCTAACACTAATGCCAGGTGTGCGATGACACGCAATTGTAGTGTACTAATGTGATATAAAACTTATTTGACACCTCATTATCAACGACATTGCTATTAATCAGATCAATTTTTTGCTACAGTGGCGTTTCATTTTTCATATTTTTGGTATTTAATTATTTTATACATGAGCACAGCTCCTAATTGTGGCAAAAATGTGATAGTTATTGTATGGAAATATTTATAAATGACTCCCAATGACTCTTTCTACATTCTTAATATATTCTGAGGTTTTTATTACTTTTTCATGATTGTGTCCTTAATATCATCCATAACGTCTTTTTTTTCATTTATAACTATGATGAATATACTCTTTGTGTACCAACCGTTAGATTGTTCACAGCTGGTGTAAGGATATATTCCCCAAATAGAGTCTGTAACAGCAATTTGCAAAAATCGGACTTCTTTTTCAAGTGAGACCCTAAGGCGATTTTTAAGCCTTCAGCAAAGCACCTGATGTGTCTAAATTCAGGCTCTGTAAATTAGAGTTTGCGTTTCCACCTGGGAATATCTGTTGTTCTGTATATACTCAGATGTGTACTGACAATGATGGAGGCTATCCAGGAGACCTGTGCAGCTGCATGTTATAGACCCTCATTCATTGGGGAGGAATTATTTTTTTTAATAAAAATGTATGAAGCGTAGTCGAGGATTTGGGCTACATTTTGTAACATGTAATTTGCTTAAAAGTAGGACGTGCCGTCTAAATGTTCCAAGCAAGTAATAAATAAAATGTTGCTGTTTTTAAGCAGTGGATTATACATTAGGAAAGATGTAATATATCTGAGAATAAAATATTTAGGACCTTATTCTGTCACCTGGAAATGGGGCACTGGTTTAATGTTCTTTTTTGTTTTGTGTTGTTGTTTTGTTTTGTCTCTGTATATATCTCGACTGGGTTAGAATTTCAGTGACATTCCAACACGGTCAAAATTAGTATTTCATAACGATTCTATCTTTATGAAACACAAATTTTTCAGGGAGGGTGACAGTGCCGCTTTAAGTCCATGTGTTGCAGTCATGCTATGTTCAATGACATCATGACCTTGATGAGATTTCCTTATAGCATGCCATGGATTGAAGGGTAGCTACATTGTACTAGCAGAACCTCCTAAAGAGGGTGAGATCAGTATAATTAAAACAAAATTGCTTTATTAGAAATGTATGCTAAAACCACTACATCAAGACAAAGTATTGAATTCCTTTGTAACACACACTGGATAGAAAAGAAGAAAGAGTCGGAGAAGACCAGGGAGGGAGTCTGTCTAATGTAATAGTGCTTCTCCTTGTGAGTACGTATACTGTAACAAGATGTGGATACATATTACAACCACTGGATTGGAGGGTAACCCCAGCTCTGTATTATAAAACAAGAAAATGGAATTAAAACATAATTGTCAAGTACTTAAAGGAACACTCTAGATTTAGTTAGAAATACAAATATGTATTCCTAATACTAAGATGTTAGTAGAACTATTTAGATTATTGCCCCCCACACACCAAATTATGGCATTTTACTGACCTTATTTCCCCCAGTGTACCAGTTTCACCTCCACTAGCGAGATCATTAGTCCTTAGATTTTCAGCCAATCCAATTCTGTCCCACAGGAAAGCAGCGGGAAGCTAATGCACTTGCGCTGCAATCACTATGCTGCGCCACTCAGAATCTTTTCATAGAGATGCATTAACTCCATGCAATTCTGTGTGGAACATTCAGCGTCTTCATGCCCTGCGTGGAGACTCTGAATGTCGGTCCTGCAATCTGTGCAGGACCGAACCCAGGAAGTCCCTTTACCGGCTATTCAAGTTAAAGCAACTAGAGCTGACCTTACAGAACAACGTTTCTCTGAAAAGGCAATGTCTAAACTGCTCAGCCTGTAGGGAAAGGCTACATGCCCAGAACTACTACATTAAGCTGTAGTGGTTCTGATGCCTATAGTGTCCCTTTAATCCAAGGCATGGCTTTCCTCCAAGAAAATACGTAGAGTCCAATCAGTCTAGGAAGAGCTGTTTTACTGACATGGCTAATTATCATCTGGATAATCCTCACAATGTGAACCTTATTGGGTAACCTCTATAATAACAATGTTCATACATTTAAATGCTGGAGTTATTAACATAGCCTTTTTTACCTCTTTAAGGGAACAAAATCTGAATTAGATGGGGTTATTGAATGGGAATCAGGGAAAACAGATAAGGGCAAAGCTGTAAAAGAGATTAGATAAAGATATCTTTTTCCTAAATTCAGTAATTTGGCTTAAAAAAAAATACATTCATCTTGTTGCTTCTCTGTATTACACAGTTTAGTGAGTAACCACATTAGCAATTGTCCTTGCACATGCAAGGTACCAGGATAATGAAACTTCACGTGGGTATAAAAGATATTCCAGCATACGGTTAGAATGACTAAACTAATAGAGCAAGCTGTCTCTGCACTCTCTCAGTACTTTACTCCCTCAGATATCGCATGAAACCCTTTCATTCAGCTGTACACAGAGTATCATTTTAATTAGGTGTTAATGTTTTCAAGGCTGCAGGCAGAAGATGATCGTACTCTGGCATTGAAAGAAATTGAGAGATTTTCAAGGTCAGAGCATGCTTGATCCAGTGACTAGAAGTATATTTATTTTTCATGTACTCACACCAACTATAAACAGAGCAATGAATTTTCTGATTTCCTTGGCTCGTTCTGTTCTGTAATGCTAAGTTCTCTGACTTCAGCTCCCCACCACCATTTGCTGGGTGATCATTATCTACAGACGCCTTCAGACGATATTGTAGAGGAAATCACGCTTCCAAAGAGACACATTTCAGTCCTTATGTTTTCAACACTGACATTTATTTCATATTATTATTTATTTTATTTTAATTTTTTCGGAGCTCAGACATTATAGAATAAACTCTAATTTAGGACATAAGAATATAATAAGCAATAAATATATATATATATATATATAATACAATAGATTGCATTTGTACACATAAATACAAAATCTGAGGTAGGGCCTCAAGGATAACAATATTTTTTTTTAAATGACTAATGTACAATAAATTTATATATGTGCACTATATAGATATATATGAATACATGTGTATATATATCTACATCTTTAATTAGAATGCTCTTTTTTTCTAAAGATTCTATATATTCTTCATGTACAGCTATCGGAAAAAAATATATATAATATACAGACCTAATAATGGGTACTTACTCACAGTCAGATACCCTCAAAATCTGTTTCTTAATTTGAAATTATGCAAGTAATTAGGATTTTGCCTATTCAGTAATAGGTCCATAATAAGAGTGCCAAAAAATGTGACACAAAACACACACACACACACAACATTTTATATGACACACAAAAAAAAATATTCAAAATTGTGAAGCACATCAATAAGGCAAATGGGTTACCTGACAATGTATTTAAATTTTAGGGTAAATTTAATGTTATAAACAAAATATCAGGCAAACACTCACAAACGTTAACATGTCCTAAAATCTTCCATTTGGTCTATCTTCGATCATATCTGCCTGGTATGGTGTGGATAACAAATTAATGGTTAGCTGTCATGGTTTACACTTTGAGGCCTGCGTCGGGTTCAAGCAGTTTTACGGGATATACAGGTAAAAAGCATAGACTAAAACTTGACAGGGGACTATGCTTAGCGTAACATTCATTTAAGGGAGATTTAATTAAGGTCTAAATAGTCTAAAACTAAACACCTTTCAACATTAGACAACTCTACCATGCAACCTCCAGGTTTACTCTACCGGTTTTGGCAGGACAAGATAAATTATCTGTCATGGACTCTTTAGTGGATATTATTCATAGCTTCTGGTGGCTTTAGTGAAATTACAAAAACATGTGCACCTCAACTGCTAAGACACAAAACACAAGGGGTTATGGTATTCTGTGTTGAAACATCTGTTGACCATCAATGGTGGCATGTTGAACTGAAGGTCCACCACTTCATAGAGAAGGTCTATTCCTGGAATACTCAGGTTCTAGACAGGCCAGGTCTTGTTATATGGCAGCTCAGAGGTTACAGAGAAATGGCTGTGTTCCAGCTTGCCTCCGAAGAGGTGAGTTTAGCACAATGTGATAGTTGTGCTAAGAAGGCAAAGTCATTGACAATATGAGTGGTCAATGGAAAATTTGCATCTTCTAAATCTCCCCCCGAAAAAGGCAGGACCTGGGAGACATGGTCCATCTCCTCCTCCGTTGTGCTATGCAGATATTTAGAGGGGGAGCAATTTCGGCAACATAATGGCTGACAGAGTTTCTTAAGTTCAGTCTACAGGAAATATGATTACTATTTCGGGAAATATTGAAATGTATTTGAAATACCATAACCCAATCTTTCTCACAAAACCTCACAACACAATATGGTTCCTCTAGTTCTAGAGAATATGGGGAGGGGAGACATGCAAATAATAATTGAATATTGTCAGCATTTCATGATTTATATTATAACTATACACAATGTTACCTGGGATAAAAGCAGCAGAAGGGGGAATACACCAGGGAAGAAAAATGAAACTAATAACTAATTATTGACAAATGTAATCCTACTGACAGAGAAAGTGCTAAAGACTTACCACTCATTATACATAAGTACACAAAGTCACTTTATTGCTGTCACCTTGGAAGAAATGTGCAGTGTTCTGGGTTTGAACTTAAAGAAAAATCTAGACGATACAGAAGGGGACATTCATTACACATTGGGGCGCCGTTAGAGAGCGAGAGAGGTGATGTATTTAAATTTTTTCGAAACAAACTCCTTTCTTGCATAAGAGTTTAGTAGATTTCACATCTGTATATTTTCATGATTGGTTTAGTGTTCCTTTTTGATGAATGGAGATGGAACAGTTAGCGGATATTGTGCAAACCTTCACCCGGAGACTGCAATTATACAGTAGAATTTCTACCCCAAAGAGCAGCTTGGTTAATCCGTGAATGTTCTGCATGCACCTGACACCAAATTTTAGTAGTCCGTAGTCAGGAATAGAGGTTTGACTATTGTATGAAGTTTGTGGAATTAACTAAAAGGTTTTCCTGAGACCCTTTGACATGACATTAAAGAAAGATAATAGGTGGAATGTCTGAATTTTTGTAGTCAAACTATCAGCAGCCACACTAGGGGCATTTGACAAATGTTGTCTCACACAAAACCAATCACTTCCAGGTAGGTGATCTCAATATTCCTAATCAGAACTGTTTTGTAGTCACTGTGTCCACAGGTTTTCCAAGACTGGGTATATGCTCTCTAAATTCACAATAAGACTGTAATAGAAATATAAAAGACACAACTAGTAGCATAGGGAGATTTTTGCGAGAATCCCAGCACTCGGGGGTTAACTAATCGAGTTTCAGCAGGGTGCTTCTCCTTTGGAATTCAGGAGGTTAATGTACACTTTTGTCTCTCTGAGTGAATTCTTTTGCAACACATTTGCCTTTCTGGCAAAGCAGAGAAAATATCCATGATGCATTGCCTGTGTAATCAGAACTGGCACTTGTTTAAACCTGGATGTTCTATCATCAATGCCCAGCTGGTCTCCTTTCTTCAAAGTACTTGGCTCCATGAATGCTCTCATGTTTGTTGTCTGCTCGACGATGTTGCACATAAAAGACACATTTCTAGAACACTTAGCAAGTGCTCAGCAAGTAAACAGTTCTTGTAAAATATTCCAGGTTTTCAAAGAATCAACTTGGTCTCTTTCAGCAAATGTGATCTATATTTCATAATACTTAGTTTTCCCCAAATACATCCTACTCACTTCTCCCCAATTACATCCTACTTCCTCTCCGCACCTACACGACAGGAAGTGTGATTTTTTTTTTTTTGGCTGGCTTGGCAAAGGTACACTAACACAAAACACAACAGAACAAGGAAAACTTCACAAGATAGTGTTACCCACGAACAAGTGTGCATGCTACAAGCTGAAGACAGGGAAATGTTGACTGGTGCCGAAAGTCTCTGATGCAGTTTATGGATTTAACATCCAGATTCTGCTGATCAGATTCATAGACAGGCTGGATAGCCCATGAAAGGGACACTTTATAGTCATATCATTAGTGCACTTTGCACGGGCCACATTCTGCTCCACTATATTCCCTCCTTGTATTCAAAGGAAAGTAGAAACGTAATGCTATATTTTGTAGTTGTATAAGCAGAGTGGAACTGTAGAAGAATACTTTATCTGCAAAGATCGCACACCTATAAGAAATAATTCTAAAACTTTGACCCCCATCCTCTTGACGTTAACAAACAACATGTATGGAAGCTGTCTGTCCCGTTAATTTCATTGGAAAACTCCTATTAGGAGGTTTTTTTCCAAGAGTTTTGGTGCCACAAGCCGCTAATTCTATAGTTGGACTTGCAGTGACCACATTCCAGTGGCAACCAGCCGTTAAAAGGAAACTATTTACATACACATATGGCTTGACATAGGAGAGAATATGCCTTTTAAACATTAATATACTATATATATAATATATAGAGTCAGGTTCTAGTAGTTAAATACATTTAGAAATTATGGAAAGGCAATAAACAGAGACAGGGTTTTGTTACTAAACACACACAGCAAAGGACGAGAGCTATTGTTTGGGTCCACACTACTACAGTGTGAATATAAAATTAGGCACAAATTATACAATGGCTTTTAGGGGCGATAATGAGAAAAATTTACAAAATGCAAATAAAGATAAACGTTGCTCTATGTTGGAATTGCTTCCAGATGCATCAAATGCTTTGTTTATTGGAAGACAAAGGATTATTGTATGTTCTCCATAAAAATAAATATGAACCCACCCAACAAGATGGTCTAAGCAATGCATAGTATGTCCAGGAGACATCCTGGGGAACTTAGTTTGGTTCTTGAATGATTGAATTTAGATATTATTTTGGATTATTAAAACTCATCCCAGCAGAGTTCTCATTAAATCGGCTACAGACAAAGCCGGATTTATAATATAATCTATAGGCACCTCGCCAATGTTTATTCTTTAGCTATTGCACATGTTTGCTATACTCCTCTCTGGAGTTTTGCATGAGTCGCCAGCCTGTGTCTTCTATGTAAGGCTGATCACATTTAGGACAAAAAATGTGCAGACTGTCCTTATAAAGCATATTATATTCTTACCCAAAAGAGGAACAAAAACCCCTCTTAACAATGGAAAGCTCCTAAACTGGTGATTTTATTCTGCAATCAGACTCTGCATTCTTCCAGGGTAATATACTTAAAATGAAGGGAAATAAATATTCCTTTGCCAGAAATTGTGCGTTAAAATGGAGGCAATGGCACAAAAAGAAGCCAGTGCGCAAGGTGGCAGCCGGTCTGGTGTTGGCTAGAACATGCAACGTGAAACCTTAGAGTGTAGTTATGACCACACCGGCACTGTTTGAAACAAGAAGAAAAGTATATGAGGCGGACTGAAGATTGACCTCTGTACTTCACACGTACAGACACCAGATATACTAGCACTGGGTTCCTAAATCGAAATCCTTAGGTGGAAGTTTGAGACCTAAGGAAGAGGTACCCAGTGGATCCATCATGTTCTTGTAGCGTTCTCCACGATGCTTTTCCAAGAATGGACCCCAGTCAGGCTGAGGAGTACATACAAGCTTGAGTCTCTGGAATGGAGAAGCAAAAAACAAACATATTACTTAAAAGATAATTCATTGGTTTTGTGTGTGACATACCTGTACACAGTCAAACTAAGGACCAGAAGAGGAGTTTGATCATTTATATGTAAACCTCATTGAGCATAACACAGTTATTTAGTAAACGAACCCTACAACTCTCATAATACCAGAATATCCCATATACAGCCCAATAACACCCCAAAATCTAAGCCTCAATCAAGGCATGATACTAACGAACTGACAGGAAATGACATAATAAGCTGTAAAATTGACAGGAAGTGGCATCATATCCTGTGCATTTACAGGAAGTGACTGAGCAGTAGTAACCTTGTTTCCCTATGAACTAATGGGAACTGATATAAAAATATGTGCTTCTAGTAAAATAGTAACATTTTAAACTCTTAATCTCTACAGGAAGTGTAAAAAAATTATTTTATTGTGCTTCTCTTCAGCATCAATAAAGATTTGAGTTTTTGAAATTCTAATGGGGGATAGAAGCAAAATTAGCACAAAGTGTTAAATCTGGCAGAATATAGTTATTAATGCAACACACATAGAATGCTGCAAAAACGCCTTACAGGCTCATCCTGATGGCTTGGCAGCATAAGTGTCTCCCCTCACTCATTAGTGTAACAAAAATGATGGCATGTTTAATATAAATGGATTGTAAGGTCATGGGGACACTAGTAAAAAAAAATATCAAAGAATAATTCATGTATGCTTTCGGGGGAGGGGTACACTTTTTCCTGTGAATCTTGCGTTGATTTATCTACATCATAAACAAGGTTTTTGATGCTTGATGGGGCAGCACAAATAAAAAGATGATTTATGTTGTATTAAAAGCAAGAGATAAAACATTTTATTGAATACAGCTTGTCTTAACTGTCTGTGTACCAGAGATTGGTAAAGTTTAGTCAATTCTGTTTACAGCTAGTCCTTTAATATTCATGAAACAGATCTGATCCAATAATATTTAAAGGTGGAATATGATGCAGGTCATGTTGTTCCATTAAAAAAGCAAAAATAAAATATTATTAGCGTAGTTTTGAGGCACTTAACCAAATGTTTCTCATCCATTACTCAGTCTTAGCAGTGGGTTACATCAAAGTAATTGAATTTCTGTTTATGATAATGCCCAGGAGAA
Organism: Pelobates fuscus; assembly: GCF_036172605.1. Classification (NCBI taxonomy): domain Eukaryota; kingdom Metazoa; phylum Chordata; class Amphibia; order Anura; family Pelobatidae; genus Pelobates; species Pelobates fuscus. The sequence continues at coordinate 108,942,118 of NC_086328.1, read as the reverse complement.
TATAACCCAGTACCGTAAGGGAAAAAAAACATTATGATGATGGGAAACAGATTATAATTATCTGGTTATGGTAATTTTATTCGCCGTCACCAAGAGAGGTACGAGAACGAAGCCGAGCTGATTAGAATAAAAATGGCCTGCATTCTGATACCATTCTATTTACTGAAAAAGTAATTTGATTTGGAAAAATTCTGCATGAAATTTGTATGAAAGCAAACTCGTAGAATCATAAAAAAAAACAATTATTGGTTTATTAGCTATTAAAATAAATTAAGCTTCCCTTCCCTTTATTTTTAATTTCGGTTAAATTGCTTTATTGCAACGTTGATGTCCCACTTGGGTTATGAGACAAACAGTACGGAAGAGGGGCAGTGGATTTTGGGATGAGCTACACTAAATTCCTTACCCGTGGCGAGATTTCCAGAATAGTTTGTGATGGAACTTTTTAAATCCAAGCTGTTCTGGTGGATATTAAATCCAACCAACTAATGACTGTGAATGACCACGAATCCAGCTTGGTGGAAGTGCTCGCTAGATAGTTATGTGCAATTTGTGAGAAAAGGTAATGACTTAGATCTTGGAACTCACCTCAATAAAGCTGCCAGGTGCCAAAAACATTTTTATCACGAACATAATGGGGATCCAAATAACTGAACACACCAGCATCAGCCATCCCAGAACCATGGACCAGGTTGGGTAGTGATACGTTCCGTACGTCATCGGTTCCCATTGATAAAAGCTAAAACCCAGGATGAACTGGAGGGGAAAAAATCAGGAAGAGAAGAATTTGTAGCCAGCGTGGTGGCCATATGTTATCAGCACTGCAGTACAGTCATCCAAGGGAGATAACATGCTCACTACAGCTTTGATCTTTACAGTATGCCTGTGTGCAATGAGTCTACATGCTGTATAATGGCAATTTCTTCATGTAACAACTGTTCAAATCACTGCTGCTCAATGCAATTACCATAATAACATGGCTTTAACTCTATGAGTGCCAGTGGACTGAAAACTGAAGATCCCTGGGTATATGGCAATCACACAATGCTTTTAATCACTTTATGGAATTTCTATGTGTTAGATTTACTGAAAGGTCTTCTGCAATACATCTCAATGCCTGCAAGATCCCCTCTAGATACTGCCCCCTACTGTGTACAGGTAGACTGGAAGATGCTTGCCAAAAAAAATAACTGTACAATGCTTTGCTTGAATGTGATTCAACAGAAATTAGAACATGGTTTGGCCACTTACATGTGGGTGGGGGCGGGGTGGAGGGGGCCAGAGCACTCTTGGCACTCTAATCACTACAACAGGAGTGTTCAAAAGTTCGAGTCCCTGATGTTGTAGAACTACAACTTCCATGATGCTTTGCGTGCCTTTGGAATGCCTTTAGAATGGCAAAGCATCATGGAAGCTGTAGTTTTAAAACATCTGGGGGATCTACTTTTTGGGCACTTCAGTAATTAGAACGAAGCGCAGGATTATAAGTGAATATGTAAGCAGTGAGCTACTAGTTGTCTTGACGAAGTCCCAGGTTCCAGAAATGCAACATGTATTGATATATTTTGGTCGAGGTTAGTCCTGAAAAACATACGAGTTAGAGAATTGTCACTGTTCAGCTTAACATGACCACCAGCACAGGTTTATGCAATCGCACTTTTCCGAAGCAAAGCCTCTGAGAGTATTGCACTTGCAGCAAAGTGCCGTGAGATTGCTAAGAGATTGTTGATAGATGTAAACCTCTGCTTTATCACATGGGATAACGGATATTAAGTGTTTCCCCATGTGAGTGATTTATTTCAACAATCTGTGTATGTGGGTTATTTGATAATTCTACTGTATTTTCAACTCTTTTTTTTTTTTTTTGGAACACTGTGAATTGAAGAGATTTTTATATAAATAATATATTTGTTGTTTTCTCTATATTGGTGAGACTCAACTTCTCTAAGATCTAGCTTTAACCCTTGCTGCACTGAATTTTATATATCTTTATATTCTGTCAGTTTAATTTGCTTGATTACTAGCGTGGAAATGTGTTTGGCTCATTAACCTTTCTTTTGCTATTTTTTTTTATGAAATAATAAAAAATAAATAGTTTTTTTTTTAATGCATTGTCTCCAAAATGCATAAAAAATAGGGTTTAAACTTACCCTGGTAAACTCTCTCTACTCTGAGACCTAGAACGCTACTGGCCCAAGGATTGGTGTCCGTAAATGGCATACAGTCAGTTGTATATCCGGACATTGTATCTGTGATATAACTTCATTCTCTCTGTTACCATTTATCAAGCCCTGAATTGCTTTGTACAATACACTGAGTTACTTGCTCCGAGTGTGCAGCGGGCCTTGGTTTGTCATTTGGACAATAAATGATAGATAAGTCTGGGACCGTTTCCCCCCTTACTGATAGCAGGCCTGTCAGAGTCTGGAAACAGAAATGGTTTCGGAACATCATAAAAAGATGTGATGAACCCTCCCTGTGAATTCTCAATTTCTTTCATTCTTCTCCTTTCAGTTCCCTGAACAAAATCCTCCCGGACTGCACTAAATGATAAATCCCAATAAGCACTTTGAATGCAGTGATAAACAGCTTGCTGTAATCATTCCACCTGATAGACAGAAATAGGCCAGTTCTGTGGGTTTTTTTCTCGGTAGCCACGGCAGCAAATTAAACGTGGACATTACAAAACATGATATGAAGAAGAAACCGTCACATGTATAAGCACATATCACGGGGATTCTAAGATTTTAAAGAACAAACTATCTCACAATTAGGTATAAGTATATAGATAAAAATATATATATTTGTTGTAATGTCTTTATACTTTGTCTTATGACAGCATGTCGTTTTTCTGTTTTATATTTTTTAGTGGAAGTGATTTTTGTTTGTTTGTTTGTTTTTTGCTTTTTTTTTAAACCTAGCAGACACATGGCCACGGTCTAAACTCCAATTCCCGCTTACACCCCTAAATCAATGTCAGACTTCAAATCTAGAAATTCATTAACTAATGCAAGCAATTGATCATATTCTATTTCTTTAAGCCACTTTTTATATTAAACTGAAATTTAGCGTTTTCATAATAATCAGCTTGTATGTCCTCCAATTACTAGGAGGCACACCCAGATCTACAGATTTAGAGGTTAAACCCCAAATATGACATGTTTCCTTTTATGTGCCTCCAGAAATCTCTTTATTAAAATGTCAGACCTGGGTGAAAGAAGGCTTCTCCACGCTGGGTAAAATATGGCCTCTCCAACAGCCACGTTCTCTCCTAATGGAAGCACTATACAGCAGTGCTTGAGCAGTGATGCGCATGCTCCACCTTGAATTAATACATTTTGTTTGTAAACTCCTTCTACAATCTGCAGGTTAATTCCTTTCATCCACTTTGATGACATATATTCTACCTTGATCTCTATTAATAGTGATTCTTGCAGTTCTATAATTACTAGATTCATGATGTAGTAACGCAGCTAGGGCTCCAGAGCATTTTGAAATTCTACCTAACAAATTTTCCAACAATTGTCTATAACAATGGTTCTTGTTTATCTGAGACACCAGTATATAGAAACTCTATAGCCCCCAGTCCCCATGCTGTTTATTCGCATTTCACCTCCAGAACTGATGTATTTTGCTATTATAACCCTAGTGGTCCCAGCAATTACTAGTCGATGCCTGTTAATGAGCCACATTCTCCTGTAAGATTCCTATTTCTAACCAAACCTAGGTCATTTGTCCTTTACAAACAACAAGAATAAGTTAACCAGAAATGTTGGGTGTGCCCCATCAGTATGTCATTACTAAGCAAGGTAAGCTGAATTTGGAGAATTTAGATCATGCAGAACTATCAGACTGTGGAATGGTCTTTAAAAGACAACTATTACCTCAAAACTAATTTTAAGATAGTTATCCTTTCATCAAGTTTTGAAAGGAAATAGATGTTTTCAAAAAAAAATGAAAATCTCATCCCTACCTAAAGTAGACATGTGTAATTCGTTTCGTTCGTACATTCGAACGCATTTCATGTAATTTGGACATTCGGATGCTTACGAATGTTGAAGTTTGAATTGCCGAAGTTGTGGATTAAGGTTAGGGGTAGGGTTAGGGGTTAGGGTTTAGGATTCAGGGGTTAGGGGTTAAGGGTAGGATTAGGGTTAAGGGTAGTGTTAGGGTTAGGGTTAGGTTTTAGGGTTTGGGTTTAGGATTAGAGTTTAGTGTTAGGGGTTACGGTTTAAGGGTTAGGGTCTAGGGGTTAGGATTTAGCGGTTAGAGTTAGGGGTTAAGGTTAGTGTTAGGGGTAGGGTTAGGGTCCGAATTACTGAAGTTCCGAATTGCCGTAGTGCCGAACCAAACCAAATGTCATTGGTCCTAATTGTCGAAGCAGACAAAAAATTTGTCTTACCTGAATTTCCAAACCCAACCAATTTTTTTGCCCATGCACATCCCTAACCTATAGTATATGACAGAATCCTTCAGCCACATACATGCACCTTGGGTCAGAGTGTTTGAATTCCAACCATAATTCTCTATGGTCTTCCTAGTTTCTGTCCAGGGAATGAAGGAATGATCATAGAGACTAACTGTCGGTTTTCAAACACTGCCTGACCCAAGGTGCGTGCATATGGCTGAAAGATTCTGTCATATATTAAAGGTAAAAGTTTTTTCAAATTACTTTTTTCATATACTTTAAAAAAAATAGTTAATTTCATAGCTTGATGACAGAATTATTATATTAAAAATTATTTTGATGTAGCAGTTGTCCTTTAACCCCTTAAGGACCAAACTTCTGGATTAAAAGGGAATCATGACATGTCACACTTGTCATGTGTCCTTAAGGGGTTAATCTACCAACATTTCCAAAAAGTCTCAAATGTTACAATATCTGCCTTATACTGACACCCAGTGTGTCAAGTGAGAACTGCACACACAATTACCATAGTCAAAACTGGATCATTCATGAATTCTGACACCAACATCATAACTGAGGATTGTTTTGTGGGAAAATAATGCTAGTGATGGGTTCTACGGATTTCCTACACTCACACACACTTATAAAACACAAGAAATGCATGTCACCTATTGGGTTACCCCACCTCATGGAGTAAAAATCCCTCTCTCCCTCTTTCTATCCTAATGTCTCCTATTTTCTAGGAGCTCGATATTGTTAGTGAGTCCAAGTGTATAACAGAGCTCCACAGCAATAATACTCCCAGTAATGTGTCTTTGAACTACAATAAAATCAATAGAAATCAGTCTATGTAAATAAGATACATTGCTCTTGTTACAAATTAAATTTTAGATGTATAAATTGTTATCTGTAAGTCACCTAAAATTTCTGAGAACATCCCCGGCCAGAGGCCATACACCCACTAACACCTCTAAAATAAAACCCTCTTTGACCATTCCATTTGGAATGTTTGGAGGCATACACTAGAGTACAAGGGATCCACTCCATCCCTGTTTCTCCATCCCTCCATCCAGCCGACGCTAGCTTTAACTCGTTATTGTAAGCACCAGAATGCTATGCTGATGGTGTTCCTTATTTTGATAGAAAGAACTCTGAATTATATCAAGGTTTCATCCACTGCTCATTTTATTTGTTTTGTTTTTCATCTACTTAGCGTTTCAGAGTTCGGGATTTCGGATGAATTATCGATTGTCCGAAATTCAGACAAATTAGTTTGAAACCGAATGCAAAAGTTTTCTACTTAGTGAACAATCAACAAAGGAACTGTAACTTTGAATCCAAATGTTTTGGCCTAAATCTTCACAAATCCTGGTTTAAAGAATAAATCTCACTCGAGAAAATCTTTGCTAACTATCGAGGTATTTATCTAGTTATACCAAAACTATATTCTATACGTTACCAAACTGACTCTAAATTAATCTGAATAAGTTCCCATTCCATTCTGATTCATGAACCAGCCCAGGCGACATTAAAAGTGCTTTAATTAGTTCAAGAACCATATTAATCAAGGAATATAATGTGATTCCTGGGCTATTTCCCCATATTAATCAGCCAGTGCAGAAACAACTAAAAAAAACAAACTAACTAAACACTTGAGGCCACCCGTTTACTTTGTTTTTAACCCTTTCACCACTACTTGTGGTTCTAGAGAATCTTAGGGATCATATCACCAGGATTGCCATAAGATTATTTTTATTTATATATTTTTAACTATTTGTTCACTGGCAGATTGTGCAAACAGTAGCAAAATGTTGTGAATTTCTTTGATCTCGCTTTTAAAATGCAAATTAATTTAATTCTATTGTGTGTGATTCAGACCGTCTATCAGCTGATGTTTTTGAAGACATAAATCGGACCAAACTGGATTGCACATTCAGCTTGATCCTAATTTATATGTGATGTGCCTTTAATAAATATCTGATTTGCAATTCCAGATTAATTCTAGGAATATTCGCATAATCTTGCTAATCATCATTACAGTCTAAACCTAGAGGATAACATGAGTGATTAAATCATCATCGCCATGAAATGAATTATTGAAAATCAGAGGAAGGTAGCACTTGGAAGAAATATCATGTTAAAAAAGAACACATGAATCTGTATTTCTATAATAGGGTTACAATCACAGATACAGCTTTAAATGTAGTGATAATTGCTTTACACAAGGAATGTATCAATAATGTATGTTATAAATAACACGTGTCTTAAAAGTGCTAACTCTGACTTTATTTGAAATTCTATGCAATTCTTAATTCTTTCTCTCCCTATCTCTGCCGTTGTTAGGTGCTCTCTAACTCCCTAAACATATTAGTAACATAAAGATTGGTTTGTACTTAAATTCAGAGGTAAATTTAATTTTGTTTGGCAGTGGACATCAGAGGTTTATTTTAATAGAAAAATAATATAACTACACGAATAAATTGAACAAAAAAGGACAATAATAAAAAAAAATCTATAATTGCAAATAGTTGACTTGTCTGTGACTTCTATCAAAATCTTGCTATTTGATTCATAAATTAACAAACAGTACTCTTTTCTTCTGAAGACTGTATGCATTGTATTAGTCTATTCCTGTTCCGTGTCCTTTTTAATATGTACACCCACTTCGTACCCTCTGATCTTCTCAGTAGCTGAGACTCTCCACCTCTCATCAAAATGTTTCTTTTCAAAAGACAATTTCTGAGCCTCTCTGCACTTCCTGGAATACATTCATCATCTCGAACTCCTTCGAAACACAACTCTTTAAAGAACACTATAGTCACCTAGACAACTTCAAATCAATGAAGTAGTCTGGGAGCAGTGGTCCTTTAGTTTTAACCCTGCAGTATAAAACATTGCAGTTCCTTAAAAAGAGCAGTGTTTACATTGCTGGGTTAAACCCAGGGCCGGCGCTTCCTATAAGGCGAACTAGGCAGCCGCCTAGGGCACCATATAGGAGGGGGCGCCATGCGCCGGCCCTTTAAATGCTGAAGCCGCCTGAGCGCTCTATAGAAGATTAAAGGGAGGGGGGGGAAGAGATTACAGGGAGGGGGAAGAGAAGATTACAGGGAAGGAGGGGGGGAGAGAAGATTACAGGGAAGAAGGGGGCGGGTCTGGGCGGGTCGCGGACCGGAGAGGAGCTCGGCCACGCTACAGGGAGGGGAGGTGAGGAGAAGATTACAGGGAGGGAAGGGGATGGGGGAGAGAAGATTGGAGGGAGGGGGAGAGTAGATTAAAGGGGGGGAGAGAAGATTAAAGGGAGGGAGGGGGGAAGAGATTACAGGGAGGGGGGGAAGAGATTACAGGGAGGGGGGGAGAGAAGATTACAGGGAAGGAGGGGGGGAGAGAAGATTACAGGGAAGGAGGGGGCGGGTCCGGGCGGGTCGCGGACCAGAGAGGAGCTCGGCCACGCTACAGGGAGGGGAGGTGAGGAGAAGATTACAGGGAGGGAAGGGGGGGGGGAGAGAAGATTGGAGGGAGGGGGAGAGAAGATTAAAGGGGGGGAGAGAAGATTAAAGGGAGGGAGGAGGGAGAGAAGATTAAAGGGAGGGGGAAGAGATTACAGGGAGGGGGAAGAGATTACAGGGAGGGGGGAGAGAAGATTACAGGGAAGGAGGGGGGAGAGAAGATTACAGGGAGGGAGGGGGAGAGAAGATTGGAGGGAGGGGGGGAGAGAAGATTGGAGGGAGGGGGAGAGAAGATTACAGGGAAGGAGGGGAGAAGATTACAGGGAAGGAGGGGGGAGAGAAGATTGGAGGGAGAGAGAAGATTGGAGGGAGGGGGGAGAGAATATTTCAGGGAAGGAGGGGGGAGAGAAGATTGGAGGGAGGGAGGAGAGAAGATTGGAGGGAGGGGGGAGAGAAGATTACAGGGAAGGAGGGGGAGAAAAGATTACAGGGAAGGAGGGGAGAAGATTACAGGGAACAGGGGGGGAGAGAAGATTACAGGGAGGGAGGGGGGAGTGGAGAAGATTACGGGGAGCGGGGAGAAGATTACAGGGAGGGAGGGGGGAGTGGAGAAGATTACGGGGAGCGGGCAGAAGATTACAGGGAGGGAGGGGGGAGTGGAGAAGATCGGAGGGAGGGGGGAGAAGAAGAGACGATTACAAGGAGAGGGGAGATTACAGGGGGGGAAGAAGAGAAGATTACTGGGGGGAAGAGAAGATTACAGGGAGGGAAGGGGGGAGAAGATTACAGGGAGGGGGGGAGAAGAAGAGAAGATTACATGGGGGGAGAAGAAAAGGAGACCATTAAGGGAGGTGGGTGGGAGAGCAGAGACCACTAAGGGGCAGGGGAGATCTCTAAGGGGTGGAAGGGAGAGCTCTATAGGACAGGGGACATGACAGGGAGCACACTACGCACGCACACACACACAATGCATCCCTATACACACAGAAACACAACATGCTTCCCTTACACACAGAGAAACACACAATGCATCCATTACACACACAATGCAACCCTTACACATAAAGACAATGCATCCTTTGCACATATACACAGAAACACACAATGCATCCCTTACACACACACATGCAAACACACACTGCTTCTCTTACACACACACAGAAACACAATGCATCTCTTACACACACTTAACGCATCCCTTACATACACAGAAACACACTTTGCATCCCTTATGCATACAAACACAGATTCACACAATGCATCCCTTACACACAACAAGAAACACACATTACATCCCTTGTACACAAACACACACGGCTTTCTATCCCTTACACAAAAACACACTGCTTCCACTACACACAAACACACTGCATCACCTACACAAACTCGTATCCCTATACACTACATTCCATAAGCACACACATTAGATCCTCTACAGTAACACATAACACATCCCCTAGACACTCCACTCCCTGTGAGCGAACTCATGGGTGGAACATGTAGGTGGACTTATGGGTGGGCCTTATGGGCATACTCACCATCAGGCCCTGGGGCCCAGACCTTGAACTGTGTAAGGGGTCCCAAAAAATAGAGCTGCTTCCCGTTCTTCCAGAACATTGAATTTTGTGACCACAGTTACAAACAGCCTCCAGAGATCCTGTTCTACACCAGACCACTGGAGCCAGACTGCAGCCAGAGCCCATCACCATCCTCATCTGATTGTAAGTAGGCAATCTAGTATATTATTAGTGACACTAATCTGTAATTGACCTCACATTAAAGGGACACTATAGTCCTCAGAACCACTGCAGCTTAATAAAGTGGTTCTGGTGTCTATAGTTTGTTCTTGCAGGCTTTTAAATGTAAACACACACTGTGTGCAGCACTGGCATTAGTTCATATGGCAGATCATATGGGTGGGCCATTGCGATGTCACTGAGGGGGTGGAAAATCTTTATTTTGCCTAGGGCGGCAAAAATCCTTGCACCGGCCCTGGTTAAACCCGCCTCTAGTAGCTGTCTTCTCATCAGCCACTAGAGTCACTTCCTCATCCAGACCGATTAAAACTCAGTCTGGGAATCAAATGCTGCTGATTTGACAACATCTGATTGGATGAGCACCGTGTTTGGCTCTGCAGTCCAGTTCCAATCCACTGCTTGTCTACAAGAAGCAATTGATTGGAGGAGATCACAGGTGATGTCAGCTTGGATGCTGACATCACCGAAGGAGGAGTTGGAGGCAACGTCAGTAATCATTGTAAAATTATTTTTAAAAAAAATGTATTAACACTTATAAGGTGCATCTTTTAGTAGCAATATTATTTTTTATATATTTTTTTTGCAACATCTTTTGTACTTGTTTTTTTTTTTTTATAATTATATTTTTAATTAACAAAGGGGATGGACAGTAGGATGTGTATAGAAGGGATTCTATCATCCCAAAATAACAAATGTTATTTTTGGTACTTTAGGTTATTTTCTAAAAACATCTTAATTCTACCCCAAAATCTTAACACCTATATATCCATGATAATCACAATCTAACCAACACTTTCGTTCTGTTGTTAGTTTTCTGCACTCTATATGTGATCCCCATGTCCTAGTAATTTAATTTTTAGATAATAATCTTGCAGACAAATATATTGAAACATTCGTTGACTATGTCCACATTTTACAAATAAGTGCTAATGGATCATCTTGGTTCAGCATTCTCTTTTCATTAAAAATATTTCATTCTTCAAGTCTTGAAGAGGCCTCAATTTAATTATTTCAGATAAGCATTTTAAATGATCACAATCTGTTTTAAATGATTTATCTACCAAAATGCCCACAGACTTTATAGGAGACTGTATTTCACTGTAAATACTATTTAATTAATAATTGAGCTTCATGATTAACTGAATAAAGTATTAACCTAAAAATTGTCTACAAGCCTCAAGAATTGAGTTTTGGATGGACCATAAAACGGAAACAAAAAAATATCTTACAGTTAGAATAGTTGGTGTCACGAAAGCCCAACAGATCTTCCAGAATCGGTTTGGCTGAAATCCGATCATCATTTCAATGTCTTCACAAAATCTCTGCAAGCCTGAAACCATCAGAAAGGGAAACATGGATAGGTGAAAATACTGAGACTATGTAAAGACTCGAAGACTTGGCATCGTGCCGGCAGATTGTTGAACTTTTAAAGGATGATTGTCATCAAATTTTCACTTCTTTTTTTTTTTTTTTTTTAAATGCATTAAATTGAATGAGACTTAATGATTTATTTTAAATTCTGTACATTGATTTATTTATTTTTTTCGATTTTGTTGAAAATATTCCTTTTTATCTTGCCGAGTCGACATGTTTGTTCTCACTCTACAGTTATCTGACCAACGGCTGCTCAACCTAACTTTCTGCTGCTGTTATTGCTCTGTGTGAAACTGTATACAGTATACATCATTAGAACAATATCATTAAGTTTCGTTAAATTGAATATACTTATAAAAATTAAGAGTGAAAATCTGATGACCGTGTCCTTTAAATTCCATTAGGCTTACAATGCTAGTTTATCTTTTTTAATGACAGTTTAAAAAAAAAAACACTGATTCTTCACACATCTGTTGCAAGTGATACCATATTGTGCCTCTCCCTGGGTTCTAATTCAGAATGGCACTAATTGTCTTTGGACTAAAACAGACTTTCTCTCTGCAAGACCATTTTCCAAGTTACATGAAAAGCAGCTGGTGCCACCTGGTGGCAGAAACATAGAATACAGTTCACATTGCATATTCATTATTTGTTCATAGTATATTAAGTTGGGTAAATGTGCTTTTATTGTATCCTCATCAAATTGGTATCTATAATTATTTTGTTTAATAATTTAATTACAACGTCATGTGTTACAAGATCATTTTTTGTGATTTTTTTTGTGTGAAGCTTACGGCATTTTTTAGAATGAGTGATATATATATATATATATATTTATTTATTTTTTAAACCATATGTTTTACAAATAGACAAAGTAACCAAGAAGTTAGATGAATATGACAATCACTATAGGTCCCACTCTGACTCTGTTTTCTATGCAATTCGTAGAACAATAAATCTGGCTGAAGACAACTTATTCTCTAATGCAGTGTCTCATTATCATATGAGCAGTCCTCTCTCATGTCCTCACAATGTGGGTGGGTGGGACGAAACGTGTAGATGTGGCTGTAGTTTACTTCTGGACCTGCTGTTTTTCCCGGCTGCCGACTTTTTATTTTATTTTATCCTCATTTTTCAGTTATTGTTTTATTTTTATTTATTTATTTATTTATTTATTTTTGTTCAAGAGAGTCCTTTAGTGTATCCTGCTCAGGACCTCTGGAAGGAGGGTTTTTCGGTCCTTGCTGACCGCTGCTTTCTTTCCTCTATACCGCGGTCTTTTGTGAAGGCTCTGACCACGGTATCAGTCTCCAGCTCGTTTGCATCGCATCAGCTGTACCTGTGGGTTGTCCGTTATATCTACACCACGGTCTTTTTCGAAGATCCCGACAGCGGCATCCTTTATTGCCATCTAACGGAGGTCTGCTACCTCGAACTCTCTGCAATTTTTTACAATTTTCATCACTCAATCTTCATTTAACTTTGTTTTTTTTCCAGTACGGATTCTCATGATATATACCTCGGTGGGGGGCCCACACCGAGGCAGGTATTTAATCAATTTATTATTTTTCATATTACATATTTGAGTGTTTGACTATACTTGTTCACACTTGTTTAGTTATTCCAATACTTTATTCTGGTGCACATTTTCGTATATATTGTAACTATTTTGCTTTTTATTGTTGTATCATCTATTAGGCAGCCGGTTGATACTCTTTACACTATGCACAAAATGTATCTATAATATAGAGTTCATTTGTGCATTGTTGTAAACAGTGGGTTCAGGTTTTATTTTTATTGCTTATTTTTATTATCCTATTATTGTATGTTTTGATTGATTTATTCATATGGATTTATTTTTATAAAGTGATTTTATATGAGTTATTACTCAATAAATTTATTACGCATTTCATATTGTATTTACTCTGAGCGCACATACTATTTTGACTTTTGAGCTTCCACTCAGTTTCAGACGCTTGTTATATGTATGTAGCTGCCCCCCCCCTTTTTTTTAAATAGTTGTGGTTTATCACACCTTGTATCTACTTTTATAAATTAAAGATATCAATCATTAACCATTAGGATTGATTCAACTGAAACTGGTGTGATTTAAATAGCTAAAAAACAATTTGTGGATCTGCACATCTGTATCCGACAATTGGTAGGTGCCGGGTTTGGGGGATTATTTAAAGGGACATTCCACTTCCCATTTTTTTGTGAAACCACTGTTTAGCAAATAAACCTCAGATGAAAACATGCATGTATTTCATTATGCATTTTTTTTCACTTGGAGTATATCTAAAAACAGCTTGCAATATCTAAAGATCTCTTGTCTTTAGCCTTTGCAAGCCCTCCCCTTCTAACCACGCCCAGACTTTCTGTGGCTGTCCAATCACAAACTTCACAATGCAGCTCATTGACAAGTCTTTGCAAGGCAGGTGCTCTGGGCACCTACCTATTGAGTTTATCTCCACTGACCTCAATGAGAAGTATTTGTCTCTTGAGTTTATCTCCACTGACCTAAACAAACCAGGAAGTAACAGGACCAGTTGTCTGATTGACAGCCAGTGGGGGTGTAACCAAGTTATATTATAAAAGTGTCAATTTCTATTGAAATCTGCACTTTTCGTAAAATGAAAAAAAGAGGACACACTCTTCACAGATAAAGCACTGCTGCAAGCTAAAGTGCTTTAGAGGTCTGCAGTGTCCCTTCAAGTCTCATAAATAATTAATTGAAATAATGAATTTTAAACACTTAGACGTAACAGTCAGCTAAAATGTCAGCTATGGCAAAGCAGTTGTTTAGGAAATAATCTCACTATAAATGTCAGGGTTGCTTACTCAACTGGGATTTGGAGGGAATTCAAAGTGAATGTCAAACTTTTGGTGATAAAAACAAACTGGAAACATTGTCTGACTTGGAGAATTTTTTTAAATTGCGACTCAAAAAATTCCAATTTCCTTTTCAGTTCAATTAGCTTTTTCAGTATTTCCCACTTGAATAAATGACACTTTGTTTGTCTGTTGATTTTATACTTCTTAACATTGATTATCCAGTGAGCGTTACATAAACTAGACATTTTACAAGTAGGTCAATAAATAAATCACTAAACACGTAAATCAGAGTTTGCGGTTTGGCTAGTTATACTCGTCCTCGCTAGATAATGCAGTCTGATGGCCCTAGTCATCCTGTAATATACTCTGCTTCTATTTCCTGCTAGCGGCGTCTGGATCCTTTGTTCTGCTGTTTGTGTGAATCTTATGATGAGTTTAATCCTCGTTTTGGGAGCAGTAAACAGGAAATGATAACTGTCTTTAACACAAGTGCAGCTCATAAAACTAAAATATCAGCTATTTAAGATGCAAATTGTTGTTTGCCTCATTTAAGAGGCTTTCCAGATGTGTGTATGCGGCAGAAAAGCGTATTCCTGCCTGGGGTAGCCTGTAACGAATTCACAGCGAGCACTACATCTGTGGATTTTTATGTTCTCGCTCGGCGTTCCGGCATATAGGACATCTTCTGCTCCTCCGCTAGATGCCTGGAGCAGCAGCCCCGAACTACATGTCTCCTTACTGTGTGTGTGTGGGTGCGTGTGTGTGTGGGTGTGTGTATGTATCTTGTTTACCGTATACGTATGAAATTCCAACCAGTTCAAATATTGCGATGATGACCAGGGAGTATGAGGCAGCATATGTGTCGACAAGCTGCAACATATAGAGTCCACCCTGATGGAGAAAAACAGAAATCAGCAGAAAATTCCCCCATTTATCAAATTATTTTTGAAAAATAAATTATTTTATTGTATTTTATAATTTATATTTTACTTTCAACTAAAAAATTAAGTTTTTACAACAGAGCCTGAAACAGAGTCCCTATAAAACACTGCGGCCAGCCTCCTAAATAGGCATTTTTTTAGCTGACGAGGGGCAAATAACAGCATCAGAAAATGTCTTTATCTCACACTAGTCCCAAGTGTTCTTGTTTAGGAGGGGCAGTGACTATTTTAAGCCCAAATCCTTCTGTCCCTCTTTTCTCTCCTAATGTCCCTCATTTCTGTATTGTTGGTGTGTCTGAGTGTATAACAGAGCTCCACAGCAATAATACTCCCAGTAATGTGTCTGAGTGTATAACAGAGCTCCACAGCAATAATACTCCCAGTAATGTGTCTGAGTGTATAACAGAGCTCCACAGCAATAATACTCCCAGTAATGTGTCTGAGTGTATAACAGAGCTCCACAGCAATAATACTCCCAGTAATGTGTCTGAGTGTATAACAGAGCTCCACAGCAATAATACTCCCAGTAATGTGTCTGAGTGTATAACAGAGCTCCACAGCAATAATACTCCCAGTAATGTGTCTGAGTGTATAACCGAGCTCCACAGCAATAATACTCCCAGTAATGTGTCTGAGTGTATAACAGAGCTCCACAGCAATAATACTCCTAGTAATGTGTCTGAGTGTATAACAGAGCTCCACAGCCAGTGGCGTACACACAACCCATGGGGCCCCGGTGCGAAAACTGATCCGTGGGCCCCCCCCCCCGCGCTTACTCTGCGCGGGCTGGGGCCACAACACATGGCGGCGGGCACCTGGTAGCAGGGCTGCGACCCGTGCGACCGCGGTATGTACGCCAGTGCATGCATAAACACATACACTTAAAGGACCACTACAGACACCCAGATCAAATCAGCTTAATGAAGTGGTCTGGGTGCCAGGTCTCTCTAGTTTTAACCCTGCAGCTGAAAACATAGCAGTTCAGAGAAACTGCTATGTTTCACTGAGGGTTAATCCAGCCTCTAGTGGCTGTCTCATTGACAGCCGCTAGAGGATTTTCTGCGATTCTCACTGTGAAAATCACAGTGAGAAGACGCTGAACGTGCATAGGAAAGCATTGAGTAATGCTTTCCTATGGGCGGTTTGAATGCGCGCGTGGCTCTTGCCACACATGTGCATTCGGAGCTGAGAGGCGGATCGGGACAGAGAGATCCCCAGCGCCAAGGGAGCCCGGCGCTGGAGAAAGGTAAGTGCTTTAGACACACACACACACACACACTCTCATGAACAGACTCACACATTTACTGACAGACAGACGCACACAAACATACTCAGTAACAGACACACACACTAACACACTCACTAACACACACTCACTAACACACACTCAACACACACGCTAACACACACACACACACTAACAAACACACACTCACTAACACACAAACACACTCACTAACACACTCACTAACACACAAACACACTCACTAACACACAAACACACTCACTAACACACAAACACACTCACTAACACACACACACTAACACACTCACTAACACACACACACACTAACACTCACATTAACACACTCACTAACACTAACACACTCACTAACACTAACACACTCCATAACACACTAACACTCTAACACTAACACACTCACTAACACACTCACTAACACACTCACTAACACACTCACTCACACTCACTAACACACTCACTAACACACTCACTAACACACACACACTAACACACACACACTAACACACACACACACTAACACACACACACACTAACACACACACACACTAACACTCTCACTAACACACACACACTAACACTAACACACACACACACACACACACTAACACTCACACTAACACTCACACTAACACACTCACTAACACACACACACTAACACACACACTAACACACTCACTAACACACACACACACTCACTAACACACACACACTAACACACTCACTAACACACACACACTAACACACTCACTAACACACACACACTAACACTAACACACACACACACTAACACTCACACTAACACACTCACTAACACACACACACTAACACACACACTAACACACTCACTAACACACTCACTAACACACACACACACTCACTAACACACTCACACACTCACTAACACTAACACACTCACTAACACACACACACTAACACACTCACTAACACACACACACTCACACTAACACACTCACTCACACTAACACACTAACACTAACACACTCACTAACACACACACACACTCACACTAACACACTCACTAACACTCACACTAACACACTCACACTAACACACTCACACTAACACACTCACACTCACACACTCACTAACACTCACACACTCACACTAACACACTCACTAACACAATCACTCACACTAACACACTCACTAACACACTCACTCACACTAACACACTCACACGTTTTGGTTTTTTTTGTTTTAAATTTAATCCCCCCAGCCTCCTTACCTGTGGGAGAGCTGAGGGGATTCCCTGGGGTCCAGTGGTGTTGCTGGCCCTGCTGTCACCCGGCTGGCTGGCTGGAGGGCGCGCGAGGGAACACTGTCCCCTGGGTGCTCCCTCTTCAGCTCCCTCGCGCGCCGCGTACTGATGCCGGAGCCGGAAGATGACGTCATCTTCCGGCTCCGGTTTCAGTGCGGTGTGCGAGGGAGCTGAAGAGGGAGCACCCAGGGGACAGTGTTCCCTCGCGCGCCCTCCAGCCAGCCAGCCGGGTGACAGCAGGGCCAGCCTCGGGGGGCCCTGAGGTGGCCGGCTCCTGGGCCCCCCAGCAGAAGAGGCTGGCCCTGTGGGTACATACCTGGGTCGCAGGGCGGCCGGGCCCCCTGGTGGGCCGGGCCCGGTCGCAGCCGCGACCCCTGCGACCCCGGTATGTACGCCACTGTCCACAGCAATAATACTCCCAGTAATGTGTCTTTAAACTACAATAAATGTGTTTAGAAATCAGTCTGTGTAAATAGGATACATTGTTCTTGTTATAAATTACATTTTAGCTCTATAAATTGTTATTAATAATCACCTAAAATCTATTGGAACTGCCACACACCCCACTCACATCCCTAAAATTAAAATATTAATCCTTTGTCTAATTGAAATGTTGAATGGTACATTCTCAGCTATTCGCGACTTGGTCTAAAATCTCGGTTTAGTAAATATATCCAATACCATCTACCATAATAATAATTGCTCGTACTAGTCCTGCCTATGGAAAAAGTAAGCTGGCGTGCTATATTTGATAACACACGTGGCTTCAACTTTACGTAACTTACGCAACTTTTCAAACTTAATGAGTTCCTCGTTAAACTCTGAATTTGAGATAATTGCATTCACGTTACAAATGCGAGTCTTAAATAGCCAAGCAGTGAGTACAATTTGTTTTTCAAATCAGCTTTTTCAGCCTCAGTTTTGCAATTTGGATTTCATTTGCTAAATTCAAACTTTGGTGAATAGCCCTGTAAATGATCAGCTTAAACAATTCTGTTGTAGCAGGGTTAGTAGCCCAGTCTCATAGTAACCTGTGTGATCATCGGGAATCCCATAATGAAGAATGAGATGCAGCACACAAGCGTGAAGAGTGGCTTGTGAGTTCGCAGGTATTTTGGAAACTCATCCGATACAGATGTCACAATTGTTTCAATGGTAGCAAACTGCGGACGATAAAAAAGAAACAGTCAGAGTTCAATTTCTAACAGACCATACTCCATTAGGTACAACTCAAGATGTGTCAGACAGAGATAGCAGCTCTGCTAAATGGCTAATCTACTGATCTGTCAATACAACAGTATGCTTGTCCAGTTACAATGATATTTCCATACTCTCCAAGTGTCCCAATTTAACCGAGCGAGTCCCTATATTTGGCCAAAATCCTTTTATCCTCTTTTGTACATTCTTAATGACATTTTCAGTTATATAAAACAGTTCGGTATGAAGTCACCTAAAATGTCCTAGAATTGCCTGGTAACACCTCAAACGATAACACCTAAAATGAAAGTGTGCCTTTTAGAATATTTAAAATATTGAGAAGTATGCACCCCCAATTACATTTCTCTCAATCAAAGTTGAAAATGTTTTACACACAAAAATAGGAGTAAAACGACAAATTTACGCTGTGTCAATACACATCATAAACATACTGTTTGAAAAGTCAATTGAGGTTCCATTTAAAAAACAATTGTCCGAAACCTATTCATGTTATCAAGTTTATATAATGTCACTCAATATTTTAAAGGAAAACTCCACTGCCTTTTATTTTACTTTATTGTTTAGTAAAAAAAACAAAACAAAAAAAACATGAAAACATACACGTGTTTAAGTAGGCATTTTTTCATTGGCATTAAATCTAAAAAAAGCTTGCAAAAGAGGCAGAACTCTTGTCTGCAGTCTTTGCAAACCCTCCTCATGAGAAGCCTCTGATTTGAGCATACAGAGTGAATGTTTGTGCTGGGGAATACTTCCATTCAGAGGCTTTTTACTGAGAAGCATCTGTGTTGGAGCCGCAGACCCACACACGCACATGGATTTCCAATGCTTCTCAACAGACTTTAAACAGGTCGGTAGAATCTGTTCGACCCTTGTGGTTCGCAGGTTCAAATCCCGGCAGGGTAGGTAAAATGAGTACCATTAAATTGGATAATAGTAACATTCCCTGAATGTTGGGCAAAAATGTAATATCCCCAGGACATACTTGGACGTATCTTTCCTGGTTAAACACTTATTATTAATATATCATTGAGAAGGGGGTAAGCCAACTGTGTCCTAGCACAGTACACCTGTCATTTTTTGGAATCTAAAATGTAAGGGTTTTTTTGCATTTATTTTGCTCTGACTACTTTGTAGGCAATGCTTCTCACTCAACCTCTATGAGTTAATCACTAATTATTATCTGCAACACAATGACTCCAACCTGATATAGCTTCTCTAGGATGCCGTCATGTACTTAGCCATCAGCTATATCTTATTCTCTTTTATCTATAATCTTAAAGCACATTATCTATTTAGATGGTAAGCTTATGACCGCCTTGAATAGGACTTTGTATAAAACTGATAGAAATATTAAATTGACATTCTGTTTGTAAAAGTGTGTATAGTAAAACATCTCTCTGTCTATAAAAACTTCAGTCATTAACTGCAATCTTGTAATGACTTCTGGGTAGACGTGTTAAATGACATGAGCAAAGTAACAGACATGGGCTTCTATGTGCTCTGAAAAGCAATGTTTCTATATTAGAAACATAGAAACATAGAATGTGACGGCAGATAAGAACAGCCTATCTAGTCTGCACAATTTTCTAAATACTTTCATTAGTCCCTGGCCTTATGTTAAAGGAAAACTCCAGTGCCAGGAAAACAATCCATTTTCCTGGCACTGGAGGGTCCCTCTCCCATCAATCCCCGGTTACTGAAGGGGTAAAAACCCCTTCAGTCACTTACCTGAGGCAGCAGCGATGTCCCTCGTCGCTGTCTCCTTCTCCGCTCCGCTCCTCCCTGTGATTCCGTCGGCCGGTGGGCGAGACTGAGCCCGCCCACCGGCCGAGGAGACCTAATGCGCATGCGTGACAATGCCGCGCATGCGCATTGCGTCTCCCCATAGGAAAGCATTGAAAACTAATTTCAATGCTTTCCTATGGGTAAATGAGCGACGCTGGAGGTCCTCACACAGCGTGAGGACATCCAGCAACGCTCTAGCAAGGAAAATCCTTGCTATAAATCAGGAAGTTCCCTCTAGTGGCTGTCTAGTAGACAGCCACTAGAGGTGGAGTTAACCCTGCAAGGTAATTATTGCAGTTTATAAAAAAACTGCAATAATTACAGTTGCAGGGTTAAGAGTAGTGGGAGTTGGCTCCCACACCACTCCAATGAGCAGAAGTGGTCTGGGTGCCTGGAGTGTCCCTTTAAGTCTATGATTGCCTTATGCCTATTCCACGCATACTTAAACTCCCTCACTGTGTTAACCTCTACCACTTCAGCTGCAAGTACATAGTATTACATAGTTACATACGCTGAAAAGAGACATGCATCCATCAAGCTCAACCTTTCTCACATCTGTTTTTGCTGTTGATCCAAAAGAAAGCAAAAAAAAAACGTTTGAAGCACTTCCAATTTTGCACAAACTAGGAAAAAAATCCTTCTTGAACCCAGATTGGCTGTCTAATTTCTCCTTGGATCACAAAACTATTACCCTACAAATTGTAGATTATGCTAGCTTTAGTGTACCTATAATCTTAATTTTATTAATGACAGGAGGCGAGTTTTTGCTTAAGTTGCTCTTTACTAGAACTCCACAAACTCCACAGCAGCACAGAAAAAACAACCAATCAGAAAAAAGTTAGGTACTATAAAACTCCCCTCCCCATGCATCATTTCCTCTTTCAAGCTGCGACAAAACAGGATAAAAGGCAGAAAACATCATGGGGAAGAAACGAAGTCCTAAATACGATGAATATAACGATGTCCACCATTCGAGAGTAACCGTCAAACTAGATAGTGTTGATGGACTGTAAACTGAAACGAGAGAAAAAACAGAATCGAACAGGTTGATTATCCAATGAAATGTACTCTGAATAAACATGTAGGTACCCAATGTAGCAACCAAAATTAACCTTAATATGTAGATATCCCAACCCTACTTATGAAAATAAACATAGATATAAGAACAGGCGACAGGTAGCAGAGACAACAAACAAAGTTGCATACGTACCTGATTAATCCAATTTTTTAACATAAAACAAGGGTGGGAAAAGAATGGGTGGGAAATACTCGTCTCCTGTCATTAATAAAATTAAGATTATATGTACACTAAAGCTAGCATAATCTACAATTTTATAACATGACAGGAGGCTTCGTATTTGCTGTTTTAACACTCAGTCAACAAATCCAACGCTGTTCGTGTCGCTGGTACCTATTCCAGGAGATAGCAGAGTAATCCTAATTGTACTTACCAACTGCGAAAAACGACAGTAGACGGATCAATGAAGATGCCAGCCGACGAAGCATCTCAAACACGGCAAAAAAACACCATCTGCTGATAGATCCATCGAACTTGGTGTTGCGACCCGCTTCCTAGCGGTCGGGACATGAGCTTGCAAGCTGACCTATCAGCTATTTTCTTGTAGTTGTAAAATATCGAAGGCCGTTTGCGGACGTAGGGCCGCGAAAAGAAACCATCATGACTCAACTCTTGATCAGTAAGGTGGTTCCTCCGATCGTGTCAGGGTCATCCGGCGACGCGGCCTTGCAGGTAGATCCCCCACCACCAAGACGCAATATAACCGAGTAGGATCTTTCGTTCTCTCCTGGCCTACCTGGTGAGATGTCTCATCCGGGAATAAATCTGTAATCCAGGCGAGAGTGTGGTCAAATTAGCCGTATCCTAAGTGATTCCGATATTCCAAATGGACTGTGTAATCCTCGGACTCTGTAGAGAAAAGATTCCAAAAGGACGTCCATTCATGGTTCTGAACTGAACTCGTGTGGAGGAACAGTGGTCGACTATTTTCTGGAATAGTGAATCCCAGAAATATTCAAAGGGATGGAAAGTGCAAACCTGAGTGCAGATTTCCATCCAGATATGTCCTCGTCTAAGAGTGAAAGGTGTCTGTGAAGTAGCCGGGGTACCCCAGGTACTCTCACAAAGTCTCGTAGGTCTCCTCGACGGTAGTTGAAGAGTAGGTTAGCGCGAATCAAAAAACAAAACGGCTCCCGTGAGGGGTAAATAGCTAATAGACGGAGGACCCAGCATCTCCAAACTCTGTTCACCAGGTATGCGTTCCGAGGAGATGGGGCAGTCCTGCCCCCTTATCCCGAGATCGTAATGACCGGGGAACTCAAGACAACCGGGATGTCCGGTCTTACCATGTGAACCATGTGTACGGTTACCTTCAGACCAGATAACAGGCCTTCCTTAATCTAGGTACCCGAGCAAGACAGTGTCCGTTTGCTCCATGAAGGTTTCCGTAACTCCTGTCATCTTGATATGGGAGAAACTGTCTGCGCGGTTGGTCCGCAATAGTCTGGATATCCAAGACAGAAAGCAGTTCTCCGTTTTATATGGTGCAGAATATACCAAAACCTGCACTCTCGTAATACCGGAGGCCATCCGATAGCCGTACCATCTCCAGGAGTGTGTGTACCTAAGTGGTCCGGACCCAGTAGAGCCATTACAGGAGATAGAATAGAGGGACCCAGTCTAAAATGTCTATCTTGCATGACTAGGCAGTCCTCTATAACGAAATCAGTAGCACGGACGTCAGATCTAATTGAATGCAGGAGGGACGCCCCTCTATGTAGTCATTGATGTCTTGCACAGGTACAAGCCTGTGTGATGAGCAAATGGCCGGTCCTGTAGAGTGTCGAGTGTATGAGAGAGCCGCGTTCTCTACTAAAGTGGTCGATTAACGTGATAGCATCCGGCTGATAGCCTGAGCGGGCCGCGCCCGTTAATAAACAAACAGTAGAGTCTACATCCGTGACCGGTTCTCTCTATGAGAATGTGTCCTCCAAACATGTCCTCTGTATCCAGCTCAGTATCTGGCTGAGGTTGAGGGAGGGCTGTGCCCTCTAATAACAGATCCGTGTCCGGTCCTGTATCTGAGAGGGGTTCGCTCTCTGTTCCTGAAAATATACTGAAAAGTATTCTTGGATCGAGATGGAGGGCCGCACCCTTCTGTGGTCCAAACTAGAGTCCCTAGAGACTCAGGGTGACCAATTGCAGGATACACCAAATACTAATATCAGCACATGGCTGATGGCAAGCTACGTAAAAAACAACAATGAAAAAATAAAACTACCAACTGACCGCCCGGATCCCGTGCGCGCGCGCGGGGTCCAGGATGACCGCTGGCAGCCTGAGGAAAGCTGGAGACGTTCTCCGCAATCCACAAGTGCCCGGGAGGTCGGAGGAGGTCAAGTCAGGCCTCTCGACGACCCGAGCGAAAGGAAAAGGAAGTCACGAAAACGAAAAATAGCATAGATGAAAGCGTAGATGAGAAAATACGTAAATTCTATTTCAGATAGAAGGCAAATAGCAGGCCGGAAGGTAAGACAGGTAAGCCCCACTGAACAGAGCCAGGAGCTAACCTAACGCAGGAAAAAACTACCGATACCTCTAAGGATACCGGGAAGCAGATACGGAGGTAGATGTTAAAGACAAGGAAAACGCTGCGTTCTCCTGTAGGTGTCTGAGCACCGATCCTTGCCTGTGCGAAGTTCTCCTTGGAGATGTATGACCGGGGTCCTTCACCCTACCCACCATATTCAGATGGCCGTACAGTGGTGTCCTTTGGATAGTATGGCAATGGCGCTTGTCTGGATACCTGCCAATTTCCATGTCACTGGTGGGCACTGGCATTTCCTCAGTGATATTCCCCCAGGCCTGCGGCCTAAAAGGGGTTCGGCACCAATAGAGCAGGCCCGTCAGAAGGGCACAGGCCCAGCAGGCCAAACGAATGGACACAGGATAGTTGGCCAAGCAAATAGGCACGGACATAGCAGGCCATTCAGATAGGCACCGACATAGTAGACCAACAATGGGGTACCGACATAGCAGGCCGTTTAAATGGGCACAGACATAGCAGGCCGTCTTAATAGGCACAGACATAGCAGGCCGTCTTAATAGGCACAGACATAGCAGGCCGTTCTTATGGGCACAGACCTAGCAGGCCGTTCTTATGGGCACAGACATAGCAGGCCGTTCTTATGGGCACAGACATAGCAGGCCGTTCTTATGGGCACAGACATAGCAGGCCATTCTTATGGGCACAGACATAGCAGGCCATTCTTATGGGCACAGACATAGCAGGCCGTTCTAATGGGCACAGACATAGCAGGCCGTTCATATGGGCACAGACATAGCAGGCCAATCAATGGGGTACAGACGTAGCAGGCCAATCCTGGGTTGTATATTATATCATATGAGTATCTGTTATTTATATAGCGCCACCCAATTCCGCAGCGCTTTACCATGGGTCTTGGATGAGTAATGGGGACCTCTGAGCTTGGGTAGAGTTCCCCCAAAAATTGTACATCCTCAGAGCACCCTGACATAGGGCCCCCAGACATCAACCCTTTTAGACAGCGTAATGCCGTGTGAATAACTTGAACCGGGACTGGCAGTCCCTGAATGCCCAGCAGGCAAATAGCGGTATCCCAGCTGTATTGGTACAAGCGGAAGCTGTTTCAGTGATACCATGTCCACGAAAGTAATATACATTGAGCGATACTCTCCTTAAACTGTGAATTGGAATGCACATGCTCACACAGATCTGTTTGATGTTTCCATCCTGAGTATAGATACCATCATCATATCTGAAAATATTGTATAGTATCAGTGCAGACTGGTCCCCCATACCAGTTTGAGCCAGATCCAGGTCTGTTAGCTTTATATATATATATACCATGGACAGCGAATACATACCAGGGCAGTCTCCTCTGAGACCCCATAGCTGGATCCGAAAAATATATACTGTGAAGCACATGAATCCCAGTCCATAATACCTGTAACTCACAGCAATCCGTGATCTACACTGTCAGCGTGATATACGCTGTCAGTAAAACTCCCAGTAAGCTGTGATATACACAGTCAGTAAAACACACAGCAATCTGTGATATACACTGGTAGCAAAAACGCACAGCAATCTGTGTGTCATAATAGGTCCTGGTGTACCATGCGAATAATGGGTCAGACGAAGGCCTCCGATACAGTAAATATGGTGTATGCAGGGTACAGGCTCCCACTGGAAGTAAGCGTATGAAGCATGGTGTCAGTGGTAAAAGAAGGTCTGTGTCACAGACAGAGCAGTATATGGTATACTGTCTATAGGCTGTACTCCAGTCCAGTAAAAGTATATCTATATATACACATACATCCCAACAGCTATATACACACACACACACACAAATCTGCATACATATATATACAAATACATACACCCACACCTACATACACCTGGATATAGAAAAACTCATGTTAAAAATGTCACTATAATGTCTCTTGTAGAAGGTGCCAGCCCATAGCTGTATGAGTCTCCTAGTGGAAGCAAACTGACATGCAGCAGTTAAACTGAGCTGGTGGAGGCAGACCTCCAACGAGTAATGCACCGACGGGGGAGGGGCCGCGAGCGGTCGTAATCTCTCCCGGTCGGACTCTCCCCCACCCGGTCGGACACACGCGGTGCGCAGGCGGAGGTGGCCGCGGCCACGTGGGGAAGAAGATCCGGCCGCTGGGTACTCGTGCGCGCACGCGAGTATCCCCGCGACCGGAAAGCCACATGGGACCGCCGGAGATTAACTCCGCGGTCCTGGAGCTCGGGGGTCAAAGGAGGCAGGAGTAGTCAGCCTCCTGAAGCCCCCGAGCGGCACACACACCGCCAGGCAAAGGCGGAATGCACAAAAACAGGCATACACAAGAAATGGGAAACGGACAGGGGGTGGGTACCAGTCTAAGGAGAAGACAGCAAGGACCCCAAAGCCCCCACAAACATACACAAATAAAGGAAAAATACAGTGAAAGCCTGAAGTTACAGGCACTAAGAAAAATCCCACAAGGATATATAACACAGTATATAGGAATAAAATCCCACAAAGATATATAACACAGTAATAGGAATACAATCCCACAAAGATATATAACACAGTATATAGAAATAAAACAGTATAGAATACATAAGAATAAAAACTAACAAGGGTAAAATAAATAACTGAATATAAGATTAAATCCCACAAGGGAAAACTATAATATAGTAAATAAAATACTGAAAATAAGAATAAAACCCAAAGCCACCCACTATTAGCAGGAGGCAGTGGTACTCTGACCTGTACTGTCTGCAGAGCAGCAAAGAAAGAGGAAATGATGCATGGGGAGGGGAGTTTTATAGTACCTAACTTTTTTCTGATTGGTTGTTTTTTCTGTGCTGCTGTGGAGTTTGTGGAGTTCTAGTAAAGAGAGACTTAAGCAAATACGAAGCCTCCTGTCATGTTATAAAATTAAAAATCATATCCCTGTATGTTTTTGCAAGCATGCATCCAGTTTCTGTTTAAACATCTGTACATATTCAGATAAATCCACCTCTTCCGGCAGAGGACTCCACATTCTTATTGTTCTTACTGTAAAAACCCCTTCCCTTTGCTTTGGACTAAATCTCCTTTCTTCCAGTCTAAATGTGTGACCTTGTGCCCTATGTATAGTCCTGTTTATTAATAGATTTCTAGATGATGGTTTTTGTATTGGCCCCGAAAATATTCTATGAGTCATCAAAGTTAAAACTTCACAATCCTTAATAATTCTACCTAATTCTGCAATCAGGCTGTGCTGCAGAAAATGCTGGTAACCTCAGAGTTAATACACAATAAAAGAATTGCACAATTTAATATTCAAGAACTGTATTGTTCAATGTGACCACTAGGTGGCATTGCAGAGCTCTTATATCCCTGCATTGGGTCATGTAATACGGAACACTACACTATTTGTCCACTATCTAGTGCTGTGGAGCTGTTCCCATAGGCTTATATAGACTCGTGCAGCATTGTTGAGTTTTACACTGTGGTGCTATATATTTCTTCCAACCTATTTGTGTAGGATCCTAGAACAAGGCTCAATATATTCTGAATTATTGGCAGCGTTAATAGGTAACTATGTTATGTCATAGTTGCAAAATTGTGGCTAATGTCATGTGGAATAGGTTATATATTATGTAATTGAATCGATTCCCAGTCTGTCATGGAACTGGTCTAAGAAAATGTAAAATTATTAGCCTAGTTTTGTGATATTTATACCATAACATGTCTCGATAGTATCTGCCATGTCTTGACTTGCTGCCATCACTTACTGTGAGTTGTGTTATCACACTGTGGATGGAGGAGAGTATCTGGCTATCAATGTACACAATAATTAGCTCCTAAAAATCATCTAATAGAGCTATATCGAAATAAAAGGGATTTTATTTATTTAATTATTCCCTTCCACCTTATCCTTAACTATATTGGTAATACATAAAAAAAGTCAATTTCAAATATTTGAAAGTTACAGATTTTTTTTAACAATTTGTTTTTAAATCCTTGTTTTGCCTGTTCTGTGTTCGACCTTGCATTTCTTTTCATCTTTGCCTCTAAAGAAACTCATTATAATATTATTATTATTATTATTATTATTATTATTATTATTGTTATTATTATTATAGTATTATAATTATTTTGTTATCATTATTATAGTATTATTATTATATTGTTTTTTTTATTATTATTATTATTGTTATTGTTATTACATTATTATTTTTATTATTATTGTTATTATATTACTATTTTTACTGTAGGCTATTCTGCTGCTGTTTCTATCTTTGGAATGACAGAAACAAAGGTTATTAATTAAATAGTGAATAGGTTTGGGTAATACAGATAGAGTGGCCAATATATAGAAAAGGGAAAATGTGTAATTTAAATTTAATATTAATCTGTATGGTGGTGATGACACTGGTAAATTTGAGAGACATGGTGGATTGTGGAAGATGAGGTCCTGGGTAAAGATGGTTTATATTTTATAAACTGGGGTGCATGGGGGATGATGGTTTACATATTGTAAAACAGGGTGCATGGGGGATGATGGTTTACATATTGTAAAACGGGGTGCATGGGGGATGATGGTTTACATATTGTAAAACGGGGTGCATGGGGGATGATGGTTTACATATTGTAAAACGGGGTGTATGGGGAATGATGGTTTACATATTGTAAAACGGGGTGCATGGGGGATGATGGTTTACATATTGTAAAACGGGGTGCATGGGGGATGATGGTTTACATATTGTAAAACGGGGTGCATGGGGGATGATGGTTTACATATTGTAAAACGGGGTGCATAGGGGTTGATGGTTTACATATTGTAAAACGGGGTGCATGGGGGATGATGGTTTACATATTGTAAAACCGGGTGCATGGGGGATGATGGTTTACATATTGTAAAACGGGGTACATGGGGGATGATGGTTTACATATTGTAAAACGGGGTGCATGGGGGATGATGGTTTACATATTGTAAAACGGGGTGCATGGGGTATGTGTCAGGATCGGGACAGGGATCCAACACGCAGAGTACAAACAGTAGCCAGATACGTATACCGGACCTTAGAATGGCCGGACTAACGTAAGTAGTACAGTAGAGAATGGTCAAAGACAAGCCGAGGTCGAGGGTAACAGAAGACAGGTAAGTGAAAGACAAGCCGAATCAAGGGTAACAGAGATAAGCAGAGAAGAGCAAACAAGCCGGGTCAAAACCAAAAGGGATAACTAGAAAACACGAGCACTGAGTGACTAGAACAAGCTAGAACCACGACAGGGCAATGAGCTAATGAAAGAAGCACCGTTAAATGCCCTGTTCAGAGCAGTAACCTCCGACGAGTCCTGATTGGTCCTGAACCAATTGAGTGACAGGTCGTTCCGGGTTGACGTCCTGACGTAGACTTCCGGGCGTCATGCTATAAAAGGGAGTCACTCCCTCGCGGCCGGCTTTGCATGACCGGATAGACCGCGAGAAAGAGGGAAATCAGGCCGTCCGGATGGATAAACGACTAAGTCTCTACCTCTCTCGGAGGTAGAGACCTCAGGTACCCTGACAGTATGATGGTTTACATATTGTAAAACCGGGTGCATGGGGGATGATGGTCTGCGATGAAGTTGGGGAAGTGACATGATTACATTAATAAAATGTAGTGATCTAAAAATCAGGCATAACTGCAGCAACGTTAACAGTTAAAAAATAAAGTTGACTTTTTAATATAGGGATGTGTTATAATAGTAGATTTTCTGTAGATTATTATAGCTGCTCAATAGGCGGTTAAACCATCCTATACTATTTTATAATGTTATTTTTTATCATACCAGCTTCATATTTCCATGAAGTGGTGTGTCAAATTACAGTTTTGCTTATTATGTGATGCAAAAGTATACATTCACTTTTAATATTGTGTGTTTTTATTATATTTATCTATTTGCCACTTTGAAATAACTATTAATGTCAGTGAGAGGTTACTTGTTCCCTTTTCCTGTTCTGATCTTATCTCTCTGTCGTCTGACACAGATACTGCTCTTGTCTACTTTTGAGATTGTTGCTTCCAGTAAAAATATATTCATTTTTTTAATTATTTAATAAATCCCAGAACACATCCCGTCTCACCATTTTTAAACTTGTCTCCTGACATCCTTAAATTCTGAATTAAAGTGACTCAAATAGCAGCATTAACGCTACGATAGCCTAGACCAGGGAGCACCTTCGGATCTCCAGATATTGTGGTAGACATATCCCATAACGCTCTTATAGCCATAATGGTGGCAAAGCATCAGGAGAGATGTAGCAGACTGCATCTGGATTGTTAAAGGTTGCCTTCCTCTGATCTAGGCTATGACTGTGCTGGACTGTTTTTTCCAGATCAACTATTTAACCTTAAATATTTAGATTTTAATTCACTACAATGAACTTTATTGAGTAAGATTGTAAACTCTTTGAAGAAGGGTCCTCATCAGCCTATTACTGTCAAAATATGTAATCGTTTTTTGTTAAAGTCCAATTTATACTATTGTAAAGTGCTGAGGAATGCGTTGGCACTATATAAACACCAGTAATACTAATAAACGCATATGACTTTGAGGTAGTGCTCTAAAGCATGATATGTGTTTGGTGTCAGCCGTCCTGTGAATCATTTCAGGAATTATGTAGGTAGGATAATCGTGTTCTGTCTGTAATAAAATACTACCAGACAATAATAACAGTCTAGAATGAAAGTCACATGACGTTACCATTGTGTCCAATCCGAGGGTTAGTAGCATCAAGAAAAATATAATGGCCCAAAATGGTGAAAGAGGGAGCCGTGTCAGGGCCTCTGGGTAAACAACAAACGCAATGCCGGGACCTGGAACACAAACATGACATATTATTTCGACTATATAGGCTCGTTCACAATTACAAAATGTGTCCAATAAACGCCCCATTTGTCATTTTAATTTCTAAACAAACAAACACTGTTTAATGTAATTAAACGTTTCTAACAAGATTTTAACTTAATAGAGTCTTCCAAAGAGAGTGAATGTGGAATATTTGAAAAGATACAGACAGAAACAGAGGAGAGAAACAAGACATTGCACACCAACCATATATGGAGATGTAAGAAATAAAATGTATGTATGTATGATCATCAGCACTTCACTATGCACATGTACAAAGCCACGCAGAGACTAAATAAAATTTGTGTGCACATCTAGGTGCATTAATCTTGGAATAATCCCAATTTAATAAGATACACATGGATCTGGTGAGCTGAAATCCAACAACCTTATGAGCAGCTTTCAGTCACCTATAAAACCCTCGAAATGACCCAACATTGACTTTTTGCCCTTTGAGGTAAAGAGGGTAATGATAACCTTTCCAAAGGAATACAAAGGGTTAAACAGCTCGATATTCAAACTTGTGTTTTGTTTGTTTTTTCGTTTTTTTCTGTGGGACAGTAAAATGGAGACTCTTACCTTGATCGGCCACTTTATCAATGTCAACCTTTAGTTCGTTGGCCATGAATCCAATCACTGAGAAGATAACGAATCCTGCAAAAATGCTCGTGGCACTGTTAGTACATGTGACAATCAGCGTATCCCTGCCAGAACAAAGCACAGAATTATTATTTGGAACTCCGCTTCTTCCAGTAGTTGATAAAAAAAAAACCAAACTATCCAGAGATCCGTAAAGCGATTAAGAACCTAGTTTCACTCTTCGTACATCTGTTACGCTAAGCATGTTGCATTGGCTGCGTTCTGGTGTACATGTCAATCCTGGCTTTGAAGAATATTCTCACAACTATAGGAATGCATAACTGCCTATGTTTTGGTTATATTGTGACTCGGGAGCTTTGTAAGTGTGCAAACAGGCAGGAGCAAACCTTTATCATATTTACTATTCATGCCTTTATATATTGCCTCCTTTCACGATGTAGTTTGTTGAGGAACCTCTAGGAGGAGCTGTTGTTTCTAGTTTTTTCCAGTCGTCTTCACTAACCTTTGATATTTTTTGTTATAGAATGAAAGGGCTCTGGGTTAGTGCTAATTAACTTGTATATGCCTTGATCTATGTATGAACATGTTGATTACCCGACTCAAACTGCCGCACAAAAACAATGATAATCTGGGCTCTGAACATAGTTTTATTTAAACCACGGGAGCTTAATATTCCAACCACGCCAGATAATGGCATGCCCAGGACCCCGAGGGATGTTAAAACCCCACAGACCAGACATGTCAATAACTTCCCTTGCTTTCGATATTCTTGGTGTATATCCTGCATCTCACACACTTTTTCAATGCTCCCATCACAGTCAGTATAAACCCACCTGATCACTGTTCTCACCTGTATAGATTGTTGTGAAACTTGTTATAAGATGATAAGGTAATGAGACCTCCCCAAGCCGCCGAAAGAGAGAAGAAAATCTGTGTTGCTGCATCTTTCCAAACCTGAAACAGAGAGATTCAGAATTCAATTTGGAATTCAATAAATCACCCTTAGTTTCCAAATTCAGAATCCCCATCATGGCCAAATTGGTAATTTTAAAACACGAGATCTCGGACATTATCATATGAGCGGTCTATACAATGCTACAATGCCCACACATCCTTATTGTCTGCCTATATAAATAGACATCCCATAGGAATTTAAAAGATATCCTAATGCAAGTATAACATCATGTTTTATTAAAACCTTACCACTAGTTAGTGACTGACTGAATTGTTATATTTCTTATTGGATTTAATTCTCCAATATACGACTTTAATATATATCAATATATTACATTTAATGTTTGTCGCTTTGAGCAATCAGATATCAATGGTCTGAATAACTGACCGATATAATATACAGGCTAATGAATACATGAACATTCAGGATATAATGAGTAAACGCTTCGAAAAAAAAAATGTATTTAACTATTTCAGAGCCACGGGAAGAAAGGTTTCTCATTGAGACCATCCTAGAGACTAGTCAAGGTTTTGATAACAAACTATCTCCAGATATATATATATATATAGTATTCATTGGAGTGTCAACAAAAATTGTTCAATTGTCTTGTTAACATTATTAACCCATTCATGGCAATAATTCTATGTGTCTTGAGGATAAGGTCATAGGATATTTTTTTAAATGGCAAATTAGCTGTTAAATATTTAGCGCACACACATATGATGTGCTATTTTTAATGGATGTTTAGAGTTTGTTTTAATAAACATTACATACCTATAGAACTTCTCATTTAACTGTATAAAATTAGAACATATTGAAAAAAGTCACAGTGTTTTACTGAAGACAAATATGTAAAAGGAGGATTAAAGATTCATCCATTTGTCCTGGTTTTGAAAATACCTCCTATGTCTAAGATTTGTCCGAATTTTTGGGGGGAGTAAAAAGTCACATGCAAAAACAATGAGTCAATTCTTGTATTAAAGCTAAAGTTTTTCAAATTTTTTATCTATGTTCGATTATCGAATGCAACATTTCAAAACAAATGTACACATTTTTTTAAAAATAGACTCCTGGGCATTTAATGGCGACATTAATGCAGCCATTTTATTACCAGTGTCTACTTAAATTTCAAGTAATATCTATAACATATTCAGACACAGCATTGTATTTGTTGTGAATATCATAAACCTACTTCATGCTACTGAAGTAATATCCCCATAATTGTGTTCCACTAGATTCCCGAAGTACAGAACTTGCCCCAATCGTCTCTCATACTCCTGATCGCTGTGAGAAAAATACATACTTTGGACTCATTCGACATTTTGTCATACAGTGGTGAAGAGGAAGCTTTTATTTTTTGTATCAAAAGGGAATAGGTAACCACAATTAATTCCTTGAGCGAGAGCCATACTTGGAGTCCTGAAAACAAATGAACCCTTTGGTCACTGAGCAATATGGATAAGAGGTTAAAGGGTTACTCAAAGCGCCAAGACCACCTGAGTGATTTGAAGTTGTCATGGTTCCTCTGTATGTGCAGCTTGTTTAGAGTGTAACTCCTCTGCTGCCGGAGGTGTAACGCCACCTCCGCTTGTTAGTGTCCTCAGGTTGTCATTAGTCAGTCCATTACTAGATTTGCAAGCTACCTAATGTGAATTCTGTGCATGTTTGGCATCCAACGTCAGCAAGCACAGCATGCTCGGGACAGACAGTCAATGGCGGCACAGCCCCCATCCATGCCCTCCGTGTCCACCATTCAGCCAGCCCACCCTGGTGTCCGCCTCCCTCTAGAGAGGGGGAGTGATGTAATCAAAAGAGGATTGGACTAAGGGATGGTTGCAAGCAGCGTACAAGTATTGAAGTGCTTAACTTAACAGATAGAATTCTATTCCAAAATAATGCAAAAAAATCTTTCATTGTACAAAATTAGCCTCAGATTGAAAAAAATACACTTATGCAGATCACCCTGACCACTGCACATGATTGGATAGAACTCTACTGGTGCAAATAACCGCTTATATTAACTGTTTTACTTTTTATGTAATGCCCACAAATGTACGATTTTTAGAACACATTCTTGCAATAATTAGTTTTGTTATTATTTGGTTACAATAATGGACGGACTTTTTGGACTCACCATGGCATCTGTTAACTTCTCCCAGTTAGGGGTAATAAAGTACCACATCCCAGCTCCAGCCCCCGGCAGGGTAACTCCTCGGATGAGAAGAATGACAAGGACTACATATGGAAAGGTTGCCGTAAAATATACAACCTGTATAATAAAGCAAAATGGGGTCAATTCACACCAAGTAACCGAGGAGATGAGAGGAGGAAAACACCACAGCGTCAACATCACAAAACAAAAACGAAAAAACATAGATTACCCAGGTAACCCAGGAAATTAGCTAGACCCTACCGTAATGATCCCTACAAGATTAAATTAATCTCTTGGATTATATAGATCCATTATAGGTTAGAATGATATAGAAATACAGAGGTTGAACTGCTAGCACACAAAATAGATGGGCTCTTCAGAGTTCAAACTGTTCCCTTAAGGAAAATATGGGTCCAGGAGGAGTTAAAGGGACACTCTACTGCCCAAATATTAAAAACAAATCACTATTCAGTAGATATACCTCAAATGAAAATACATGCATTTAGTTATGCTTTATTTTCCTTGGGGGATATATATTTTTTTTAAAAAGCTGCGGATTTCTTGTTTGCAGCCTTTGTAATCCCTCCCCTTCTAACCCTGCCCAAACTTTCTGTGGCTGTCCAATCACAGAGTTCCCAATGCAGCTCAATGAGAAGTCTTTGCAAGGCAGGTGCTTTGGGCAATCACTGCCTCTTGAGTTTAGATCCCCTGAGCTAAACAAACCAGGAAGTAACAGGACCTGTTGTCTCACTGACAAACGGGAGGGGTGTAACAAGCTTAATTTATAATAGCGTCAATTTCTATTCAAATCCGCACATTGTGCAAAATTTCAAAAAAGAATAGGACACACTCATCACACATAAAACACTTCAGCAAGCTAACGTACTTAAAGTGTGTGGAGTGTCCCTTTAACCTGATATTTCAATGAATATATGTGTTCTGGAGAAGTAAGCAGATTTTTTCTGTTTCCCTCAGACAACAGATAGGTTAATGAAATGAGACTCATCCTTACAGCTTTGGATGGGTTCTCAGGAGATCAGACAGTAGTATCATATGCATGGCTCCATACCCTACAACTTCCATTAAAGAATCCACTAGTTTGTTGACACTAAGATCTCTAATGGATCCTATTTTCAAGTCAGAGTCCCTTGAAATGTTTTTAGTTGATGGTTCTTTGACTCTTAACCGATTGACATAAGTTGAGTTGATTTTATTTATTATATTTATACACTCACTTTTATACCAGTTAGGGAATGTGGTACCAGTATACTAATTTTGTGAAACACATGTGCTGTGTGTTCCTTTCCCCCCATTGTGTACCGATTATAAGCACCACACTCTGTGATCTTAGACACTACTTCTGGCTTAGACTACTGGTGATTGTCTAATAGATATGGAAGAATTAATTAATTTTGAAGTGTTTTGCTTGACAAGCCTACTCCATTCCTAAGCTGTGTGTAAAGCCATTACTGGCATGTTAGGAACACAGGCCGTTGACTTGTTTTAGATATCCCTCATGCAGTATATGCCATAACTAATGACTATGGGGTGTTTTTTTTTTTAACTCTTAAAAAGCTTCAGAGGTGCATTGCTGTGTGAAAACATAATTCCTTATTGATTTCCTTTTTTATTTTTATGTTTTTTTTTGGTTTTTTTTTGTAGATTAGTTGCAAATATTTGAAAATATATATATATTTTTTTTAATTTTTTCTTTTTTTTTTTTTTTGCAGGAATCTAAACTGCTTCAGTACGGTTTGTTGAAAGTAATTCATGGAGCCCTGAATACAATAGGAGGTTCTGAGTACATTGTCACCCCACTGATACCTGCAATAAAACAGACATTACACAACCACAGCGACTCACAGCCACTAACTGCACAATGCACAGCTGTACAGGACAAACCGCAACACGGATAAGAACAGAAACAGAACATTCCTGAATATCCCACACAGGGAACACGACACTGAAATACCTCTGTCGGGTTATTGTGCAGGTAAGTACCTGTGCCATTTACTTAGTCTGAATGTGTAAGATCAGGTGGGTGACCGTAAGTGCTGTGTTTCATTGAATTGAAGTACTATCTAAGGCTGGAAGTGAAAATTCCCTGTCGTAGAAAATTAGTGAAATAGTGGATGCATTCATCTCGATTCAGTCAAAAGTGTTCTACTTAGTGGGCTAGTAATTTAAATAATACTTTTTAATGGCCATATCAAAAATCCTTTATTTTGTTAATCAGATAGGTAAACTCGCATGGACATTTTTTCAATAAAATTCCGTAGGTGCAGACATTCTTGTTTTGGAGAGTAAAGAAAGTAAAGTTGTTTCATGCGTTCTATGGCGCAAGCACTAAGTCCAGAAGTTAAGAAAACAATGTCTGAAGAGCATGTGATATGGAAACAGAAAAAATACACAGAAGGTTATATTTTTTTGTATTTTGCAAATATGGTTACTGTCACTGGGTTCCAGTGGTCTAGGTCCATAACTCTTTTTATACCTTTATATGTCAGTTTGTTCCATAGTAGAACGTGAAGGATGGATTCCTATTGGTACATTTTGTATTCATATTTTTGCTGTAGGTGGTATGCTTTTTTCCTTTGGGACATTTGAAATGTATACCCACACACTCACCTCGGGTGTGTTTATCAGGAGGATGGAAACAAGGTTTGCAATGGATGATCATTTTGGATTGGTTGTTGGAAACTGAAGAGACATTCTGAAGAGACATTCTGATTGGTGGAATGTTTCTACATCACACATATCGTTAGCTAAAATTAAATCATATGTCAAAGTCCCTGAATTGCATAATATTTAAAAGGATCGTAAGATCACTTCCAATTCTACATCCCTGACAAAGTCTGGATAGGGACAAAACGCGTAGGGTGAGCTTGTCTGGCTGGTTTTAGCAATTTTAACATCTTTGCCCTTATTTCGTTGTTTGTAGTGCTCTTCCCATGTGAGTTTTATTCTTGGTGTTTTGTTAATATTAAATTCGATATATTTTTTTATATTGTGTCTGCTCCTCATCTTCCCTATTGTCAGGATAATCGAACACCCAACACGCAGAACCTAAGTAACAAATATAAATAAAGAAACACTATAACATTTAGCTTGACCTCAGAATGGGCAGATTTAACATTAATGTAGAGAAATACGGGAAAGGCCAAGGTTAGGGAAATAGAATGCATGTAAACAGCAGATAAGCCAAAACCCACGGGATATAGAAGTCAGAATAGTCAAAGAACATGAAAAGGGCAAAATACTAAAGAATCAACAAAAATAACAAATAACGTGCTCTTGGATAATCAAACTGGAAACCACAGTGGGGCACCAAAACTGGCTTTTCCAGGTTTAAATAGCTCAAGTAGAGCTCTGACTGGTCCACAGATGCCACGTTACATCAGAACATGCGTACGTGCATACATCAACGTGACGACATATGCATATTTATGAACATCGGAAGCTTGGGGAATCTCAGAAGTCATAAAAGGCTCTGGGGAAAAAAGCCTCCGGTGTCTCTAATACTTCTAGACCTGGCTGCAGCTAAGGTAAGAGGGGCTAACGGTGGCGTTTCCACTACCTTGTGGGAATGTTCCAGGTCCAAGATTGTGCTCTGAAAGGTGTGTGGCCCACAGGCACTGTGACACCTATGATAAGATGAGATTTCATCTTAAACACTTCATGCCAACTTGGGATTTTCCAAAAAGTTTTGAGAATTATTCTGTTGCTAGTATTCTTTTTCTATTACAAGTCATGCAAAATTTCCCATTGTGTCTGAAAGATATAGCATTGTGTATATTTGTTTCGGTTTCCATTTCATTCACACCTTTATAGATTATTTTATTGCCGGATTTCTGTTGTTGGCAGATTCTTCGGAAAGGAGCTGCTCGTTGGAAGTATTTACTATTTACTAATATAATTCACGAGATGATTATCAGTTAATGTTTTTTATTCTGTCATTTTTCATTTCCAGTATTGATTTGGGCACTTTTAGGAGATACAATGGGGAGATCAATCAAAATGTTGCAAAATGTTTTGTACTTTTTTTCAATCTGTTCCTTTATTTGTGCCGTAAAGGTAAGTTTTTAATATATGCTGTTGTACTAACAGCACAATTAATTTTATAATTTTTTTCATCACTTTTTTTGCCAAAAAAGTGTTTCAGTTCACTCTTTTCTGCCACTCTAAATTTGTTGGCCTTTTTAAAAAAAAAATGGTTAATTCAGCGCAAAAATGGCAGGATTTAGGCAGAGAAAAACTGACACTTTTTAGACTATTTTTAGATCAAGCTAATAAATACCAACAGATTAGAGAGCAAAAATAAAGGACACTTTGTAAAATCTCCCCCAGTGTTCATTTAATAATTAGTATGTTGCCATGACAATATATCAGTTATACACAATGTATCATAGCTCGTCAGCTTTGGCAATTAGCAAAAAACAGATTGGAATTTATTCACTGAACTGGGAATTATGAAGAATGAACAAAAGAACTGAAAATGGTAGGATAAAATATTAAAGGAGGATTTTAGAGTTTTTCAAATTTATGTTGGCCTAAAATATACAATTCTCTTATTTTTCAACGATTCCTGAATTAGTGAATAAAATCCTATTTTTTTGTCTGAATAGCTGAAACATCTTTACTTTCTACCTCTATAGGAATAGTTTTCCTTTATTTGTCACCTGGAACAATATTTTTTATATTTCAAAAGGGAAAACAATATTACTTAAAAAAAAAAAAAAAATTGAGCTGGATAAAATTCTAGATCTGGATTTGAAAAATAAAACACAGTGTTTATTATGTGTTTTTTTTCTTTCTTTTTGGGTGTGTGGGACAGGAAAGTTCATAAAGTTGTAGAGAATTGCTAATTGTAAATATAGAGTATTTACAGTCCAGCCAAATATTTGTTAAGGGGCTATTTGCTAATCCTGGATTGTAAATTGGGATCTAAATGTACCGTTATACAAACTAGACTTCTGCATAGCATCCATAGAAATTTGTGTGGTCTGCGAAAGTTCCAAATAAGCCCTGATATGATGAGCTGAGTTTGTGTTTATGTTGGTGTGGTCATGGGGCACTAGATTTACGTGTCCTGATATTTTGGTTGGAGGAGGCAGCTTAACCTGTGTCGTGTGAGTGATTTGTGGAATAGGAAATACAATAACCACCTCCTTCACACTAACCATTCTCAGTAGTAAAGATTTCTGTTACTATCATGGACTTCATTCCAACAGTCCCTGAGACCTGAAAAACGTGGAAAGTTAAATCTCTTCAACATAAAACACGCAGCACACGTTTTCTTCAAATTCTCCAGGTTCCAAAGGGTCATTTACAAGGTTAACAGACAAATCGTTGTCGCTAATGTTTTCGTTTTTCATGCAACCATAAATTCAGTGAGTGGTTTTAATTTGGCTTTAACTAGGGTCATCGCATCTTGGTTTCAATCAGAGATGCCTATAAAAATATATTATTCAATATTCCACCTCATCCCAAGGTTTTGGATGCCACATCTCTGCCCCACTTTCCTTCAACCATTTTTACATTAATTCCGTGGTCTCAGCGAGAGCCGTCTTCATGCATGGGCATGCTGGCCAGTTGTCTGGAAACCCCACGAGCATTGGGGCCACATAGACTTGCCAACTTTTCAGTATATTATTTCAGGAGATTTATTCAGAACCTTCAAACCCTCTTTATTAAAACATTTAGGTGGACTAATAACCTCATTATTAGCTTTTATCTGTACATAAAAAGTTTCATAGTAATTTTGCATTGTGCCACCTCCGTCTGTATGATTTACCAACTGAGTACCATTTTTATCTTAAATTTCTTGTTTTTTAACATCAAGGCTCATGTTATATGGTCCAATGTTTGTGTGGATTAATCTCTGCTATACAGCCTGTTTTTTAATGTTTAAACACTGATTTTGTTGGAGGTACCAATAAATATAGGCTTAATTTTATTGATAGTTTACATTTTTATTCCTGTGAGTGGTTGTGTAGACAGCGCCCGAATGCACTGCTTTTCCCATGGGCCTATAATGCTGTTAAGACAGCCCTGGTCTCAGTTCCTAAGATCTTATCTCTCCGAGGATGACCCTAGATTTTTAGCTCTTTGATTCACTGCCCACCAAGACACTCATATTTTTTTTACTGTATCTAGATTATTTAAACGGAGGTTCTTCAAACAAGACTTTGACAGGTAAGTACGACATTTTGACACTGTTTTTTATGTTAGTGGATTTTATCACCCAATCTCTCTAATACTCTTTAGAGGAGGCTAGGTAGGGTTATTTAGTTCCCAGGTGGGCAATGAGATTGGGGCTTGAAATATGGTTTCATACTATTTGGGACTAGGGGACAGTACATCCTGTACTCTTATTTAGTGTAAAGATGAGAGAGGGGATTCCTTTAGCATTTGGTAGTGGGCACTTTCTGTCCCTTGGGTATTAGTACCCAGGAAGTGAACAACCCCTGGTCTTGCTAATACTGCATTATTATTTAAATTCATTACCCTGCACCCCAACACGCAAGGAATAAAGAAGGGAATATGCATAGTTCCCCAGGACCATACCTGGATTAATATTATAACCCCAACAAAAGGACTGGAGGAAGAAGAAGGGGGGCTTCACAGCCCTCCTAGTTTCTATTGTTTTGTAAGCACTTCCCTGAGATCTCCATACATTTATTTTACCCATAATCTCTACTTTCCTGAGTGGCACTGAAATGGTTCACTTGAACAACGGCACGCAAGCCCAGTCAGACTAACAGGGTAGGGTGATACATTATGCTAATAGTGGGACTTAATGCTCAATGCCATTAGGTTTAGGATTTCTACCTTCACCTAATAAATACCGCGCTGCTAGTGCTAATAACTATTGGAATCACAGTTTGTAAGGGTTCACCACGGCAGAATATTTTCGTTCTCAAAACTTCCACCTTAGACTTCCAGTTTAATATTGTGTCTCCAGGGGTCAGTATTTTCCCATTATTCATCCACCATTACTTGTCCTCTGTACCCACCACCCCCACCCCCCATAACTATGTTCAGCCATATTTACTTATTCTTTTTACTATATTATTCTGTTTTATAAGCATCACTGATTAAACCCTTAAGAACCAATGATGTAATTATACTTTATAACAAACCAGCCTTTCAAAGTGTAATGTATCACTCATCTATCGAATGCAGGGCTGTATAAAGCTGTAAACACCAAATAAGCAG
Organism: Pelobates fuscus; assembly: GCF_036172605.1. NCBI lineage: Eukaryota > Metazoa > Chordata > Amphibia > Anura > Pelobatidae > Pelobates > Pelobates fuscus. The sequence continues at coordinate 108,900,449 of NC_086328.1, read as the reverse complement.
GACTCCATACTGGCATGGCGTCTTTGTGGATCAGACTGTGACCTTCAATGGGTTATAAATGTGACCCTTAAGTAGTTAGACCAGTAATGTGTCAAAGTGTCTTGGTTCTTGGGTCTTGGAACCAAATAGTGGTTCAGTGCCAAGTCTAGAGTCCCAAAATGTCACATCATACAATAACCTCCCATTGTCAAAGAAGATTGTATTTAACGTAATACCTCGATTAACTTAAGACTCTGACTCTTTCCTCTGACACATTGTTTTTTATTTAATATCCTAGCACCCTGACACTTTCAGCCCTACAGGGATTCAAGATCTGCCCCTTATTGGGTGACACTCCTAGGAGATACATTCCACAAATACTGGTAAGTAGGATGGGAGACACTGAAAGGAAATGTGGACAAGGAGGTAAAGAAATAGTCATGAAACACAGGTTATATAAAGATTAAGAAAGATATGGGAAAATGTAAGTAAAGAAAATGATGGGAAAGGCTGGGAAAATATTGATAAAGGAATGGGGAAATAGAAGTAAAGCAAAGTACGTCCGAAGACTGAATGAAGTGGAATTGAAGAAAGATTGCGAAAGGCTCAATGAAATATAGGTAAATAAAGAGATGGGGAAATGGAGCTAAATAAAATGGAAAAGGCTGTGTTGTAAAGAATGAGACAAGAAAGTCTGGGGAAAAGGAGAAAATGTAAAATCTGTAAGAATGACGGGGAAATTAAATGCACGGCAGAAAGGTGCAGTTTTTCAGAGTTAGGGGGAAAATAAACTGCTGTAAGTTGGGGAGAGGCATAGGTAGAAGATTGGAAGTGGTCTCAGTTTTGGCATGGGTTATAGAACATATTGCTTTATTCTGGGGGTCTCTGCAAAGACAACACAAAAAAACATGGGTGGGGGAAAAAAATGGGATCATCAACCAGGTTACAAGTAAAACATGTTCCTGAACTGATCTGCCAAGTTCTATTTATATCATTTCATTGTTTGGGATAGATTCCATTCCAGATGAAACTGTTTTCTTCCCAGCAAACCTTGCAGCTCCACGCATGCCTAATTGACTAGAATTTCACGAAAACTTTGGGCATATTGTATCTCTGCTTGCATGGAATAAAATGCACTATTACTGTGATGGTGTTCAGTCCCACTGTTTGTCCCTGAGGTGGTTTTACTACAGCCTCCCCGTTAAGCTGACAATGATTTTAATGACCAAATAACAAATATCAGGGTAATACACTAAAATGAGAATTCAAAGTGAATTTCAAAATTAAGACCAGATTAGCCAAGCAGAAAGCGTAGCTAACTAAGAGATTTTTTAAGTTTGGCAGTTTCGACCTTCAATGGAACCTCACCTTGAATTATAACGTTAGTTAACAGCCCTGAATGACTTGTTAGTAGTAGATCATCTGGAGATGTTGTGCAAACTGCATTGAATGTGTATCTTTAACCCCTTAAGGACACATGACATGTGTGACATGTCATGATTCCCTTTTATTCCAGAAGTTTGGTCCTTAAGGGGTTAAAAGTTGGCATTAGCAATATTTTGGGGGAGTATAAATTATGTACACTAATCACACTTTTGCTGGGAATATAATCCTTCTCCGTTACGTCATCGACCTTTTTTTTTAGTTGAATGAAATTTAGAATTTTTCTATAATTTTTTTTTTAATTTTTTTTTAAGCCTTCTGTTTGAAATCTCTCCTGTATTTCATTTCCTCTGGAATAAAACATTCCCCAATATCTGAACATGTTCTGTATACATTTTATAGAAATATTTCCTGTTATCGTGGTTACTTAGACATTGAAAATATTCTGATTTCTGATTTCAGTACCAACAGTTTTAGTTACTTTGAATAAATATAAATCTTATAGCCCAAAGGGAATCACTCTGTCATTTTCAGAAGATTATCTTACTTTTCCTGAGGTTTTTATTCCTTTAGCAAGAGATGCATAAACAATCGCCCACGCCAAGAGTAGACAGAGAACTAACTGCCAGCGAATTTGCCCCGGAAACTCAATACCTGCAGATATCTTCAGCATATTGTACCTAGAAAATAAAACATCAGTAACATAAGTGACCAGAAGGGGGCAGCAGAGATTTGGAGGAGAAACCTTCACCATGATGGTTTTATGTATAATATTTTCAGGCGTCTTACTTGAAATATTCTTCACTTCCACTGACAAATGTCTTGTTGACCGAAGTTGTTAGGTTCACCATGGTGAGGTTGGGGTAGGCCGCCATGCAAAAACTGCTATTTTTTATTTGCATTTTTGGCTGTTCCCCAACAAAGCAGGAATCTGTGGAGATGAAGACAAGAGTTTTGGGTGGATTTCAAAGTACTGAAAACTGCATGTTACCGCCTCAAAATGATAATTATACAAGTCAAAGTAAAAGTAGATACGACATTAACCTGCTAGCCTCCAGGACAATTTAGTGTTTCATATGATGACTAGTTATATTAAGTCATTCCTCTGAAAGGAGGGGTGATTGACCAAGGTGAGGAGAAGAGACACACTGCCTTTAGATTTCAAAGTTAATTTTATTTTTGTTTTCTCGAAAATCGAATTTGAACATGTACCAGCTTGCAACTACTTGCGTGGTTGTATATTGGTTGAATAAGCAGTGTTTCTGAAGTTCTGTGTAATATATACCTAGATATATACATGTACAAAAATAGGGCACTCATGGGTCTTTTTTTCACAATAATTGTCACCTTTTTTATTCCAAGCAAGAAAAAATGGTAAATGGGTCAACATTTCAATACAACCACAAGGACTTTTTATCAAGACACTATACAAATGGAATAAACCAAATATATAGGTAAGTAGCAGGTGAAAATGAGGGTTAACATACGCCATGATTGTATTACAAATGGGAGTATGATAAAGTGAAAGAAAAGCACAGCCAAGATAGGTACCTACGAGATCCGTGTACTCAAACAATCAATATAAAGAACAATGAAATAAAAAAGAAAATGAATTGAAACCATCAGAAAAATGTGAAAAATGAAAATAAACAAATATTATATCAAAGCATAAACTAACTAATAACTAACTAATAGTGCAGATGTCACAAAAAGTGACCCCACAATAGTTAAAGAAACCATATAAAATCCGACCACAAGCAGAAGGGTTACTAAAGTAATCTAACACATTGTCTTGCAAGAATAACCTTTTTCTACAAAGTATCTATGCAATTAAATCCTATAATATTTAAAGTAACTTATTCATAGCCATACAGAACCACGGTGAATGGGCACACTGATCTACTATAGCCTGAAAGGAAAGATTTCTTCCCATCAGAAAAATTAAATAAACAGCAAAATAAACAAAGTGTAAAAAGCATATGAAGAAAACATTAACAGACACGTCACAGAATTATTTTCATGTAAACACCTTGGTGCTATATAATCCCAGGTATGGACCCAAAATGATTCTCTTTTAAGGAGCATCTTGGCCCTTTCAACTTCCTAGAATGATTTTATGACATGTTCATTGCGTATAAGTCTCAAAGAAACCAACATGTGGCCAGTCTCCAAAAACAGACTTGCCACAGGTTTATCAGACTTCCCAACCTAAAAGGTAAAGCGAAATCGAAGATCGATGGCCAGAAATCCATCCCAATGCATATTGATAGTCTTTCTGACATAGATTAAGCCACACAGGTAGGACATTTTATAAATCCTATGTCTAGTTGTACACTGATAAGGTCAGCAGGGCACCTATGACCAGAATTGTTTAAAAAATTATATTTTATTATAAATGTAAAAAAAAAAAAAAAAATCACATTTCCTGTATGCATTTAGGGGGATTTCTCAGGTTTGAATTCTATAAATGGAATTTGAGATGATAACTTACCCAACATCAGTCTGTTTTTGTCTTTACAGTCAGGTGTGTTCCATGGATTATCACAGGACGCCCAGGGCAGGACACTGACCAGAGATGCAAACAAGTAAAATATTGTGTAACACATGATAATATTGTAATAAATGGCGATGAGCACAGAGATGATGAGCATGGCAATCCCACAACCTGCGGAGAAAAGAACGAAACAGAAACTATATCAAAGTCACACATGCCAGAAGCAATCACACATACACAGCCTAAATAGGAGTACCAGAAAATGTTTATAGGTTTACGTTTAATTCTATTTTATGATTGTGTAAGAGAGAGAGAAACAGAGAGAGAGAGATGTAAAAATGAAATAAAACCAAGATGGGAGAAGTAAAATTACATTAATATATATTATACCGGGTTTATTCATTAAACACAGGATTCTAATAAACTGAAAACTGAATTGCAAACTTTGAACATAAAGTGCAGCTTTGAAAAAAAAAAAATCAACAGCTTTTTCCGAGACATGGCTCGGATACTTTTTACAAGTTCATATGTAAGGAAGGAAATGGACTGGCTGGTTATAGGATTTATATTCTTCTTATGTCAAATAACTATATTTTTGCCGCTTATTCTGCATTGGTTGGACAGGACTCAAAACAAATCCAAGAAATCAATAGTGCAGATAAGAGAATACGCACTCGTAACATTTATTTATTGAGGCAACCGACTACGATCTATCATTTAAACATTTTGTTTGTAATGAAAATACATAAAATATTCATAACAAAGTTTACACTATATTAGATGCATCCAGTTTGTACACTGTGGCCCTCTCCTTCCTGGGAATGAAGCTTCTGCAGTTCAAGAGCTAAGATGGTTAAAAGTACAGCTAACCCAACACAGCACAAAAAGTACAAAAATCCATCACACAATACAGAAATTATAGCTAACCCAACACTCAATGTGGCAAGTACAACAACTAACCCAACACACAATACAGAAAGTTTTCCAAAACTCTGTACAGAAAGTAAAATCTGCTCAACACTCAAGAGAAGGTAAAACAAACCCATCACACAATACAGAAAGTACAACTAAACATACAATTAACTCATCACACAATATGAAATGTAGAAGCAACCTAACACAAAATACAGAATGTTCAACTGACACATCACACAATACATAAACTACAACTAATCCAACACACACTACAAACAGTGCAACTATGCTAACACTTAATATAGAAAGTGTAACTAACCCATCACACAATATAGAAAGTATAATTGACCCAACACTTGATACATGAAGTACAACTAACCCAACACACACTACAAAAATTACAATGGACTGAACACAAAATGCAGAAAGTACAGGGGGCTGGGCCTGAACATGATGGCGGCGAGTCGCATTCTGCTTGAGCTCACGCACAATCGTGATAATATAAGCCCACCAAAGCCTTTTATGGGAAGAAAAGCAACAATTTCAAGGGCCCACTCACTCCTCACAACTGAAGGCAAGCAGCAAAGAGTTTTACAACCCAAGTAAACCCGCGGGTACCAAGTGTGAAATCGAGGCCTAGTGCACATGGGGCGGTAGAGATGGCCACTGCCCCGCCTTGGAGGTGCCTTGAGGATAGCCCACCGACACTGCACTTGACATCCTGGAGAGGCTGGACAGGCACTTCAGGGCATTCTGGAAGAAGCTAGAGCATCGGCTGCCTCAACCTGCCCCACATCAGCTAACTGACCTCCCTAGGCAAAAACCACCTCCATGCCCCCACCAAGCAACCAGACGCCATGCTTACCGGCACACAGCCCACTATCTATACACTCTTGCCTTTAAGACACCTATCTCTCCCATTTTTCTAGCATGGGGGCCTCCTGGGGGTATCACTCAGACAAGTCAAGCCTGCTACACCTGCTATTTCTATTAACACTTACACTAGTAAGACCACTCTCAGTGCATACAGCCTGTATACTATCTGTCATAATGATCGCCTTACTCTTCATGCAATGTTAATGTTTCTTTTCTCTAAACAATGTGCTGATATATATACACACTTGTTTTACCCCGACTTGTTTTTCCCATTGCCATCTTCTCAGTGTGTTAGATTTTTTTTGTTAATCTCAAGCACAACAAAAATAAAGAATTTAAAAAAAATAAAGAAAGTACAACTAAGTCATTTCACAATGCAATACGAACAACAAAACCAATATCCAATAACATAATTAGAACTAACCCAACACACAAATACAGAGAGTAGTAGCACAAGTATCTAATACAGAGTGCAGAAAGAACATGTAAACAACTCCATGTACAGAAAGAACACATAAACACTAGTGATGTTGCGAACATGGAATTTTCCGTTCGCGAATGGCGAACGCGAACTTCCGCAAATGTTCGCGAACAGGAGAACCCGGCGAACCGCCATAGACTTCAATAGGCGAATTTTAAAACCCACAGGGACTCTTTCTAGCCACAATAGTAATGGAAAAGTTGTGTCAAGGGGAATAACACCTGGACTGTGGCATGCCGGAGGGGGGTCCATGGCAAAACTCCCATGGAAAATTACATAGTTGATGCAGAGTCTGGTTTTAATCCATAACGGGCATAAATCACCGAACATTCCTAAATTGTTTGGAATAACATGCTTTAAAACATCATTTATGATGTTGTATCGATCAGGTAGTGTAAGGGTTACGCCCGCTTCACAGTGACAGACCAAACTCCCTGTTTAACGCACCGCAAACAGTCCATTTGCAAAACCGCAAACTCCCCATTTGCACAAGGTTGGATACCAAGCTAGCTGTCCCATTCCTTGTCCTCACTGATGTCATTGAAGGTCTCTTCCTCCACCCAGCCACGTACAACACCAAGGGTCCCCGAAAGGTGACACCAAGCCCCCTGTATTTTTTTTTTAAATGTACACTACTGTTACACCAGATATGAGTTGCACTGGTGTGACACTGTGCCCTGACAGGCCCTGAAACACACACGTGTGAAGGAAACTGACTGCTATTATATTACAGTCAAAAAAGTTTTTTTATTTTTTTTTAAATGCAAGCTATTGTGACACCAGGTAGGAGTGATGGCACTGGGACCAACTTAAAAATATTGGATATCGCTAAAAATCATGATCACTATATACTTTCTCTACAAACCTCTAAAACGAACCAAACTACTCATCCATCCGCTATACCACTTTATCCCACCTAGAACTAGTGCCCAGTTAAAATACTTGACTCTTACTTACCCACACTCAGTCATGCCACACACATTTCACCACTACTCTCACTGAATCCCTCTGACTACGGCTAAATTAATCTTCTACATCAGAACACTACTCCTAAGATTGGGTTGTATCCATGTCTCGGGTCTTTCATTTAGAATAGGGGCAGCTTCGGTCTCCTTCAACACTGACACTCCAGTGCATATTATTAAAAGATTGGGCAGATGGAAATCCTTAGTCTACAACCAATATATTCCTCATGACGAGAAAGAAATGAGGAAAGTTTTTAAAAGTTTGGCTTTCTAAATTTGATGCAATAAGTGTGTTTTTCTTTAATACCGTTTCACCCTCTTTGCATGAACCCGATTTACATATATTACTAATATGTTTCTGAACATATATATTATATTATTCACTCACTCACTCACTCTCTGGGCCGGCCTAAGACATCATGCTGCCTAGGTCCAACGATAAATGACTATGGGGGGGTAATGTATAATAAACACAGGTTACTGGCTATGGGGGGGGGGGATAATGTATAATAAACACAGGTTACTGGCTATGGGAGGATAATGTATAATAAACACAGGTTACTGGCTATGGGGGATAATGTATAATAAACACAGGTTACTGGCTATGGGAGGGATAATGTATAATAAACACAGGTTACTGGCTATGGGGGGGTAATGTATAATAAACACAGGTTACTGGCTATGGGAGAGATAATGTATAATAAACACAGGTTACTGGCTATGGGGGATAATGTATAATAAACACAGGTTACTGGTTGTGGGGGGGATAATGTATAATAAACACAGGTTACTGGCTATGGGGAGGATAATGTATAATAAACACAGGTTACTGGCTATGGGTGGATAATGTATAATAAACACAGGTTACTGGCTATGGGGGGGATAATGTATAATAAACACAGGTTACTGGCTATGGGGGGATAATGTATAATAAACACAGGTTACTGGCTATGGAGGGATAATGTATAATAAACACAGGTTACTGGCTATGGGGGATAATGTATAATAAACACAGGTTACTGGCTATGGAGGGATAATGTATAATAAACACAGGTTACTGGTATGGGGAGGATAATGTATAATAAACACAGGTTACTGACTATGGGGGGGATAATGTATAATAAACACAGGTTACTGGTTGTGGGGGAGATAATGTATAAAAAGCACAGGTTACTGGCTATGGGGGGGATAATGTATAATAAACACAGGTTACTGGCTATGGAGGGATAATGTATAATAAACACAGGTTACTGGCTATGGGGGATAATGTATAATAAACACAGGTTACTGGCTATGGTGGGATAATGTATAATAAACACAGGTTACTGGCTATGGGGGATAATGTATAATAAACACAGGTTACTGGCTATGGGGGGGATAATGTATAATAAACGCAGGTTACCTGTTGTTGGGGGATAATGTATAATAAACACAGGTTACTGGCTATGGGGGAGATAATGTATAATAAGCACAGGTTACTGGCTATGGGAGGATAATGTATAATAAACACAGGTTACTGGTTGTGGGGGAGATAATGTATAAAAAGCACAGGTTACTGGCTATGGGGGGATAATGTATAATAAACACAGGTTACTGGCTATGGAGGGATAATGTATAATAAACACAGGTTACTGGCTATGGGGGATAATGTATAATAAACACAGGTTACTGGCTATGGAGGGATAATGTATAATAAACACAGGTTACTGGCTATGGGGGATAATGTATAATAAACACAGGTTACTGGCTATGGGGGGGATAATGTATAATAAACACAGGTTACCTGTTGTTGGGGGATAATGTATAATAAACACAGGTTACTGGGGGAGATAATGTATAATAAGCACAGGTTACTGGCTATGGGGGGGATAATGTATAATAAACGCAGGTTACCTGTTGTTGGGGGATAATGTATAATAAACACAGGTTACTGGCTATGGGGGAGATAATGTATAATAAACACAGGTTACTGGCTATGGGGGGGATAATGTATAATAAACACAGGTTACTGGCTATGGGAGGATAATGAATAATAAACACAGGTTACTGGCTATGCGGGGATAATGTATAATAAACACAGGTTACTGGCTATGGAGGGATAATGTAAAATAAACACAGGTTACTGGCTATGGGAGGATAATGTATAATAAACACAGGTTACTGGCTATGGGGGGATAATGTATAATAAACACAGGTTACTGGCTATGGGGAGGATAATGTATAATAAACACAGGTTACTGGCTATGGGGGAGATAATGTATAATAAATACAAGTTACTGGCTATGGGAGGATAATGTATAATAAACACAGGTTACTGGCTATGGGGGATAATGTATAATAAACACAGGTTACTGGCTATGGGGGGATAATGTATAATAAACACAGGTTACTGGCTATGGGGGGATAATGTATAATAAACACAGGTTACTGGCTATGGGGGATAATGTATAATAAACACAGGTTACTGGCTATGGGAGGATAATGTATAATAAGCACAGGTTACTGGCTATGGGGGGGATAATGTATAATAAACACAGGTTACCTGTTGTTGGGGGATAATGTATAATAAACACAGGTTACTGGCTATGGGGGGGATAATGTATAATAAACACAGGTTACTGGCTATGGGGGGGATAATGTATAATAAACACAGGTTACTGGCTATGGGGGGATAATGTATAATAAACACAGGTTACTGGCTATGGAGGGATAATGTAAAATAAACACAGGTTACTGGCTATAGGAGGATAATGTATAATAAACACATGTTACTGGCTATGGGGGGATAATGTATAATAAACACAGGTTACTGGCTATGGGGAGGATAATGTATAATAAACACAGGTTACTGGCTATGGGGGGGATAATGTATAATAAACACAGGTTACTGGTTGTGGGGGGATAATGTATAATAAACACAGGTTACTGGCTATGGGGGAGATAATGTATAATAAGCACAGGTTACTGGCTATGGGGGGGATAATGTATAATAAACACAGGTTACTGGCAATGGGAGGATAATGTATAATAAACAAAGGTTACTGGCTATGGGAGGATAATGTATAATAAACACCGGTTACTGGCTATGGGAGGATAATGTATAATAAACACAGGTTACTGGCTATGGGGAGGATAATGTATAATAAACACAGGTTACTGGCTATGGGGGATAATGTATAATAAACACAGGTTACTGGCTATGGGGGAGATAATGTATAATAAACACAAGTTACTGGCTATGGGAGGATAATGTATAATAAACACAGGTTACTGGCTATGGGGGATAATGTATAATAAACACAGGTTACTGGCTATGGAAGGGATAATGTATAATAAACACAGGTTACTGGCTATGGGGGGATAATGTATAATAAACACAGGTTACTGGCTATGGGGGATAATGTATAATAAACACAGGTTACTGGCTATGGAGAATAATGTATAATAAACACACACACAAAAAAAATAATAATAAAAAAAAAAAGAATGCAGCTTCAGAATTAATCTAAATTGTATGCTGTCTAGGAGGTGGGAGGGTCTGGGAAGGAGGGTTTGCTGCTGATTGGCTGGAATGTGTCTGCTGACTGTGAGGTACAGGGTCAAAGTTTACTCAATGAAGACGAATAGGGGGCGGACCGAACATCGCATATGTTCGCCGTTCGTGGCGAACGCAAACATGCGATGTTCGCCAGGAACTATTCACCAGCGAACCGTTCGGGACATCACTAATAAACACTACAAAGTGCACATGTAACACACACACAGTAAGAGAACGCACACATCACAGTACATAGTATGGAGAGTTCTTATAACACAGCACTGAGAACATGCAAAGCACCACAATTAGTACAACAGAACATGTGTATTTGAACATAGAATAGAAAGTAATTACAAAACAGTGCAAACTGACATACAATACAATCCTCATCCAGACACCATTACCCTGTACCCAGTTACCTGCTAACCTACCACCGTATTTATACTGCGCACAGTAACCCAGCCCTGCTAGCCAGTAAAAAAGCAGTCTTACATTATTACTTCATATTGCTAATGTGTCTAGCACCATTACCCTGATATCCAGAGTTACCAAACACATTACCAAACACTTGTTCCCTATTCCCTGGTACTGTTACAAAGTATTATTACCAAACACTGTTACCACACACACTCGGAAACGTAACCTTGCACTGCTGCTTAGTTCTTACGTTACCCTATTTCCTGGCACTGTTACTTTCTTACTTTGCCCTATTGCCCAGCACTGTGTATATGTCCCCTACACGTGTATCCAGTACCTCTACAATAAACTTTGCACTATTTTCATACTTGAAAATTAGAGAAATTTACATGATTGCTTCCTGGTTTCTCTGTTACCCTGATAAGATTACCTTGCAATCCAGGGATCGCTTTCCACACAGATATGGGACCCTGGCTTGCGAACTGCCCAAGGGACACTTCCAGTAAGAAAATGGGAACCCCAGCCAGGGCTAACATCAGCAGATATGGGATCAGAAATGCACCTGGGGAGACACAGCAAGGAAAACATGGGTTTTATTGCAAACTCCTCCCACAACGCATTCATGTGTTACTTTATAAAACAGCATTGCAAGCACTGGATGTATTGATTAATTTATTAGTATAAATTACTCGATAATATATGAATGGATTATGTATGTGTGGGTTTCTGTATTTTTGTGCTAATGTCTGGAGGCATGTGGGTTCCTGTAAATACGAAGATCTGAAATATAAAGCTAGTTACCACACTGATGTTCATGTCAGTCTCTCTGCCATGATTAACTGGACTGTAAACTGCATTACCCCAATCTGCACAGAGTAGATGTTCAATGTATGCACAATGATGCCAATTATTAACCAGGGATAGAGTATTTATGGAGGGTGCTGGTGTCGCGGTACTCAAACAATCCACGTGCTGCTCCGATCACGGTTAATACTCTTGGGTTTTCTGATAGAGAGAGGGACACTGCACACCCGTGGTGCCCCTCTACTTATATTTATATGATGCCTAGCATCATTTACAGTTCTGGGAATGCCAAGCCATCACTGTTACCCCATTCCCACACTTTTTGGGGTTGCAGGGTTGACATGAACCAATCAGTGTCCACCTCAGTATTTAAATAAAATGTTAGCACCATAGTATTTCCCCTGTCGTGGTTTCCCATTGGTTCCTTGTGTAGTGCTTTATGTATTACCTGATTTTTTGGTTGTCCGATTTTGTCTTGTTTACTCGTATTTCCTTATTTCTGGAATCCTGATCTTGACTAGTTTCACATTTATTCTTTTCCACTTTTATACATTACTGCAGCCATTCTAAGGTCCTGGAATACGTCCTTTGTGTCTTCATATTCCTGACCTATGATTGTATGTTGGGTAGTGCAGCCATGACACCTGGCCACATATCAATAAACATGTATAGATTGCAAAATCAATCTACAATGACCTCTGAAATACAGATGCCCAACATAGCCAAATAGCAGTATATACTATAGTTTTGTTGTTGAAGGAAACAACCCACACCTCAAGCACTTCAGTCTGTAATCTCCATGAGTTTATAAAACGGCAGATATCAATAGAACACCTGCCTGGCTATCACACATCTATCTTCTGTCCTTCTCAATGAGCTTTGGCTGTTAAATGGATTGACCAACTACTTCTCCTATTAATATAAAAAATCATATTGTGCCTGTATCTTACCTCCGCCATTTTTAAAGGCCAGGTAGGGGAATCGCCAGACGTTTCCCAGACCCACAGCATAGCCCACCATAGACAGGATGAAATCCAGTTTACTTGACCAGTTACCTCGAGCCTTGTTTTCATCTCCTTCATCATCCTAAAAAAAAAGAGAGATAATCAATTTTGGATTTTAAGAAATGGTTTGCAAAATAGCTGTTTTTTTTAATCATTATTCAATGCAATCTCTTGGTAATGTTAATATTTGTGGTTGCAAAGACTGAGACTTATAAACAGCAATAATAAAAAATATTAATAATATGAAGAACATACAAAGAAAAAACGTATACGAAATATGTGGCGCTAGGCAAATAGTAACCCAGTGCAGCCTAAAACACACTTAAATTGTATTGTCACCAAGTACACTCAGCAAAATTGCTAAATCCCAAACAAAAGTGTAAAGCGCACACATTAATAAAAATGTATTACCTTTGTAATATATGATGGTTCTTTTTTCTCAATGTAATCATAAAAGAACCCTATGTAGAATGAATATAAGAAAGAAGAACCATTGTGTAATCTGTTAACATAGAAATTACAATGATAGAGTAAAATGGAACACTCACAATTTTCAGAGCCCTTTAAAGATTTGCTCTAAACTCTAAACCATTGGGATAACTGGAAATTGTTGGAAAATCCTTGCTGGAACCGTAGAGTATCCAAAAGAAGCAGGAACCAAGTGGTAATGATAATAAAGACATGTATATTCCATATATATATATATATATATATATATATATATATATATATATATATATATATATATAAAAATAAATTAAAATAAAACAATATAAAATAAACACAACGTGTTTCAATCTGATATAGGTCTTGCACTTGAAGAAGACTTATATTGGGTCGAAACGTGTTGTGTGTATTTTATATAGTTTTTTTAAAAATATATATATATGGAATAAAAGTGTGTATCATCATTACTATTTGGTTCCTGTTTCTTTTGGATACTCCATTGTTCCAGCAATTTTCAGCTATCCCAGTGGTGGATGAAATGCTATTAGAGTTTAGAGCATTTCACGGCTCTGAAAATTGTGAGTGTTCCATTTTATTCTATCATTGTTTTTTCTATGTTAAGAGATTACACTATGGTTCTTCTTTCTTATATTAATGCTATATATGGTTATTTTATGATTACATTGAAAAAAAATGACCCTTCATATATTAAAAAGGCACAAAGGTGCTTTCACACCTTTGTGCCTTTGGGATTAGCATGGGTATGCAATCCTATAGTAAAAGTAATTGATAGTTTTTAATTTTAAAAATATAGATTTTATTATCTATGTAATTACCATTTATGGAATACAAAACCAAAATAAAGTAGACAATATAAACACTCATGTAAGAAAAATAAATATATTTGTTAACAGCAAAAAAACAACCCTTAAGTTGTACATTCCAGGAATCAACTTCCAATGAATGCCAGTTAGAAATGTGGTGGTTTACAGAGCTATGAAGTAATATTTGGAGCTCTGCTTTAAAGCACACAGTGCTGAATAGTATAGTGTGTGCTGAACATTGCAGTTTACACTGCTGTACAGTATAGTATCTATTACAATGTATAGATACCACACTGAGCATTCCAGACATTAGTGGAGCACAGTACAGATAGAATTGCCATAGGAAATAATATAGTATATCTGCATGTCTCTATCTATCATTATAATAAAAACTAAGACACAATATTAATAGATACTGAGGCACAGTATTAACGTATACTTCAGAGCATTAGTAGACTGACACAGTATTAACAGATACGAAGACATAGCAATAATGTATAATAAAACATAAATACATACTACACCACAAAATTCTAAGAAATTGCATTAATATGTGTTAAGACACAGTATTGATGCATACTAAACACTATTAATACATACTAAAACATACTAAGACATAGTATTGATACATACTAAACACACTATTAATACATACTAAAATATAATAAGACACAGTATTGATCCATACTAAACACAATATTAATACATAAAAAGACTTAGTATGGATTCATACTAAACACAGCATTGAAACATGTATACTCTGTGTTAAGGTATATTAATGCTAGATCTTTTGTTTTAGTATTCCTATGAATCTCTAACATACTTAGAGTGGGACACATTATTAATACACATTGAGACACAGTATTAACATGCTAATGCATATCAAGACATAGCATTGGCATTATTATTAATACATATCAAGACATAGCATTGATACATACTGTGTAATACCATTACAAATTAAATCCTAGCATCAATACTCATTGAAACATAGCATTAATACACACTGAAACATAGCATTAATGCTTATTGAGTCATAGTATCAATGCACTGAGCATTATCACTAAGACATAACATTAAAACACACTGAGACATAGTATCAATACACTGAACATTACTACACACTAAGACATAGCATTAATACACACTGAAACATAGCATTATTACACACCGAGACATAGCATTAATACACACTGAAACACAGCATTAGTACTCACTGAGTAATAGCATTATTACACACTAAGACATAGCATTATTACACAATGAGACATAGCATTAATACACACTGAAACATAGCATTAATGCTTATTGAGTCATAACATTAAGACATGGGTACATAGCATTAATACTCACTGAGACATAGCATTATTACACACTGAGACATAGCATTAATACTCACTGAGATATAACATTAATAATCACTTAGACATATCAATTACACACTGAGACATACCATTAATACACACTGATACTTAGCATTAATACTTACTGAGACATAGCATTATTACACAGTGAGACATGGCATTCATACTCACTGAGACATAGCATTATTACACACTGAGACATAGCATTAATACTCACTGAGACATATCATTAATACTCACTGAGTAATAGCATTATTACACACTGAGGCATACCATTAATACTCACTGAGACATACCATTAATACTCACTGAGACATGGCATCAATACTCACTGGGACATAGCATTACTACACACTGAAACATAGCATTAATACACTCTAAGATATAGCATTAATGCACACTGATACTTAGCAGTAATACACTCTAAGATATAGCATTAATGCACACTGAGACATAGCAGTAATACTCACTGAGACATAGAATTACTACACACTGAGATATAGCATAAATATTCACTGAAACATGGCATCAATACTCACTGGGACATAGCATTACTACATACTGAGACATACCATTAATAGTCACTGAGACATAGCATTAATACTCAATGAGACATAGCATTACTACATACTGAGACATACCATTTATAGTCACTGAGACATAGCATTATGACACACTGAGACATAGCATTAATACTCACTGAGACATAGAAATTGTTACACATTAAGAGATACCATTAATACTTACTGAGACATAGCATTAATACTTGCCGAGACATAGCATTATTATAGACTGAGACAGTGCATTAATACTCACTGAGTAAAAGCATTAATACTCACGGAGTAATAGCATTATTACACACTGAGGCATACCATAAATACTCACTGAGACATACCATTAATACTTACTGAGACATAGCATTATTACACACTGAGACGTAGCATTATTACACACTGAGACATTGCATTAATACTCACTGAGTAATAGCATTAATACACACTGAGATATAACATTAATACTCACTGAGACATAGCATTATGACACACTGAGACATACCATTAATACACAATGAGATATAGCATTGATACTCACTGAGACAAAGCATTACTATGCACTGAGACATAGCATTAATACTCACTGAGATATAACATTAATACTCACTGAGACATAGCAATATTACACACTGAGACATAGCATTAATACTCACTGAGATATAACATTAATACTCACTGAGATATAGCAGTATTACACACTGAGACATACCATTAATACTCACTGAGACATAGCATTAATACTCACTGAGATATAACATTAATACTCACTGAGACATAGCAGTATTACACACTGAGACATACCATTAATACACACTGAGACATAGCATTAATACTCACTGAGACATAGCATTTTTACACACTGAGACATACCATGAATACTTGCTGAGACATAACATTATTACACACTGAGACATAGCTTTAATACTCACTAAATTATAACATTAATACTCACTGAGACATAGCATTACTATGCACTGAGACATAGCATTAATACTCTCTGAGACATAGGATTATTACACACTGAGACATACCATTATTACACACTGAGACATAGCATTAATACTCACTGAGACATAGCATTATTACACACTGAGACATACCATTAATACTCGCTGAGACATACCATTAATACTCGCTGAGACATAGCATTATTACACACTGAGACATAGCATTAATACTCACTGAGATATAACATTAACACACACTGAGACATAACATTAATACACACTGAGACATAGCATTAATACTCACTGAGACATAACATTACTACTCACTGAGACATACCATTAATACTCACTGAGACAAAGCATTATTACACACTGAGACATAGCATTAATACTCACTGAGACATAGTATTACTACGCACTGAGACATAACATTAATACTCACTGAGACATAGCATCAATACACACTGAGATGTGCAATTATTACTCACTGATAATCCACACAGGAAAAGGAAGCCACACTCTTATTTAAAGACCTAGGTGCTCCAGACCTGGAGCTGGCAAACCCTATTACAGAAGTCAACAAATACATATGGTCTAGGCCCTCCAGGTCTACCATCAAGAAGTTTTATTGGAACAAGAAATGCAAGGTTTCTGCCTGCACAGAGGCCTTTGTCAAGCTTTCTATTATTACTCACTGAGACATAGCATCAATACACACTGAGTCATATCAATACATTTCACTAAGCAAAAGCATTAATACTCACATAGACATATCATTAAAGTTCATTAATACACGCTGAGGCACAGCATCACTACACATTGAGACATAGCATTAATACTCACTGAGTCATAACATTAATACTCATTGAAACATAGCATTAACATACATTGAAGCATAGCAATATAACACACTGAGATGTGGTAATACTCACTGAGTAATAGCATCAATACTTCCTAAACCACATCATTATTACCATAGCAATAATAGGCACTGAGACATACCATTAATCCACAGAAAGATACAGAATTAATACACACTGAGACATAGCATTAATATTCAGTAATATATAGCATTATTACACACTGAGACATAGCATTAATATTCAGTAATATATAGCATTTTTAATACACACTGAGACATAGCATTAATATACAGTAATATATAGCATTAATGCATACTGAGGTATAGCAATTATATATATAAAGACACAGCATTAATGTATACTCAGTATTAATATAAACTGGCACAGCATTGAGACATACTAGCACACAGCATTAAAACACACTAGGAGACAGCATTAACACACCCAGAGACATACTAATAATATGTAGCAAGATATAATATTTAAGACATTACTAATTAGTATTAAAACACAGAATTCATGCATATTACCGGTAATTCCCAGAATTAATACATACTTGGACAGGGTACTAATAGTTATTAAGACACAATAATGTATTCAATAAAGAACAAACTTGAAACACAAAATGCAAAAAATATCCAACACAATAATTCTCCAACTCATCTAGCCAATACTAACCCAATGATTATTATAAATTGTTACGATTCCACAACTGCTTTATTTATACTTAGACACATATTTAAAATGTATGAAGATGCCATATTTACTCGTATTTATTAATTATTAATTTTAATATGTATTAAGATGAAGCATTAAGAATAAAATAAAAAAGTACAATAAATATTAAAACATACTAATAGAGATTTTTACAAAATATTGAAATTCAGTATTGTTACTAAGTAGTACAATTAATTCTTAATATATATATATATATTACTAAGATGCAGCATTAAAATGAAAAAATAAAAAAAATCATGAATAACAGTATACATTTTACTAAGATATATATTTTATCTAAACACATCTATAAGAAGTAAAATAATTCCGAGACACAGCAATATGGATTCAAGAGCTGCCGTAAAATTAGTATAAATACTTAGACATGTCTCTTTTTTGTGTGAATTTTTTAAGATGCATGATTAATACTTATATGTTAAAATGTAATATGATGCAACAAAAGTAGTATTAATACTTACAAAGACACGACTTTAAGAATGATTAGGATGCAGGAGTAATACTTACTAAAGAATATTAAGATTAAACTCCAGCCAGTTCACAGTTTAAAAACCATATGTGCGTTAGTAAGCATTAATACTTGGTAAGAATAAAGCATACAATACGTTGCAATAGTAATAGTATTAATGATTACTAATGCACATATGGTTTTTCACTAAACTGCTGACTGGCTGGAATTCTTAGTCAATGTAAAGTGAATTTCATGTATTATGTCCAATTTCTCTTTGTGGCCACGATTTTAAAATTAATTTTAGATTTCCAGCAATTCCAACGTGAAAAACCCTGATAGTTTAATCGATAAGTAAGGTACTGTAATTGTAGTATTATTACTTACAGACACAGAGTCAGTAGTTGCTATGATGCAGCAATAGAATGTTTAAGCATTATTAAAACCAACTTACCTCCTCGAGGCTGCCAGGGTAAACAGAGGTGTTGCCATCTGTGCCTAGTACCACAGTACTCTGTGTCATGGGCACCCAACCCCCCTGGGCATTATTTTGCTCAAGAGAAGTCTTTCTGAAGCTCTGGTGAAGCTCCCCTTCTGCACTCTGGAGGGGTACAATGCGGCATTGCACAGCATTACTCTGCCCATTTCGATCTGCCAGTGAGTCATTCTTCAGGGGAAAACTCTCTACAGAATCTTTCCTCTGGGCAAAGTTGCTGTGAATTGGGGTGCTAGACTTGCAGGACCCCCCAGTTTTAGATCTCTCCAGGGGGCTAACCTTGGGGTCTTCAGAAGGGAACCCCTTGCAGTCACTGGAAGCAGATTGGGACAGTTTGGCGAGTTTTGAAGATGCTTGTAGAGGGATATCATTATCAGCACCTTGCTTCGTGATTCCTGCAGCCCCAATGGGCCCCGGGGCAGCACCATCTGGACTGTTCACTGTCTTCTTCCCTAAATCCATTGGATTCGCCAAATCCTGTCGAAAACAAAGAATAGGTTAACACAGAATCAACATTAACATGTGTTTCTCTACCTGTGCAATGCTTAATATAGAGAGTGTGTTAGTCTACCTGTAATACGCTTAATATACAGAGCACATTCTCCTCTACACTGACCCAGGCTGGCTGTAATAAATATTAGCCTTGGATTACATTTCACACGGCAGCTGGGGGGGCTCCATTCTCCCTTCTCTATTGTAGAAAGATTCCTTAATTTTCCGCCCCATTTACCTTGTGTCACTCAGTAAAACGCATTCCCTGTTCCACAGACAAGCTCTGGATGCAGAGGGTAAAACAAAGCGCTTTCCAATATTCCCCCAAATCATCCATAATCCAGATTGAAGATTTCATTTAATTAAACAAAGGTAGGATTATCTGTACCAGTATATAACATGCCAGCTAATTCCAATTTTCCCCGATCAGCACTTAAAATATAAGGATATAGGCACAAATACAAAGGTACATACATACAAGCACACATACACACAAAAGCATTAGTACATAGAAGCACACATATACATTCATAAACAGACATACACACATATATAGATCAACGTGCATACATTGAACATTCATTGATTTATTAATAAATGAATATGACACAAATATATACTATATATTATAGTCCATCATACTGATTCAGGTTTAGCACTGGATGGACAGCTGCTGATGTTACTGTAACAGCCTGTCTTACTGATTGAGGTTCAGCACTGGATGAACAGTTCCCAGTGTTACTGTGATAGTCATACTGATTGAGGTTCAGCACTTTATGGACAGCTCCTGGTGTTACTGGGATAGTCCATCAAACTGACTCAGGTTCAGCACTGGATGGACAGCTCCTGGTGTTACTGGGATAGCCCACCAAACTGACTCAGGTTCAGCACTGGATGGACAGCTCCTGGTGTTACTGGGATAGCCCACCAAACTGACTCAGGTTCAGAACTGGATGGACAGCTCCTGGTGTTACTGTGATTCCATCATACTGACTCAGGTTCAGCCATGGACAGCTCCTGGTGTTACTGGGATAGCCCACCAAACTGACTCAGGTTCAGCACTGGATGGACAGCTCCTGGTGTTACTGGGATTCCATCATACTGATTCAGGTTCAGCCATGGACAGCTCCCATTGTGACTGTGATAGTCTGCGTTACTTATTTGGGTTCAGCACTGGATGGACAGTTCCCAGTGTTGCTGTCATAGTCTATTTAACTGATTCGGGTTCAGCACTGGACAACACCCGATGTTACTGTTATAGGCTATCTTACTGATTCAAGTTCAGTACTGGACAGCTCCCAGTGTTACTGTGATCATCTGTGTTACTGATTCGGGTCCGGCACTGGACAGCTACTAGTGTTACTGTGATAATCTATATTAATGATTCAGGTTCAGCACTGGACAGCTATTAGTGTTACTGTGATAATCTGTTTTACTGATCCGGGTCCGGCACTGGACAGCTCCCGGTGTTACTGTGATAATCTGTATTACTGATCAGGTTTGGTACTGGACTGTTCCTAGTGTTACTGTGATAATCAGTGTTACTAATTTAGGTTCAGCACTGGACAGCTCCTAGTGTTACTGTGATAATCAGTGTTACTAATTTAGGTTCAGCACTGGACAGCACCTAGTCTTACTGTGATAATGTGTTACTAATTTAGGTTCAGCACTGGACAGCTCCTGGTGTTACTGTGATAATGTGTTACTAATTTAGGTTCAGCACTGGACAGCTCCTAGTGTTACTGTGATAATCAGTGTTACTAATTTAGGTTCAGGTTCAGCACTGGACAGCTCCTAGTGTTACTATGATGACATTTCCTCTGTTACTGTTTTAGAGTCAGTCTACTAAACCCGTTTAAACTCTCTGCACAATTCTATGATAATTAGTGTTCAGTATTAGAAAGGTTGTTACTTTGTTACTGTCTTCATTGCAGCATTGGACAGCTCTCGGGATGATACTATAAACGTTACATTGTAGATTTTACTGTTACCATATTGTGTCTGTATCTGTTTCAGCTCCTGTTGATACTGTGTTCCTGCTGTTTTAGCTTTTTATAAAGTTTTATACAGTTATTGCATAATACTGTGATAGTCATTGCATAATACTGAAATGGTTATTGTCTAATACTGCGTTAGTTATAGTATAATACTGTGATAGTTGCTGTAAAACACTGAGATCATTAATATATAATAATGTGTTGGTTTTTCTATAATACTGTATTAGTTACTTAATAATACTGAGATCTTTAATATATAATACTGTGTTAGTTATTCTATAATACTATGTTAGTTATTATATAATACTGTGTTTGTTATTCTATAATACTGTGTTTGTTATTCTATAATACTACGTTAGTTATTCTATAATACTATGTTAGTTATTCTATAATATTCTGATAGTCAATGTATAATACTAAGATCATTAATATATAATAATGTGTTAGTTATTCTATAATACTATGTTAATTATTATATAATACTGTGATAGTTAATGTGTAATACTGAGATCTTTAATATATAACACTGTGTTAGTTATTCTATAATACTGTGATGGTTAATGTGTAATACTGAGATCATTAATATATAATACTGTGTTAGTTATTCTATAATACGGTGATAGTAATTGTGTAATACTGAGATCTTTAATATATAATACTGTGTTAGTTATTCTATAATACTGTGTTAGTTATTCTATAATACTGTGATAGTTAATGTTTAATACTGAGATCTTTAATATATAATACTGTGTTAGTTATTCTATAATATTCTGATATTTAATGTATAATACTAAGATAATTAATATTTAATAATGTGTTCGTTATTCTACAATACTGTGTTAGTGATTCTGTAATATTCTGATAGTCAATGTATAATACTAAGATCATTAATATATAATAATGTGTTAGTTATTCTATAATACTATGTTAGTTATTATATAATACTGTGATAGTTAATGTGTAATACTGAGATCTTTAATATATAACACTGTGTTAGTTATTCTATAATACTGTGATGGTTAATGTGTAATACTGAGATCATTAATATATAATACTGTGTTAGTTATTCTATAATACGGTGATAGTAATTGTGTAATACTGAGATCTTTAATATATAATACTGTGTTAGTTATTCTATAATACTGTGTTAGTTATTCTATAATACTGTGTTAGGTGTTCTATATCACTGTGATAGTTGCTGTAAAATACTGAGATCTGTAATATATAAAACTGTGTTAGTTATTCTATAATATTCTGATAGTCAGTGTATAATACTGAGATCATTACTATATAATACTGTGTTAGTTTAATATAATACTGTGATACTTAATGTATAATGATGAGATCTGTATAGAATACTGTGTTAGTTATTATATAATACTGTGATAGTTATTCTATAATATTCTGATAGTCAATGTATAATACTGAGATCCTTATTATATAATACTGTGTTTGTTATTATATAATACTGTAATAGTGAATGTATAATGATGAGATCTGTAATATGTAATACTGTGTTAGTTATTATATAATACGGTAATAGTGAATGTATAATGATGAGATCTGTAATATGTAATACTGTGTTAGTTATTATATAATACGGTAATAGATAATGTGTAATGATGAGATCTGTAATATATAATACTGTGTTAGTTACTGTATCATACTGTGTTATTTATTGTATAATACGGTTAGTTATTGCATAATACTGTGTCAATTACTGTTTAATACAGAGATAATTATTATTTAAAACTGTTATATATTGTATAATATTGTGTCCGTTGTTGTATAATACTATGTTACTTATTGTATAATACTGTGATAGTTATGGTATAATACTGTCTTAGTTTTGTATAATACCATGATGATTATTGTATAATACTAAGATACTTAACCTAATACTAAAGTTATAAAGTTACTATTTCAGCTTCTCCAGTTAATAATAATAATAATAATAATAATAATAATAATAATAATAATAACAATAATAATAATAATAAATGACTGAAAAAACCCAATAACAATAATAACCAATAATAATAGAGTATAATAACACACGGTATATGTGCTCACAACTCAATCAGGGAGGAACTTATGTCCACAGCAATGTACAAAAACCAGACAAGAGCAAGTTCCTGGGACTGACAAAATAATCCTCCTTTCTATGTGCAGGAATGAAGCGTTCTATTCTGAAATTCTATCCCAGATCTAGTAATGCTACCTTTATTACTCTCTAATGCCAACTCCCAGGATATCAGGGGGATTTTGCTATTGTTTAATTTCACTCCTGGATATTCTCCTGTTTAATGCTATTATAATTAGTCATTTGCTCAGCATTATACTGCAAAACTAAACTAAGTCTGTCAGGTTATTGTCCAGAATTCAAAACTCATTTCTAATTTAAGGCCAAAATAGCTGATTTATACAATTTCTCCAAGTCAGCTATGTTTCGAGTCTCAACTCCCTTTATAACATAATGACAGTCTATATAAAGGTGTATCTCCCTGTATAACATTATGGCAGTCTATATAAAAAGTTATCTCTCTTTATATGACTATGATAGTCTATATAACTGTTAATCTCTATATATAACACTGTGACAGTCTATGTAAAGGTTTCTCTCTCTGTAAAACACCATGATAGTCTGTGTAACTGTGTATCTCTCTGTAACACTATGATAGTCTGTATGACTGTTAATCTCTATATATAACACTGTGACAGTCTATGTAAAGGTTTATCTCTCTGTATAACACCATGATAGTCTGTGTAACTGTGTATCTCTCTATAACACTATGTTAGTCTATATTTCAAATTATCTCTCTGTATAACATTATGACAGTCTATATAAAGAATTATCTCTCTGTATAACACTGTGATGGTTTATATAACTGTTTATTTATCTGTATAACACTACGATAGTGTATGTAAATGTCTGTGTCTCTATATAACACTATGATAGTCTATATAACTGTTTATCTCTGTATAACACTATGTTAGTCTGTGTAACTGTTTATTTCTCGGTATAACACTATGATAGTCTATGTAACTGTTTATCTCTGTATAACACTATGATAGTCAATATAAATGTTTGTCTCTCTATATAACACTATGATAGTCTATATAACGGTCATCTCTCTGTATAACACTATGATAGTCTATATAAAGGGTTATCTCTATGTATAACACTATGATAGTCTATATAAAGGGTTATCTCTATGTATAACACTATGATAGTCTATATAAAGGGTTATCTCTATGTATAACACTATGATAGTCTATATAAAGGGTTATCTCTATGTATAACACTATGATAGTCTATATAAAGGGTTATCTCTATGTATAACACTATGATCGTCTATATAAAGGGTTATCTCTATGTATAACACTATGATAGTCTATATAAAGGGTTATCTCTATGTATAACACTATGATAGTCTATATAAAGGGTTATCTCTATGTATAACACTATGATAGTCTATATAAAGGGTTATCTCTATGTATAACACTATGATAGTCTATATAAAGGGTTATCTCTATGTATAACACTATGATAGTCTATATAAAGGGTTATCTCTATGTATAACACTATGATAGTCTATATAAAGGTGTATCTCCCTGTATAACACTATGCTATTCTATATAACGGTAATCTCTGTATAACACTATGCTAGTCTATATAACTTTTGATCTCTCTGTATAACACTATGATAAATACTGTACCAGTAATATAATGCCTAGTAATATTATACCAGGAGATTAAACAGTGTTAATTATTCTACAAATAAAATCAATGTACAGGAAGGCAGTCTGTACCCCTATCCTCCCAGAGGTGCATAAAATGGGTAAATTGCAGCACTCACCATAGTCCTGTTCTGTCCTGGGTGCCTGTGGAGGGTCCACTCACTGGCTATAGACTGGAGCAGACTGTTACAGCACAGAACCTTCTATATGAAGCTGGAGCAGAGAGAGTTTGCGTCAGTGCAGAGGAAGGTGCCCTTCGTTTGACATTTTCTTGATAATAAGAGTTTGATAAATCATTAGTCCAGGATTCAGATTTTAAAGGGACAGTGTCAGCTCCAAGTCACAGCCTGTCCCCCAGCCTGCATTGCCAATGTTTATTATGTGTGACTCACAAAGGATGCTCAGTGCACTTAGTCAGAGCTGATCTGCCCCCAATTCTTGTTAGTATTTGTGGGGGGGGGGGGGACATCCAAGCACCCCATCCCTACACCTTAACCCAGCCTGAATCCATGACAGATCTTCCCTCCTGCTCTCCCTGTGTCCTTTAATTTAATTGGCTCTGCAGTCACAAGTGCCTCCTAAATTTGCAATGGAGGGGGTGCAGACCCCCATCCAGAATTTACATCAATATTTCTTCTCCCCAAGAACACCTTTCACACCTTTCACACCTTTCACACCTTTCACACCTTTCACACCTTTCACACCTTTCAGTGGCTGTTTTCAAATGTTTTGGTTTTTATTTATTTTATATATATATAGGCTGTAACGTCTGTTTTTATAAATGTGTTTCTTTTCATTTATTTATTTATTTGTATTTTTAGTAAGGTATTCAGTAAGAATTTTCCTGATATATATTTACTGTTTACCTCATTTTTAATCTAACTCGTTATTTCTTCACATCAAGAAATCAAAACAAACAAACAAAAAAACCGAAACAACTTCTTATACAGTGGTTTATTAAATAATGATATAATTGACATCCGTTTTAATCCCAAAATTCGTATTTTTTTCTGCATCACTTTAATACTTACGAGCAAATACACCAAATGATCGTATCTACTGTGTTTGTTTTGTATTGTATCTAACACACATTACACCCGTGTTACTGTTTGTCTTAGAAATATAATAGTGCTGATAAATTCAGTGCTGAAAATCCTGTAAATGATGGAAAATACGTTAAATGTAAATGAATGAAATGATAAAATTATGGAGTTTCATTCTCCCTCCCTCCCCCTCACCCCCTCTCACCCTGAATAGTTTCGATTAGATAGAACAGACAGAATAATTATTGAATAACATTTAATTGAAATAAAAAACAACAAACACACACAAAATAAACTTTAAAAAGTATGGATTTTAAGCATACACGCACATATACACTATATATATATATATATATTTTTTTTTTTAATATACTATATATACATTGAATATTATTATGTAGCAGTGAAACGTTGAATTTGTGAGTATACAGTTGCTACAAACACACAATGTGCGGTATAACTAAATCTTTGAGTTTCCTGCATTGCCAAAAATTAATAGATGAATCATTTTATGTGAATTAAATGATTAATATCGATTATTCGATCAAATCATTTTTTTTTTATCCTATTAAAATATCTTCGTTGTTCCTATATCATCCTATTAACCCAAAGTTTAATAACCATGCCATAATGACACACGTGAAACGCTATAGGTTTCCCTGTACTTGTGGACGACAATGAATGGGTTAATATTTATTTATGTATTTATTTTATTTATGTATTTATTTATTTATTTATTTATTTATTTATTTGGATAGATTTTCCTTTTTGACTGGGATCTTACCTGTCCTGCATTCATTAAATGTAATTCTATGATTTCTAAAGTAGTATTGTTACCCCCTTATCACAGTGTAAAGTGTCTCTATTTAACCCTTTGGGGGAGAATAAAGCTGTGATCTGATTGGTCAGTCTTTTTAACCCTTCAAATGCTGGAATGAACTCGCAGCCCTGCAATTAGGGACTAGACATTGCATGACGTGTGTCTTAAGGGTCGATTCCATAAAAAGTAAATTGGGTGAATTTAAAACAGAATTTTAAAAATTGGGCAAAATAACTGATTCAGGGAAATAAAAATCTCTAATTCAGCTCTGGTCGTATTTGGGGTAAATTCGCCTAAATTTGTCAATTCCGTTTCCAATTTTCTGTCTAATGAATAAACTTTGTTGTCTGGTATGTGTGATGCAGGTTTGTTGTCTATTATTTTCTTAGTTGTGTGAATTTTGGTTTATTTGTGTGTGTTTATTAAGTTATTGCTTATTTTGGTAATGGTTTTATTTTCTGCTTTTCTGTTTTTTTTTTTTTTTGTAAAACTGATTGCAGACCTTTCCCCCATTTAGAGCACCCTATTTATAGATATTTGCGTTCTGAATGGCCATCATCCTCCTGCTCTATATTCCCCCTCCCCTTTTTCTCCCCCCCCCATTACACTAGGGCTTACTCACTAAACTGTGGCTTGTGTGGAATGGGAATGAGAACTGGGTCACAGTGCCCCTGTCTTCACAGTTTTCAAATAAATCCCACAGTTTTAACCATTCACATGCTGGAATAATCTGCCATTAAAGTCCAGTTATAATAGGTAAGGAAACGTGAGTGTGTTTAGGAGTGTGTGTGTGTGTGCATGTGTCAATATTTATGACTGTGTGTGTGTGTGTGTGTGTGTGTGTGTGTGTGTGTGTGTGTGTGTGTGTGTGTGTGTGTGTGTGTGTGTGTGTGTGTGTGTGTGTGTGTGAATTTGTCACTATTTATGACTGTGTGTTTAGGAGTGTGTGTGTGTGTGAATGTGTCACAATTCAGGAATGCGCGTGTGTATTTTCTATATTCATTGTCATTGTGTGTGTGGAGGTTGATATTGTATGTCTCTTTGTCTTTATTTTGGATGAACTGTCTGTGTGTGCCATGTGTTTGCACTAGTTTAAATCAGTAGACTTCGTTAGCTCCCCCCACCACTCCCCCCAAACCACAAACCCCTTACCTGTGCAGAATTCCCACTTGGGGTATAAATGGTGTGTACCCCCTTGGGATATAAATCACTGATCACTGCCTGTACAGGGAGATAATCTGCTCCCAAACTGCCTCTTAATTTGCATCCATCACAGCAGCCGCCATTCACACTAAATTAACAGCACTTCACCGCCTTAATTACTTTGTCAAAGATGAAGAATAGTCATTGATCCTGCCCTCTACACAGATAAGGAGCAGACAGCATTGGGAGGAAGAGGATAGGTGCAGGGTATGACCTCTGTGTAGGAAGCAGGATTAATGGGACACCCCTAAAATCCCTGGGATGGGGTAATATTACCCTGGGATTGTATGTGTGTGTGTGTGTGTGTATATATATATATATATATATATATATATATATATATATATATATATATATATATATATATATATATATATAAAATTATTGAACCTGGCTCAAAATTCAGATTTAACACCGTCAGTGCCAGGGTCAGATTGAACACTGCATGTGTGCTAATCTTGATAAATGATATATAATTTAGTGAGCCAACTAAGGGTATGACATGTATTGTTTTCCTATCCAGCATAACCCGGCCTAACCCATTATCTACCTCTAATATTTAACCCTAACTCCCATAACCCCCAGCCTTACCCCTGGATGAATTTAATCCCAATACAGGGTCTAAGTACCACCATACCCTCATGCCACTAAGTGCATAAATGTCATTCACCCACTGGCAGTGCAATGCCATGATTCATCCAAAAGGAAATATCTACAGGGTGATATGATTGAAGTGCTCTGTCCCAAAGAGCTTACAATCTACAGACTTGGGTGGAGTAATGCACAAATGCACATTAACCCCTTAAGGACCAAACTTCTGGAATAAAAGGGAATAATGACATATCACACATGTCATGTGTCCTTAAGGGGTTAAATGCAGATGAGGTAATTCTCAGTAAAACCATGCTTTTCTCTGCCCATTACCCTGATGTCTGTTCTGGTAAAAGCACTAAGAAGCTACACTATTCCTGTATTATAACATAGACAAGCCCCATACTATTCCTGTATTATAACATAGACAAGCCACATACTATTTACTATTCCTGTATTATAACATAGACAAGCCACATACCATTTAGTATTCCTGTATTATAACATAGACAAGCCCCATACTGTTCCTGTATTATAACATAGACAAGCCACATTCTATTTACTATTCCTGTATTATAACATAAACAAGCCCCCTACCATTTACTATTCCTGTATTATAACATAGACAAGTCATATACCATTTACTATTCCTGTATTATAACATAGACAAGTCATATACCATTTACTATTCCTGTATTATAACATAGACAAGCCCCATACCATTTACTATTCCTGTATTATAACATAGACAAGCCACCTACTATTCCTGTATTATAACCTAGACAAGCCACATACTATTCCTGTATTATAATATAGACAAGCCCCCTACTATTCCTGTATTTTAACATAGACAAGCCACATACCATTTACTATTCCCGTATTATAACATAGACAAGCCACATACCATTTACTATTCCTGTATTATAACATAGACAAGCCCCATACTGTTCCTGTATTATAACATAGACAAGCCACATACTATTCCTGTATTATAACATAAACAAGCCACATACTATTCCTGTATTATAACATAGACAAGCCGCATACCATTTACTATTCCTGTATTATAACATAGACAAGCCACATACTATTCCTGTATTATAACATAGACAAGCCACATACTATTCCTGTATTATAACATAGACAAGCCGCATACCATTTACTTTTCCTGTATTATAACATGGACAAGCCACATTCTATTTACTGTTCCTGAATTATAACATAGACAAGCCCCCTACTATTCCTGTACTATAACATAAACAAGCCCCATACCATTTACTATTCCTGTATTATTACATAGACAAGCCACATACTATTCCTGAATTATAACATAGACAAGCCCCCTACTATTCCTGTACTATAACATAAACAAGCCCCATACCATTTACTATTCCTGTATCATTACATAGACAAGCCACATACCATTCCTGTATTATAACATAGACAACCCACATACTATTCCTGTATTATAACATAGACAAGCCACATACTATTCCTGTATTATAACATAGACAAGCCCCATACTATTCCTGTATTATAACATAGACAAGCCACATACTATTCCTGTATTATAACATAGACAAGCCACATACTATTCCTGTATTATAACATAGACAAGCCCAATACTATTCCTGTATTATAACATAGACAAGCCACATACTATTCCTGTATTATAACATAGACAAGCCACATGCCATTTACTATTCCTGTATTATAACATAACCAAGCCCCATACCATTTACTATTCCTGTATTATAACATAGACAAGCCACCTACTATTCCTGTATTATAACCTAGACAAGCCACATACTATTCCTGTATTATAATATAGACAAGCCCCCTACTATTCCTGTATTTTAACATAGACAAGCCACATACCATTTACTATTCCTGTATTATAACATAGACAAGCCCCATACTGTTCCTGTATTATAACATAGACAAGCCACATACCATTTACTATTCCTGTATTATAACATAGACAAGCCCCACACTGTTCCTGTATTATAACATAGACAATCCACACACTATTCCTGTATTATAACATAAACAAGCCACATAGTATTCCTGTATTATAACATAGACAAGCCGCATACCATTTACTATTCCTGTATTATAACATAGACAAGCCACATACTATTCCTGTATTATAACATAGACAAGCCACATACTATTCCTGTATTATAACATAGACAAGCCGCATACCATTTACTTTTCCTGTATTATAACATGGACAAGCCACATTTTATTTACTATTCCTGAATTATAACATAGACAAGCCCCCTACTATTCCTGTACTATAACATAAACAAGCCCCATACCATTTACTATTCCTGTATTATTACATAGACAAGCCACATACTATTCCTGAATTATAACATAGACAAGCCCCCTACTATTCCTGTACTATAACATAAACAAGCCCCATACCATTTACTATTCCTGTATTATAACATAGACAACCCACATACTATTCCTGTATTATAACATAGACAAGCCACATACTATTCCTGTATTATAACATAGACAACCCACATACTATTCCTGTATTATAACATAGACAAGCCACATACTATTCCTGTATTATAACATAGACAAGCCGCATACTATTTACTATTCCTGTATTATAACATAGACAAGCCCCATACTATTCCTGTATTATAACATAGACAAGCCACATACTATTCCTGTATTATAACATAGACAAGCCACATACTATTCCTGTATTATAACATAGACAAGCCCAATACTATTCCTGTATTATAACATAGACAAGCCACATACTATTCCTGTATTATAACATAGACAAGCCACATGCCATTTACTATTCCTGTATTATAACATAAACAAGCCCCATACCATTTACTATTCCTGTATTATAACATAGACAAGTCACTTACCATTTACTATTCCTGTATTATAACATAAACAAGCCCCATACCATTTACTATTCCTGTATTATAACATAGACAAGCCCCATACTATTCATGTATTATAACATAGACAAGCCACATACTATTCCTGTATTATAACATAGACAAGCCACATACTATTCCTGTATTATAACATAGACAAGCCCCATACTATTCCTGTATTATAACATAGACAATCTACATACTATTCCTGTATTATAACATAGACAATCTACATACTATTCCTGTATTATAACATAGACAAGCCACATACTATTTACTATTCCTGTATTATAACATAGACAAGCCACATACCATTTACTATTCCTGTATATAAACAAGCCCCATACCATTTACTATTCCTGTATTATAACATCGACAAACCCCATACTATTCCTGTATTATAACATAGACAAGCCACATACTATTCCTGTATTATAACATAGACAAGCCCCATACTATTCCTGTATTATAACATAGACAAGCCCCATACTATTCCTGTATTATAACATAGACAAGCCACATGCCATTTACTATTCCTGTATTATAACATAAACAAGCCCCATACCATTTACTATTCCTGTATTATAACATAGACAAGCCCCATACTATTCCTGTATTATAACATAGACAAGCCCCATACTATTCATGTATTATAACATAGACAAGCCACATACTATTCCTGTATTATAACATAGACAATCCACATACTATTCCTGTATTATAACATAGACAAGCCACATACTATTTACTATTCCTGTATTATAACATAGACAAGCCACATACTATTCCTGTATTATAACATAGACAAGCCACATACTATTTACTATTCCTGTATTATAACATAGACAAGCCACATACTATTCCTGTATTATAACATAGACAATCCACATACTATTCCTGTATTATAACATAGACAAGCCACATACCATTTACTATTCCTGTATATAAACAAGCCCCATACCATTTACTATTCCTGTATTATAACATCGACAAACCCCATACTATTCCTGTATTATAACATAGACAAGCCCCATACTATTCCTGTATTATAACATAGACAAGCCCCATACTATTCCTGTATTATAACATAGACAAGCCCCATACTATTCCTGTATTATAACATAGACAAGCCCCATACTATTCCTGTATTATAACATAGACAAGCACTTTGCAGTGAAGACCCATATTTGCAGGCCGGAGTCACCTTTACTGCAACAAGAACTTATATCAATAAGTTTAGTGACATTGATTGGAAACTTTTCTAAGTGTAGGTGAGAGACTAAGTGAAGAATCATCTCTGGCAGCTGCTAATTGATTCGATTTTTAATTGCTAATTATATTACCATTATATCTTTCTCCTTACTGGCCACGTGGCTGTGATCTCTTTTAATTTGTACCAGCCTGACACAATCTGTGTAAGTGACAAGAGTCTTGGGTTACATTTAATTCTGCTCTAAATACATATGGCGTCTCTTTCAAAGGCTTTCTGTTTACAAAGAGATCCCCTGGAGTCCTCCTGAATACAGCTAATTTGCAACAGAGAATTGCCTACAGACCCAGCTAACAGCAGGACCCCAAATCTATGTCAGAGCCTAGAAGTAGGTTTTAACCACTTAAGGACCAGGTGTTTGACATTCTTTTATACCATTTCAATAGACAATAAGAACTGCACTCAATCTCATCAATCTGAGCCAGGGTGCAACCAAACCAGGACCAAGCACCAGGTTCCAGTGACAATAATATAGTATGCAAAAAATGGTTCAGGCACTCTAAGATCCAGAAATAGCAAATTTATTGAAGCCCAAAATGACATAACGTTTAGACCGATCGAAACGTTGTGTGACTTTGGGCTTCAATAAATTCGCCATTTCTGGATCTAGGAGTGCCTGAACCATTTTTTTGCATACTATATTCTTTTATACCATGGCATGATTGGCATGGAACTGGTTCTTTAAGGGTTAAACTGAATTCATATAAACCTATAAAAATATACACATATTTGGTTTATATATTTTAATGGAATTTTTGGAGTGATCTTGATAGTGGCTTGTCTGCACTGTTTTGTTGCACTTTTGTTCCACTTTCCACTCTTTTTGTTCTCAAACTGAAGCCATGCACAGTACTTAAAATATATATTTATATCAATTAATAGGAACCGCAAAGCGTAAGAAAAGGTAATCTTATCTCACTTTTTCTAAAAAAAAAACTTTTTGAAAATTTGCATTGCTTGACTCCTGTAAAATTAATGCAGTCCCGCAGCATGCATCATTTTTATCATCCCTAAATAAAATGAAATATACCATAGCTGATGTTTGCATTATATTGCATTGCCGGCCTTCATTTTCTTTTTGGTAATCTGAGTCCATAGTGGCAACTGCAACTGCTGTTTCAGTATTGACCGAGGTTCCCAATGTAACCTCCAATAACTTGTAAACTACACGTTTATTTTTGGATAGTACTAACTCATACAACAAGCAGAGACTTGATTATCCAGATATCCATAGCTGTCTCCTGTGGTGTCAATAGGCTCATCCATAAAGTGACATTAGCCATCAAGGTCAGTGACAAGGTGACAGGTCAAGGTGACAGGTCAAGGTGACAAAATGCTATCTTGGGTTTACAGGGGAATGTCCTTTGTAGGTATAATGCCCTATTACTAGTGTATACTCATTCCACCAAGTCCAGATGTGATTGGATATTAGATACTGGGATACTTACATTGTTTAGTGTAGATGTAGCTGGATATTATGTAGCACTGTGTTACCATAAAGTTTAACTAAGAGCAAAGAGCAGTCACTGCATTATAGCATCTGATAAAGAGACTATTGCTTTAAAGTCTACCTGAACCCTTTCCTTCCAGTCATCACCAAGTCAAAGAGATACAGCACGTCCAATGTCTGGTAACCTAAGATTGCTCAACAATACCAATAATTTCACGAACAGTCGCCTGGCAATATCTCTGCAACCACAGTTAAGGCTGTGTCCGGTCAATCTGGCTCTCTGTTGGTGTTTTGTGGGCATGACAAAAGGGCAGTTGGTTGCACACACAAATACAAAGGGGAATGTGGTGATTATTAGTCTTTAGGGTGAGTACAATACCTAATTAGCCACATGTACACCTGATTAGCCACACACCCCCGTAACAAAGCCACACATTCATACATTATAGTTTACTACTCATAACAGAAAGAGGGTGTCTGCCACTTTGTACATTAGTGTGCCTTCACACTCCAGTGTATAAAACCACTAAATAAAACCTTTAATGAAACTAATATAACACTTTACACCAAAGGCCAAAAATGGAAAATCCAGTGTGTTACATATCCATAGCAGTCAAGCAACAATATATTACAATACACGGAGTCGTATGAGTCCCTTACCCCAAAGTTCCAGCACAAAACTAGTGTCTTCCTCAACTGGTCCATTGAGTGCAACAGGCTTATTTGGCCTTTAATGTATAATTTTATATTTGTTTGTGTGCAGTTTCCCATTTTTTTATTATTATGTTACCATCCACACACGGTAGAGTTTACCATTCTGAAATCCAAATGACAGGTCATGGTCCGGCCATTTTACACGCTGGGTAGGTTAGGTAATGTTTGCTTTGTTTCAATTGATATTGTGATATCGTGGCTTACCAGCAGCTCCATGTTTCCTTTATTTTGTGCCATTGCACAGGAGTCCCTGCCTTGCTGTTGTGGTTCTTGGCAACTATCTTGCTATGGTTGTTGGCATGATACCAGAATGGGAGGGAATCTGCAGGATTAAAGCAACACTATACCTTTTTCATATAATTAAAGTGGTTATAATGCCTGGAGTCCCCTGGTGCTGTCCCTCCATTAAAACTTTTTTGAGCAGTTTAACACTAACTAAAGGTCCCTGTCCACCCATAGCCCAGCCCCCGCTGGAGGTGTGGCTAAGGCAGAGATCACACACTTCCTTCTAGCCATACCAATTCATACCAGCAATGGGCACTGTGACAGGCTGAAAAGGGTCAGCTGACACTCTCAGCCAATCACAGTTGCCCATTGCGAGTGGAACAAATATATAAAATATTGGAGTCATAATGTGTTGCAATATAAATATGTTGGTAGATCAAAAAAAAGTTAGTTAAAGATTCAATTAAATCTAAACTCTACATAATATAGCAGCCCCATCATCCCCACAAAATATTTAAATTTTGTTTTCTGGTGTCTTGCTTATAACCAGAGATACAGTTTCCTCATTAGCCCAACCAGCACAGAGTACATTACCTGCTGGGGACTTTTCTTCAGCTTTACAGCATTAAAAATGGTTTCAGACCGAATGGAAGGACGGTTTTAGCCAAACCACTGGAAAACAGTGTGACACAGAACTTGGGGATGACAGCAGGGCAATATAACAACTACAGCAGGTGGTTATGTTGATAAGAATATCCCTTTAAATCCGGTAGTAAAATGTAGCAAAAACTAAATTGTACCTCTCTTGGCTAAATCTTTTTATATTAATTATATAAAATGAAACATTCGATTCTACTACGACACGCAATCGCAAACATGTAAACATCCATTTAATATATTTAAAAAAATAGTTCACTTATTAAACAGGTTTCTTTCACTGTTTGAGTGTCCACCTATGTGTCACTTCTATTCATATATTAAAGTGATCCACAAATAACTCATGTTCACACTGATAACACACACTGCCGCTTTAAAATGTAACGTTTCAAATTTCAGGTAATTGCTATGATTTTGTTTTTCTGCCCATTTTTTTTCAATGATTTGTTTCCTGATTCTGTGCGAGCAGCTCCCTATATAAAAATCGTACATGTGGAGTTTCCCAGAATCGTAGATCCTTGTACTTTACACCCATGAGGCCTTCGCTTATTGCTTTCTTCTTGCGGGAAATAAAATCTACAGCAATAAATAGAGCAGTTACACGTTGAGAAAAACAAAGAATGATTTGAAGCACAAAAAAAAAAAAAACGATTCTGTCCTTTCCAAGGTTGGATTAACATCTTTTCTGAAATATGGAGATAGGATTGCAGTTGGAGGCAGATTCCTGTTACTCCCCACTAAGAAACATGCCCTGCAGGTGCAGTTTGACATGGAATTACTCTAGGGGTTCAGCCTGTAATGAGGATTTGTGTAAGAAATGTTTAATGCCCCCTGGTAATCCTTGAGTCTAGGTCGTGAGTGAATTCACGCTACTCCACCGCTAGTGTCGTACTAAGAGAGACTTTACACAGATTAGTACATTGAGTGATTGAATCCACAGCTATGTTATGTACTACGCTGACCTGGCACTGTCTGCGGGGAACCGAAAGGATAATAATTATAATATGAAAATAAATATATAATATTAAGATATTGCTGTGAGTGCAAAAAAATATATAAAATATAGGAGTCATAATGTGTTGCAATATAAATATGTTGGTAGACCAAAAAAGTTAGTTAATTTAAAGATACAATTAAATCTAAACTATATATAGTATAGCAACCCCCCACCTCCACACTATTGTTTAAGTTTGTTTTCTGGCGTCTTGCTTATAACCAGAGATAAATTTTCCCAATGGTGATCCACAGCAATTACTCCATTGAATTCAATAGGAGTATGGCTCTTCAATCATTGAGGATTGTCCATATCTTCGATTCTAGACATTCTGGGCCACTTAATGTAGCAGGTGTCTTTGTTCTATGTTTCTAAACCCCAATCCATCCAGGTTTTCAGGCACCCCAAATAATTGACTTATTTCAGTAAGGAGACCTTCTTTGTTTGTGTTCATATCAAGACATTCATTAATCCATTTAGAAATGACACTTCAAAGGTCACTACAACCTGTTCCCTGGGGCAATGGTTTCTAATCCCATACTTAAATGGCCAGGACATTTCTGAGTCCAGTTCCTATAGGAATACTGAGAAAGCCTGGACTATAGCTGTGCCTTGAGGTCTTGATTGAGAACCTTAGTCTTAACCCCTTAAGGACACGACATGTGTGGCATGTCATGATTCCCTTTTATTCCAGAAGTTTGGTCCTTAAGGGGTTAATAGAAAAAGATCACCTACTGCAAGTCCTGTATCGAATAGGTGAACAGTCCTTTTCCGTACTACCCCCAAAATATACTCAAAAAGAGCCAAACGGAAAACATAATTTACATTGCGCATGCGCAGCGAACATTGCACACAGATTAGGACTACCTCATAGGAAAGCATTGCTCAATGCTTGGTGTGAAGACGTCCAGCGTCCGTTAGGTGATCAAAAGTCACCTAAAGACCTGGAAGCGCCGTACATTGTATCTGCAGTTATTTTATTAATGTAAATTAAAAAAGCCCATCTGTTTACAAATTATCAAATTAAAGAGTCGAATACATGAATAGCAATCATGCACAAACTGTGGGGATATTTTTTATTATAATT
This sequence comes from Pelobates fuscus, assembly GCF_036172605.1. Classification (NCBI taxonomy): domain Eukaryota; kingdom Metazoa; phylum Chordata; class Amphibia; order Anura; family Pelobatidae; genus Pelobates; species Pelobates fuscus. The sequence goes on along the minus strand of NC_086328.1, from coordinate 108,861,716 downwards.
TAGCTAATTGGTATAAAGCATGGCAGGAAATATAAATAAATTCAAACATTGACTTGAAATACAGTAAGCATGTTGATCTGCAGCCAAACCAAACTCTCATATCGACAAACTTTGTGTTATAATAAACCGGCTTAAATACAGCTCAGGGAGACTTACCCCCAGGGCCCACTTGCGACCTAATTACCAACGACTGTGATTATTCAATAGAGTCCCCCCCACCGCCCACCCCCCAGTAAAGGTGTTTGGCCTCTATTGATACTTTCCAGTTAAATATGGGGTGTTATTAAAAACAGAACGGTCACTTCTTGGAATACACACTATTGAATAAAATACTTAAAATCTGATAAATCTTTTAGTGCTCTGTTTTCCTTTAACGTTATGTTTACGATTTAGCAAATTATATCATAATCCAACTCAGACAAGAGAAATTAAGGTAAACACTGCGAAACGTAGTTTAATTTCTCCTCTTCTCTGTCTGTTCTCTCCTCGCTGACTGTCAGACACAAATGACAGAGCTTATAACAATAATTGACAAGGAGCTAGGATGAAGTCGCCCAGTTGCAGGATTAAGACTTTTGGGTTTCTACATTTAAATTTTATTTTTCACACTTCACAAATACATGTTTGTGAAACACAGGGATAAATAAACAGAATTTAAAAATGATTGTCAATGACAGTGTTCCTAGATGAGGAATTAATGTGGCGTGAACAAGTTTTCATAAACTTAAAAACTTCAGAAATTAGACCGCTTAGAATTGGAGACATCGAGTGGCAAAGAGAAATGGACAGATTTCAATAACGAATCATAATGCTAAAGAAATTTAGTCCTGTGTGAGAAGCATTAATATAAAGGAAAATATTTTTTTTTAAAATCAAAACTAAAACGTTAATGGTTCTTATTAAATTAGTATAGAAATAACTTCAAAAAAGTAAATATAGAAAAGAAGATTTTTTTTTTATCAATGTTACAAAGTATTTAAAACTCTGTCTGCCCAGAATTAAGCTAAAATAATTGAGGTAGCTACAACCACTTCTATGAAGCTAGAGCTTGTATATGTCCTGTAACAGCTCATTATGTGTGAAAACATGATGGCTCAATATGTATATATACGTACCAATACTGTACAGCTGCAGCTACTATCTGGTATTGGCATGATGCCTCATTTTAAGGAATGATTTTTAAAAAAAAATCATGTCATCTCTGGTGTTAAAAGCAGCCTCTCCGTGGTTGTCTCCGACTGAGCTAGAAATATACTTTTTGTCCCTTCAAGGACAGGACGGTTGCTGCACAGCTGTATCTTAGCCTGGGGTAAGAAGGTTCCCACTGGTGCAGGAAGGAAGGCTTGTAAAAAGTGATCTAAAAGATTTTTAAAAAGTTTAATTAAAGCACATTTTGATTAATGCCTACGGTGGATTGTAGGAAAGGTGTCTTAGTGTCTCCACAGGAGGTGAATGCATAGATGTGTAAACAGTCACCAAAAAGCAGTCACTGTTAAATTAATTTTACTCTCTTTATTGCAGCTTAGAGAAGAGAGGCCAAATGCCTCCTTGACTTATAGGGACACTTAAGACACCCAGACCCCTGCATCTCATTGACGTGGTCTTGGTGCAGTGTCCCAGTCCCCTTAACTCTGCAATGTAAAACATGTTTTAGAGAAACTGCAACGTTTATATTGCAGCGCTAATACTGCCTCTAGTGGCTTTTTTTTTGGCTGTTTCACAGAGTTTAACTCCATGAAATGACACTGGACGCCGTCACGCTATGTATGAGGAAGTCCAGCGCCTTGAAAATCACCATGGGGAAGGCCCAATGTGCACACAGCGCATGTGCATTGTGTCCCACTCGTGATGATGACGAGTTTGGCTCAGTCTCTAAACTCAAGAGGCAGTAATTGCCCAGAGCACCTGCTTTGCAAAGACTTCTCATTGAGCTGCATTGGGAAGTCTGTGATTGGACAGCTACATATGGTCTGGGCGGGGTTAAAAGGGGAGGGGTTCCAAAGGATTCAGACAAGGGATCTGCAAATCAAAGCTGCTCAGCAACGTGGAACTCTGAAACAGAGGATTATCCAGGACTTCTGCAAAGTCCCCTCAGGCTAAAGTGATACAGTATCACTTTACTGAATGGTTCTTTTAGGGTTTATTCACTAAACACTGATTTTTGACTGGATGGACAAAATTCAGCTTAAATGACTGAATTCCTAACAGATTGGCAATTTTCATTTTTACGAAAGTCAAACTCAGAGAATTTCTGTCATTCCAACCAAATAAGCACTATCCAGCCGGATCCATTCAGTATCTAATTTTAAATGAATGCATTTGAATCCTATATAAAGTATAGGGTCCTGACGTCTACATAGCACAGATGTCAACTTATGGCATTGCTGCCCAGTCACTAAATGGGCACCAATCTCACAAATTAGCATCAAGTGGGAGCTACATTTTAAGAACAGGGTGTTAATTTGTCACTGTCTTCCACCCTTCCCCCACCCACGTGTAGTGAGTGGGGATTGAAGTATTTATGTACCTGGGGGGGCACATGTCATTCTCTCCCCAGCTATGGACATAGGGTGGGGTAATAGTACAATAAAGTGGTGGTGGACATTTCATTTCCACCCCTTTGCTTTAGTATGTATTCCTCAGGTGTCTAGTGGTCCCCAAGTTCCCGTCCCCATTAAATTAATTGATAAATATATGAACAATTTCTGGATTTTGCATTCCGAAGGCCCCCACAAATAGAGCAATTGGACTTCGGAGATTCTCCTTAGTGTCTTCCTCTCGGCTGCTTTAAAAGTGGTAGCTTTGTTGCTCTTTAAGGCACCGTTGGTGGCCATCAAGTCCTGCTCACTTGTTCTTCTCTAGAATAGATTCATAGATTCTTTTTGGCTTCAGTTATATAACTTTCACTAGTTATCCCAATTCTCTAATCTCTAATAGTAATAGTAATTGTAGTTCTCAAATCTCTTCTTGTACGTTATCCCGTAATTAAAAGCATACCATATCATAAATTGAGTTGTTGGCAATTTCCCTTCAACGTTAACCCTGTCAATTGAAATGACCTTTATGATTGATAAAACCACAATCTTGTCGATATCTGAAGCTTGCCCGGAGCTACGGTCGACTCAGCACTTTCCTTCAACCCAACGTTTAATCGTTTTTTGTTTTTTTTTAAAAAGCAACAACTTTCACCAATGAAGTTCTCCAGAGTTCATCTATTACCAACACTGCGTACAAATAAAATGTTAATCTGTTGAAAAGTAGTGACCCACCTACAATATTTTAAGATGCTTACAGCTACACCCCTCCAAATATCTGCCAAACTTATTCTTTAAAATGGCAAAATTCTCTTACCATGTTCCAACTAGCCATCTCATCATTCCAACGAACCTTGCCTCAAAATCCCACCACCTTTATAGAAGCTCCCTCATCTTCTGCCACTATCAACCCCAAACTTCTCACTATATCAGGGCATGCAATATTCCTTGTCAGTATGTATTTATGTGCATGTTAAATGTACATGTAATATTTCCCATACATCAATATGTCTACAAACTTGTTAAATTGCAAAGCGCTGCAGAAGTCCATATAAATGTCATCAGTCACAGCTATAGGATCATATTTACAGATTTCCAGTCATAAAAATATTAATTGTGCTTTTCATGAACTGCAGTACCTCTGCTACATTAACAATATAAATATACACAAGTTAATTATGCTACAAGGATTGGAAAGGGCTAAATCTTATTTTGCCAGTTGTAAAAATAATATGGAATGTCTTTTTTAATATTTAATTAATTCTCAAAAAAAAAAATCCAGATTTGTCTGTACATTCATTTAGATGAAACATGGAGATTGCTTTTAAGAAATAAGAAAAAAAATGAGTCCGTGGTCTACAAAGCTAGATGCATAAAACATCAAATGCCAGAGACATAATTATTCAAGTATAAACATGTATTCCTAACAACTGGAGTGGATGTTTAGGTTCCAACATCCCACTCAGATTGCAGTGAAAAAGTATTTAAAACGTATCTTTTCTCCATCGCCACAGCTGCGCTTGCCTCCATGGCTGAAATAATCAATCTTGATGATCTCAGCCAATCCAATGCTTTCTCATAGGAAAGCATTAGGAGGCTATTGTGCATGCTGATTGCTGCGCCAATCAGCATCACCTCATACAGATGCATTTAATCAATGTATTTCTACGGGGAGCATTCAGCGTCTCCGTATAGGAAGCACCTCTAGTGGCTGTCTGAGTGACTTTACCCAGATGTGTTACTAGGCAGCAATATAAAACAATGTGCACATTAAAAAGCCTGCAGTGACGGGCTATAAACACCAGAACCACTACATTAAGCTGTAGTGGTTCTGGTAACTATAGTGTCCCTTTAACCTTAGTTAGAAGATTAGTAAATAGTTTATTATCACTCCTCTGTAAACAAATTGTGAGCATGCAAGATACAACAATGATTAGTAGGTGAGAGTTGTCTTATGGGAATGTATTTTTTGGGGAGCTACTGATTGGCTTAGAGCAGTGGTTCCCAAACCAATCCTCAAAGCACCACTACCAGTCCAGGATTTAGGGAAACCAGTTGTGTCTAAGATGTTTTTTTTTTTTATTTTCTTTCTAAAAACCTTAAAGACAACTGGGTAATCCCAAAATCCTGGACTTGTAGGGGTGCCTTGAGGATTGGTTTAGGTTTCGGAACCACTGATGTAGACTAAAATTAGATTTAGCCTTGTGTGTGAATGGAAGTTTGGTTGGGGGGGGGGGGGGGGGGGGGGGGGTTATGACACACGTATATTTAATTGTTTTCCCATGACACACGTCTGTTATTCACCCCCACATACCTTTAACCCATTTGAACTAAACACACTAAAACACCAATCTCACATTAACACACACAGCCAAATATAAATCTGGCTGCAAAGCAATGTAAAACAGAACTGAAAATATAAATTCATTCAAATTAGCTGTTTTGTCTGAATTTTGCAATGTGGCTTTCAATTTACTACAAATTGTTTTTTAGCGAATAAACCCTTAAAGGTTGTCTAAATGTTTTATATAACCTTAGAGGCATGTGCCCCACAGAAATTGAACGTTTTCAGTAGCTGCTCATCATAAAACCCTTCCTTTTCAATGCCAAATTCTGCCAATTCAGGAATCCGTAGAAAGGATTAGGTTTCAATGTTAAATAAATAAAAGTATATTTACCCTATTTTTTTGTTTTAATTATATTTTTGAATGGTTTATAAACACAGATACCCCCCACCTGTCTGCGAGATGGAGTTTTATAGTGGTTCATTATATAAAATAGTTTATTCATGCTATGCCAATATAAAGTATAGCCTGAAAAATACAATCAGGATTAGAAAATAGAAAATCGCTTGGATTACAGTTAATCACATGATTAGTAAGGTTGTGGTTCTGGATTTTGGTGAATAGAAATCTGACCAATTAATAACGGGATGTAACATGGTACAGCCAGAACAGGTCAGCTCCCAACATATTACTGTAGTATGATTATATAGCAATAGCACAGGGGCAGATTCTCCTAAATCATGTTCACCTGCAGGCTGCAGGAATCTTTTGGGCGGATTGATACAATCAGGAACCTACTTAAAATTAGATCAATAGGTAATGGTGCAGGAGCCACTGGTAATCATTACAACTCGCATCAAGCAAATCCAAGATGGGGTGCAATCATTGAACCGTCCTTTGAGGATGTGTTGTGTTGTTTGCCAGATATCTCCTAGCCCAGGGGTGCCCAAAAGGTAGATCCCAGATGTTTTAAAACTGCAGCTGCTATGGTGTTTTATCATTCTAAAGGCATGCAAAGCATCATCGGAGTTGTACTCCTACTATATCTGGAAATCTACCTTTTGAGCACACCTATCCTAGCCTTTTCTGACTACAATCCCTATCAGGCTCATCAGGGTCGCTAGCCGCTTAAATGGGTGGTAAAGTACATCCCTTACTTCCCTTGTGATGTGGAATAATAATGTAATCATGCTTCCACTTTGTCATATTTCACATTTAGAAGAAGTCAATGTTTTAGCAAAAACAACAAAAAAATAATCCATTTTAATTTTCTAGTTTCTTAAGGTGAAATAAATGTCTGTATATTTTATTGCTTATATAAAAATATATGACTCCACATTTATCAGAAGGTATTAATGAAATGCTGGAATTTGCAAATTAAAAACAAACAAATTGCTGAAAATGGGGCTAATATGATAGCACTAAAACAAAAATAATGCCTTGATATTAAAATGGTGACATTTTCAAAATGATCTGTAAAACGTACAGTCCCGGTCTCTGCCTGTTTTGCTGACCCTAGTGGAACTTTCTGTTCTGTTCTTTTGAGATTACTTGTGATTTTTCAAGTTGCCGATTAAGTGTGTAGCAGACCTTTAAATGATTGAAAAAAAACAACAAATCAATCTTCCTGGATATGATTTTCTAACATAACGGCATGTCTTTAAATGATCGACACATCTTTTGTCAATAAACAAGTTTATTCAAAGTAAAAAATATTTCAGAATCCGGTTACTAGAAGAACATTGGAGACAGCTGAATGGCTTCTACTGAAGAGAATATGTCTGTGTCACATTGTTTAATGAAAGAGTTATGATGAGAGAACGAGGGTCTTTTCTATTTTTACGGACCGTTATCTTGCCGTCCAAGACTTCGCCTGCAAGAGAAGAAATCATTTGATTGTAATCAAGGTCTGGGATAATATGTCACCCGTACCGATTGCGTTCTAAATTTAAATCTAATGTTCTAGTGAACGGCTCAGAAAAAAAATCTAAGCTGTGCGTCACGAGGAATGAAAAAAAAAAAGTATCCTTTCCTGACGAACAATGAAAACCAATACATAACAGTATAGACTGTAAACCTACACATTATAAATAGACAGAAGATCTATAATGACTTCACTGCGCTGTAGACATAGCACTTTTGGTACAACTCATTTTATTCAAAAGCAGAATTATCCACCAATTTAAAAGAAATGTATTTTATGTTAAATCTGGCAGCTGATATTCCAAAAATGACTCACTTTTGCACACCTTTTCGAACATAAAATCAGATAACTCAGATAAAATCATTTTGCTGAAGGGTAGAACGATTTTACAGAAAGGGCAAATCTCTTGGTTGCTGCGTTGACAAGTTTGGCAGTAAATGCGTGAGTACTGCATTGCGTGATTGATGACACGGAGCGCATCACAACATCTGCATGACTACACGTGTATCCGTGTCGTGAGCCAGACAGATATCTGGTTGCATAAGAGTTAATCAAACCTTCGCAATCCATGCGCACATTATTTAGCTTACGTTACATTATTTCAGCTCTCAATAATTGCAGAGCAACAATTTTATTACATTTCTGCAAGTTGTTTAAACAATGAACTTCTGAAAGTATATCCCCAATCCGATTTTTATTTAATACGTATATAGCCAGCTTAAAATAAAGCCTATACGTTAAAAAAAAAAAAAAGTTTTAAGAAAAGATAAACATTTTACAAAATATGCTCAATATAAATGAACACTATAGAACTCTTGGAACACTGCAGAGTTAAATATATAGATTGGAATTTGCAAACTCTTGGTCTGCGTCTCACAGTCGAATGAAACGGGAGCTTCATAACTACCCATGATCGTAACAATTAATCAGTGTCATGTAGATATCAAATGACTGATGTTTTCAGCTATTCGACTGCCCCCTGAGCTGGAAAGAAAGCTCTCTCTGGGATAACGCAGCATCACCTTGTCCCCATCATGGCCCCGCGGCAAGCTGAACACTGCACCACGGTGCTGCCGGGAGATTAGGACAAAATTAATTCAATTATAGTCTTTTATTCATCCCTGCAAGACTGGTTAATTGTGCTTACAAATAAACACACAGCAATTTGGCTGATCTTACGTGTGTGTTTAAATGGGTTTGTTTCTTGCTCTAATTTATCGCGTCTCTGGGAAAAAGGACCATCTTACATTACAGTGAAAATCTCTGCAGCAACAGAAAAGAATAATAAAATGTCAGGCTCGGATGAAGCCCCGGAAGGAGCATACGTCTAGTTCATTCAATGGTATTATGAGGACAAAGAGAACTCTGCAGCACAACAACATTAATAGCAAACTGAAAGGGAAATAACTAAAAATGAATCAGACACGCGTCTGCAGTGAACTGCACAGCAGGAATGCGGCAAAATAGCCTACACTCTAAGTATGTAGAGACATCCTTGAGTGGATACGTTTTTGCAGCACACCCTTGCACATTGCGGTACACCATAACACGCTTGACACTAATCGGCACACCTTTGTAGTACTAATATGCAGCCACACACTTTTGAACGCTTAACATGCAGCCGAACACCACGTGTGACTAGATGTATCGGCACATCCTACACACAGAGGGAAACCATGACATTTTCAATATGTGTAGCCAACTATGCTCTTGCCTTTTATAACTGAATGCATTACACTGCATGGATGTCCTCACTTCCTTAAACTCAACCTGTCCAAAACAGAACTTCTGGTCTTTCCTCCCTCAAGTGTTGCGCTACTCCTGGAGTCCCGTGTCTGTCTCCCTCCAAGTCAATGGCGCTACCATCCTCTCTGCCTAGGTGTTCTCTTTGACTACAACCTCTCCTTCACCCCTCGTGTCCAGTCGATCTCCAAATCCTGCCGCTTCCTTCTCAAACACATAGCTCGCATCCGCCCCTACTAAACACCAGATGCAGCTAAGGTGCTGGTCCATGCTGTTGTTCTTTCTCGCCTTTACTACTGCAATCCCCTTCTCAGTGGTCTTACGTGTTCCCAGATTGCACCGCTGCAATCTATAATGAATGCGGCGGCGAGGCTCATTTTCCGGTCCGCCCACACCTCCCCTTCTAGCAACTTATTTCATTACCCCTACTTATACCCTTTGTGTCACTATACCCCACTCCTTCTAGCATGTAAGCTCACTGAGCAGGGCCCTCAATCTCTCTGTTCCATGGTGTATGGACATTTTGTTCAGAATGTGGAGTGGATGGTATATAGACACAACAATCAGAATATAGAGCGGATGGTGTATGAATGAAAGGAGCAGAATGTAAAGTTGATGGTGTATAAATAAAAGGAGCAGAATGTGGAGCGGATGGTAAATGAATGAAAGGAACGGAATGTGGAGCTGATGCTGAAAGGAATGAAAAAAAGAAGAAAGCGGAGCAGATCTTGTATAAATGGACAGAGCAGAATGCAGAGCACATGCTAAATAAATGAAAGGAACGTAATGCAGGGCAGACGATAAATGAATGAAAGGAACAGAATGAGCAACAATCAGAATAAGGAGCAGATGGTGTATGAATGAAAGTAGCAGAATATACAGTGGATGGTTTATACATGAAAGGAGTAGAATGCGAAGCAGGTGGTGTATGAATGAAAGCAGTATGTGGAGCGGATGGTGTATGAATGAAAGGAATAGAAATGGATGGTAAATGAATAAAGTAGCAGAATATGAAAGGATGGTGTATGAATGAAAGAAGCAGAATGTACAGTGGATGGTGTATGAATGAAAACAGTAAAATGTACGGCAGATGGTGTATGAATGAAAAAGAGCAGAATGTGGAGCAGATGGTGTATAAACGGAAGGCGCAGAAAGCAGAGCAAATGGTAAATGAATGAATGAAAGCAGCAGAATGGACAGTGGATGCTGTATGAATGAAAGGAGCAGAATGTGGAGCAGACGTATAAATGAAAGGAGCAGAATGCGGAACGGTTGGTGAATAAATAAAGTACCAGAATGTGTGTAGAGGATGGTCTATGAATGGAAGGAGTATAACGAAGAGTTGATGGTGAATGAATGAAAGGAGCAGAATGTGCAGCAGATGGTGCATGAACGAAAGTGGCAAAATGCAGAGCAAATGGTGTATGAATGAAAAGAGCAAAATGTGGAACAGACAATTTATGAATGAAAGGGTAAGAAGCAGGAAAAGCACCACAACAATGCAAGGAGTAGAAGCCAAGCAGATGTTAGAGGAGAATTAGAAACCAGAGCTAGAGAGACTAGTGTAAGTAATATGAGGAGCAGAACCTATACTTATAGATATTACATGAGTGCAAGGAGAGGATGGCACCTGACATGTCAACCCTTATGTAAATGAATGCAAAATCTGAAGACAGAACAAAGGTTGCTTTTTAGTTTGTTTGTTTCTCTGCCAAGCAGGTATTTAATGGATGATGCATAGCAGAGAATTGCCAAGAAACGCTGAAGACCGGAACAAATGGAGTCAGAAAACCGTCTGATCGAGATTATTTTTAGAAGGATTCAGCATACTGAAAGCACAAACCGGTGCATTCTTGGAGCATGGAGTGGTGGCAATTCAGGTAACCTGGACGATGAGCCAATAAATCACATCAGCAAAATATATAAAAGGAAACTTAGTATTTGTAGAGAAGTGACTTCTGGACGTCAAATAAAGTGATACACCAGGAACTCTGTGCTCCAGGTGACGTGGTTACTGAAGGAGACACCAGGATCCGAGACATTACCACAATTAGGCATTAAAGCTAGACAGTGTCCAGAAATAAGCTCTAGATGTACCAACGATGTATAAATACAGCTCTTTGCAACTTTATTTAGTAAATGTCACCTAGGTAGATTTGGTAAATGTCAAAAGATAGGTCCCCAGAAATTGCAGAACTACAACTCCCATGGTGCTTTGCATGCATTCAGAATGACAAAGCACCATGGAAGCTGCAGTTTTAAAACATCTGGGGATCTACATTTTGGGTAGCCCTGTTCTAGATCATGGCGAGCATTATATTCCCTAAAATGACTCGTTTAATGTCTCACTACACAGCCCTGAGTTATGAAATGGCCTAAAAAAGTTTAATGTGTACGAAATTTACACAATTATTGGAGAATTCCACATAGATTCATTCTGCACACATACACATTTCCATGTTACTTGGTTGTATTTTTGTTTATGTAACTGTGCATTGCTTTACGTTGCTCCACATTTTAAAGCACGTTTTTCAGAGGAAAATTAAGAGTACCTATATCTCCACCAGGAGTGGGCAACTTTTGGCCCCTCCAGATGTTGTGGACTACAGCTCCCCTAATGCAAATACAGCCATGATGCTGGCGAAGCATCATGGGAGATGTAGTCCTTAACAATTAGAGTGTCGAAGGTTATCTACCCCCGTTCTACGCGTTTGGCTTTCTCACACACCATGTATATTCCATTCTGGCACAGAAATGTGCTACTTTAATCCAAAAACTAATTTTAAAAAATCCTGTATTCTCACAGCTCTAGATATTTCTGACATGTAATCTAACCAACTTTGAAGCGTGCAGATAATCCAGAGATTTCACACCACTGTGCTTTGACCTCTAGAACCTCCAGTGAATTGGAGTCTGACATCAGAGCTGACATCACAATTCACGAGGGAGTATGGCAGCATATAATCAATCTGGCACAAACGGCCTGGGTTTCACAAACAGAAGTGCAGGCCTACAGCCCGGACATGGTAAAGGCGATCTGCAGGAAATATTGGGAGCGCATGTCATTTAAAAGAGGTGCAGAATATGTCAGAAGAGAGACAATCATCCAAACTATCTTGCAAAGCCCATTTTAGCTGAACTAGTGGAATAGTAGAAGTACTTGGGTTTTAAAAGCCTCTTTAAAAACATACTGTATACAGTACATGATTTAGTTGGTATTTCAATGGGCAGACTATGTAGGAGATCATCCCAGGACTGGGGTTCCTAATCTTGTGGTGTGCCCAAGACCAATACGTTAAGTAGGAGTTCCTGTCCTGGACGGAAGCTGTAGCTATTTGCGTTTGCCACCTGGAAGTAATCTTGGACAGACCAGGACATATATGCCCCAGTGCTGACCTAAGAATAAAATACCCCAAATCCTAACCCACTTATCTTTGCCCTAAAAATAACGCCACCTCGATTTGCTAGAGACTCAACATTTGATCCTGTGGTTTACTAAGATGCATTGATGGCATTACTTTCCAGTAATACACAGGTTATCGTTATGTATCCCCTATCTAAAAACACACACACATTTTCCCTGCACTCAAACTTACGGCCATTAAATGTGGCAGGTGAGCTTACAGTTAAATGGTTATTGGAGTGATACTAAAAAACTTTAAGCTATTTAAATGTGTATAGGTATTTTGGATAGTGCACACGTATCTTTTTCTTTGATTTTTATTGTATGTATTGGTGCTGGTGTGTACTATAGTCACTGCTGACGCCCAGCAGTAGTGGGAGTTCGAGCGCACGGTTTGATTTTGTATGTTAGTATTTGCTTTTGTACTACGCAGCCATGTTAAAGTGCTGCTGCCCACCCCATGTGTTTCCTATTAATAGTTAATAAGTATGCAGGGGTTTAGAAAAATACCCCTCTTTATCTCATTAGAAATGTTTTTACCTGAATCTAAAAGAAGGAAGGTGAATTGTAAGTGTACGACTCACCTAAGAGGTTTGCCTTGACGTGGCAGGTGAGCTTAGTGACACTAAAACCCTCCAGTTATTTAAATGTGCATAGAAATTTGGGACAGTGCGCAAGTAATTTTTTCTTTAGAAAATATTTACAGGCTGCTGCCCGGTCTCTTGGACACATGCGTTAAAACTTACAATTTTATTAGAATAAAAGAATTGTACATAAGTGGATGGTTTTTTTTTTTTCCCGTTTTGCACTGACCACTTACCATAGTGGGCACTGACCACTTACCATAGTGGGCACTGACCACTTACCATAGTGGGCACTGACCACTTACCATAGTGGGCACTGACCACTTACCATAGTGGGCACTGACCACTTACCATAGTGGGCACTGACCTACCATGAAGACATTTACCTGCTTTAACAGAAATGGGCTTTTCGAGGATGAAGACTGTTTGTTTCCAATGCGTCTTGGAGCTCGAGGGGCTGGTGGAGAACGAAACCTATTGACACAGGATCCCAGATGAAGAACAGCATTTGTAATATCATGCTACATTAGTTTATCACATGAAACACACACACGCTAAATGCTTACAGCAGCAAAACAAGCTTCGCCCCCCCAAATACCCCAAGGCGAGAAATGAAATACAATTTCTTTACATAATTAATTTGGACTGCCTCGTGTTACTACTCACTGGCGTATGGCAGTTTTCCTCAAACAATACGTCAAAGTAACCGCAAAGAGCCTGGAAAAGAAAAAAAAAAAGACAATAAGTCAGCCGGGATGACGACAGCAGTGATAATCAAATTAAAATCAGACGTTGCCCAGCACTCTACAGCGTGATGTTTGGGCAAATGAGAGCGCATTAAGGAAATTTAGGTTCAAAGTATTGTAAATAAAAGTTTATCGGTAGTAACGAGTTGCACTTATTAGCAAAGCGCTAACAAGGGTTCAGTAATCAGTAGTAAAAGTTATCACTTTTTTATCACAGTTTTGTTTTGCATATTATTAATTGTACGTATTCCCAAAGTTTTTCTGGGAGAGGCGGTGGAATTAAATATATTTATTTCTATGCAAACAAATAAATAACTATAGATGAGCGCTTGAAAATACTAGAAAATCATTTGCTGGTGCAAACAAGAAAAGGCCGTCCTATCCGTTTAAAGCAAGGGTGTAAAATGAATACAGTACTAATATGAGTGCTGTGTTTAAATTTCTGTAATAAAAGAAGGCAATATTACTGCAGCCACAGCTCTGTGAGAAAAGCTCAGCGAAACGCGTTGATTAGGAAGCTTCCACAATATTTCGGCTGTGTGTTTCTCAAGTTCTGCCAGCCGGCAAATCGCCATTTGTGAGGTGAAATATCAGCACAATACAAACTGTCTGCGCCGCCCTCATAACTGATCTGAATGCTTGCATGTGGATACTAATGCACTTGTGGCCGTTTGTGGGTCTTTTCATTAAGTAACCCACCAATATTTAGTGTAAGGGTTTTAATATATTCCTTCTTTAAATTTGTCAAATAAACCTGCTGTGTTACGCTATGAGCACCTATATTTGATCTTCTTAAAGGGACAATATAGTCACCAAAACAACTTCAGCTTAATGAAGCAGCTTTGGTGTATAGAACATCCCCCTGAAGCAGTGGCGTAACTAACATTGCCGCAAGGGTCACACCTGTGACCAGACCCATCACTCCTGAAAGACCCCGCCCGTCCTGTCGACCCCTGCTACCATGGGCCGGCATAACTTCAAGGAAGGTGCACTATCGCAGTGGCCCAGGGCACGCAAATGCCGGGTTACCTGCAGGAGGAAGAACACAGCACAGCGCTCCCCTCCTGCCGGTCACAGCAAGCAGCGTGGCCAAGCTGCAGACTGTTGGTAGAGGTTTCCCTGTGTCTCTCTACCCGGTATGACAGGAATTGCTCGCTGAGAGCACTTCCTGTCCGATAAGGTACCGCTGTCTGCACCGCCATCCTTCATGGACAAGAGCAGGTACATATGGGGATGGGGGAGAGACACATGAAAGAATCAAACACATCCTCCATGTGTCTCATTCCCCCCTCCCAGCCCCTCTGTGTGTTTAACCCACCTCCCCCCTCACCCTCCCTGCACTGTTTGGTTGCAGTAATATTGGCTTATTTTTATTTACCGAAATGTATAAGTTTAATTTTTTTTTTACCATTGCTTTAAACTAATAGGACTGCGTTTTTTGATTGCACTCTGTATTTTTATCTGGGGAGTTTAATATTTTAGCGCTCATCTATTGTTATTGAGATTAGGCACTGAGGGGAGTGTCTGGTTTGAACTGTTTCTTTATTGAAATTATTATTTCTAATTATGTTTAGATTTTTGTTGTACTGTTTTATATCTTTAGTGATATTATATATTGTACTTTGCACTTTCGTGTTGGCTATTTCACACTTCTTGCTAGGACTGAAAATATAACACTTTGCACTAGATATAAATTATTACACAACCATCATCAAAAATAAAATACAGAAATAAACTCATTTAGATTTCATTTTTTTTTTATCAATGAAAAAAAAAAAAAAAGACGTTTCATTTCAATATGTATAAAACATGCAGCATCACAGCAAACAGCAATTATATTATATATAGAACCAAAAATAAAAAAAACTCACATTGGAGAATTTTGTAATAATAATTAAATTCATTTAAATGTACTTTATTTCTAAATAAAGATTTAAAATAAAATAATAATAACATCTGGCTTTATTTTAAAGAAACATTTTTTGTGTGTTTGTGATGGTCAGAACACTAAACCTATGAAATACCAGATGAGCCCTTTATATGTCACTGCCGCATTGCAGGAGTTACAGACATGTCATAGACATGTCATTCTAATATATTTATGTTTTACCTAGCTGCTGTAAGACACACAGGAGATCTACAGCAGAATACAGCATCCCACCTATTTATTGTGTAAATACTGGCACACAGGATAGCGGACAGTGGCAATATAAAAAAATAAGAAAACAACAGGTGAGTGAATATAGAAACACAGAATGTGACGGCAGATAAGAACCATTCGGCCCATCTAGTCTGCTCAATTTTCTAAATACTTTCATTAGTCCCTGGTCTTATCTTAAGTCTAGGATTGCCTTATGTCTATCCCACGCATGCTTAAACTCCCTCACTGTGTTGACCTCTACCACTTAAGCTGGAAGGCTATTCCATGCATCCACTACCCTCTCAGTAAAGTGATACTTCCTGATATATCCAGCCAAGCTCGGTACAGACGTATTCGCAGTCCTTTTTAAAGGTAGAAAGTGCCAAAAACCCATTGCGGGTTTCAATAATAATACCGGTAGTAAAGTGGAGAGAAACGCATTAATGTAAATAAAAGTAGTTTTTTTTCGCTAAACACCAAATTCTAAAGAACTGAAAACCATATTGAAATACAGAACTTGCTACTTGCACCAGTCACTTCCACCAGTGATATAAGAAAGGTCCTCTTAGGAGGTTCGCCAAGCCCTCCTGAGTTAAGCCCTGTGATGCTGGGCTAGCTCATTGGCTCAGAGCTTTAGCTAAAAAAAATATGGATTTTTAAAATAAAAAACTAGCCATTATAAACGCGCCTGTCCCTTCGTAATGACAGTTCCTCTAAATTGTGCAACGGATTTTTGAACCTATCAACGTAAAGAAAGAACAAAAGTATTTTGTGGTAGTTGTAAGACAATGTAACCGTCCATCCATTAAAACGGCAAAAAGGGACACAGTTATGTTTCTGTTGTAAATATTTGCGCAGCATTACAATTCTGCAAAGACACTGCCTCGCAATAAACCGAGCTTTCGGCCTTCGAAACAATACAAAGTGATTTGGCATACCCAACGGCGCTTTCCTGTGAGTCATTGCCAAGTCATTACTGGCATTTGTAAAATATCCTGGGTCCAGATTTGGAGTGAAAGGGAGGCAGTAAAAACTGAATGACTGCGTCGAACTCAGAACCTATTGTTCGTTGTTGTGCATCTGAATCTAGAGGTAATAATGAAGACGGAGTGTGTCCTCAAATCATATCAATTATTATGTTGCTAAAAGTCTGAATGCACTATTCCATGCACATCATTTTCTGGGCCTCGACTCCCTTTGCAGCTTTGTGACGGCTGTAAAAACCACTGACTCGTTGCAATCAGTGGACTGAAACTAATTACTTCTGCTCCAGAAATCGAATCCATCTCTGAAAACATCCCAAAACAAAAGAAATCCGTGGAGATCTTAAAAATAAAAGCCTGGAAAAAAATAAAATAAAAAACAAGACAAAAAAAAAAACAGATAAAATAGGAAAGGGAACCCCCAGGCCAAAAAAAACAAAACAAAAAAAAACAACAACTTAATTTCTGCTAAAAATGGATTTGCAAGACTTATTTCAAAGGAAAATATGCAAATATACGTAGAATAACAAGAAGGTTCAGATCTGGAAGATAAGGAAAACCTCCGATCAGTTGTCAATGACTGAATGCACCATGAAGTAGGTGTTGGACAAAATATGTAACTGTTGTTTTAACTATTACATATGGTCATTCCCACCCCCCACCATTCCCCCCATCCCCTAATAGGACTCATTATTGCTAATGAAATAGTTTCTCCATCTTTTTACATTCGGCTTACCCAACGTATTGCTAGACTCCATTACCATACCTCCCTTCCCCCCCCCCACCAAATAAAAAGCAAAAAAATAAATTAAACGTATTTAACCCCTTAAGGACCAAACTTCTGGAATAAAAGAGAATCATGACATGTCACACATGTCATGTGTCCTTAAGGGGTTAAAGGGGCAGAGTGGGATTGCAAGACATCCATTCAGTTTTGTAGACAATCTCACAGCAGGATATTTTACTTTCCAACTGTGATAAGATAACTGCTTTCTCTTTCAGACACATAGGGGGGGCTTCCAGTGAATCATGAAGTACTAAAGGCAATAGTTAAAAAAAATCAATAAAAAAAAAAAAATAAGAATGGCACATCACTGACAAACTTTTTTTTTTTTTTTTTAAATAACAGATCGGACAACATGGAAACTGTAGCCTTTCTGAGTTTAGCTGCGCAAATTAATACATATTTTACAGAGGAGTGATGTGATTGGCAGCCGGGAAGCAGGTGCATGTTAACATGTTTTCAAATCATTAAATTATTATTATTTTTTTTAATTCCAAATGTTATTAGATTAGTTTAATAGTAGTGTTAAGACATTAATGGCCCTTCAGCTGCAGAGTATGAGCTTTCAGGACAAAAATGAAAAGTATTTATCACATTCTACGCGCTGGCAGATTTACGGTTAAATTTACGGTTTTACGGGAGACGTAGAATGCTTTGCGCATATTTCCTGCGCATTTTACTTCTGCAGTGACGGATTCCTGAGCTGAAAGACTCCTTGGCAATCACACAGTGCGTTCCAGCAGTAAACTATTTAATCAACTTGGGCCTGGCTCTCGGTGGGTCCACCAGCAATAAAATCAGCGATTTGCCCAAAACGCGTAATAGAAAACGCTGGCTCAGCTATGGTTGACTTGCCGAATTGATTTTCAGTCAGCCACGTGCACACTTTCCTACCAGCATAAAAAATAAAAATCAAGGTCTATCGGCAGTGACTGTCACCCTGCACGTTCGTTGCGACCCCCCCCCCCCCCCCATTTAATTTTCCGAGCACAGCAGCGTCTTGAAAGATGCACAGGGATTATATTGCCTGATTTAAATCAACAAACTCAGATAGCACGAAGCGCGAGTATAGAGTCTATAGATTTACAGACTGCTCTTCCATGAAAATAAGCTGTAATCTCACGGTTCTCTGAGTACGTTTCTTCCTTATTCTCTATAATTTCACTAAATTGCACTAAATGCAAAATGGCAGTTCCAAATTCAGATAACACAGTAAAGGAAAAAGCGGATACATTTTCTTCGTTCATGAAAAGGTTGACGAACTTCCACGTCCCCGATTGACAGGATGACAGTATGTAAGGACAGATCTTTACCTAATAGCGCTTTCTCACCCACATTTTTAAGTATCGTTTTCATATACACCCATTGTACCGCGCTAGGGAATCTGATGGCGCTATATAAATAATTAAATAATAATAATTATACTGGGACCAGGGAACTGGAAAATTTCAGGCCCAAATTGCTGAGCTAGGAAATACCGGTTTGAAGATTTGCCTCCTTTTTTTTTGGTTTCCTCTTCCCTGGTAAATTCCCATCAACAACACAATGCTTACGTATTTGGTGCGATGACATTCAGTTCGCTCCTGTACCTGTGTCTTTTCTGCTGCAGTTGGGATTTACAGATAGCTGGTAACTTTCTCCAAAAATATCAAACTATAGAGTCTTTGCATTGAGTCGATCTCAGAAAGTGTAAAACAATATACAACACGCATTGTACAGTGCTGTGGGATATAATGCTTTCTGAATAATAATTAAGGTTTCTGGAAACAACTTCAACTTCCTTACATCAAACCTGCATCCACAGCCATTTACAAAGGTTGGCGGTTCTAAACTTAAATAAAAAGTCATGTTATTAGATCTAAGTGTTTTGACATTAATAACAAAAACAATTTAAAAAAATAAAACCAAGGTTCGCTCAGCACTCAGAGCCATACCTTCTCCATTTGCAGAGATAAACATGAATTTAGCTTCCTTAATTTCTCTCCCATTCAGACTGTTCTTGGGGTGCAATGAGACTCTAAGGTTAGACAATGAGCTACAAAATGGTAATATTATGTTAGAAGAAATTTCACTAATTATCATTAGACTCTTCATGTCACAGTAACCTTTTGGGGACCCTCTAAAATTGCACAGGTACCCATTTCATAGGAACTCTTATATAAAATGTTTTAAATATAAAATAGTTAATTTTTGCATATTTTGAGAGTTTAGTAGAAGACTTATCCAACTACTGGGACCGTCCTTGCGTCCACCATTCCAAGAAATAAATATGACGATATCCACAAAATTAATTCACGAAAAGCAAAATTGCAGCAAACTGTAAACTGAATTGGCAAATGTAGGATAAAATAGGCAGGTTATGCTGCCTAGATTTTGATGATAATTTAATTTCAGTTACATTTATTTACCTACTATGCTGTGCAGATTCTATAATGAAAATGGGGCTCATTATAACAATTCAAAATAGCTTCAATATAAAGGTCCCTGCAAAGCACTCAGCTTTCTATAAAAAATTCTTTATTAGTTCCCAAACATGTACTGGACTGAATACAGTATCTGACCCAGATCTCCGCCGTTATTAATGGATCATATCGGTCACAACACAGCGGCGCAGGGTAAATGCCAGATCTACAGAAGGCATGGGGAACTTTAAACACAGCAGATTATAAAACACAAAAGAACGCAGACTTCTCAATTCAACGAGGAGGAAGGAAATTAGAAATGATCATCCTCTTCATTTGGAGAGAGCAATTTATCATTGTGATAGTCTCTGCTCTGCCGTCCCGGCAGTCTGCGAGCTGAACAGGATACAATTAGGCTGTCTCTACACAATGCACGCAGATAATGTGCTACTGATGGGGTTTACCTGACCATGAAGAGGCAGTGATTGTAATCATGGTACCAGTGTCCGCAGGGCCCAGGAGCTGCCAGCACAGGGTTACTTCAACACAGAATGCAATTCAATGAGGTTTAGATCCACATACATAAAAAATAAAAAAACAAGGGTCCCAATTTAGAAGGAACAGTCTCTATTTTGGGCTCTAATCCCTCTATCCCTCTTTTCTCTCCCAATGTCCCTCTTTTCTAGGAGCTCCATATTGCTGGTGTCTAACAGAGCTCTGCAGCAATTATACGAACAAAAATGGGTCTTTAACCCCTTAAGGACACATGACGTGTGTGACACCTCATGATTCCCTTTTATTCCAGAAGTTTGGTCCTTAAGGGGTTAAACTACAATAAATGTGTTTAGAATAGGATCAATGTATCATGTTCACAAACAATGATTTGTATATTACATTTTAGTTCCAGAAATGGTTATCAGTGGGTCATGATGTCACAAACATTGACCTAAAATATCTCTGGTCAAGGTCACATCTCCAGCAATACTCCTAAAATACAAAGTGTCCCACTTGAAGTGCTGGGTATGTCATAACAGCTTCTTTAAAAAAAAAAGTTAAATATTTTACAGTATAAGGACACCAGATATCATGTACACAGCAGAATGTTTTACGTGCCTTATTTTTGTTGTTGTTTTTAAACTACAAACGGGTGTTACTGTTTTAATATAAATGTGCATTGCAATAAGTATCTTCAAGTGAAAACGTCAACACAACAGCAGTCGTGGATTTAATGTTTTATTTAAAAGATACAATCTCTGAGGTTTAGAGAAAGAAATGGCCAAGCTACCAGTTTAGAACACATTTTTTAGGGGGAGAAAGCAGCTTATTCTGTTATTATTTCACTTAGAATGTAAGCTGAACTGAGCGGGGCCCTCGGCACTTTCTGTTTCCATACGTCCAACTTGTTGGTTAATTCACCTATTGTACAGCGCTGAGGAATATGTTGGCGCTTTATAAATAATGATAATGATTTGATTTAAGGAAAACTCCAAGCACTATTTCCCTTTCCACCAGGTATATCCTTACCCTTAATGCGGGATGTTAATCAAACCAGGACTAACTTCCGGTTGCCATTCAAGTCAGTAAAATCTTTGATTATCAGTATCACTCATTAAAGTTTGAATTGCTGGGAAATCAAATTGAATTTCAACATTTATTCCCAAATCACTGAGCTGAAACATGAGCTGGGACTTGAGTTTTTCCAACAATTTTGGCTTAAAAGTTGAAATGAAAAGGCGTATAGTGTATTGTATTCCATAGTGTAATCCGAACACTATAGTGTTTTCCTTTGTATTTAGATTCAGGGCTCTAACTAAAAAATGAGGTAAAAAAGGGTATTATTTACCTTATTTGGAGACTAAAAGCACGCGTGGCCGCACTGAGCTGCTAATGGAGGCTACCTGTGAGAACGGAGACTGGTAGACAGTCAATAGAAGCATATTTAAGCCTGAAATGTAAGCATTGCCATATGTACTAAACCTGCAATGTTTTACATAGCAGGCTTCAAACTAATGGAACACAGCACCCAGATCATTTCATTAAGATTAAGTGGTCAAGGGGGCCTTTAGTGATCTTTTAAAAACATTTTTTAATTCCGATAACTCACACTTTACGGCATTTGTCAGCAATATTTTGCCAACAGGGCTGCAGGAGGACTTTTTCAAATATCTGCTGGAGAACAACTGAAGCTGGCAGTGAGTAACACAGACCTCAATTCACTCCCGGCAGCGCAGTGAGTAACACAGACCTCAATTCACTCCCGGCAGCGCAGTGAGTAACAGATCTCAATTCACTCCCGGCAGCGCAGTGAGTAGCAGATCTCAATTCACTCCCGGCAGCGCAGGGAGTAGCAGATCTCAATTCACTCCCGGCAGCGCAGTGAGTAGCAGATCTCAATTCACTCCCGGCAGCGCAGTGAGTAGCAGATCTCAATTCACTCCCGGCAGCACAGTGAGTAGCAAACCTCAATTCACTCCCGGCAGCGCAGTGAGTAGCAGATCTCAATTCACTCCCGGCAGCGCAGTGAGTAACAGATCTCAATTCCCTCCCGGCAGCGCAGTGAGCAACAGATCTCAATTCACTCCCGGCAGCGCAGTGCGTAGCAGATCTCAATTCACACCCGGCAGCGCAGTGAGTAGCAGATCTCAATTCACTCCCAGCAGCGCAGTGAGTAGCAGATCTCAATTTACTCCCGGCAGCGCAGTGAGTAGCAGATCTCAATTTACTCCCGGCAGCACAGTGACTAGCAGATCTCAATTCACTGCCGGCAGCGCAGTGAGTAGCAGATCTCAATTCACTGCCGGCAGCGCAGTGAGTAGCAGATCTCAATTCACTGCCGGCAGCGCAGTGAGTAGCAGATCTCAATTCACTGCCGGCAGCGCAGTGAGTAGCAGATCTCAATTCACTCCCGGCAGCGCAGTGAGTAGCAGATCTCAATTCACTCCCGGCAGCGCAGTGAGTAGCAGATCTCAATTCACTCCCGGCAGCACAGTGAGTAACAGATCTCAATTCACTCCCGGCAGCGCAATGACTAGCAGATCTCAATTCACTCCCAGCAGTGCAGTGAGTAGCAGATCTCAATTCACTCCAGGCAGCGCAATGACAAGCAGATCTCAATTCACTCCTGGCAGCGCAGTGAGTAACAGATCTCAATACACTCTCAGCAGCGCTGTGACTAGCAGATCTCAATTCACTCCCAGCAGCGCAGTGAGTAGCAGATCTCAATTCACTCCCGGCAGCGCAGTGAGTAGCAGATCTCAATTCACTCCCGGCAGCGCAGTGAGTAGCAGATCTCAATTCACTCCAGCAGCGCTGTGACTAGCAGATCTCAATACACTCCCAGCAGCGCAGTGAGTAGCAGATCTCAATTCACTCCCGGCAGCGCAGTGAGTAGCAGATCTCAATTCACTCCCGGCAGCGCAGTGACTAGCAGATCTCAATTCACTCCCGGCAGCACAGTGAGTAGCAGATCTCAATTCACTCCCGGCAGTGCAGTGACTAGCAGATCTCAATTCACTCCCGGCAGCGCAGCGAGTAGCAGATCTCAATTCACTCCTGGCAGTGCAGTGAGTAGCAGATCTCAATTCACTCCTGGCAGCGCAGTGACTAGCAGACCTTAATTCCCTCCCTGCAGCGCAATGAGTGGCAGATCTCAATTCACTCCCGGCAGCGCAGTGAGTAGCAGATCTCAATTCACTCCCGGCAGCGCAGTGAATAGCAGATCTCAATTCACTCCCTGCAGCGCAGTGAGTAGCAGATCTCAATTCACTCCCGGCAGCGCAGTGAGCAGCAGATCTCAATTCACTCCTGGCAGCGCAGTGAGTAGCAGATCTCAATTCACTCCCGGCAGCGCAGTGAATAGCAGATCTCAATTCACTCCCGGCAGCGCAGTGACTAGCAGATCTCAATTCACTCCCGGCAGCGCAGTGAGTAGCAGATCTCAATTCACTCCCGGCAGCGCAGTGAATAGCAGATCTCAATTCACTCCCGGCAGCGCAGTGAATAGCAGATCTCAATTCACTCCCGGCAGCGCAGTGAGTAGCAGATCTCAATTCACTCCCGGCAGCGCAATGACTAGCAGATCTCAATTCACTCCCGGCAGCGCAATGACTAGCAGATCTCAATTCACTCCTGGCAGCGCAATGACTAGCAGATCTCAATTCACTCCCGGCAGCGCAATGACTAGCAGATCTCAATTCACTCCCGACAGCGCAGTGAATAGCAGATCTCAATTCACTCCCGGCAGCGCAGTGAGTAGCAGATCTCATTTCACTCCTGGCAATGCAGTGAGTAGCAGATCTCAATTCACTTTCGGCAGCGCAGTGAGTAGCAGAACTCAATTAACTTCCGGCAGCGCAGTGAGTAGCAGATCTCAATTCACTCCCGGCAGCGCAGTGACTAGCAGATCTCAATTCACTCCCGGCAGCGCAGTGACTAGCAGATCTCAATTCACTCCCGGCAGCGCAGTGAATAGCAGATCTCAATTCACTCCCGGCAGCGCAGTGAGTAGCAGATCTCAATTCACTCCCGGCAGCGCAGTGAGTAGCAGATCTCAATTCACTCCCGGCAGCGCAGTGAGTAGCAGATCTCAACTCACTCCTGGCAGCGCAGTGAGTAGCAGATCTCAATTCACTCCCAGCAGTGCAGTGAATAGCAGATCTCAATTCACTCCCAGCAGTGCAGTGAATAGCAGATCTCAATTCACTCCCGGCAGCGCAATGAGTAACAGATCTCAATTCACTCCCGGCAGCGCAATGACTAGCAGATCTCAATTCACTCCCAGCAGCGCAGTGAATAGCAGATCTCAATTCACTCCCGGCAGCGCAGTGAGTAGCAGATCTCAATTCACTCCTGGCAATGCAGTGAGTAGCAGATCTCAATTCACTTTCGGCAGCACAGTGAGTAGCAGATCTCAATTCACTCCCGGCAGCGCAGTGAGTAGCAGATCTCAATTCACTCCTGGCAGCGCAGTGAGTAGCAGATCTCAATTCACTCCTGGCAGCGCAGTGAGTAGCAGATCTCAATTCACTCCTGGCAGTGCAGTGAGTAGCAGATCTCAATTCACTCCCAGCAGCGCAGTGACTAGCAGACCTTAATTGCCTCCCTGCAGCGCAATGAGTGGCAGATCTCAATTCACTCCCGGCAGCGCAGTGAGTAGCAGATCTCAATTCACTCCTGGCAGCGCAGTGACTAGCAGACCTTAATTCACTCCCTGCAGCGCTGTGAGTAGCAGATCTCAATTCACTCCAGGCAGTGCAGTGACTAGCAGATCTCAATTCACTCCTGGCAGCGCAGTGACTAGCAGATCTCAATTCACTCCCGGCAGCGCAGTGACTAGCAGACCTTAATTCACTCCCTGCAGCGCTGTGAGTAGCAGATCTCAATTCACTCCTGGCAGCGCAGTGAATAGCAGATCTCAATTCACTCCCGGCAGCACAGTGAGTAGCAGATCTCAATTCACTCCTGGCAGCGCAGTGACTAGCAGATCTCAATTCACTCCCGGCAGCGCAGTGAGTAGCAGATCTCAATTCACTCCCAGCAGCGCAATGAGTAACAGATCTCAATTCACTCCCGGCAGCGCAATGACTAGCAGATCTCAATTCACTCCAGGCAGCGCAGTGAGTAGCAGATCTCAATTCACTCCCGGCAGCGCAGTGAATAGCAGATCTCAATTCACTCCCAGCAGCGCAATGACTAGCAGATCTCAATTCACTCCCGGCAGCGCAATGAGTAGCAGATCTCAATTCACTCCCGGCAGCGCAGTGACTAGCAGATCTCAATTCACTCCCTGCAGCGCAGTGAGTAGCAGATCTCAATTCACTCCCTGCAGCGCAGTGAGTAGCAGATCTCAATTCACTCCCGGCAGCGCAGTGACTAGCAGATCTCAATTCACTCCCGGCAGCGCAGTGAGCAGCAGATCTCAATTCACTCCCGGCAGCGCAGGGAGTAGCAGATCTCAATTCACTCCTGGCAGCGCAATGAGTAGCAGATCTCAATTCACTCCCGGCAGCGCAGTGAGTAGCAGATCTCAATTCACTCCCGGCAGCGCAGTGAGTAGCAGATCTCAATTCACTCCCTGCAGCGCAGTGACTAGCAGACCTTAATTCCCTCCCTGCAGCGCAATGAGTAGCAGATCTCAATTCACTCCCGGCAGCGCAGTGAGTAGCAGATCTCAATTCACTCCCGGCAGCGCAGTGACTAGCAGATCTCAATTCACTCCCTGCAGCGCAGTGAGTAGCAGATCTCAATTCACTCCTGGCAGCGCAGTGAGTAGCAGACCTTAATTCACTCCCTGCAGCGCTGTGAGTAGCAGATCTCAATTCACTCCCTGCAGCGCAGTGAGTAGCAGATCTTAATTCACTCCCGGCAGCGCAGTGAATAGCAGACCTTAATTCACTCCCTGCAGCGCTGTGAGTAGCAGGTCTCAATTGACTCCCGGCAGCGCAGTGAATAGCAGATCTCAATTCACTCCCTGCAGCGCAGTGAGTAGCAGATCTCAATTCACTCCTGGCAGCGCAGTGAGTAGCAGATCTCAATTCACTCCCGGCAGCGCAGTGAGTAGCAGATCTCAATTCACTCCCGGCAGCGCAATGACTAGCAGATCTCAATTCACTCCTGGCAGCGCAGTGACTAGCAGATCTCAATTCACTCCCTGCAGCGCAGTGAGTAGCAGATCTCAATTCACTCCCTGCAGCGCAGTGAGTAGCAGATCTCAATTCACTCCCTGCAGCGCAGTGAGTAGCAGATCTCAATTCACTCCCGGCAGCGCAGTGAGTAGCAGATCTCAATTCACTCCTGGCAGCGCAGTGAGTAGCAGATCTCAATTCACTCCCAGCAGCGCAGTGAGTAGCAGATCTCAATTCACTCCTGGCAGCGCAGTGACTAGCAGATCTCAATTCACTCCCGGCATCGCAGTGAGTAGCAGATCTCAATTCACTCCCGGCAGCGCAGTGAGTAGCAGATCTCAATTCACTCCCGGCAGCGCAGTGAGTAGCAGATCTCAATTCACTCCCAGCAGCGCAGTGAGTAGCAGATCTCAATTCACTCCCGGCAGCGCAGTGAGTAGCAGATCTCAATTCACTCCCGGCAGCGCAATGACTAGCAGATCTCAATTCACTCCCGGCAGCGCAGTGAATAGCAGATCTCAATTCACTCCCGGCAGCGCAGTGACTAGCAGATCTCAATTCACTCCCGGCAGCGCAGTGAGCAGCAGATCTCAATTCACTCCCGGCAGCGCAGGGAGTAGCAGATCTCAATTCACTCCTGGCAGCGCAGTGAGTAGCAGATCTCAATTCACTCCCGGCAGCGCAGTGAGTAGCAGATCTCAATTCACTCCTGGCAGCGCAGTGACTAGCAGACCTTAATTCCCTCCCTGCAGCGCAGTGAGTAGCAGATCTCAATTCACTCCAGGCAGCGCAGTGAGTAGCAGATCTCAATTCACTCCCAGCAGCGCAATGAGTAGCAGATCTCAATTCACTCCAGGCAGCGCAGTGAGTAGCAGATCTCAATTCACTCCCAGCAGCGCAGTGAGTAGCAGATCTCAATTCACTCCCGGCAGCGCAGTGACTAGCAGATCTCAATTCACTCCCGGCAGCGCAGTGAATAGCAGATCTCAATTCACTCCCGGCAGGGGAGTGAGTAGCAGATCTCAAATCATTCCTAGCAGCGCAGTGAGTAGCAGATCTCAATTCACTCCTGGCAATGCAGTGAGTAGCAGATCTCAATTCACTTTCGGCAGCGCAGTGAGTAGCAGAACTCAATTAACTTCCGGCAGCGCAGTGACTAGCAGATCTCAATTCACTCCCGGCAGCGCAGTGAGTAGCAGATCTCAATTCACTCCCGGCAGTGCAGTGAGTAGCAGAACTCAATTCACTTCCGGCAGTGCAGTGAGTAGCAGAACTCAATTCACTTCCAGCAGTGCAGTGAGTAGCAGAACTCAATTCACTTCCGGCAGATCTCAGTTCACCGCATCCCAGTCCTTGTCAAGGAGAAATCGAGCAAGAGTAGAGCAGCATGCTGAAACATTTGCCCTTGCCATGTACCTGGCCATCCTAGTCCCATCTGGACGCCAGGGAAGCCATCATTCGACTGCTAAATAGTAAGCAAAAGTGGAGGCTAAAAATATCAGCATTGTCAATGCGTGTGTGTAGCAGTGAGTGTTACAATGTGTGTGTGTGTGTGTGTAGCAGTGAGTGTTACAATGTGTGTAGTAGTGAGTGTTAATGTGTGTGTAGCAGTGAGTGTTAATGTGTGTGTAGAAGTGAGTGTTAATGTGTGTGTAGCAGTGAGTGTTAATGTGTGTGTAGCAGTGAGTGTTAATGTGTGTGTAGCAGTGAGTGTTAATGTGTGTGTAGCAGTGAGTGTTAATGTGTGTGTAGCAGTGAGTGTTAATGTGTGTGTAGCAGTGAGTGCTAATGTGTGTGTAGCAGTGAGTGTTAATGTGTGTGTAGCAGTGAGTGTTAATGTGTGTGTAGAAGTGAGTGTTAATGTGTGTGTAGCAGTGAGTGTTAATGTGTGTGTAGCAGTGAGTGTTAATGTGTGTGTAGCAGTGAGTGTTAATGTGTGTGTAGCAGTGAGTGTTAATGTGTGTGTAGCAGTGAGTGCTAATGTGTGTGTAGCAGTGAGTGCTAATGTGTGTGTAGCAGTGAGTGCTAATGTGTGTGTAGCAGTGAGTGCTAATGTGTAAGTGTAGTAGTGAGTGTTACAATGTGTAAGTGTAGTAGTGAGTGTGTGTAGCAGTGAGTGTTACAATGTGTGTGTGTAGCAGTGAGTGTTACAATGTGTGTGTGTAGTAGTGAGTGTTACAATGCGTGTGTAGTAGTGAGTGTTACAATGTGTTTGTGTAGTAGTGAGTGTTACAATGTGTGTGTAGTAGTGAGTGTTACAATGTGTTTGTGTAGTAGTGAGTGTTACAATGTGTGTGTAGTAGTGAGTGTTACAATGTGTGTGTGTAGTAGTGAGTGTTACAATGTGTGTGTGTAGTAGTGAGTGTTACAATGTTTGTGTGTAGTAGTGAGTGTTACAATGTGTGTGTGTAGTAGTGAGTGTTACAATGTGTGTGTAGTAGTGAGTGTTACAATGCGTGTGTGTAGTAGTGAGTGTTACAATGCGTGTGTGTAGTAGTGAGTGTTACAATGTGTGTGTGTAGTAGTGAGTGTTACAATGTGTGTGTGTAGTAGTGAGTGTTACAATGTGTGTGTAGTAGTGAGTGTTACAATGTGTGTGTAGTAGTGAGTGTTACAATGTGTGTGTGTAGTAGTGAGTGTTAGTGTGTGTAGTAGCAGTGAGTGTTACAATGTTTGTGTGTAGTAGTGAGTGTTACAATGTGTGTGTGTAGTAGTGAGTGTTACAATGTGTGTGTAGTAGTGAGTGTTACAATGTGTGTGTAGTAGTGAGTGTTACAATGTGTGTGTGTAGTAGTGAGTGTTAGTGTGTGTAGTAGCAGTGAGTGTTACAATGTTTGTGTGTAGTAGTGAGTGTTACAATGTGTGTGTGTAGTAGTGAGTGTTACAATGTGTGTGTAGTAGTGAGTGTTACAATGTGTGTGTGTAGTAGTGAGTGTTAGTGTGTGTAGTAGCAGTGAGTGTTACAATGTGTGTTCCTTGCAGTTTGTTTGTCCCTAGCAGAGTGATTGTTTGTGTGTTTAAAATTGTGTCTAGCAGTGTTCGGCAATGTGTAACTGTGTACCCTGACAGTTGTAGGAGTACCACAAATACCGCAAACTTCTCGCACACACACATATAATAACAAAGCCCGCATACCCATAAAAAAACCCAACAAAGCAGTCGCAGCACCCCTACCTAACACAAGCAGCACACAGAAACATAGACAAACGTAATAAAAAAAAACACAGTGCTGCTAAGCTGCCTACCGCTGCTTTAGGTGATAACCCTCAGCATGTCAATCAAGTCAAGAATAACTATATATACACAATCCAGTCAGGCAGCCACATCGACCATGCCTCCCTGTGGAATTCAGGATGTCATAAGCCTGTACTGCTGTTATAAAAGTGCCAAACGCAGCCCGACAGTAAAGTAGAAGGTACTTTCAACTGACATTGACAATTGTAGAGAAATATATTAGTAACTTGACATTCTGTATTGCGTAATACCCATAATCTTGCAGGAAGGGATGTGTGGTTTGATTGACAGTCATAGTTTTGCTGGACATTATCCGCGGCCTGTCCGGTAATACCTGAAGCGATTATTTTTGCAACTTTGTTATTATAGCATAGAGTGTAATGTCCTCTCTGCCTTAATTTGCATTTTAAAATCCCAACATTCTCTTCCCGTACGGCAAAATAATATATGTTACAGATAAAAAGATAAAACTTTAAAATAAAAAAAATAAAATGAATATGTACTTGATGTTAATGAACTTATCATACTTTCTTTTACCACTAGGAATTTTAGGAATAATTAATTTATTGAATTCTATTTGCAAGGTCAACATAAGGTCAGAGCAGCAAAAAGTACTTGTGAAAGCTGTAATGGGCACAGTTTGTACGTTGCCCGCGTGCTGTACATTCTGTTAAAGTCTGCAAACGGAAACAAGAATTGGATTCTGCACAGAAAACGACTTCTGAGGATAATGAAAACAGCAGGGGTAATGGGACTGCAGGATTGGGTGGAAAGATGTGCGTGTCTTGAATATAGACTAGTATTCAGAGCTTTAAGGTTCTTTGAATTAAAAAAAGAAAAAAGTAAAAAAAAAAAAACATAAAACACAAACTAAATATAACCTTAGGAAACAATTAACACGATTTGCCAGCAAAGCCTGTTTATGGACAGTTACAGGAACACTAAGTATAATAACCAGTACCGCTGATTGTATTAATATACCTAATTTCAGTGGTCATGGTGCAATGAGTCTATTGATGCCATTCCTTTTTTATGGAAATGACCCCGTTATCAAATGTGACTCCGTAAAGCCTTGGAAAGCAGTGATCAGCTGACAACACTACAGATTGACCGGGACCCTCCCAGAGCGGCTATCAATGAGTGACGGGGATGCTCCCAGAGTGACTATCAATGCAGTGACCAGGACCCTCCCAGAGTGGTTATCAAAGCAGTGATCGGGACCCACCCAAAGTGGTCATCAATGCAGTGACCGGGACCCTCCCAGAGCGGTTATCAATGCAGTGAGCGGGACCCTCCCACTGCGGTTATCAATGCAGTGAGCGGGACCCTCCCAGAGTAGCTATCAATGCAGTGAGCGGGACCCTCCCAGAGTGGCTATCAATGCAGTGAGCTGGACCCTCCCAGAGTGGCTATCAATGCAGTGAGCTGGACCCTCCCAGAGTGGCTATTAATGCAGTGAGCTGAACCCTCCCAGAGTGGCTATTAATGCAGTGAGCTGAACCCTCCCAGGGTGGCTATTAATGCAGTGAGCTGGACCCTCCCAGAGTGGCTATCAATGCAGTGAGCTGGACCCTCCCAGAGTAGCTATCAATGCAGTGAGCGGGACCCTCCCAGAGTGGCTATCAATGCAGTGAGCTGGACCTCCTAGAGTGGCTATCAATGCAGTGAGCTGAACCCTCCCAGAGTGGCTATTAATGCAGTGAGCTGAACCCTCCCAGGGTGGCTATTAGTGCAGTGAGAGCTGGACCCTCCCAGAGTGGCTATCAATGCAGTGAGCTGGACCCTCCCAGAGTAGCTATCAATGCAGTGAGCGGGACCCTCCCAGAGTGGCTATCAATGCAGTGAGCTGGACCTCCCAGGGTGGCTATCAATGCAGTGAGCTGGACCTCCCAGGGTGGCTATCAATGCAGTGAGCTGGACCTCCCAGGGTGGCTATCAATGCAGTGAGCTGCACCTCCCAGAGTGGCTATCAATGCAGTGAGCTGCACCTCCCAGAGTGGTTATCAATGCAGTGAGCGGGAGCCTCCCAGAGTGGCTATGAATGCAGTGAGCGGGACCTCCCAGAGTGGCTATCAATGCAGTGAGCGGGACCCTCCCAGAGTAGCTATCAATGCAGTGAGCGGGACCCTCCCAGAATGGCTATCAATGCAGTGAGCTGGACCATCCCAGAGTGGCTATCAATGCAGTGAGCTGGACCCTCCCAGAGTGGCTATCAATGCAGTGAGCTGGACCCTCCCAGAGTGGCTATCAATGCAGTGATCGGGACCCTCCCAGAGTAGCTATCAATGCAGTGATCGGGACCCTCCCAGAGTGGCTATCAATGCAGTGATCGGGACCCTCCCAGAGTGGCTATTAATGCAGTGAGCGGGACCCTCCCAGAGTGGCTATTAATGCAGTGAGCTGGACCCTCCCAGTGTGGCTATTAATGCAGTGATCGGGACCCTCCCAAAATGGCTATCAATGCAGTGAGCTGGAGCCTCCCAGAGTGGCTATTAATGCAGTGAGCGGGACCCTCCCAGAGTGGCTATTAATGCAGTGATCGGGACCCTCCCAGAGAGGCTATTAATGCAGTGAGCGGGACCCTCCCAGAGTAGCTATCAATTCAGTGAGCTGGAGCCTCCCAGAGTGGCAATTAATGCAGTGAGCTGGAGCCTCCCAGAGTGGCTATTAATGCAGTGAGCGGGACCCTCCCAGAGTGGCTATTAATGCAGTGAGCGGGACCCTCCCAGAGTAGCTATCAATTCAGTGAGCTGGAGCCTCCCAGAGTGGCTATCAATGCAGTGACCGGGATCAAAGCAAGTCCCTCAATCATGAGGCCATAAGTATGGAATATGACGTAGTCTGGAGACGCGCTAGATGACTATTCCTTTTATCGATAGGCTAAATGTTCCATTCTGGGCCACAGGTATGATACATAGCAGGAAGTTTCCTGAAATAAATAAACCTTTTTCATATTATTCTCTCTCCAGTTTTTATTCAGGATTATTCTAGTAAGTGAAAGCCCTGGGTGTGATGAATGAAATCCACCAGGCTGGATAAAGAACCAGGATGGTGAAACATTGCCGGTATTTATATGGTGAAATAAAGGTCTTACAGAGTGCGCCGTTTATTGGAATATTGTGTCAGGACCGAGGTGCAGTCCATGTATGGAGCAGCAAGTATAACATTGGATTTACATAGATTGCGCACACCCCCCCCCCCCCCCCCCCATTGTGATGAAGGTTAGTTAGTATTTGGCATTCCATTCATCATCTCCAGCTGCCTAACCTTGCAGTAAATCACTAATAAAACTTATTATTCCAAGAGAACATGCCTTAGTTCACTTGTACAAGCGTAGAAATTGTATATATGGGCTGGAGAAACACAGATTTGTTTTAAAGGGAGACAGATGTCTGCTAAACATGCAGAATGGAAAACCCTGGAATCATGGACTGTGAGCTAGGCAGCTTTATGTTGGGGCTGTTTAATCAATTATCAGCTGCAAGTTGGAAGATTTTACTCTACAATGGAAACTTAAAAAGCAAAAAAGTAAAAAAAAAAAAATAAATGTTTTTACAAAAACAGTCAATATATTTTTAATAAAAAAAGTATTAGGAAAAAATGATCCATCTCGCAATTCACAAAACAGTTTCACATGGTAGTGATATAAGATGCCTGGACATGCAATAACTAGCAAGGCAGGGTTATAAGAAGAGTCTGTGTGTGTGTGTGTGTGTGTGTGTGTGTGTGTGTGTGTGTGTGTGTGTGTAATAAATGGAATGATAGTCATATAAGATGTCTCTGTAACTGCAAGATAGCAAAACAGAATGCAAGGACATGTAATAAATAGCAGTGTAGTGATATAGGGAACATGGGCATGTAATATAGCCAGGTTGGGCATGTAATAAATAGCAGCGTATTAATATAGGGAGCCTAGACATGTACTACATAGCAGGGCAGTGACATTAGCAGGTTGGGCATATAATAAATAGCAGGGTAGTGATATAGGGAGTCTGGGTATATAATACATAGCTGGGCAGTGATATAAGGAACATGGGCATGTAATAAATAGCAGGGTAGTGATATAGGGGACATGGGAATGTAATACATAGCAGGGCAGTGATATATGCAGGTTAGGCATGTAATAAGTAGGCAGTAATAAAAGTGGAGTCTATGTAATAAAAAGAAGGTCAGTTTAATAAATAGATACATTTTGTACAGAGGGAAAGGTCATATTTAGAACAAACTCAGTGATATATTGTGCTGTTAATTGCAGTTTAATTTAGATTAAAACACAGCGTCCTTACCGTGCAGGAGGCGTCTCTTGTTATTGGCAGTAAGATTTCAGAGGTAAAATCTAAATCCTTAATGGCGATCTTCTGGCAGTTTATGTTCTAAACAAATTAAAAAGGAGGAACAAATCAAAAATGTTTTAGAAAACAGGTTCGTCTAGTGAAGATTCATTGAAAGAAATCGACAAATCTAGCAAATGTGATATGTGCCAAAATAGTATTTTATTTAATGTTCAGCTGGTTCTAACAGCCCTCATAGGGACGGGGAATCGAGAATAATGGGGAATGAGCAAAAAAAAAAAAAAAAACATGCAAAATGTTAGTGGGGCAAATGTGGGAGTTTATAAAAGAACGGCACATTTTAGAACAAAATCAACAAACAATCGAGCTATGTTTCAAAGACCGCTATTTTGGGGTAAAAATTGCAATTCCTTTGTCGAGCAATTTCCAGTTTAGGAAGTACGCCTCATGTGTGTCACAGACTCTTCATTCAAGTCTATTTTTTTACTGTTCACAGAAAAAATCCTATTTCCGCTGTGTTACTGCTGCAGTAATTAATTACAATTCCATTCTCCAGACAATACATATTTCATGTGAAAAAAAAAAAAAAATCAATCTTGAATGTTTATCTATAGCTTGGATGATTGCAGTTTTTTTCCTCCAATAATATTAATTATCGCACATGCTGAATGAATACAATAACCAAGATTTCCTGTAAAAATACATTTACCAATAAGAGGACTGAATGATGCATGACGCTGGGGGAAGCTAACCATGAATACCCTTTTAACGAACGGAGATAATTTCTAAAAAATAAATAGGACTGCCTGATTTAAAGGGGAACCGTCACTACGGAAGATATTTTTTTTTTTTTTATATAATGCTTACTTATCCCTATATCTTAAAATAGTTAGATAATAATAATCTAACATCATCTAATATTTGTGACGTCTAAAAAATTAAATTAAATCTAGAAATCCACTCCTCTTTATCCTTCAACTGGACACCTCCATCTAAGTGCCCCGTCAGTTATTGTTATAAGCTCTGTCCTTCGCACTTGGAAGTCAGCATAGAGAAAGCATACAGAAAGAGGAGAAATGAAACAATGTTTCTATTTCTCCTCTTCATTTGCATTGTGTGCCCAGACTGTGCCAGGACTTAACTGGGTTATGATGTAATTTGCTAAATCTTTAAAGGGACACTACAGTCACCAGAACTACTACAGCTTCATGTTGTTGTTCTGGGGTTTATAGTATGTCCCGGCAGGCTTTTCGATGTTAACGGTACCTTTTCAGAGAAGCTCATTAAAAGATTACCAGAATGCAGATTCTGTGCTTGGTCTCAACGAAGAGTAAACAGTGAGTGAAGTGGATTGCTCTCAAGATGCGGAGACTACAGAGATGAATGTGCAGGCTGAAGAGCTAGATCCCTCATAGTAAGTCGGAGGAGTATTGTGGTTTGCACCAATAAAAGGGGCAGATCACTTAAACCGCTCCATCATGGGCCGACGCTCTGCCAATGTTTCAGAGTGCTGGCTTTGGTGCTAAGAGTAA
This sequence comes from Pelobates fuscus, assembly GCF_036172605.1. Lineage (NCBI taxonomy): Eukaryota > Metazoa > Chordata > Amphibia > Anura > Pelobatidae > Pelobates > Pelobates fuscus. Next base: position 108,826,507 of record NC_086328.1, on the reverse strand, counting down.
GAGAGAAGCGCCGGGTGACCACGAGAGAATTTTTAAAATGATCTGCACTCAATATTAGTGAAAACCATAACCCTCTCTCAAAGGTATTGGGAGAGGACAGGGCCGAAAAGGTCTCCCTGCTGGCTCATGGAGGCCCCTCGTGGTAGAACTCCTGGCCCAGACAGGGGTCCACCTATGCCACCGAATTGGTAAAATGGCTCAGGGTTTGACACAGTATGTCCACATGGTTTGACCAAAGCCCCATTTACTTAGACTAGGAACTATATTTAAGCATCTAAACTTTGAACCAGTACATCTTGTCTGTGCAAAAACATCTGTGTGTATTCTGATGGGGGTGGGAACCTTTTTCAATAAGTTACCTACCGGTAATCCAAACGTCACAGAGCCCATGTTAAATGATGTGGATTTAGAAAACACATGGGAAAAATGTACCAAGATATATATCGATGTTCACTATATACACCACCTGCACAATCCATATTATGAGATAGTCAATACTATAACACTGAAACTGGTGACCGAGACAGGGGAGTTGGGGGTGCAGGCACACGGACAGGGGAGTTGGAGTTTAAGCATGCGATGGATAGGCATAATGCAATCCTAGATATAAGAAAGCCAGAGACTAATGAAAGTATTTAGAAAATTGAGCAGACTACAAGGGCTGAATGGTTCTGTTCTGCCCTCACATTATATGAGACACCCAGTATTTCAAAGAGGAAGGCTCCAGATCCCAAACAGAGCAGAACAGAAATAATGCATTAAACTGGGCTATGCAGGCAAAGATGCAAAACTAAATTTGATTATAGATCAAAGCTACTAATTATCAAAATTGGCAAACATAGCAGCACAGGAAATAGAAATGGTACAAACCCTTCTATTAGGCTAATGTAGTAAATTCCCTATATTATAAAGATCCAATATATTTATATTAATATAATATTGTGTATATAGATCTGATTTTGCATAAAGTTTAATTCTTACCAATATGCTGCATGGTTCAGAAATCACTGTGTCTGGTTTTACAATTTCCACTACAGCTTCAGGAAGGACACATTTCTTCATACAAGACATATCAAAGTCATATACGTTCTCCCAGAATGCAATCTTCCCTGAGTGTTTAACCTCGTCGCACAGCGCCACCAGCTGGATGTGGTACTTGTCTGGATATACTGGGAACAAAGGAAAGAAGAGAATTAGACTGTTCCCAAAATCAAACAGCGCTCAAAAAAGCTTAACATTTCATAATATAGCCAGCGGAAGAAAAAAAAAAGTAGGTAAAACACATTATGGATGCAGAGGGAAAATGAAAAAAATAAAAATAATAAAGTAGAGGGTGGGTTGCAGGTACATTGAGATGTGGCGCAGGTATGTAAATATGTTTGTGTGGTGCAGGTATACATATATAAGAGTGGAATGCACATAAAAACAAATCACAGGAGGTGAGTGCACTGACACAGGAGGTGGGGAGCAGGTACTCAGATACAGTGCAGCTATACAGACACAGGAGATATGGAATAGCTACGCAAACAAAGGAGGTGGAGCACAGGCACGCAGACTGGGGAGTTGGGGCGCAGGCACGCAGACTGGGGAGTTGGGGCGCAGGCACGCAGACTGGGGAGGTGGGGCGCAGGCACGCAGACTGGGGAGGTGGGGCGCAGGCACGCAGACTGGGGAGGTGGGGCGCAGGCACGCAGACTGGGGAGGTGGGGCGCAGGCACGCAGACTGGGGAGGTGGGGCGCAGGCACGCAGACTGGGGAGGTGGGGCGCAGGCACGCAGACTGGGGAGGTGGGGCGCAGGCACGCAGACTGGGGAGGTGGGGCGCAGGCACGCAGACTGGGGAGGTGGGGCGCAGGCACGCAGACTGGGGAGGTGGGGCGCAGGCACGCAGACTGGGGAGGTGGGGTGCCGGCACGCACACCCAAGAGTTGGGGTGCCGGCACGCACACCCAAGAGTTGGGGTGCCGGCACGCACACCCAAGAGTTGGGGTGCCGGCACGCACACCCAAGAGTTGGGGTGCCGGCACGCACACCCAAGAGTTGGGGTGCAGGCACACACACCCAAGAGTTGGGGTGCAGGCACACACACCCAAGAGTTGGGGTGCAGGCACACACACCCAAGAGTTGGGGTGCAGGCACACACACCCAAGAGTTGGGGTGCAGGCACACACACCCAAGAGTTGGGGTGCAGGCACACACACCCAAGAGTTGGGGTGCAGGCACACACACCCAAGAGTCGGGTGCAGGCACACACACAGGAGTTGAGTTGCAGACACACTGCTCCACAATTCCTAGTTTAGTAAATATACCCCAATGTGCAGTAATGCAATTTCATGGGAATAAGGGATTTTCATTTCTTTAGTCACTCATTTTAAGAACATCTGTATTCTCTTTATCAGAAACATTTTACAAGTCCATTATTTGTGTGAATAATGACATTTAACTGAACATTTTCTGCATTGCAATATAGCAGTCAATATAGTCAAATGGTATGAATTAGTTGTTTTAAAACAATTTTTATTTGAAAATAATCGAGGACGGAGCAAGGTCACATTGTAAAACAAAGGTTTAAATCCCACTGGCTTACATTCAAAGCACAAAACTAGCTGAATCCCCCTAGTTCTCTTTAGATTGATGTAATTGTCGGGAAATCTGCATTTTACAGCCAGAGATTCCAGAAGGTATAACCCTTTAGTAACCTCTGAATAACACCATGCGCAGGGCGCACTAAAAATACACACTTTGACCGCCATGTAACACATCACTGCTGAACATCACAAAACTTGTCTCCAGGTACCTCTCCGCACCTCAATCGTGGTATCTGTTATTTGATTACAACGCCGCCCTCAAATAGTTTTTTTTTTTTTTTAAATGACTTATTACGCTTCCTTGCAGGTAAAATTAAGTGCTGATTGGACAGAAAGCATCCTTCGCAGCCCATTTAAAGATTCCTGGATATGGCATCTGTGTCCTTCCCGAGTCACTGCCCAGAAATCGTTTGTCATCAGTAACAATTCACGTGGAGAAAAAGCCTCTATCTTCAAAGAGATGACAAATCGGAGAAGAAGCACTGATGGGACTGAACACGCTAAGCTTACACATTATCCAGGGACAGTGGTCCTGTACGTCTGAAGCCACTGTCCGAACATCAAACGATAAAGGTTTAACAGTATTCTTCTGTAAACACGGTACTATGAAAATGGGGTTTTCATTAGCAGACAACATAAGTAATCCGAGGCATTTCGCACACCGCAATTCCGTATCTTTATATCATGCGTCTTGCACCAACTGATACCCATCAACAAAGTCAATACATTGTCTGTGACAAATTATTATATTTATAATATACAAAGGTTTAAAACCCAATGGATTTAATTCTCATTGAAGAGAAAAAAAAAAAAAAAAAACACTACTCACTAAATTGCAATTACTAACTACGGTAAATAATCTGTAGAAAATATATGATATATAAAGATGGGAGAGGATATACGTCTGCCCGTGTTTAGGAATTGTATTTGAAGAATATTAATCTGTTTTTTTTTAAATGGCAGAATTTATCAGAACTGAAAACTCAGTTCTTTTTAGATCCATGACTGAATGTCCGCAGCCAGATTCCTCATTTGCCTTCTGGTACAACAGACAATTTATTCTACAATGGGCAGATTTACATATTCCAAAATACCCAGGATACTTCACTCAATTATCATTTCTGTACACAAAATTCATTTAACGATTTAGACCCCAAAGGCATTAGATGTCACTTGTTTAATTATTTTCTTTACCACGTGCAAAAGCTAAGCACAGGTGGGGACCTTTTATATCTTCCCATATATTCATTGCCTGCTCCCCCGACCCCATAACATTCTTTATGCCAGTGTTAAAGGGACACTATAGTCACCTGAACAACTACAGCTTAATGTATTTGTTCAGGTGAGATCTATAGCTCCATGCAGCCTCTCTCATGTAAACACTGTATTTTCAGAGAAAATACAGTGTTTACATTGATTGATAGGAATATCTCCAGTGGCCGTCACTCAGACGGCCACTAGAGGCACTTCCTATCATGCAGGGCCCTAAAAAGGCCCTGTACACGTCAGACGTTTGAAAATACGTCTGACGTGTGCTGGAGAGAGAAGGCACTGTGTGCGCGCCTTCTCTCTCCAGCCTGTCAGCAGAGGAGGGGGCGGGCAAAGACCGCGAGCTGAGCTGTCAGTCAGCTCAGCTCGCGGCCGCTCACACCGCGCGCATGCGCGGTAGTGCGCTGAGGACTTTAGAGGGCGGCATGAATGCCGCCCTCTGAAGTCTGTGCACATGTGTGGCGAAGCCGCGCATGCGCACAAGGGAGCAATGACGCTTCCAAATGGAAGCGTCTGATTGCTCCCTGCTCGCGCCCGCCTATTTCGTCATTTTGACGAAATAGGGGGCGCGGCTTCACGAGGCTCCCGGCGCTGGAACCAGGTGAGTAAACAGGGGCTCCCTGGAGAGTCCCTTTAATTTTGATGGCAAATTTCAAATTATTTTAAGTCCTAGTTTTTTTACTAAAAAGCTATTTTAGTTGTAGTATTTTAGTTATCTAAATTGTTTTAGTTTTAGTCAACTAAATTTCCAATAGATTTCAGTCGACATGACAAGAATCTAATGGGTTTAGTTAAAGCTTCTATATTTCTCTTTTCCCCCTTCCCCAGCCCCTCTATGTCTCTTTGTGTCCTCCCAGCCCCTCTAGGTGTCTCTCTCCCAAGCCCTGGTATGTCTCTTTTGCCCCTTCCCCAGCCCCTGTGTCTCCTTGTGTCCTCCCAGCCCCTCTAGGTGTCTCTCTCCGAAGCCCTGGTCTGTCTCTTTTGCCCCTTCCCCAGCCCCTGTGTCTCCTTGTGTCCTCCCAGCCCCTCTAGGTGTCTCTCTCCCAAGCCCTGGTCTGTCTCTTTTGCCCCTTCCCCAAGCCCCTGTGTCTCCTTGTGTCCTCCCAGCCCCTCTAGGTTTCTCACTCCCAAGCCCTGGTCTGTCTCTTTTGCCCCTTCCCCAGCCCCTGTGTCTCCTTGTGTCCTCCCAGCCCCTCTAGGTGTCTCTCTCCTAAGCCCTGGTTCGTCTCTTTTGCCCCTTCCCAAGCCCCTATATGTGTCTCCTTGTGTCCTCCCAGCCCCTCTAGGTGTCTCTCACCCAAGCCCTGGTCTGTCTCTTTTGCCCCTTCCACAGCCCCTCTGTGCAGTATTAATTTTTGCTGCAAATTTCAATATTTTTTAAGTCATAGTCTTTTGACTAATAAGTCATTTTAGTTTTAGTCGTATTTTAGTCATCTGAATTGTTTTAGCTTTATTTGACTAAATCTGAAAAATTTTAGTCCTGAAGCAGGTACATGTCCAATTAAAAGTGTATATTCTAGGGTAGGGATTGAACTTATGTATGGCTAAACATCTTACATACATACATACACATACACACACACACACATATATATATATATATATATGTTGTACCTTGCACACAAGCTAACCTTCTTTAGCAAATAAAACCGGGTGCATTACCAGGGCCAAATGTCCATAAATCCAAAGTAAATGGCTGCACTCACGGGTACTTCGTTTTAAAATATAACTTTTATTCCAGTTCCATAAAAATCGACGTTTCAGTCCCTCTTGTGGACTTTCATCAGGATTAATATATTTATATATATAAAGTCTGCACAATATTATATTATTGAGGCTGTGCCAGATTTAGCAGCCGGCATTTGTTCTACACGACTGAAAATTGTCTGGCATTTTAGAAATGAATGCACCTGCATTCAATGCGCAGCACAAAACTAATTCTTTACACGTCTTCCGAATGGCGTTCAGTGATACGAGAGATTCACAATGACCAATTATGGGGCTGCGTGTGTAATGTTCATGTGTTTAATTGAATTTCTCGCATAATTCCAGCAGGTTGCCTTTCTCACCCCATACCTTTGAGTGTATTACAGCACAATGCGAAAAGACCGAACGCATACTGCAGTGATCGCCGAACGTCACAATCCATTAGACAAAAAACACATAGTGCTGAAAACAGAATGCTGTATACATGATGGCTATAGCTGCAGAGAGACGTGTCAGCAGTAAATGGAACACAGTCAGGCTCAGCATCGCTTACAAACCGACAGAAAGAACACTCCCTGCACTGACAAAGCAATATATTGAACGCACTATAACAAAAAATCACCCAGAACATTCATTCTAGCAAGGCAGATAATCTGCCAGCAGCATGAAGGAGAGAATGTGTGCCTGGTAGTAAAAGGGTTAACCCCCTCGCAGTGGGGGAGCCTTATTGAAAACCATTTAGTGTATTACACGTCTACTCTAAGTTTATTTTATTTATACTTGCTGCTAGTCTAAAATTAAGCTCAGTCTGCTTCCATCAATATACAAGACAAGGTTATGAAGGATAATGAGAGTTGCACTCCCACACTACATTTTCCGTAGGGTAAAACTGCACTGTCAACCAGACATTGCACGAGAGCACCCCAATACCAGAGTAAATCTGTGATGTGATGGGCATTTGCCAGAGGTGTTGAGACCCCTCTAATCTAGGCATATAGGGGCCACACTGCTCATCATCGTGGAGGAGACAGACTGCGATAGAACATAGGGGCCTCCAGTACCCTGGCATGACCAAAGCAAAGCAGCCACAAGGAATCTATAATAGTGAAATGTGGAAATCACAAGTGGCCAAGACCACCAGGATTGATCCCTACGCCAGCAGCCTGGTGTGCTTGAACATTACGATTTCATATTACATTTTTTTTTCTTTAATTCTTTATTTTTGTTTGTGCATAGATTATACATGTTCCAACTAAGCTAGCAATGCCACAACAGCTGTTGCCAGAGTTTCTACAGAATATATATATATATATAGGTTATATATAGGAATATATATATATATATATATATATATATATGTCAAATAAAATATTACAAATCGTAAATAGCAATACAAATATAAATGGGCAGCTTCACACAGTGTAAGAGCAACTAATATGGATGAAATAAAAAAACTATAGCGTGAGCACACCAAACAATAAGAAGATGTCTATCAAGTAATAAAATGTATTTAATGATACAATACAAATGATGACTAATTAATAAAATCCATAAGGTAACAAAAATAATCTGATATGTAATCAGCAATCTCCTAATAACGCAGTTCCAGGTAAATAACAATGAATATATCGAAATGTTACAAGTAGCAGTGTTCAGGATACTACTGCTGTAGAAGGACTCTGAACGCAACAAATTAATGTGCAACAAACTGCAGAGTAGTGTTTCTACATACATTTAAAGACAATTGTATGGCATGAAGAACCACGCACATTTTGTAAGTATTAGTGAGTAAACAGTAGTTTGGTGTATCCACACTCTTGTTAAAGGTAAAAGGATAGAAAAAAACACAATGCGAGGTAAACAAAGCATGGGTGATATGTATACAGGCTACATTATAAAGCAGATTTCAAGAAATTAGGTCCACTGAGGACCACCAAGAGTGAAACATAAAACATGTCTGCCCCATGATATCCTAGAGGTCAAGAGTAGGATAGTGCCAGAGCCCTAGTGCCGGGGTGATTTCTAGTATTGTCACATGTCTGGTCACAGGTACTGACACGATTGTAGTTGTAGTAGCCATCAGGAGATTGCAGACTTCCACGCTGGGTGTGTGGCTACCAGTTGTGTGGACCTCGGCAGGGGAGTAGCTCCCATTTGGACCGAGGTCCTAGGTGTTTGCTCTTTTTAGTCCCCCTCTCCGGCATTCGGTAGGTCGGGCTGTGCTGCAAGTGTAGCAAGCGACTGGTCAGCTGTTTGCCGCGTGGCAGGTCCCTGTCTCTTCGGTTCCAGGCTGTGAAGGGAGCCAGTGCCCTTAGTCCATGGATTCCCCTTCTCCGAGCGGGGGATCGTGGAACCTCGGGACATACGGGTAGCGGTCTTCCCCGTGGGTATGCGGACTGCGGCGTGGAGGAATCTCCAGTTGGGCCCCCAGCCTGGAAGAGGAACAGGTAACGGCTGCTTCTTTACAGGCGGTCGTCGTCTTGGGAGGGGTGGGTGTGGGTCTCCGCTTGGCGAGACGGTCCCAGAAGGCCTGGCAGATTGCCTTGAACCTGGCACCAAAGGCCTCACTCCAGGTCTGGCCCATCAGGCTTGTTTGGCTGTGCTGGGATTTCAAGGTGGCGGCCATCTTGGCGATGCCGCGTGGCTTGCAAGTTTCCTACTTTCAGGCTTTCTGGAGCAGGGATAACCCCCACCGGTCCAAGGGGGGGATAACGGGGCTCTGAGCTGTGTATTGCGCACCTCCCAGTAGGAGACAGCTGCATCTCACCACTGGTGGCCCGCCAGATGCCTGGGCCTCAGACGCGCTGTCCCGCGATCCGTCCGATTCGGTCACATCAAGGTTTGCTTGGTTGTAGAGTGTCAGCTTTAGGGTTGAAAAGCTTGTTTTTTGCAAATTCTGCACTGTTTTCGTGTGTTTGTGGCTCAGATCATGAGGAGCTACAGGCAAACACATCCTGCCATGTGGGAGGTCAAGTCCCGCCCCCTTCATATTAAATTTTAAACATCATCCTAGCTGCTAAGATAAAGCATTGGTTTCAGGATAGCTAACTGCAGGCGTTATGCATTGAATGAAATCCACATCTAAATATGCCATTTAATGCACCAACATTAACACAGCTTGAAATGGGTGCCTTAAAGCAAGCATTAATGGTACCATCGTTCATTTGTAGACGGAACATTCTGTTCAGCATATTCCAAAACACAATCCGCATACCAACCTGAGCCTCCATCTACCAGGTATTTCTCCTTGGCATAGATAACGGAATCCAGCATTGACTCAAACAGCAGGAAGTATCCCTGCAGTAAAGACACAATCTGGTTAGGATACAATGTATCGAGTACGGTTCCTGCAGGTTAATCATGTCTAAAATCACAAATATCAATTGTCAGCTTCTAGACCAGGGATAGTCAACCTTCAGCAACCCGACTGTTGGGGACTACATCTCCCTTAATGCTTTGCCAGCAGTTTGGCTGTAAGAGCATATGGGAGATGTAGTCCAAAAGAGACAATAAATATCAATATTTACCCATTCTAGATCCCACATATAGATGGTTCTTGATCTTGGATATTGAATATTAACAGTAAAGTGTTCTAGACTTCAAACATCAATGATCACAGCTTCTGGACATTAAATATAAATATGAGCTGATTCCAGATCCCACATCTCTCTATTATTTGATCCTGGATTAAGACTATGAATAGTGAAATGTTCTAGACTCCACATATCAATGGTCACCAATTCTAGACATTAAATTTCAGTATTCATGGATTTTAGATCTCATTTATGTCTATTCTTTTATCCTAGATTCTGACTATTATTAATCAAATGTTCTAGACTCCACATACCAATGATCACAGATTCTAGATAGTACCTATGACTAGCTACAGATTTTAGATTTCACAGAGTTACTGATTACTAGTAATTGATATATTATTATACATCCACAATATTATTGGTTACATATTTTAGATTCTAATTATTACAGTACCATAAATTAGATCCCAAAATTACAACTTGCCACTGGTGGGTGAGACCCTGGATAGCAGAAACTCATCCTAGTGAGACGGTCATGGACCCTCCAGACTTGCAGTGGGCGAGTAACCTTTAGGCCTGTCTAGTAGCGTAGGAAGTTTGCGCATGAATATTTCGCTCTGACCAATGTCTCATTTGTGCCATCTTCCTCTAGATTCATACAAGCTCCTTGTTACCTTTTATTTAATGTAAACATTTCTAGAGTCCAATTATTTCTCAGTGTTTACTTTTAGATTCCAAATGATACCAGTTACCCTTTCTAGATTCCACATATTACTCCTTACCCTTTATAGATGCCGCATACTACTTAACAATTCTAGATCCAAAATATTGGTGCGGGAATCGCACTTACCCAGCAAATATACAACTGGTTAATACATTAAACAGAGCTCCAAGGCTGAACCTCTTCTCATGCTCCTATATTCTAAATCAACTCTGCTGAACTAGAAAGCATCTTTCCAATGACAGAAAAAATGCATAAATACTGTGTAAGTCATCCATCAGTCCCGATAGGTATCACTATATTATTTGTTTGTTAGGTTCCTGAGATAAGTATTTTTTTTTTACAATCTTCTAGAATAATGTTACTGAATGTTCCATAAATTAATCTTTACATATAGTTTAGAGGATGACACAAATGACCCTGTGTAAAAGTTGGATTCTGTTGTGAGAAATTAATTAGTCCCATAACAAACAACTCAATTGATTAAAAAATAATCAGTATTGATTACATGACCAAGTTACACTGCGTACAAAAAAAAGCCAATTAGGTATCTCACAAAAGGACAGTGTCAGGAAAAAATATTTTTAAGTCAACGGCAATGTTTACAGAATCACATATCATGAGACAGACAGGGAGAAGAAGTTGGAAAAGACAATGGTAGACTAATCCAAGCAAAAAAAGGATAATTTGGTAAAAAGGGAAGGGATTAGGGTAAATCTAGATAAGAAAGCACCAAAACAGGACACTGGCTAAATCTGGATAAAGAGAATACAAATCTGAATAAAAAGAGTAAAATAATATATCTAAGAAACAGATCTCGGAAACTGAGTGTGAAAAACATCGGAAATACAGACACGATTAATCAGTAAAATGCGAACTGTCAGAAATTATAGAGAGAAGTTCTCATCTAGAGAAGAAAAAAAAAATCAGACAATGTTTTTGGACTGAAATTGTGATATCACTTTGCATTACAAACAACTCACACTTTAACCCCTTAAGGACCAAACTTCTGGAATAAAAGGGAATCATGACATGTCACATGTCACGTGTCCTTAAGGGGTTAAAGAACAGCTCTGGAATAATCCAGAGGGGGAAAAAAAGGGTGAAAATCTAGATAAAGAGCGATTTAAGAGAGAGCAGAGGACAGAGAGCGTTAAACGTGTGTGAGAGTCCAGGCAGATCTAAATGGAGAGAGTCTGGATGCAAGAAGTGGGAAAATCTAGAAAAAGGCAATTTGTAAGAGGATGGAGGGCATGTCTGCATTAGAGGGGCAGATCTAGATACAGAAAGATACGAGCCTGAACAACAAAAGGGGACTATGGATACATGGGCAAATTATGTACATAGAGAGAATGTGGACACCGGGAGAAGGATTAAAAATCAGTCACATCATGCAGTGTGAGATAGGATAAAACCTGCCCACTAAAATAACAGGAAGATCATACAGACACACACGCATGTACATACACCCAGTGTGTGCAACACGTAATTAAAGATATCTGCTGTGATATTGACTCTTGCTAGAAACGGTTTACGATGTTGAATTAGATGACACCGGATCGTTATCTGCTCACGTGGAGTGTAATTTAAGAGGCAATTTCACAGGCTGCTGCCCCACCTGTAGGGGAGCCATCTGGAAGGAGAATTACACCTGACATTTCCCAGGATGCTTTGGGTGTGAGTCTCATTAAATGACAAAACCTTCACAATTAATTACTTTGAAGGAAACGTGTTCTTGGTGAGTGGGCTGAATTAGAATTAAAGTTTTGGATAGCCAGGGTCAGAAAGGAGTCAGCACGCACTGAGCAGCAAAACGTGCATTGCAGTGTTAAATGTAATGTGCACATTAAATATATATATATATGGAAATAGTATGATTCCCTTTTTATTACCGCAAGAATGAACATAGTGTGTTGTGATATAGGTGATTCAGTATTATTTCACAGATTATTCAGTATTATGAGTAATTCAGTATTGTGATAGCGTAATTCAGTATTGTGATAGCGTAATTCAGTATTGTGATAGCGTAATTCAGTATTGTGATAGCGTAATTGAGTACTGTGAAAGTGTAATTGAGTATTACAATATGAGTAATTCTGTATTGTGATAGTGTAATTAACTTGACTATTTAGATACTGTTATGATGTAATTGGGTAATGGCTTGTCATAATCTGGGTTCTTGCAAAAGTGTTTGTGTTTTTAAAAATCACAAGTCAGTTTCTATGTGTCAGTACGCAGGCAGACGTTATACACACAGTTTGGGGGTCTCACTGTTTCAGCATGTAGACAGATTGTATACACTCAGTTTGGGGGTTTCATTGTTTCGGCACAGAGACTGAATAGATACACACAGTTTAGGGGTTCTGACTGTTTCAGCAGACAGGCAGACTGTATACGCCCAGTTTGGGGGTCTCACTGTGTTTCAGTATGGAGACAGACTGTATACGCACAGTTTGGGGGTCTCACTGTGTTTCAGTATGGAGACAGACTGTATACGCACAGTTTGGGGGTCTCACTGTGTTTCAGCAGGCAGACAAACTGCATTCAGACAGTTTGGAGGTGTCACTGTGTGTCAGTATATAGGCAGACTGTATACCCACAGTTTGGGTGTCTCACTGTGTTTCAGCATGTAGATAGACTGTATATGCACAGTTTGGGTATCTCACTGTGTTACAGCATGTAGATAGACTGTATACGCACAGTTTGGGGGTCTCACTGTGTTTTAGCATGTAGGCATACTTTATATAGATAGTTTGGAGGTGTCACTGTGTCAGTATATAGGCAGACTGTATACGCACAGTTTGGGGGTCTCACTGTGTTTTAGCATGTAGGCACACTTTATATAGATAGTTTGGGGGTCTCACTGTGTTTCAGCATGTAGACAGACTGTATATGCACAGTTTGGGGGTTTCACCGTGTTTCAGCATGTAGATAGAATTTATATAGATAGTTTGGGGGTCTCACTGTGTTTCAGCACACTTTATACATAGTTTAGGGGTCTCACTATGTGTCAGTATAAAGGCAGACTGTATACGCATAGTTTGGAGGTCTCTGTGTTTCAGCATGTGGTGATACTACGTAAATAGTTTGGGGGTCTCACAGTGTGTCAGTATATAGGCAGACTGTATAAGCACAGTTTGGGGGTCTCACTGCGTTTTAGCATGTAGACAGACTGTATACAGATCGTTTGAGAGGATTAACTGTGTGTCAGCACGCGGGCAGACTGTATACACACAGGTTAAGCGTCTCAAGGTATTTCAGCACACAGGCTGAATATATACACTGTTTGGGTGTCTGGCAATATTTTACATTTTTTCAGACAGATCAAGGACTATAGCTATCCCTTGGCTGCTGGTCTATTCAGCCATAACAATCACAATTAAACACCCCTGGTCATCTAAAGCCCTTCTGAAGCCCTTGTGCCTATTTGACATTAGCCCCAGGGGTTTATTTAACAGAACGGTGAAATAAAACAAGCTGATGTCAGCAACAGTTACAGAAATGAAAAAAACATTTGTCCAAAGTTTTCTTCTGAAAAGTCAGACAAGCCATTAAGCTCTGGGATTTATCATTCATTTCCCTGGACTGTAATGTACCCGCTGCTGTATTACATAAAAGAATGGCACACTCTCCTGAATAACCAAACATTAAAGCAAAGCGCTTCCCCCAACTATCAGTGCCGCAGGGCGCAGAAAATGCAGAGAAGACTGTGAACGATTTCTGGAGGCTCTGAAATCCTGAACTATTTCACACCTTGACATAATGGAGCCGTATCCATTAAGATATTCAGAAGATAAAAAAAAGATTAATGGCCGAGCCTCTCGCTGAAAGTCTGACTTTGTTTGCAAGGTGTACATGGCGCTGTATCACTCCAAAATGATCAATTTGTTTTTTAATCTTTTACTTGCTGCACGATGAATATTAATCTTGGTAAAGCATGTTATGCAGCAAGGTGATCTGGAAAGAGTTAACAGACAGAAACCGCAATTTGCTGGGTAGTAACAATTGGGTTAAAAAAAAGAGTATATCCGAGCTGCAACACAAGGATATTGCTAGATTCCAAAACTACCTGCTGAGGCCTCAGCCCATAGGGAATTTAATGAACCCTCCCTCACAGATGCAGCCAAAGCTTAACCCTCCAAAGCAACCCTTTAACCCCTGCACTCCTGTATATCTTACACTTAACCCTTTCTCCGCAGGCCCTGCCAGCAGTCTAAAAGACAGTGGGAGCAGGATGATCATCACCCCACCTCCTGATAGTAACTTGGGCAAAAGGGCCGGATTCCTAATGGCACAGCAAAGTGTTAGTACATTCTCCCTTTTATTATTATTATTCATAAAGCACCAACAAATTCTGCAGCGCTGTACAATGGGTGGGCTAACACACACATGTAATTGTAACGATACGAGTTGGACACACTGGAGAAGGGGGTTGAGGGCCCTGCTCAATGAGCTTAGATGCTAGAGGGAGTGGGCTATAGTGACACAAAAGGTTAGGGTAGGGTAGAAAAGTAGGTTGCTAGGATAGTATTCATTGAGTGCTTAGTGTTTTGTTTTGATGACAGTTTCAGGAGAGGAATCAGGGTGCGGGGAGGGATAGCTGTTCACAGTTTAATTGAAATGCTTTCCTGAAGAAGTACGTTTTCAAAGATTTTTTTGAAGGAGTGGAGACTGGGTGAAAGTCTAACAGAGAGGGGAAGGTGCAGCCCTAGAGAAGTCTTTAGAGCATCAGAGGTAGGAGTACAAATAGCGGGCATTAGGTATAGACAGGACACATATGGGTATTAGTGAGAATAGGTAGGTCGGAGTAGCATTGTGCAGAGATTTGTAAGCAAGTACCAGGATCTTAAATTGAGTCCTATATCTTACGGGAGCCAATGTAGGGACTGACAAAGGGGGGAGAGCATGGGAGGTGCGGGTGGAAAGGAAGATGAGATTCGCCACCGCATTCATTATAGACGGTAACTGTGCACGTTTATCTCAGACTTTAGCTTTAATTAGAAGATATGAATTATTAAAGGGGATCTGGGGATAAAGAGTTTAAGCCCCACATAAACCACCCCTAACAAAGTATATGTTATGCAGGATGTATGGATAAAAGTAACAAACAATAAAATAAAACAACAGACTAACTCACCATCCACTCGGATATAATTATATCCACTTTCTCCACTGGCAGTTCAACCTCCTCAATTCTTCCTTTCACTAAAGATATTGTATCTTCCAATTTATTCAATCTGCAAACAACACATTTTTTGTGTTTAGGATTTAAAACATCTGCAGTATTCATTCCCAATAAGATATATAACTATTAAAATTGAAAAACAATAAATACATTATACATATCCACTATATAAAATAACCGTCTCTTTCTAAAAAGATCCACATGTTAATGTAACTAAATAGCACCGGACAGTGATTCCCACACGGACATATTGTAAGATGTCAAATGGTTTTTCAGCAATTTGTTTGTTTGTTTTTTAACGTAGGGGCTGCTGGGCGATATTTTGAGAAATCTAAATGCATCTTTCCTGGTAAAATATTTTATAAATAAAAAATTTCAACATACACTAACACCACCAGAGAGCCGGGAGTTCCTAAGCAGGAGTTACGTTAGCTCTCCTGAACTAAGCCAATAAAGAACATAGCTCACTGACACAGTATCAGCAGATACTATTAATACAGTTATCTGCGGGAGGGAGGGTTATAATACAGTTATCTGCGGGAGGGAGGGTTATAATACAGTTATCTGCGGGAGGGAGGGTTATAATACAGTTAGCTGTGGGGGGAGGGTTATAATACAGTTATCTGTAGGGGGAGGGTTATAATACAGTTATCTGTGGGGGGAGGGTTATAATACAGTTATCAGTGGGGGGAGGGTTATAATACAGTTATCAGTGGGGGGAGCGTTATTAATACAGTTATCTGTGGGGGGAGGGTTATAATACAGTTATCTGTGGGGGGAGGGTTATAATACAGTTATCTGTGGGGGGAGGGTTATAACACAGTTATCTGTGGAGGGAGGGTTATAATACAGTTATCTGTGGGGGGAGGGTTATAATACAGTTATCTGTAGGGGAGGGTTATAATACAGTTATCTGTGGAGGGAGGGTTATAATACAGTTATCAGTGGGGGAGGGTTATTAATACAGTTATCTGCGGGGGGAGGGTTATAATACAGTTATCTGTGGGGGGAGGGTTATAATACTGTTATCTGTAGGGGAGGGTTATAATACAGTTATCTGTGGAGGGAGGGTTATAATACAGTTATCAGTGGGGGAGGGTTATTAATACAGTTATCTGCGGGGGGAGGGTTATAATACAGTTATCTGTAGGGGGAGGGTTATAATACAGTTATCTGTAGGGGGAGGGTTATAATACAGTTATCTGTGGGGGGAGGGTTATAATACAGTTATCTGTGGGGGGAGGGTTATAATACAGTTATCTGTGGGGGAGGGTTATTAATACAGTTATCTGTAGGGGGAGGGTTATAATACAGTTATCTGCGGGAGGGAGGGTTATAATACAGTTATCTGCGGGAGGGAGGGTTATAATACAGTTAGCTGTGGGGGGAGGGTTATAATACAGTTATCTGTAGGGGGAGGGTTATAATACAGTTATCTGTGGGGGGAGGGTTATAATACAGTTATCAGTGGGGGGAGGGTTATAATACAGTTATCAGTGGGGGGAGCGTTATTAATACAGTTATCTGTGGGGGGAGGGTTATAATACAGTTATCTGTGGGGGGAGGGTTATAATACAGTTATCTGTGGGGGGAGGGTTATAACACAGTTATCTGTGGAGGGAGGGTTATAATACAGTTATCTGTGGGGGGAGGGTTATAATACTGTTATCTGTAGGGGAGGGTTATAATACAGTTATCTGTGGAGGGAGGGTTATAATACAGTTATCAGTGGGGGAGGGTTATTAATACAGTTATCTGCGGGGGGAGGGTTATAATACAGTTATCTGTGGGGGGAGGGTTATAATACTGTTATCTGTAGGGGAGGGTTATAATACAGTTATCTGTGGAGGGAGGGTTATAATACAGTTATCAGTGGGGGAGGGTTATTAATACAGTTATCTGCGGGGGGAGGGTTATAATACAGTTATCTGTAGGGGGAGGGTTATAATACAGTTATCTGTAGGGGGAGGGTTATAATACAGTTATCTGTGGGGGGAGGGTTATAATACAGTTATCTGTGGGGGGAGGGTTATAATACAGTTATCTGTGGAGGGAGGGTTATAATACAGTTAGCTGTGGGGGGAGGGTTATAATACAGTTATCTGTAGGGGGAGGGTTATAATACAGTTATCTGTGGAGGGAGGGTTATAATACAGTTATCAGTGGGGGAGGGTTATTAATACAGTTATCTGCGGGGGGGAGGGTTATAATACAGTTATCTGTGGGGGGAGGGTTATAATACAGTTATCTGTGGGGGGAGGGTTATAATACAGTTTTCTGCAGGAGGGAGGGTTATTAATACAGTTTTCTGCAGGAGGGAGGGTTATTAATACAGTTATCTGTGGGGGAGGGTTATAATACAGTTATCTGCAGGAGGGAGGGTTGTTAATACGGTTATCTGTGGAGGGAGGGTTATAATACAGTTATCTGTAGGGGGAGGGTTATAATACAGTTATCTGTGGAGGGAGGGTTATAATACATTTATCTGTGGGGGGAGGGTTATAATACAGTTATCTGTGGAGGGAGGGTTATAATACAGTTATCTGTGGAGGGAGGGTTATAATACAGTTATCTGTGGAGGGAGGGTTATAATACAGTTATCTGCAGGAGGGAGG
The DNA here is from genome assembly GCF_036172605.1 of Pelobates fuscus. NCBI lineage: Eukaryota > Metazoa > Chordata > Amphibia > Anura > Pelobatidae > Pelobates > Pelobates fuscus. The sequence goes on along the minus strand of NC_086328.1, from coordinate 108,808,887 downwards.
GTTGTTAATACGGTTATCTGTGGAGGGAGGGTTATAATACAGTTATCTGTAGGGGGAGGGTTATAATACAGTTATCTGTGGAGGGAGGGTTATAATACAGTTATCTGTGGAGGGAGGGTTATAATACAGTTATCTGTGGAGGGAGGGTTATAATACAGTTATCTGTGGAGGGAGGGTTATAATACAGTTATCTGTGGAGGGAGGGTTATAATACAGTTATCTGTGGAGGGAGGGTTATAATACAGTTATCTGTGGAGGGAGGGTTATAATACAGTTATCTGTGGAGGGAGGGTTATAATACAGTTATCTGTGGGGGGAGGGTTATAATACAGTTATCTGTGGGGGAGGGTTATTAATACAGTTATCTGTAGGGGGAGGGTTATAATACAGTTATCTGTGGGGGAGGGTTATTAATACAGTTATCTGTAGGGGGAGGGTTATAATACAGTTATCTGCGGGAGGGAGGGTTGTTAATACAGTTATCTGTGGAGGGTTATTATACAGTTATCTGGGGGGAGGGTTATTAATACGGTTATCTGCGGGGGGAGGGTTGTTAATACAGTTACCTGTGGAGGATGGTTATTAACACGGTTATCTGCGGGGGGAGGGTTATAATACAGTTATCTGCTGGGGGAAGGTTATCAACAGAGTTATCGGTTAATAATACAGTGATCTACATTCAGACCTCTTTAGGGTCCCCAAACTTACCAGGTCGACCGTTGTCGACTCTCCCGAACACTCACCGTACAACACAGAACTGACTCCCATCAGATCCAAGACACAGCAGATCTTTTGCGGACTCTGGGTCTACCACAAGACTCACTCACTCAGGAGAGATTCCACAACCCAACTTCTCCTACCTGCAACTGGTATCCCGCAATAATCGCCCCATTTATCCCAAGAGGCTCAACACCAGACTCCTACGCTGTGGTCACCACCTAAGCGGAGACTACGAGCAACACATATCAAGTCCTAATGCATTATAATATGCTTTCTTAAAATTAACACAATTCATTTTACATACTGTTGTAAAACAGTGCATACTGTTTTATGCCTTTCAGACAGAGGAGCACAGTGGCACCTAATACAAGCTTTTTCTAAGCAATATGTCAGTAAACCAATATACAGGTCTCACAGATCTCAGCTACATATCATTGGGCAATCAGTGTATACCATGCCTTTAATTGTCCCGACACTGAGAGAATATCAGTTTCATGTAACACGGATAGACAGTTTTACTCTGTCTATCTTGCAGCCAAACATGTCCAGCCTGAGCCAAGGCAACTAACACACAACACTTAGATCTCACAACCCTGCTATGTGTCCTAGTGTCACCACTCGTAAGCTCACCCTCATACAATACTCTCACTTAGCCAGCTACCCTGATTAACATGCACAGCAGCCGACCACCAACGTACTTCCCTGAGCCTGTTACACTAGTTCATTTCGTCTTTTACTTGGTTTTTACTCCTATTAACGCTGCAGCTCGAAATCTAGGGAATGTAGCCAACATCCACACCCACTTCATGTTTATGCGCTAGCCCTTGGCTACCAATACCTTGCCAGTTCTCTTATTTTTATTGTAAAAGGAAGTCTCAGTGGTTCTCATTTCTCACTTGCATTGATTATATTATCCACTAGCTTAGTCTACTATCAGAACAACTCTTGCTATTTAAGTATGCAAGTTTATTTTTTTGATCAGCATATTACGTGTGCTATACAGCACTGTCTTACCCGAGTTTCGACATGTTCGTCTAATGAGATAGAATTTTTAAAAAGGGAGCATTATATGGAGTAATAGGAGGAGTTACAGGGAGCGATACAGGAGTTATAGACAACCTATTACTGAAAGCATGTTCTAGCACAATCTTCTTAGCTCTATCTAGATGACATGCATTGTGTTTCTTCTTATTTATTATCATTACCTAAAAAATGTGCTATTGTCTTAATGCCATGCTTTCGTATTCCTATGTTTGCAATGAATATGCTTGTATTTGCTATAGAGGCACCACTAGCCTCTCTGTAATAATATACACAACAAACAAAGAAAAAAAAAAGAAGAAAAAAAAAGATTGTTCTCAATCCAAAGCTTGGTTCTAAACATACTTAAATGGCCCCAGGGGTTTATATGCATGAAGAAGAGAAGATAGTGGTTGAGTTTAAGTAGTGTTTTTCAGTTCTCGCAGAGGACAGAATCAATCTCCCTCTATATGTGATTATCATGGCAGTTAATGTTACAGCCCGGCCATTATTCACCACAATATAATGTATCCTTATCATGGTCTTTTCTACGCTGCTATCTCCTTCGAAGCCATCTCCGGCCACCAAGGGAATCTCATTAGAAGGGTAATTGAAACACAGAATTCCACGGGAGAACTGGAAGATCTTACGGGACGGGTGAAGGGGGCCGTGAACTCTTGACCTGGCCTTCATTATATCTGGGATTGCTTAATAATAGAATCGAATAGTTATAGGCTCTGGTGCGAAAAAAAATTAAGTAAGGCAGAGAGATTGACTGCAGAAATGGTGGCGTAGAGTTATAATGGAGATGTAGACTGTGCCAAGAACAGTTTCTGGAAGAAAAATCACTAAGAAATAACTAAATGAGAGGATTTACTGAAATGACACTAGCGTGTCTAATATTTTTCATTATATGGTTATCTCGCATTTAAACAGATACTATAGTGGCACCGTGGGAAGGCTCAGCAACGCCTTTTTTGGAGAGACGACCCCATGTACCAGGATCTTAGGCCATATTACAGACCCTGCATATATTCTGAGGGTCGTTATGGGCCGGGAGAGCGGCCGCCTCTCCCTTGCCCTGGTTGGCATAGGCCCCAGGCCTCAGCTTGGTCATTCCGGCAGGTTTTCTGGTCATGTGAGGTATCTCCCTGTTCGCCAGTGTCTGCGGAGCAAGTTGTGGAGAATTGGGGTTCAGGATTTTTAGTTTGCCCCCGGATTTAGTCAATAATTGGCCCTAGGCCCAGGAGCTCTTGGATTGTGCGTCTTCACAGCTTCACAGTCAGGCCACGCCCCCCGTATTTCTAACAATATAGAGCCCTCTGGTCCCCACCAACCCCACCCCACCATGTCTAAGGTTAAAAAAAAAAAAAAAACCTGGGGCGTGGCCTGACTGCACATGTGAGCGGACGTGCCGAAACGGAGCTCTCCCGGTCCGCGGCAATTAATCGACTTTACAAGCCAGTTAAACCCTGAAAACGGACGGACAGAAACACCCAGCCAGCGGTGAACACCCAGCACAGATGGCATCGAAAAAATTTAAGCAAAAAACCCTAAATTTGCACCTGGAACGGCCCCAAACCGCGGAGCCGAAAATCCAAGATGGCGCCGACGATCGGCACTCTCCTATCCACAGCTCTGAATCAGGAGAATATCAAACTGCACCTGACAGCCCAGCTACAAACGCCTCAATCAGGCTAATCATGCAGGAACTGCAATCTTCATTCAAAGCTGACATCCAAAAAATGACTGCGGACATCAAAGCTGACATCCACAGCATAGGAGAACGCACTGCCTCCTTAGAGGACAAGTCAGAAGAATTAGTGGATGCCCACAACGTGTTGGCTGAGGCCTACACTGAATTTGAACGCAAGCTTAAGTTTCTGGAAGACAAGATGGCCGACCAAGAGGATAGAAGCAGGCGGAATAACATCCGTATAAGGGGTATACCTGAGACCATAACGCAACAGGACCTACCCAGGTATGTTAAAGACCTGTTTAAAATCCTGATCCCATCACTGTCGGAGTTTGACCTCATACTCGACAGAACTCACAGACTCCCCAAGCCTAAGCATCTCCCACCTGAAACTGCAAGAGACACAATCACTAGAGTGCACCATTTCACTGTCAAAGACAGGATCATGCAGACCTCTAGGACCGCGAACAAGTGGCCAGAACAGTATCAAACTATTTACAGATCTCTCTGCGGCGACTATGACCAAAAGACGCACGTTTGCACCAATAACCGAAGCACTAAGAAGCGCAAATATCCCTTACAAATGGGGCTTCCCCACAAAACTGCTCGTTAAAAGGAATGGCATCGACAGACCCATCATGACCCCTGAGGACGGCAAAAAGGCGCTACAAGACTGGGACGTACCCTTCGTAACCACCAGCCCTAAGAAGAAACCAGCCCCGGCCCAAACACCTAAGACACTGCAGAAGGACTGGTCGCGAGTGTCTAGAGCCTCCCAAGCACGCACAGATCCAGGAGAGGCGCCGACCTGAGAATATCTGACCACTGCCAGGTCACCCTTTATTAAGGACTTTGAATACAGGTTTATACCGTTCATATGTTATGTTTATGTTATAATATGTCCACCGATCACCCTACCAGGGTTTGACTAAAGGCCATAAGCCTAGCCGCTACGGGTGAGTAACACCCGGCTGCACCATGCTCTATGTTATGATATTATAGATCTCACACGCACCGAGACCTTAGTGTTACACCTCGTGTGGTACACCCCCAAGGCCTTAGTAGCCTTTCGTCTCCGTTGCCTTAGGCAACCACATGTCACCAGAATGTGACTTTCGGAATGATGTATATAGTTTAATCCCCTGTTCTGCTTCCCATCCCTATCCCACCCCCCCGATGAGAGTATCGTGCAAACTCAATCTAACTCATGCACAATATTACAAACCGCCCATACCTATCAGGGCTACAAAACACGAGAATACCCCCCAGCATGGCCTGAATGAGAAATTGACAGACTGGGCTGCATTTCACGAACCACTGGCGCAGCACGCCACGCACTGGTTAAATGGTAATTAAAATAATGTCCCTCAATGCTAAAGGGCTTAACTCCCCAAATAAACGGTGTCTGGCCATTCAAGAGGCAAGGAGAAGTGGAGCCCAAGTGGCATTTTTCCAAGAGACCCATTTTAAATGGGGCTCTAGACCCAAATTTACCTCCAAGTGGTACCCGCACGATTTCCACTCATGCTACTCGGCCAAAAAAAGGGGAGTCTCCATAGTAATTGGCTAAGATGTGGTGTTCTCCTTAGTTAGAAAGATTAGTGACAAGAAGGGTCGTTATCTCATTATACAATGTATGCTGAGCAATGCTCCATATACTCTCATTAATGTGTATAGTCCTAACGGTAACCAAAACGAATTTTTGCTGAGGATTTTAGCGTTAACTGATATGTATAAACATGGGGAGGTGATCATTGGAGGCGACACAAATTTTTTAGTAGATAGTACCCTGGACTCCTCAAGTACCCTGGACTCCGACAGCTCAAGTCAAAAGTTGCACACTCAAAAACAGGCACGCACTTACAACAAAGATATGTTCTACACTAGCCGCAGCACGCATAGTAGACCCGTGGCGCATTTTACACCCAACTGATATAGACCACACTTGCTACACGGCAGCCCACAACAGTTATTCCAGGATAGACAGATTCCTTATTCCTTCCGTATCAATGGCCCGAATAGAAGGAGCCAAAATTGGAGTAATGACATGGTTGTCAGGATCGGGACAGGGATCCAACACGCAGAGTACAAAGAGTGGAAAGGTACGTATACCGGGCCTTAGAATGGCCGGACTAACGTACCGAGAGTAAAGAATAGTCAGAGGCAAGCCGAGGTCGAGGGAACGAGAAGACAGATAAGCGAGAGACAAGCCGGGTCAAGGGATAACAGAGAAACAGGGTAGTACAACGAGCCGAGTCAAAACCAAAAGAGCAAACTAGAATACCAGAGCACTGAGTGACTAGACAAGCTAGAACCACGACAGGGCAATGAGCTGAAGTAAGGAGTAAGCTTAAATACCCTGGTTCTGGATGGAAATCACGCCTCTGAAAAGTACCGATTGGATATCGGACACTTGAGTGACAGATTGCTCGTGCTAGCGTCATGACGTCACGTATTGAGCGTCCTGCTAGAAAAGGACGTGGATTCCTCGCGGCCGGTGTTTAAGTGACTGGATGAACCGCGAGGAACGGAGGAGACAGCTCGCCTGGACGGATACACCACCAAGTCTCTACCTCCCTTAGAGGTAGAGGCCTCAGGTACCCTGACAGTACCCCCCCTCTCAGATACGCCCACCGGGCGGAATGAACCGGGGCGAGATGGGAAGCGAAGGTGAAATGCTCTGCGAAGGCGAGAAGCATGGACGTCCTCCTGAGGTACCCAACTCCTCTCCTCAGGACCATATCCCCTCCAGTTGACCAGATATTGCAATTTTCCCCTTGAAATTCTGGAGTCAATGATGGAGCTGACCTCGTACTCCTCCCGACCCTCCACCTGAACAGGACGAGGCGAGGAGACCTTAGAGGAGAATTTGTTGCAAATGAGGGGTTTCAACAAGGAGACATGAAAAGAGTTAGGAATGCGTAAGGCAGGTGGCAGAGCAAGGCGATACGCAACCGGATTGATACGAGTGAGAACCCTGTAAGGACCTATGTAACGAGGAGCAAATTTCATGGACGGAACTTTTAGGCGAATATTCTTAGTACTCAACCATACCCTATCCCCAGGAACAAAAACAGGAGCCGCTCTTCTATGTTTGTCAGCGTGTTTCTTGAACCGCGAGGAACTATGTAATAGAATTTGTCGAGTTTGATCCCATAATTTCTTCAGGTTGGCGACATGATCATCAACCGACGGTATCCCCTGAGAAGAGGAAACCGAAGGAAAAATCGAAGGATGAAAGCCATAGTTCATGAAGAAAGGGCTAGAGCGAGTTGAATCGCAAACAAGGTTATTGTGTGCGAACTCCGCCCAAGGAATCAGACCGACCCAATCGTCCTGGTGTTCGGAAACAAAGCAACGCAGATACTGTTCGATCTTTTGATTAGTACGTTCAGCAGCTCCGTTAGACTGAGGGTGATAGGCAGAGGAAAAGTTCAATTTGATGCCCATTTGAGAACAAAAGGATCTCCAGAAACGTGAGACAAATTGAGAACCTCTATCAGAAACAATCTCTGAAGGGATCCCATGTAGGCGAAAAACTTCTCTCGCAAAAATCTCCGCCAATTCAGGGGAAGTCGGAAGTTTAGGTAATGGCACGAAATGGGCCATCTTGGTAAATCTATCCACCACCGTGAGAATAACAGTCTGTCTTTTGGAAGCAGGCAAATCAACGATAAAGTCAATGGACAAACAGGACCAAGGTTTCTCAGGAATGTCCAAGGGGTGTAACAGGCCACATGGGGATGCATGAGATAGTTTAGTCTTGGCACAAGTCTCACAAGCTGCGACGAACTCCTCAATATCCTTACGAAGTGAAGGCCACCAGAAATCCTTGGATATCAGAGAGTACGTCTTGCGAATACCAGGATGACCAGCTATTTTACTTTCATGAAAACATTGTAAGAGCTCCAGTTGAAGTTCAGGAGGAACAAAGTTTCTTCCCTCAGGAGTGTTTCCGGGAGCTAGATGTTGTGACTTCAAGATCTGGTCAAGTAGCGGGGAATGAATTTTGAGACTGGTATTAGCAATAATATTGCATTTGGGTACAATGGAAGACAAAAGTGGTTCAACTGAAGCAGAGGGTTCATATTGGCGAGATAGCGCATCGGCTTTAGAATTCTTTGACCCAGGTCTGTAAGTCAGAACGTAATTGAAATGGGTAAGAAACAACGACCAACGAGCCTGCCTGGAGGACAGACGCTTGGCCTCTCCGATATAAGACAAGTTTTTGTGGTCTGTCAGGATGGTAACAGGATGTAATGTACCTTCCAATAAATGTCTCCATTCTTTCAAAGCCTTGATAACCGCTAGTAATTCTCTGTCACCAATGTCATACCTGCTTTCAGTACCGGTCAATTTTTTAGAGAAAAATCCACATGGATGTAATGGTTTATCAACACCCAACCTTTGAGATAGAACAGCACCTAAACCAGTCTCTGATGCGTCTACCTCGAGCAAAAATGGCAGAGAAGTGTCAGGGTGAACTAAAATTGGAGCGGAAGCGAAAAGCTCCTTGAGAGTCTTGAACGCAAGGAGAGCTTCAGTAGTCCAATTCTTAGTGTCAGCCCCCTGTTTGGTCATGTTAGTGATAGGTGCAATAATGGAAGAATAGCCCTTAATAAAGCGCCTATAATAATTGGAAAAACCAATAAATCTCTGTATGGCTTTAAGACCTGTGGGTAAAGGCCACTCTAGAATGGATTGGAGCTTATCCGGATCCATCTTAAATCCCTCCCCAGAGATCACATAGCCGAGAAAGGTTACCTGGGTTTGATCAAAGCTACATTTCTCCAACTTGCAGTACAAGCCATGCTGGAGAAGCTTGTGCAAAACCCTCCTGACTTGTTTGTGATGAATCTCAATGTCACTAGAATGAATGAGTATATCATCTAGGTATACAATGACGCACTCTTGCTGAAATTCCCTAAGAACCTCATTAATCAGATCTTGGAATACTGCTGGTGCATTGCATAACCCAAAAGGCATGACGGTATATTCATAGTGGCCATATCGAGTATTGAATGCCGTCATCCACTCATGTCCCTGCTGGATTCTCACCAAGTTATATGCCCCTCTGAGGTCTAACTTGGTGAAAATTGTAGAGCCCTTCAAACGATCGAAGAGTTCGGTGATCAAGGGAATCGGGTAGGCATTTTTAATGGTTATCTTATTCAGGCCTCGATAATCAATACAAGGTCTCAAAGAACCATCTTTCTTTTTAACAAAAAAAAATCCAGCCCCGGCAGGGGAGGAGGACCTCCTGATGAATCCCTTGTCTAAATTCTCGTGAATATATTCCTCTAGGACTGAGTTCTCCTTTATAGATAATGGGTATACATGACCTCTGGGAGGCATGGTACCAGGGAGTAGGTTAATTTTGCAATCAAAGGACCTGTGTGGGGGTAAGGTATCGGCTTTCTTTTTGTCAAATACTGCCTTTAAATCTAGATACTGAGGCGGAATTTGTGTCTCTGTAGGATTGTCAGAGGTATTCGATGTATTAGTTAATCCAAGAGGTAAGACCTTCCGCAAGCATTTTTCTTGACAATTCTCTCCCCATGAAACTATCTCCCCTGATTCCCAATTAATAATAGGGTTGTGTCTCCTCAGCCAGGAGTACCCCAGAACTATGGGAATAGACGGAGAAGAAATGAGCATCAAGGATATATCCTCTTTATGCAGGATGCCAACAGTCAAGTTAATCGGTATGGTCTCATGAAAAATAACAGGCTCAAGTAACGGTCTACCATCGATGGCCTCAACAGCCAGAGGTGTCTCTTTTAACTGGGATGGAATAGCATGCTTGGCAGCAAAACCCTGATCTATAAAGCTCTCAGCAGCTCCAGAATCGATTAGTGCCATAGTCTTAACTACTCCCTTCTCCCACTTTAAAGAAACGGGTAACACAAGCCTGAGCTCCTTGTAGTTGTGAATAGAGGACAAAGTAGAAACACCCAAGGCCTGTCCTCTAGAGGAACTTAGGTGCGAGCGTTTCCCGAACGATTGGGACAATTTAGGCGTAAATGACCCCTGACTCCACAATACATACATAAACCCTCCCTTCTCCTGTACTGTCTCTCCCTTTCAGTGAGATGAGTACTGCCTATCTGCATAGGTTCAGGAATACGTAAGTCTTCGAACTCAGAGATTTGAAAGGTAGGCGCTAGTTTAAAGGAGGGTCTACGGGTCCTATCTCGAGTGTTCTGCCTCTCTCTTAAGCGTTCATCAATACGGGATATAAAAGAAATTAAATCCTCCAAATTTTCAGGGAGTTCTCTAGTAGCGACCTCGTCAAGAATTACATCTGATAACCCATTCAGAAACACATCTATATAAGCCTGTTCGTTCCACTTAACTTCTGCCGCCAAGGATCTGAACTCTAGTGCATAATCCACAAGTGTTCGATTGTCCTGTTTAAGGCGCAACATTAATCTAGCTGCATTGACCTTTCTGCCAGGAGGGTCAAAAGTTCTTCTAAACGCAGCTACAAAGGCATTATAATTATAGACGAGTGGATTATCATTCTCCCATAAAGGATTGGCCCATCTCAAAGCTTTTTCAATGAGCAGAGTAATAATAAATCCAACCTTTGCTCTATCTGTAGGATAAGAGCGGGGTTGTAGTTCGAAATGGATGCTAATCTGGTTTAGAAAGCCACGACACTTCTCCGGTGACCCGCCATAACGTACTGGTGGGGTAATACGGGAAGAAGCACCTACAGTGGCTACCTCTAGACCTGAGACTGCAGGAGAGATAGAAGGAGTACGTGTCTCCTCAGGTGGATTACTAGCACGAGACAAAAGTGCCTGTAGTGCCAAAGCCATCTGATCCATCCTATGTTCCATGGCGTCAAACCTGGGATCCGAAGAACCAAGCTGACTGTTTGTACCTGCAGGATCCATTGGCCCTGTCGTAATGTCAGGATCGGGACAGGGATCCAACACGCAGAGTACAAAGAGTGGAAAGGTACGTATACCGGGCCTTAGAATGGCCGGACTAACGTACCGAGAGTAAAGAATAGTCAGAGGCAAGCCGAGGTCGAGGGAACGAGAAGACAGATAAGCGAGAGACAAGCCGGGTCAAGGGATAACAGAGAAACAGGGTAGTACAACGAGCCGAGTCAAAACCAAAAGAGCAAACTAGAATACCAGAGCACTGAGTGACTAGACAAGCTAGAACCACGACAGGGCAATGAGCTGAAGTAAGGAGTAAGCTTAAATACCCTGGTTCTGGATGGAAATCACGCCTCTGAAAAGTACCGATTGGATATCGGACACTTGAGTGACAGATTGCTCGTGCTAGCGTCATGACGTCACGTATTGAGCGTCCTGCTAGAAAAGGACGTGGATTCCTCGCGGCCGGTGTTTAAGTGACTGGATGAACCGCGAGGAACGGAGGAGACAGCTCGCCTGGACGGATACACCACCAAGTCTCTACCTCCCTTAGAGGTAGAGGCCTCAGGTACCCTGACAATGGTCAGATCATGCCCCCATCACACTCAGCATCAACGAGACATTCTCCAACAGGGGCTCAGGCTCCTGGAGACTCAATGAATCCCTCTTAACAGACCCATCGGTAGTGTCCCAAATAACACAAGATTTACAACACTATATCACCGAAAACAAAACTGGTGAATCCTCAATTGAAAATATCTGGTTAGCACATAAGGCGGTCATCAGAGGCAGCTTCATAAAACATGCTAGCCATGCCAAAAAACGGAGAACGGCTGAATACACCACCCTCTTAGAAAATATCCGCAATCTAACTCACCATAACAAAAGGGACCCAAACCCCACCACAAAATCAGAACTCCTGACCCTTCATAACAAGCTAAACACCCTCGAACTGGCAAAAACAACATACACACTTAAACACAATTTTTTTATGAGTGGCAACAAAGCTGGGGCTATTTTGGCGTCGCAGCTAAAGAAAAGAACGGTCGCCTCCAGGATCGCCTTCCTCCACGATTCAAAGGGTGTGAAAGTGACGAACCCCCAAACTATCGTAGACCAGTTCGCCAAATACTATGGCGACCTATATAACCTGAAAAATGACCCCAACGTCACTAAGCCGACACCAGATATAATAGACGGTTTTCTATCCTCACTCCACCTACCCAAACTGACAGAAGAAGACCTCATACCCTTAACACGACCCTTCTCCTTAGACGAACTCACGAAAGCAATTTCGCGACTCCCAGCACATAAATCACCAGGCCCAGATGGCCTCACAAACGAATATTACAAGACATTTTCTCCTACCATAGCACCACTACTCCTCCAACTAGTCAATGAGTGCGCCACTAAAGGAGCGCTACCTGATGAAATGCTCCTGGCACACATCTCCACTCTCCCCAAACCCGGCAAACCCCCAACACACTGCAAAAACTACCGACCCATCTCTCTCCTAAATGGGGACGCCAAATTGTATGCAAAACTGATCAGCAACCGGCTAGCCCCCCTCCTCCATAAAATAATTCATAATGACCAGTCGGGGTTCGTCCAGAGCCGACAGGGCTCAGATAATACCAGAAAAATTCTAAATATGATCTCGACGTTAGAATCCAGGAAAGCACCAGGCCTCCTTCTCGCGTTAGACGCGGAGAAGGCCTTTGACCACCTCAACTGGACCTACATGGCCAAAGTTCTAACACACTTTAACTTCCCGGCACCCGTTGTCACTAGCATTATGGCCCTATACCACCGCCCAGCAGCAAAAGTCTCACACGGGGGATTCCTATCCACTGCTTTCTCGATAACAAATGGTACCCGACAAGGTTGTCCTCTGTCACCCCTTCTATACATACTCGCACTAGAGCCCCTAGCCCAGAAGATCCGATCTCACCCCGAAATAATAGGCGTTGATATCCACAACAAAACATACAGCTTGGCCTTGTTCGCCGATGATATATTTATAGCACTGTCGGACCCAAACCGCTCCCTCACCCCCTTGTTAGACCTCCTACATCACTTTGGAGATATATCCTACTACCGCCTTAACCAAGATAAGACCCAAGCCTTACCAATAAACCTACCTAAACCCCTGCTATCCTCGCTCCAAACTTCCCACCAGTTTGATTGGAAGTCTACCTCGATCACGTACCTAGGAGTAAAAATAGCCGCCTCAATTTCTACCAAATCACATTTGAATTATAAACCTTTACTGACGTCATGTAAGGTAGAAATGGGCAGATGGAAACACACTAACATCTCATGGTTAGGGAGAATTAACACGTATAAGATGATGATCCTCCCACGTATCCTGTACATCTTTCGCATGATACCACTGGGGATTACCCCCCAATTTTGTAAAGCCCTACAAAAACTATGTGGCACCTACATATGGAACGGGAAAAAACCAAGGGTATCATTGAGGCTTCTCCAAACAGCACCACGACTGGGAGGGGTGGGACTCCCCAACCTGCAATTATACCACAAAGCCGCGATACTTTCTGCAGGCGTGCTCTTACATGCACACCCAGGCATGCTACAATGGGTGGACATGGAGAGGGCACAATTCACAGATGCTTCCCTGATAGAATACCTAGGGACACCGAGGAAATTTAGGGCCAAACGCAATGACCTGTTCCCGACCACACAAATCACAATATCCACATGGGATACGTTTATGGACCAAGTGGGACACAGAGACAGACTGCATCCCAAATCCCCACTCTCCGTCTTACGGGCTATAGTGCCCAATATCCCCTTAAAAGTATGGACCACAGCAGGAATCACAACACTGTCACAGCTGTTAGACACTAATGGTACGATCCCATTTCCAACCCTTCAGCAACAGTGGCAACTCCCGAACAAGGCAATATTCTCCTATTTACAAATCAAAAGTGCACTACAAGCACACACGCTCCCACTTCATATCGCACCATCCACAACCAATATTACCCCTTCCATACTTCTGAGTAGGTGCTGGACGGCACCCACGAAACCCAAAACACTCACACTGTGCTACAAAGCTTGGCAACAGCTCTACTCCACCACGTCATATCCCTACAAGACCCACTGGGAGACAGACTGTGAAACGACACTGACAGACCAAGACTGGCTTCGGGCCCTCAATGGCCTCTCCAAATGGACAAAGTGCTATACGCACATTGAAGCCCACAGAAAGCTCCTATACCGCTGGTACATGACCCCCCAGAGGCTCCACCGCATATACCCCAACACACCACACACTTGCTGGAGGTGCAATGACAAGGTGGGCACTCTGGAGCACCTGTGGTGGTCATGTAGCGATATCCGGCCTCTTTGGACCGCAGTATCGACAACACTAGACCAACTGCAGATCCCCAAATTCCACCTGACAAAAACCTCCTGTCTCCTACTAATACTCCCTGACAACCTCTCCATCACACAAAAACAAATAACAGCCATCACTATATTGGCAGCAAGAAATCTGCTGACGCAAAACTGGAAATCTCAGACCTGCCCATCCTTGACCCAACTCCAGAATAGAATCTCCCAATATAAGACATACGAGAGAATGGCAATTATGTCTCCACAAAAGAAATTAGCGTTTGACACGGGATGGGGTCAATGGGAAGGGGTACCAAACGACACAAGTAGGATCTCTGGACTCGACTACCGTGTTGACATTAACACGAAGACACAACCAACCATCTCCCCAGGTCCCCCAACATGCCCCAGGTAAACCAAGACCATGCTAATCGAAGAATTGTACTCATACAGCGCGTAGAATACTAGGCGCAAGGTTTTCTTAAGGTACTCTCAAGCCCCCCCCCCTAACTAATCCATCATCTCCCGATATATATCCCCCACCCTCCCCATCCATCCCCCGATTCATAATTTAGCTCTAGCTCGTTCATTACACGAAACGATGACACGCAGGCACCGAACCGTGACCTAATCACGTGAACAATAGACTCGCTAATCTGTATTGTATCAATGTGGTAACTACCTTTTAGTGTCAACCTCTGTTCCAACGACGATGTTTATATGATCATACGAGAACTGTAAATCAATGTAACCCCCTGTTTACCCTCCCCTTCTTCATTCTGTATCCCGCATCATACTTGCTGAAAAATAATAAAATATAAATTTGAAAAAAAAAAAAAACTTTTGTCGCTTACCCCATGTCCCTCTGCCTCCTCCAACATCATGCGACATGGAGGGGGAGGCTATAATGCACAGCAAGCAATGCATAAAGCATATTGTGCAGCCAGCGCATTAGGTACAACACGTAAAAAAGCATTGCATCAGTTCCAGAGACTTGGACAATATGGAGGAAAAACAAACAAACAAACAAAAAAGCACTGGGCAGTAAAAGTACGGGCTGCCATTTATTCCTCAAGTCTCCTATTTTGACAAAATCCATTACTGTGCCATCAGCCCTCAATTTAAATGAACTAAATATTCACTGGCACAATGGACAGGTCCTTGTAATAACCATTAACCACCCATTTAAACGGGAAACGTCTCTTCTCTGGAAATCATACTTCTGCATAAAACACTGCAGAAAATCCCCAATAACTTGCGTTAACCTTTTTTTCCACATATGATGCCCTGTATTTTAAAAGGTATGAACATTTTTTGCAATCGACATCACACCCTAGTTCACTCCTGGCATTGAAGGAGCAGAAAGAGAAACATTGGGAGATTTGTTGTGTTCGTTATTTAATCAATGTTTATGCAATTCCTACTTATTTCCTTACTGGGCTTATAAAGGTGTGATATTGGCAAACGTTGGCATTTAAAAACAACAAAGTGCGGGGGGCGGGGCCGGACCGCCATGCTAAACGGACGCACAATGGTGTAGCTCCCGAGACAATCAACAATTTTCGGCGATTAAATGCTACTTTCCGACTCACCCGACGTCTGACAACTTTAGTCCAAAGCATGAGGCCACGCTGGTCCCGAGGTGAGGCTTGCTGACCGGTTCTAGTCCCTCGGAGGGGCGATCCCTGCCAACCGCATGGGACTGCTCGGACGGGGAGAGGGGCGGACGGCCGCTGCCCAGCTACCCGGCCCACCAGCGGCAAGGCAGAAGCACGAGGCTAGGTGGATCTGGCCCCGTATCCCCCCCCCCCCCTGGACTGGCAGGGGTGATCCCAGTCCCCAACCCGAGGCCCATCGGAGTGCCGCAACACCGGCACCCAAATCACCAGCTAAGCGGACACTGTGTACAGAGGCCGCATCCAAAATGGCGGAGCCTGTGTGACATGCACCCACGATCGAGGGCTGAACGGAGCACCCATCTCTCCTGACATGGCTCTACAGTTACGGGCCGACAGTAAATGGGCACACTCAAGCCATAACCCCACGAGTCAAGCAACGCTGGAGCTGCCTCGAGCAAACCCAAAAGCGCAAAACAAAGCCGCAAACCACGGCAAGGGAGGCAGCCACAGCGCTCTGGCCTTACCTGCCATACCACTCAGATCACCACAAGGGGGCAGACACACGAGGCTCCGCAACATACAGCCGGCATACTGCTGCTAGGAATGGACTCCCGCCTAAAAACAGGCACCCGACTAGACGACAGATCAGCCAAAAGTACTACCATACTACACTGACACTTGGGGACTAGAAACAACATAACAGCCTCCAGACTCCCTGCCAAATTTAAAGTTCCCTAACGTCCTCAGAAGGGTCTCCGAATATACTACCGCTGAACATCACCTCGCAGACATGGAATCCACTTGGGGTGGAAGAGCTACAGGGCAATCTTAATATGCTAATGTTTGGTTTATTTTGTTTTATTACCTTTGCCTCCTAATTACTAACTAGCGAGATTAAGCTTAGCGCAACATGTAATCATATACTCTATACCTAGTCAGAAGAGAAGTATGTTTCCCCATGTGGCTAAACAGTTTAACGTGTAATTAATCAGACAGCTCTGATCATACAATGTTAATATCTGCCATGTTGCACCATATTGTTATTCCTTGAATAATCATACCTAACTTGACCATATGCCACACCAGCAGGATTACTAATGTTAAACCACAAAAACAAAGCACTTAGTTCATTTACAGGTGCCTGTGCACGTTGCACGTTGTAAACGCATCGTTAAACCTAAACATAGCCTGCATTCACACACTAGCTCTGGACACAGCGTAAAATGGTCATGACTAGATAGAAAAGCGTTGTTACAATGCGTTATGAGAACACCTAAGCAACTTAAACGACGAAAACTTAAAATGTCCATCATCTAACCTATCTTTACATAAAAAAAAAAAAAAATGTTAGATATACCATGTACCTCTGTTCAACTGTTTACATTACGCTGGAGGATTGCCTTTGGGGTACCTCACATGCGCCTGTTTAAAGCTTACACAATACAAAAATAAAGAATTAAAAAAAAAACAACAACAAAGTGCAATGGAACAAGGGACCTCATTACACCATAACCTTATAGCTGCAGTTATAATACACTGTGTGCTGGGAGACAGGGGACCTCCTTACACCATAACCTTATAGCTGCAGTTATAATACACTGTGTGCTTGGAGACAGGGGATCTCCTTACTCCATAACCTTATAGCTGCAGTTATAATACACTGTGTGCGGGAGACAGGGGACCTCCTTACTCCATAACCTTATAGCTGCAGTTATAATACACTGTGTGCAGGGAGACAGGGGACCTCCTTACACCATAACCTTATAGCTGCAGTTATAATACACTGTGTGCAGGGAGACAGGAGACCTCCATACACCATAACCTTATAGCTGCAGTTATAATACACTGTGTGCAGAGAGACAGGGGACCTCCTTACTCCATAACCTTATAGCTGCAGTTATAATACACTGTGTGCGGGAGACAGGGGACCTCCTTACTACATAACCTTATAGCTGCAGTTATAATACACTGTGTGCTGGGAGACAGGGGACCTCCTTACACCATAACCTTATAGCTGCAGTTATAATACACTGTGTGCTTGGAGACAGGAGACCTCCATACACCATAACCTTATAGCTGCAGTTATAATACACTGTGTGCTGGGAGACAGGGGACCTCCTTACACCATAACCTTATAGCTGCAGTTATAATACACTGTGTGCTTGGAGACAGGAGACCTCCATACACCATAACCTTATAGCTGCAGTTATAATACACTGTGTGCGGGAGACAGGGGACCTCCTTACTACATAACCTTATAGCTGCAGTTATAATACACTGTGTGCAGGGAGACAGGGGACCTCCTTACTCCATAACCTTATAGCTGCAGTTATAATACACTGTGTGCGGGAGACAGGGGACCTCCTTACTCCATAACCTTATAGCTGCAGTTATAATACACTGTGGGCAGGGAGACAGGGGACCTCCTTACTCCATAACCTTACAGCTGCAGTTATAATACACTGTGTGCGGGAGACAGGGGACCTCCTTACTCCATAACCTTATAGCTGCAGTTATAATACACTGTGTGCAGAGAGACAGGGGACCTCCTTACTCCATAACCTTATAGCTGCAGTTATAATACACTGTGTGCGGGGAGACAGGGGACCTCCTTACACCATAACCTTATAGCTGCAGTTATAATACACTGTGTGCTGGGAGACAGGGGACCGCCTTACAACATAACCTTATAGCTGCAGTGATAATACACTGTGTGCAGAGAGACAGGGGGCCTCTTTACACCATAACCTTATAGCTGCAGTTATAATACACTGTGTGCAGGGAGACAGGAGACCTCCATACACCATAACCTTATAGCTGCAGTTATAATACACTGTGTGCAGGGAGACAGGGGACCTCCTTACACCATAACCTTATAGCTGCAGTTATAATACACTGTGTGGAGAGAGACAGGGGACCTCCTTACTCCATAACCTTATAGCTGCAGTTATAATACACTGTGTGCAGAGAGACAGGGGACCTCCTTACTCCATAACCTTATAGTTGCAGTTATAATACACAGTGTCCTGGGAGAGAGGGGACCTCCTTACACCATAACCTTATAGCTGCAGTTATAATACACTGTGGGCAGGGAGACAGGAGACCTCCTTACTCCATAACCTTATAGCTGCAGTTATAATACACTGTGTGCTGGGAGACAGGGGATCTCCTTACACCATAACCTTATAGCTGCAGTTATAATACATTGTGTGCTGGGAGACAGGGGATCTCCTTACACCATAACCTTATAGCTGCAGTTATAATACACTGTGTGCTGGGAGACAGGGGATCTCCTTACACCATAACCTTATAGCTGCAGTTATAATACATTGTGTTCGGGGAGACAGGGGACCTCCTTACTCCATAACCTTATAGCTGCAGTTATAATACACTGTGCGCTGGGAGACAGGGGACCTCCTTACACCATAACCTTACAGCTGCAGTTATAATACACTGTGTGCAGAGAGACAGTGGACCTCCTTACACCATAACCTTATAGCTACAGTTATAATACACTGTGTGCAGGGAGACAGTGATAGGGGACCTCCTTACATTATAACCTTAAAGCTGCAGTTATAATACACTGTGTGCGGGAGACAGGAGACCTCCTTACTCCATAACCTTATAGCTGCAGTTATAATACACTGTGGGCAGGGAGACAGGAGACCTCCTTACACCATAACCTTATAGCTGCAGTTATAATACACTGTGTGCTGGGAGACAGGGGACCTCCTTACACCATAACCTTATAGCTGCAGTTATAATACACTGTGTGCTGGGAGACAGGGGACCTCCTTACACCATAACCTTATAGCTGCAGTTATAATACACTGTGTGCTTGGAGACAGGGGACCTCCTTACACCATAACCTTATAGCTGCAGTTATAATACACTGTGTGCTTGGAGACAGGAGACCTCCATACACCATAACCTTATAGCTGCAGTTATAATACACTGTGTGCAGAGAGACAGGGGACCTCCTTACTCCATAACCTTATAGCTGCAGTTATAATACACTGTGTGCGGGAGACAGGGGACCTCCTTACTACATAACCTTATAGCTGCAGTTATAATACACTGTGTGCAGGGAGACAGGGGACCTCCTTACTCCATAACCTTATAGCTGCAGTTATAATACACTGTGTGCGGGAGACAGGGGACCTCCTTACTCCATAACCTTATAGCTGCAGTTATAATACACTGTGTGCGGGAGACAGGGGACCTCCTTACTCCATAACCTTATAGCTGCAGTTATAATACACTGTGTGCAGAGAGACAGGGGACCTCCTTACTCCATAACCTTATAGCTGCAGTTATAATACACTGTGTGCGGGGAGACAGGGGACCTCCTTACACCATAACCTTATAGCTGCAGTTATAATACACTGTGTGCTGGGAGACAGGGGACCGCCTTACAACATAACCTTATAGCTGCAGTGATAATACACTGTGTGCAGAGAGACAGGGGGCCTCTTTACACCATAACCTTATAGCTGCAGTTCTAATACACTGTGTGCAGGGAGACAGGAGACCTCCATACACCATAACCTTATAGCTGCAGTTATAATACACTGTGTGCAGGGAGACAGGGGACCTCCTTACACCATAACCTTATAGCTGCAGTTATAATACACTGTGTGGAGAGAGACAGGGGACCTCCTTACTCCATAACCTTATAGCTGCAGTTATAATACACTGTGTGCAGAGAGACAGGGGACCTCCTTACTCCATAACCTTATAGTTGCAGTTATAATACACAGTGTCCTGGGAGAGAGGGGACCTCCTTACACCATAACCTTATAGCTGCAGTTATAATACACTGTGGGCAGGGAGACAGGAGACCTCCTTACTCCATAACCTTATAGCTGCAGTTATAATACACTGTGTGCTGGGAGACAGGGGATCTCCTTACACCATAACCTTATAGCTGCAGTTATAATACATTGTGTGCTGGGAGACAGGGGATCTCCTTACACCATAACCTTATAGCTGCAGTTATAATACACTGTGTGCTGGGAGACAGGGGATCTCCTTACTCCATAACCTTATAGCTGCAGTTATAATACACTGTGTGCAGAGAGACAGGGGACCTCCTTACACCATAACCTTATTGCTACAGTTATAATACACTGTGTGCAGGGAGACAGTGATAGGGGACCTCCTTACATTATAACCTTATAGCTGCAGTTATAATACACTGTGTGCGGGAGACAGGAGACCTCCTTACTCCATAACCTTATAGCTGCAGTTATAATACACTGTGTGCTGGGAGACAGGGGACCTCCTTACACCATAACCTTATAGCTGCAGTTATAATACACTGTGTGCTGGGAGACAGGGGATCTCCTTACACCATAACCTTATAGCTGCAGTTATAATACACTGTGTGCTGGGAGACAGGGGATCTCCTTACACCATAACCTTATAGCTGCAGTTATAATACATTGTGTGCGGGGAGACAGGGGACCTCCTTACTCCATAACCTTATAGCTGCAGTTATAATACACTGTGTACAGGGAGACAGGGGACCTCCTTACACCGAAACCTTACAGCTGCAGTTATAATACACTGTGGGAAGGGAGACAGTGGACCTCCTTACACCATAACCCTATAGCTGCAGTTATAATACACTGTGTGTGGGAGACAGGGGACCTCCTTACTCCATAACCTTACAGCTGCAGTTATAATACACTATGTACAGGGAGACAGGGACAGATGACCTCCTTACTCCATAACCTTATAGCTGCAGTTATAATACACTGTGTGTGGCAGACAGGGGACCTCCTTACTCCATAACCTTACAGCTGCAGTTATAATACACTATGTACAGGGAGACAGGGACAGATGACCTCCTTACTCCATAACCTTATAGCTGCAGTTATAATACACTGTGTACAGGGAGACAGGGACAGATGACCTCCTTACTCCATAACCTTATAGCTGCAGTTATAATACACTGTGTGCAGGGAGACAGGGACAGGTAACCACCTCCTTACACCATAACTTTACAGCTGCAGTTTTAATACAGTGTGCGGGAAGACAGGGGCAAAAATGAATACAAAATTAAATCAAATCCTGCCTGGAGTGCACCTACCTTATTATGTCCATCGCCTGATAAATAATATCCGATTGATCGACACCGATTACTTTCTTTGCTCCGGCTCTTGCTGCAAACATTGATAAGATGGCAGTGCCACAGCCAACATCCAGTACCACCTGCATTACAAAGGAAGATCATGGCATTAGTGGGGAATCCACATCCACGTCCCACGAAGACCAAAAACCACAAGATTTAAAACCATAGGAAGCTTTCATTGCAGAAAAGTGCCACCTTTACACTGGACATGCATACCTTCACTGTGGCCATTCTTTCTACTGTCATGTAACATGTTACCAGGGTAAAACACGTGCTACCAGGTCATACAAGACAGATTACAAATATACCAACACAACATCGCCATCTTTTAAAGGGGCAGGAAGACTGATTTTAGGATACCAGCACACTCTCAGATATTTTTTTACATACTACATTTACTGTGTTACAGGTACATTGTTTGCAGGTGTAAAAGCAACTTACTGCCCACCTACCTCTAGCTACATATATTGCTTACAGTATACAGAGAATACAGGGACTGTAAACGTGTAACGTCTTTTCGCGTTTTAATTTTTTGCAGATTTTCTCTCGATGCTCTGGATTCTTTTCTCTACTGTCCGATAAACCTGGGGGACTGAAAGTGTTAACAGACTTCTCTCGTCCCTCTGTGTGGTTGGAACGTGTTCTTGTGTAATGGAGGATTGCAGCAAGCATACTGCGGCGAGAGCAGATGAGAGCCCAGCACTGCATAGCTGGAGGTGTGGTCTGTCTACCACATGAACGTTATTTAAACAACATCCAGCCGCCAAAAATGCCGCAAACAGGGGTCTTCCTGCAGCAACGTGTAGGACCGATTTATGGTCACACAATGCAACGATATAACAAAACATACAACGTGTTACATAACAGAACACAATCTCTGCAGCTCAAAAATGGTTCCAAATGATTCATTTATATTAAGGGGTTAACCTAAAATATGCTTATTCAATATAAAAAAAAACTAAAATATGCTTATTCAATATAAAACAATCTAAAATATGTTTTTTTTTAAATAGCAAAGGAATTTTCTGATGTATAAATACATAAATCAGTAAAAGCACTTCACGTCACCAGCTTTCAACATTAGACTGAGGATTCTGCGATAGGGCAAAACAACAGTCTGAAAGCTTGTTACAAGGTAACTGTTCACAGGCAGATATACTTGAATTAGACAAAAACCGAGGCAAATCACTAGTATCGGTTCAATAAACAATCGGAATGTTATAATATAACCCTAGTTACGGACATCACATGAATATGATAATTAGAGTACATTTCAAAAGAATAACGATGATTAGAGTTATAATTATACAAAGGGATATAGAAAAGGGATTGTATCGAAAGAGGGTTTTAATTGAACATAAAAATGTGATAAGGGGAAAAAATATTTTACATATTATTAATAGTGCCAACATATGCCACAGAGGAGGGTTTCAAATATGTAAAACATTGTATATAAAATGCAATAGTAAGATCCTGATTATTTATAAATTAAAGAAACATTAAACAAAAGTAAAAAAGTTTTTAAATATTTAAAAGTATGTGTAAATGAAAATAAAACATTATATATATATATAAAATATATTTAGTTAATATAATCTGTGAATACTGACATAATATAATACTTATATTATAAATATCGGTGTGTACATATATTTGGTATACAATAGGATGTTACATTTTCTGATATCGTAAAAGCAAATTGTACATCATATACATATATTGCTTTTAAAATGTCTTGATTTTAAATTTATATTATTTCTACATAATAATTGGCCACGTAAATTGTGTAAGATGTATACATAACAAAATACCCACCATATAAAAAAAGATATTGATGATTTACTAAAATTACTTTAAGAATTAAAGAAATCTGTAAATACTTTTAAAATATTAATTGTAAACATACTGAAATTATCTGAACAATGATTTAGTAAGTAAAAAAAATAAAAATTTATTTTGGATAAACATACCTGGTAAAACACTATTCTTGGTACATGAGATTTGACAAATACATAAATATATAAAAACTCACACATGCATATTATAAAATACAAAAAATAAAAATAAATTTTACACTCAGTTATAATGTTCCAGGACAAAGGATTTTCAGTAGATTATCAGTTTCCTTCTGCATCCCAATCTGATTTACATTTATTTGTGAGTAGTGTTTAGTGCTGATCAGCAAAAACAGTTATCTCTACCAGACTGCAAAAAATCCAGTGTAAGTTTGGGTTGTCACATAAATAAACGACGACCAAACACTGAACAGTTTCGGCAATGACCCAGAGTGGTGTTATCAGAGCTTTACACTCCGAGGCATCTGACTCCCGCTCTCTGGGGTAAAACAGATGAAGAATATTAATTTATTTCTCATCGGGCACTGTCTGACTACCATGCAAAGCGACTTACCTTGTCCTTGAAAAGATGCTGGTTTTGATACATAAAATTCCGATATGTTTCTGTCCGAACGGTATCCTACAAATAAAACAAAAACACATTTAACAGGGACATGTTAATATGGGTTTCTTTATAAACTAACAGATACTATTTGAAATTAAATATAATAAGCCATATTTGTGATGCACATGAGGCTGTTGGGTATAATCAAACAAAATACTGCAAGTAATATATCGTGGAAAAATTCAAAAGTTAATGCAAAATTTGTCTTGTAAAAACTATGCAACAGAATTTAAAACGTGTTTAAATAATTTAAATTTAAAAACTTAAAAAAAAAAGCAAACTAAGCTAATAATACGTGCACATATATTTCATAAATTTGTATTTTATTTTTTTTTTAGAGAGGAAGCATAAAAATCCACATCATTAAGGAATAATAATTTTAAAAAAGTACATTATAAAATCCTTAGTGATGTTATGAAACAAAATACATTTTTATGCTTGCCCTCTTAAAGAAATACAAATTTACTAAATAAATGTACTTGTGATTAGTACTTAATGTCACAATAACAGACAATATTACATAATATTAGGTTATCAAGAAGTTGTTGTTTTTTAAATAGTTCCTTTTATTAATGATAAAGATAAGTAAATAAAAAAAAAATAGTATATTGTATTTATATTATATTATATTTACTTTTCCTACATTTCTTATTTCCTTCCAACCTGCGATATTTTTTCTTCTTTTTGCACAGATTGGACGTGTTACTTTTTTTACACAAAGAGAGAAACTCTTAATTACATGTAATGATTGTGTGGTTTCCATTGAGCGCAGATCATAGCCACTAAGTGATCGCCAGTGGTAATTAAACGCTAATACAATGCAAATTGAGTTTGTTATCTCAAGCGTGAAGCTTGCAAAGGTGATCTATTAAAATGACAAATCAAAGCTTTAAATCATTTCTGTCAGGCGGTTTTATTCCATCTGTGTGAATATATCTAAACATGTAGGTTTTTATGTTGTCTCGGGGAAAAAAAAGGCTCTTGCTGCACTCTCTTTCCCGACGTCCATTCCATAAGCAAAATCTGCACTAACTGGGATCTCAAAATACGACCTCAAGGGCCAAACCTTTAAATCTAGTAACTACAAAATAGATACAAAAGTATTTTATTTTATGCAAAATCTGTGGACCATCTATATTAAATGGTTCATCTGCTCGCGACCTCACAGATCTTAACAGGCGAATGATGCCGATAAGTACGGAAATATAATAAACGGAAAAGAAAATCAAACCAAAGTGTTGTACCCTTGTACCCTGATATAAAGTGATTATTATCTGTGAAATGTCCTAGTTTCACAATGACCCCTGAAAGATAATGCCAGAGTAGTGAGGAGTAATTCCATACGGCACAGGTTAAGGCAGTGATCAAAGCGCTTACAATCAAGGAGGAATTGGGCTAAGGGAAAAGAAGCACGATGCATTTCTGTATGGTGGACTGGTTCTACAGTTTTATCTTATGGAGTTAAATGGCGACAGGCAATGAATTGTAAGGGCCAGAGTGTAGTGTGTGCCAAGCCAAGACCACAAACACACGCATAAAATTGATTAAGTCAGGCTGATGATACGGTTCACAGAGAAGGCAGAACATTTCCCAGCTAGATGATCACCCGATTGATGCCGAAACCTTTGACTTATTTGGTAGTGGCGTCAGCAAATCTATTGGCTTTTTTTTTTATTTATTTTTTGCTTTTTTTATTGGCAGTTCAATCCAGGAATCGGATATGTAATCCCTTGGTTTGCAATGCGTACATTTTAAAGCGAGTTTCAGAGTGTGATAACCTAATGAAAAATTCTTGCTTGGACCCATCAAACTTTAACTTTAAGGTTCCAGTGCAATAGACGACAAAAACAGTTACGCATTAAAATAAATACAATTCTGCAAGGTAAGCAGGACAATGAAACACAGCAATATCTCAATTTGGTAAACAGCAGATTTAAAATTGACACTAAGTATCATAAACGGAGGAACATCACTTTGCACTATAACCACTGCAATATTGAAACATAGAAACATAGAATGTGACGGCAGATAAGAACCATTCGGCCCATCTAGTCTGCCCAATTTTCTAAATACTTTCATTAGTCCCTGGCCTTATCTTATAGTTAGGATAGCCTTATGCCTATCCCACGCATGCTTAAACTCCTTTACTGTGTTAACCTCAACCACTTCAGCTGGAAGGCTATTCCATGCACCCACTACCCTCTCAGTAAAGTAATACTTCCTGATATTTTTAAACCTTTGTCCCTCTAATTTAAGACTATGTCCTCTTGTTGTGGTAGTTTTTCTTCTTTTAAATATAGTCTCCTCCTTTACTGTGTTGATTCCCTTTATGTATTTAATATGATGTTGTGATCGTGGTGCAAAGAGTTGTAGGATGACATTGTTTTTGTCAGTTTTCCCTCTCCAGACACCCACAGCTCTCCACTGCTGCGAGATAATTAGAAATTTTATCTCTGTTATAAAACATACAGATCTGCCCAAATATGGACGGTAGAGATAAATTGTGATGACTGGGGTAAAATGGTTCTCATTCTAGATTAATATTTCCAAAAAAATGACTCTCTCTTCATTAAACTGTTATAGATGACTCACACCAAATAAGAACCTAGAGCTGCCAGGATACAAAATATAAAAATGACCTTTGTAGAACTATCTTAGCATATATTCGCACTAAATAAACTAAAATAAAAAGAATTGTGGCATAAAAAACAAATTGCAAAAATGTAGACTGAAAAAAACAAAATTAGAAAAGTTCTTCTCAACCCACCCATTCTTTTGGATCAATTCTCTACAATTTCCAATAAACAGAATTTGTAATGATGAAGCAATTTACCGTAGTCATGAAATCAGGATCTGAGAGAAGCCATTGTCTGCCTCTTCTCATCATACGTCACAAAGAAAAATAATTCACTATAAGGACAAGGTTTTCCAGAATTACGCACCGAGCGCATTGCATATCCCTACTCTCCAGATCATTAATTTCTCTTATTTATCGACTTCTTGAGAGGAACAAACACATGGTTGCAAACAAGAAAATGCACAGTTTTCTTCAATAAATATTGAGGGTTCCTTTCCAAACCCTTTTACCAAATGACTATACTACCCAAACCACATAGACTGCATACAAATATACAGCGTTATTAAATCACACAGCGCTATTAATCCCACTACCCAGAATCACATCACTCTGGTAATGCCACTACCCAGAATCACACCACTCTGTTAATCCCACTACCCACAATCACAACACTTTGTTGATCCCACTACCCAGAATCACACTGCACTATTAATCCCCCTTCCCACAATCACACTGCGCTATTAATCCCACTACCCACAATCACACCACTTTAATCCCACTTCCCACAATCACACCACTCTGTTAATCCCACTACCCAGAATCACACTGCGCTATTAATCTATTAATCCCACTTCCCACAATCACACCACTTTGTTGATCCCACTACCCAGAATCACACTGCACTATTAATCCCCCTTCCCACAATCACACTGCGCTATTAATCCCACTACCCACAATCACACCACTTTAATCCCACTTCCCACAATCACACCACTCTGTTAATCCCACTACCCAGAATCACACTGCGCTATTAATCTATTAATCCCACTTCCCACAATCACACCACTTTGTTAATCCCACTACCCAGAATCACATTGCGCTATTAATCCCCCTTCCCACAATCATACCACTTTGTTAATCCCCCTTCCTACAATCACACTGCGCTATTATTCCCACTACCCACAATCACACCACTTTGTTAATCCCACTACCCACAATCACACCCCTCTGTTAATCCCACTACCCACAATCACACTGCGCTATTAATCCCACTACCTACAATCACACTGCGCTAATAATCCCACTACCCACAATCACACTGCGCTATTAATCCCACTACCCACAATCACACTGCTCTATTAATCCCCCTTCCCACAATCACACTACGCTATTAATCCCCCTTCCCACAATCACACCACGCTATTAATCCCCCTTCCCACAATCACACCACGCTATTAATCCCCCTTCCCACAATCACACCACGCTATTAATCCCCCTTCCCACAATCACACCACGCTATTAATCCCCCTTCCCACAATCACACCACGCTATTAATCCCCCTTCCCACAATCACACCACGCTATTAATCCCCCTTCCCACAATCACACCACGCTATTAATCCCCCTTCCCACAATCACACCACGCTATTAATCCCCCTTCCCACAATCACACCACGCTATTAATCCCCATACCCACAATCACACCACGCTATTAATCCCCTTTCCCTCAATCACATTGCGATAATAATCCCACTATCCACAACCACACTGCGCTATTAATCCCACTACACACAATCACACTGCTCTGTTAATCCCACTACACACAATCACACTGCTCTGTTAATCCCACTACCCACAACGAGACTGCTCTGTTAATCCCTGTAACAAACGCTGGTATTGCAGGTACCCGTTCGCCTATTTTTTCCCGAACTGCTAGAGCTTGAGTGATTATAGCTCGCAGTTCATCTGGAGAAGCGTTCAAATCAACACCCAAATTACAGCCTCCAAGTATATTCTCCCAGCAAAGTACAGGTACCCAAACATCAGTCGAAACCAGATGAAGGGTATAACAGGAATGCTTTATTCAGGCTAACTGCCTGGCTTTCATGCAGTGAACAATGCACAGGGTTTCAGTTGACATATTCCAGGGGCATTCCCCACTGGACCTGAGAGGGAACAGTGACAAAATACATTCTGCAAATCCATTGGCTCTCAGGTCCAGGACACTCCTACATACTGGAGATAATTGAGTCAAGCAATTTACTAAACTCAATTATATCCCAACACAAAAAAACATGCATTTCCACTTTAGAAAGCACACCAAACTCCATGGGAACCCTACAAAAGACATATCCCCTGATAGCCCCCATCTGGGGGACCAACATATAAAAAATTACCCAGATCGGTTCAGGGGTTCAAAAGTTACATGAAGGTCTTAATTTGACCGACCGCACATGATGCTCCTGCCCAGAAGTAGTTCCATGAAATTAGGCTGTGCGGTCAGTCCATTTAGACAAGTACAAAAACCGAAATAATCCACAAATGGTTCCCCTGGCTCATACGTAGTGTTTGTTCCCCTACTTAGTGGGAACAATTTTACCAAATCGCGCTCTCCTGGCTGGTCTGGGAATGGAAGCAGGCGTTCATGAAGTTTGACCAGTGTTCGGGAAGTCAAGTGTCCGATTTTGGTTCCAAACACTCAACGACAAAGTACCGCGCTGCCTACTTTCATGCGGACAAGATGGCCGCCATTTTCTCTTGCACGTGGCGTTCGACTATACAAAAGGCGGCCACACAGGGAAAGCACTAAATTTACGGTTTGCTTTGAAGTAAACACGAAAGTACCAAATATCAGGGGTAGTTTCTTCACAATCCCACTACCCACAAACACAAGGCGTTGTTAACCCCACTACCCACAATCAGACTGCATTATTAAGCTCACTACACACAACCAAACTGCACTATTAAACACAGTACACACAATCACACTGCACAATTAATCACACTACACAAAACCACACTGCACTATTAATTCCACTACCCACAACCACACTGCACTATTAATCCCACTACCCACAATCACACTGCGCTATTAAGCCCAGTACCGACAATCACACTGTGCAATTATTCCCGGCACCCACAATCACATGGCACTGTTTAATTTCACTACCCACAATTACACTGCTCTATTAATCCCACTACCCACAATTACACTGCTCTATTAATCCCACTACCAACAATCACACTGTGCTATTATTCCCGCTATCCACAATTACACTGCGCTAATAATCCCACTACCCACAATCACACTACGCTATTAATCCCACTACCAACAAGCACACCACTCTATTAATCCCACTACCTACAACCACACTAGGCTAGTAATCCCACTACCCACAATCACACTGTTTGTGATTCTGCGCTATTAATACCCTTACCGACAATCATACTGAGCTATTCATCACACTACCCAGAATCCCACTAACCACAATCACACTGTTCTATTAATCCCACTAAGCACAATCACACTGCGCTAGTTAATCCTGCTACCCACAAAGACACTGCACTGTTAATCCCACTACCCACAACCACACTGCACTGTTAATCCAACTACACACAACCACACTGCACTATTAATCCCAGTACCGACAATCACACTGTGCTATTAATCCCAGCACCCACAATCACATGGCGCTGTTAAATTCCACTACCCACAATTACACTGCACTGTTAATTCCACTACCCACAATCACACTGCACTATTAATCCCACCCCCAATAATCACACTGTGCTATTGATGGGATACTATAGGCTCTAAAATAACTTTAGCTAAGCAGTCTTGGTGTATAGATTATGCAGTCTCACTGCTCAATTCTCTATTGAGTTGAATAACTTTGTTTATGCAGCCCTAGAGTCACATCTCACTGGCTGGGACTTATGCCAACTTCCTACACACTTACTGTAAAGAGAAAACCTCCTCTGTGTCATTTAAAAATGTGTACCTCTGGCTCTGTTAATAGCCTGGCAGAGTCTCCTGTGTGTTCAACATACAGAGCAATAAAAACGTCTAAAGTAAGTTACATCTGATTGAAAATTAAACTATATTGCTTTCATGCCGGCTGTGTCAGTCACAGTCAGGGGAGGTGTGACTATGGCTGCATTAACAGAAAAAAAGTGATTTAGCTCCTAAATGGCTGAAATTGAGCAGAGAGACTGCAGGGGCATGAACTATACACCAAAACTGCTTCAATAAGCTAAAGTTGTATTGATGCCTATATTATCCTAGTAATCACACTACGCTATTGTACCCACTACCCCCAATCACACATCGTTAAAGTCTTCACACAAGTTCACACAGCACTCTAAATCCATATAATCTCACAGCTCTAGAAACCCCTAGCTTTCCATATTCATACACTACTAAAAATCCCACCACTCAATAGGACACAGCTCTATACACCAAACCACCCATAATTACACAAAGCTATACAGTCCACCACTAATAATCATACAATACTCTAAATTACACAGGCATTCATGTTGTGCTTTAAACTCCACCTCTCAGGAGTGAAATTTATATCGTCCGACACCCAGGACATGTTGAACAGGAAGTTTTTTTGTTTTGTTTTTTATTCATTTGGTGACAGCGGATTGGTGCTTGGCAGGGAGTGTAGGTCCAGACTGGCCCCAAGGTGGCTGCTGTAGCTGGGGCAGGCTGCCACTTATATGGAGGAGCACAGAGCTGAAGGCTGCTGGGATACACTGTGACATCATATCCCGGCAGCCAACGTGGCAGAGAGAGCATGGGACAGGCTGCACACCCACTGCAGAACATCCAGGTCGCTGCCGGTAACCTGTGTGTGAGTGTCAGATAATGTGTAGTTTATGTGTGCACAGATACATTGCAATGGCTGTAGGAGTAAGGCAATATCTCACTCATCGCGAGATAAGGTCTAGGGAAGTTCCTACAATCTCACGGAATCTTCCATAGACATTAGTGTTGTCCGAGAATACACTGCTGATGTGGGTTCCTGGTGGAAGAAGCGTCAGTGACTGAACAAATAAAAAGCCGGTGTACAGTTACAGTAACTATAAAGCCCCATACCTGTACCTCTGAGCCACCACACACCAAGCAGTGATGTCCCCATCACTCTAGGCACCCAAACCACCTGATCCTTATAAAGACCTTCAAAAAAATGATGGTCTTCATGTCGGTGCCATCACATAGAGTAAAATGATACTGAAAGCTCTTAGTGCTCATAGGGATGCATTTAAATCAGCGCGACACGCGCCCCCTGTCCCCAGTATGCCAATCAAAGCCTTGGATTGGACAGAAGCACCATTTCTCTCTCTGTGGAGACTGACCCAGAAGTGGAATAAAGGTAAGTTTTATGGCATTATTAACTTCTGCGGGGGACTCAGTAATCATTTTAATAATTATTGAAAAAATATATATATTTATTTTTAACATCAGAGTGCTCCTTTAAATTACTCTAATATCTATTTCCCAGTTTTCCTCCACTTTTCAGATCGGAAGGAAGGATCAGGTAATCCTATAAACCTGGTCAAGAAACAAGCTCCATATTGAGCCCAATGTTCATTTATTTTACTTTTAGTGTGACGACCAGCAAGCGGTAGCTGTCCCGCCTCTACATTTTTTAACCCCCATATCTCTGAGGGTTTTTTAACCATTTGCACTGCAAGCAGACAGCGTGGCATATACAGCAGCCTTTAGTAAATTCGATTTTGTGTATTTGCCTCCATCTGGAGCAGATCTGGTACAAATCTGCTGTTTGATAAACATGCATATCCCATACTTTAAAGAATTGCTGTTTTTAAATCAGACACCAGATTATACCAAAATCAGAAGTTGGCTCATGTGGTGCCAATGACCACATTTCTACAGAATTTACCTAATAAACTGCAAATCTAGTGTAAATCCAATCATTTCAAAGTATTTTTTACACCAGGATCACATTTAGCGTTTAGTTAATGACCCTAAGGTAGCCAAGTAACCTTGCACTTCGACAGGGGCCTTGAAATGAAAAACGAGGGGGGATGTTCCACTGGATTTTGCAGATTCTGCTTCTGACTTTCCACATTGCACAATATGTCTGCCTTTAGAGAAGAACTGTATCCGCCTTTTGGCCACTATGTTAAGTGTCTGATGCAGTAAATGAATACAGCAGAAACTGCTATTATCTCCCCATAACTCTGTACATGTTTGATATTAAGTCACATAACAAAGGACCAAGCCTGAAATGTGATCAGCATTTGTGCCTGCGCTACAGCGTTCGTGCCCGCCACTTCATTGTTGCAGATAATTAATTAAAAGTGATCTGGGAAGGTGTGAAATGTTACATTAGTCAGAAACTGCTGAATTTGTGTAAGGGGGAACAGTTGACACTGCAGAAGACTTAAGGTAATTCTACAACAGTTGCAGACCTACCTTTTGAACTACCCTCCCCATCATTTTTATAGACAGATAAACACCAGCAGAGCACACAGGGCAGTTTGTATCAGTTGCCCCGCACATCTGTTTAATAATCACCCCTCCAGAAGCCCCTAACCTTCAGCATCTCCTCGTGTATTCCAAAGTGCCCATAGGAGCTAAAGTAAGCGCCATCTTCATCCTCATCCAGGTCTGCTACAGCCCCACTGGAAGACGAACAACGCCTGACATCTGCGTTCATCACAAAATCCTGTGCAAGTTGTCTGTAATCAATTTCAAACACACCCGTGAGACAGGTTCAGCGAACCATGGAAATGAATATACAGATGGGACTTGGTTTAAGGGGGAGCTCTCATGAGCAATGGCTCCCTCTACTGGGCAGAAATGTGCAGAACACCAAGAACTTACAATGTCATGCAAAGGTCAAGCCAGCTGTCATAATGGGACTATGCTGCTACTGGTTATTTTTATTTAGAAGTGCAAGGCAACTCATCTAACTGATCTTTAGAAAAAGTGGAACAGTAGAAAACAATTGAACTACAGCATCTAGACAACTTGCTGTGCCCATAAAGCACATGAATGTTGCATGGGCAACCTTTGACACTCCAGATGTTGTGGGCTACATCTCACATAATGCTCTTAACGCCTATAATGCTATCAAAGCATCAGGGGAGATGTAGTCCATGCCGCCTGTTATAGAGCATCATGATTGGCAGTTATGACTGAATAGATATATCTCCAAAAACAGAAAAGCCAAAAAATGAAAGAACTGTAATTTGTAAAAATGGATTTGTTTTCTTTATTATTATTTTTAATGTAAGGTTGTTGTTTTTTTTTTAGATATTTTTATGTATTCTCTATATATATATATTAGTATTATTATTATTTGCATTTATATAGCGCCAACATATTCTGCAGTGCTTTACAATATAATGAGAGGGGGGATGAGACAAACTATTACAAATTTTGACATGAACAATAGGTTGATGATCTCTCAGTAAAAAAAAAAAAAAAAAAAGGAATTTGACTAAAATGAAAGTTCATGGATTTCTTAAGTGTCAAAGAGCACATCTGATGGATCAGGTGACACATCGTGTGTTTGTTAAAGTGCTTTAGGGGTTGACCACGTGTCCCCCTTCAACCAATTCATAAACATGCAAATTTCAGGAGAATCCTGCACTTTTATGAATTGATTAAGGAATGCCCCTCCCCCTCTCCCCCTCTCCCAGCCAGAAGATTTCCTTGTATGTGTATGCACCGATTAGCCGAGTGTGCAGGAAGTAACAGACCATGCAAACTGCAAAACTTTCAGGACAATAATTATTTTTTTACACTAGGTTTTTGATTGAATTATCTACATAATGCAGTAAAAAAGGAAAAGGTGTTATTTGCAGGCTGGATGCCCCTTTATAATTTCTGTTACGTACCTCATTTTACCAAGGTCTTCTAAAGCCAGCGCTAAATTAGCCTCCGCTGCCTGCGCACGCTTCTCAGCATTCTGACAGCGATCACAGGCCGAGCAATCCCTTACGGACTCATCACTCACAGGTACATCCATGCTGTCCTCCAGATCATCTAAATCTAGGGAATGGAAACAGATAATAAATGGTAGGAACAAGAGGAGACGAGGAAGCGAAACTTAAACTGTAACATTGTGTCACAGACATCATGGTTACACCTGACAATTCTGTCTGGTTATCACTGTATCTAATCGCTGAGATGAGAGCTGTTTGATTGAATCAGGGCAGGCTGAATTTCAGACTACCTTGAATCTAATTTAAAGGATATATAGGTAAGTCCTCAGAAGAATACATGGATTTTGCACTCCAAATCTCCCCAGATAGACTCCGAGTATTCCTGCTAATCCCACCTGGGGGCATTTTGCTATAGTGAATAAACCCATATAAACCCATATAGCGTGAATTCAAAGGACATTTCGGATTTTAGGACAACAGACTGAATTAGGTGAGGTATGTGTGCAGTTCAGTTATTTGACCTAGAATTTAAAGAAACACTTTGAAATAAAGGTTCAGTAAAGTCACCATAACAACTTTAGCTTAAAGAAGCGGTTTTGTTGTATAGACCATGCCCCTGCAGTCTCACTGCTCAATTCTCTGCCATTTAGGAGTTAAACCACTTTGTTTATGCAGCCATCCCTGTGACTTACACAGCCTTCCTAAACACTTCCTGTAAAGAGTCATCTAGTGTTTATACTTCCTTTATTGCAAATTCTGTTTGGTTTCGAATTTCTGCTTATCTCCTGCTCTGTTACTAGCTTGCTAGACCCTGCAGGAGCCTCCTGTATGTGATTAAAGTTTAATTTACAGAGCAGGAGATAAAAACTTTTAAAGAAAGTTACATCTGGTTGAAAGTGAAACCATTTTGTTTTCATGTAGGCTGTGTCAGTCACAGCCAGGGGAGGTGTGGCTAGAGCTACAAGGAGAGAAACAAAAGTAATTTAATTCCTAAATGGCAGAGAATTGATCAGTGAAACGTCAGAGGCATGATCTATACACCAGAACGGCCTTATTAACCCCTTAAGGACCAAACTTCTGGAATAAAAGCGAATCATGACATGTCACACATGTCATGTGTCCTTAAGGGGTTAAGCTAAAGTTGTTTTGGTGACTACACTGTCATGTTATTCAAATGTCAGAAAATCTCAGTAAGTGACTAGGAAACTTTTCAGATTTTAGGCCAAAATATTCTAAATGGAAAAAAAATAGCTATTTTCCATCTCAGCTACTTAATAGTCCTTTTTATGTATTCCTGGGATTCAGTCTACGACACAATGTCATAATAACTTTATTATTTTCAGGGTTTGTTTGTTTATTCACAGACAAGTTTTTGATTCACTTTTATAACATCAAATTCATGATGGTGATTAAAAGATTCTCCAATCATCATTACCAACACACTGTAGTGGTATTATTGCCAGGAGTTCCCTGGACTAGTTCCCAAGTAATGGGGCAAACCAGTTAGCAGTTATTTTCCCACCTTTCTGGGTCCCGGCTTGGCTCCGGTGCTTGTGGTCTGTTGGCGCTTTTTTGGCTTCTTCACAGCCGCGGAAGACATGGTCGTCACCATTCATTGGCTGAGAGTGTCAGCTGATATCTCTCAGCCAATGACTGGCATTCTGAGCAATGAAAGTTGCACAGTATTGACATCAGCCACCCAGAACTCCAGACACCCCAATAACACTGCCAGAGGTACATTTACACCACAGACAGAAGAGGGCTTAAACTTTGAATGTGCATGCAGTGTTTCATAGTAAAAACACTGCATATACAGACTGCAGGCACCATGACCACTTCAAATCTCTGAAGTGGTCATGGTGTTTGGAGTAACCCTTTATATAAAGTGATCTGGAACATTCTGCAGACCCATACATTACTTATCACACATCTTACACTGAGTTAATGGTGTAGCCAGAATCAGGGTTTTTTTCCCCCCACAAGGCTTCACTAAAACAACGTTACTACCGCCATACATCATATGAGGGTTACTGGCATAGGTCTGCTCAACACTGAGAAAATAGGCAATAACAAACGGCCATAATCCTCCTGTAACTGGGTACAGATAATATTAACCATAATCTAAAAACATTATCCTAAGTAACCCTGTAAGTTTTATCACGTAAGAAACTCTTACCAAATTGAAGGAGCGCGTCGTCCTTTATAACAGGCATAAAGAATTCTTCGTTTAACCAGGGGACGGGGCCCTTGACATTGCTCAGAGACTCTGCACTGCATTTCTGTGCAAACACAATCAGCATGTAACTGCCGTCAGTAAACAGAGTACAATTACACAGAGGAACAAACACACAGACCTGTACTTACAGTGGATCGAATATAGTTAATCAGCTTAATGTATCCGTAGTCATCAAGACCTGAAAATATAAAACATTTACAATAGATCGTTAATTCTAGCAACATGGGCAAGCGGCACCTAGCAGTACTTTGTATATCAGGTTAAAAAGCAGAAAGGGGTCTGTTCATCAAACAGTGGATTGCAAGCCGAATTGCAAAACAGCTGATCTGTAAAAATTCTCTGTCCGCACTACTATCACAGTTTTGCAATTTTAGCCTCAAATATTTGAATTCAGTCTTCAAATCACAAGTGACTGTTTAGTGAATAAACAATAAAGTAGGCTTAGCACAAAAAAAGTAATGATCATAGCATTCCAGTATGGTAAACATGGAGTAAATGTATCAGTGACTCTCTGGGTGTCTGTTTGGGTATGAGTGAACGTTACGAAGTTTAGGATGAGTTAGGGCTTTGTAGGCTGGGGCGCAGTGTTAGAGCGCTGAAGACTGAGAATGTTGCATGCGGCTCTGGATTCTATTCTGGAACAAATAAGGAAGGCACTAGAGAGGTGGAGGCAGAAAGTAAACAAAGAGGGGATCAAGATGGATTGAAGACGGGAATCTACAGAAGAGGTAAAAGCCATTACCGCAGACTTAAGAGTAATAAGTATGGAAATTGGTATTTAGCTTGTATTTGGTTTGGAATATAAAGTAATTACATGTTATAAAATAGAATTTACTTATATCTTATCTGTAAAAAAAAAAATATGCCAAGAAATATTTAAAAAATAATAGAATATTAGTTCTTAGAAGAGTTACATGAAAACACGCACTCACCGTATTTCCTTACAAATGCACTAATATTAAAGTGATGATGCGATTTACAATGTGAAAAAGTCTCTTGTGCAGAATGATCCACCCTGTGGAGACAGGAGAGCTTTAAAAAGTTACCATGATCCTTATACATTGCACAACGTGGACAAAACATTAATCAGTAAATTACGTGCTGCAGTTTTATTAGTCCTCCGTATCAGACAGGAGTTCCAGTAAACTGGCTCATCTAAGGGAAATGTTTGGATGTGGTTTATTGGGAGATTGTCTGATATAAGGCTACAGAGGAATATTTATCACAAATGAACCCTCAAGAGCAAAGCTAAGGGCAGGGCACACCTAATTAACTGGTCATCAGAAATAATTGAAGATTGAAAAGAATAAAATTAATGATACATTTGCTTTCTGTGAACAATCATGGTCTCAAGACTTTGCTACTCCTTACTCAAACCTTCCTGACTCATACAGCCCATTTAAACTCTCAGTGCCTTTATACATTCCCCCTCCCAACTGTTCTCCCTCCCTAAATCCCCCTTCAACTGGCTCATCCCACCTACCTTTCCCCTCTTACTTGTGATGTAAGGACTGTTTTGCTCTGCTCTTCCACCCTAACTTCCCCCTCCAACTGCTCGTCCTGCCTTTCACCTCCACCTGCTCTGCCCACCTACCTTACCATTCCAAATGCATTCACTACCTACCATCCATCTCCAGCTGCTCTCATTCTGGCCAAAAATGGTCTATATATCAGATGTTTTAAAACTACAGCTTCCATGATGCTTTGTCATTCTAAAGGCTTTGTAAAGGTATGCAAAGCAGCATGGGAGTTGTAGTTCTACAACATATGGGGATCTACCTTTTGGGCACCCCAGGTATATATTAACTATATCTTTTTGTCTCTCTATTAGTCCAATGTTTTGTTTTAGGGCCCCTCTGTGGAAGAAATATTTGGATGTCTTAGTCATCGCACCCCAGAGTACAGCAGCCAGGCAGATGTGAGGTCAATGTAATCGCATTTGATAAAACCTTGTATTATTAAAGCCATCAAACCAGGTTTGTTGT
Source organism: Pelobates fuscus (assembly GCF_036172605.1). Taxonomy (NCBI): domain Eukaryota; kingdom Metazoa; phylum Chordata; class Amphibia; order Anura; family Pelobatidae; genus Pelobates; species Pelobates fuscus. The sequence goes on along the minus strand of NC_086328.1, from coordinate 108,770,259 downwards.
CATGTCTCATTTTACTGGTGGAAACAAATATAATGCTGATGATATAATAATAAATTACCTATCACAGAACAAGCACTGAACCTCAATTTTAGACTCGCCATCCTCATCCTCCCAGGCTGCGTCATCCCCCCACGCAGCATCATCTCCACTGTCCGATAACTCGGGTAAATCATCACAGTCTTCTGTTCCAGGATCTTATTGTAAATACAGACACACAATTACTACACATGACAGATTTGTGGAGACACTTTCACCAAACCGTTTGTATATCCCTAAACAACTTAATTTATTTCCTTGAATTCAAACTGTTAACACAGACATGCCTATGAAATTAATATTAAATTGTCATAGATGAAAATTCTAACAGACAGGGAAGAATGACTGACTCAAACATATTAATTGTCAGCTTCTGAGAAAGAAAAAAAAACAGGTTATAAATCCTACCCCCAAAAAATATTTAGTTACCGGTACTTCCCTACCATTTAATCCTTAAGGTTTTTTTCCCTATTTCACAATGAAGAAAAAAAAAAAGCAGAACATTTGAAATATATCCAATGGCCAAAATCTGAATAGGATTCTGGATCATGAGTACAGAATTTGGACTAATTTGTTATCAAACATCAAATTAGTCCAAATTGTAGTTGGAATAAAAGGAAAAGCTCAGAATTAAACCATAAAATAATAATGGTGATTTTTTTTTTCCTGGATATTGCAGTTTTGAATGTCCATTTCAATCCAAAAGAATGTTAATAGAGACACACACGGAGTATAATTCAGAGGGCTGTTATACAGAGAAACTGAAAACCTATAACTAGCTAAGTTATCCAAATTTGTGTGTATATAACCTTAAAAGGACCTTCCTGCCCCAAACATAATTGGAACAAAGTTGTTTTGGTGCCAGGAGTTCCCATGAGCCAGCTTACTTTAATGGTTTAAAGGACCACTCTAGTGCCAGGAAAACACACTTGTTTTCCTGGCACTAGAGTGCCCTGAGGGTGCCCCCACCCTCAGGGTCCCCCTCCCGCCCGGCTCTGGAAAGGGGAAAAGGGGTAAAACTTACCTTTTTCCAGCACTGGGCGGGGAGATCTCTGCCTCCGATCCTCCTCCGTTCCGCCCCGTCGGCTGAATGCACACGCGCGGCAAGAGCTGCGCGCGCATTCAGCCGGTCGCATAGGAAAGCACGTCAGTGAGACAGCCACTAAAGGATTTGGGGGAAGGCTTAACCCATTAATAAACATAGCAGTTTCTCTGAAACTGCTATGTTTATAAAAATATGGGTTAACCCTAGCTGGACCTGGCACCCAGACCACTTCATTAAGCTGAAGTAGTCTGGGTGCCTAGAGTGGTCCTTTAAACCATTCATTATTGCAGTGCTGGTTAGCTCTATACTTTTTCCAAGGTTTGAAATAGGATGCCTCGGACAGGGGTACTAGTGATACAGAGAGTTGAGTGTCAGCTCAGTAGCTCCCCATGAGAAAAAGAAGCCTTTTGATGAATGGGGAGCTACTGATTAGCTTAGAGCAGTGGTTCCCAGCCCAGTCCACAAGTACACCCTAAAAGTCCAGGATTTAGGGATTACCCAGTAGTGGAGAAGAGAAAAAAAAAAAACACTTTGGACACATCAAGGTAATCCCCAAATCCTGGAATGGTAGGTGGTACTTGAGGACTAAAGCATCCACTAACGCTCTAAGCCAATCAGCAGCGCCCTTGTCCAAGGCTTTCTGTTTCAGACCTAGGGGGAAAAAAATGACCAGAGATAACTGGCACTGGATTCAACACTTTGTGGTTAAACTGTTAACAGTTTAACACCTAAAGGTAAGCCGCTACCAGGGACCTCTTGACACCATAACAACTACATTCCAATGAATTTATTATATAGTGTCAGATGGGTTCCTTTAATGGAAACACTTCACTGCTCAAAGTCTTGGGGGTGGGTATCTTTATACTATAGGATACTGTATTAAAGTGGGGTATTGTAACATGTAATTTTATACAGAAAGCATTGGGGTGGGTATCGTTATACTATAGGATATTACAGGGGGGGGATTGTAACATGTCATTTTATACAGAAAGCATTGGGGTGGGTATCTTTATACTATAGGATATTACAGGGGGGATTGTAACATGTCATTTTATACAGAAAGCATTGGGGGTGGGTATCTATATACTATAGGATATTACAGGGGGGATTGTAACATGTCATTTTATACAGAAAGCATTGGGGTGGGTATCGCTATACTATAGGATATTACAGGGGGGATTGTAACATGTCATTTTATACAGAAAGCATTGGGGGTGGGTATCTATATACTATAGGATATTAGGGGGGGGTTGTAACATGTCATTTTTTACAGAAAGCATTGGGGTGGGTATCTATATACTATAGGATATTACAGGGGGGATTGTAACATGTCATTTCATACAGAAAGCATTGGGGTGGGTATCTATATACTATAGGATATTACAGGGGGGATTGTAACATGTCATTTCATACAGAAAGCATTGGGGTGGGTATCGCTATACTATAGGATATTACAGGGGGGATTGTAACATGTCATTTTATACAGAAAGCATCGGGGGTGGGTATCGCTATACTATAGGATATTACAGGGGGGATTGTAACATGTCATTTTATACAGAAAGCATTGGGGGTGGGTATCTATATACTATAGGATATTACAGGGGGTGGTTGTAACATGTCATTTTATACAGAAAGCATTGGGGTGGGTATCGCTATACTATAGGATATTACAGCTGTCTTCTCCCTGTACAGCGCCGGGCACACTCTTTATCTGTGTATAAGGTCCGCCAGCCCCGCCCTTTCCCTTTACAAGGGCCGATACCCCCGTTATACGCGGCGCTCTCCCAGGACTCACGTGCTCCCCTGTGCAGCGCCATCTTGACAGGCCCCGCCCGCTGCCTGCTGGGATGGGGACCACGTGTCCCGGTTGCTATAGAGACCGAAGCAAAGCATCAGGAGACACTATTGCAAGAGCGGAGCATCATGGGAGTCAGTGTATGTCAAGTTCTATACACACAGAGACATAATCTATGAGGGACCCATAGACATATGGAAGGACCCTGTATTTTTTGAGGATAGGAAATTGCATGCTCACAGTGAGAGAGCTAGTTCCTATCCTGATAAAGGACCTTTATAGCTCCTGCTCACACAGATCCTTTACAGGGATAGTTTTTATTCAGCTAACAGTGATCTTTTACAAGGATACGAATTCCTAGTTTTTATACCACTAATGGACCTTTATTGATTGCAAACTTCTCAGCCAAAGGGAATGATTTTAACTTATGTGAAGCACAAGACAGCACGTACTGAGATCTGAGGCGCAATGTCTTTCAGCGCCACCTATAAAAATCCCGACACAGTGCCCTTTAACGTTACACCTGTGTGGTCTGTAATCAACCTTATGGTCTTTCTAACCATTTACTCACAACCAGTCTTCATCTGGGCTGCAGAAACTCCTGGCTGTCTGTAGAAATGTTGTAGAACGTTTGTAAAACTTGGTGTAGCAGAAAATGGCGCTGCCTACTAGTCAAGTATTAATTTATTACTAGTCAACCATGTGCTTTACAGATTAAATAGGTTTGGACATTTACAAAAATAAAATAAAATAAAAGGTTTATAGTCTGGGGTAGGCCGCTTATTTTGCAAGGGCTGTGGTAGCTTGTTGTCCGTTGGCTGTAGTTTTTTCATGGGCATTTTCATACACTTTGATAAGGACATGTCAGCCAAAGATTGGGAAAAATAAAGAAAACTGGTTTATTTTATCTGACACTTTGTAAAGCGGGATGGGTATATGGCACTGTGTTTACTACTTACATCTGCTTGCCACTGTTCTAAAGGCAAGACACATCATAGAAACATTGTTAATCTTTTTTTATTTTATTTATTCAATATTCTTCCATCTACACTGGACTTATAGCGCCCTCCCACCTTAAACTGTGTGGTCTTTAAACATCTAGAAGGAGTAAAATGCAGTCATTGACCGTTTTTGGATATTCTACTTTGCTTGTAGGACAATACACAGCTGATCTAGTTCACACTAACTTTGGACATGTCCATTACACAATACTTTGTGGGCAGCATCTTATGCCCTGGCTCCTATTTCACAAACCACACCTGCTACTATGTGGACTTAATCCAGGGACAGGGGCGGCTCTCTAATTAGGTGATTTAATCACCTTAGGCAGAGTGACATGTCGAGTGCTCGGTCAGAGACCAAGGACCCGACACACCGCCTGCCCTGGCGGAGAGACAGCCTCCTGTCTGCATCTCCGCCGAGTGCAGAGCTGCAGACTGAGGAGTATCGCAAACTTTGCTGCGGGTTACAGCGGCAACTCTCTGACTTGCCGTGCTATCCATTTTGCTATCTATCCTAGCTGTTCATATAAGGGTTCATTTGAACCAAGAATAAATTTGGCATTTTATCTCCTATTCTCAGAAATAGAATTTATATAAAATCCTAGTTACGGGAAAAGTAATGATTTCGAAATGTCCTTGTTAATTGTCCAAGATATCGGTATTTGTAAATATCTGGTTTTAATCAAATATGTAATGCGTTATATAACGAAAGATTATAACTAGAAACAGCTGTTTATAACTTGTGAAAAACATATTATGTAATTAAATGCTCCCCCACCGACATGAAAATGGGGTATAAATGCAACTGACGTATAATTACAATTTGAATTGGTTATAGAACACATCTCTTGTCTTCTTGACTGATTCCCAGGATGCTGTCTGTCTATCTATCTAGGAGGGTGTGGCTCCGACAAAATATCCATCTAAGAAAGAGGGTTTTGTGTATAGCTGATTTTATCCCCTACAGAGATTGCGAGACTTACCACTTGGTCTACACTCGGTGGAGCTGCAGACCGAAAAGCAGCCCACCGGACCACCAGGGAAAGCAGTTTACCGGACCACCAGGTATTTACCTTTTCACAGCCCCTTACCCACATCACAGCCCCCCTACCCACTCACAGCCCCCCTACCCACCTCACAGCCCCCATACCCCACTGCCCTCATACCCACCTCACTGCCCCTACCCACCTTTCCAGCCCTCCTACACATCTTACAGCCCCCTACCAATCTCACAGCCCCCCTACCCACCTTACACCCTCCTATCCACTCACCGCCTCCCTACACACTATACAGCCCCCCTACCTATTATACAGCCCCATACCCACCTTACAGCCCCCCTACCCATCTTACAGCAGCCCCCTACCCACCTTACTGCCCCCTACCCACCTTACTGCCCCCTACCCACCTTACTGCCCCCTATCTACCTTACTGCCCCTTACCCACCTTACTGCCCCCTACCCATCTCACAGCCCCCTACCCATCTCACAGCCCCCTACCCATCTCACAGCCCCCTACCCATCTCACAGCCCCCTTCACATCTCACAGCCCCCTTCACATCTCACAGCCCCCTTCACATCTCACAGCCCCCTTCACATCTCACAGCCCCCTTCACATCTCACAGCCCCCTTCACATCTCACAGCCCCCTTCACATCTCACAGCCCCCTTCCAATCTCACAGCCCCCCTACCCACCTTACACCCCCCTATCCACTCACCGCCTCCCTACACACTATACAGCCCCATACCCACCTTACAGCCCCCCTACCCATCTTACAGCAACCACCTACCCACCTTACAGCCCGCTACCCACTCAAAAACCTCCTACCCACCTTACTGCCCCCTACCCACCTTACTGCCCCCTACCCATCTCACAGCCCCCTTCACATCTCACAGCCCCCGTCCCACCTTTCATCCCACCTACCCACCTTGTGGCAAATTCAGCCACTCAGAAACTGTAAATTGTGATTTAAACGGACTAATGTAATGTTCTTGCTATGTTCTGTATTTTACCATGTATGCGGCATTCATGTGTTTCAAACACACGAATACCGCTAATGTTAAATCTACATCTACACGAACAGTGTATTCCCGCACTGTTCGTGAGTTAAGCAAAGTACCGAATGGGAGACCACCCATAGACGGTCGTGTGTCTCCAATTAGGTACTTTGTAACATTGTATCGAAGTTAATTGTGGTTTGTTGCGGGTGGCTGCCATTCGTGTACCGACCACGAGGCGGCGGCCATCTTTGTTCGCGGAAAGCCAGCGGGGTTTTGTCGTCGAGTGCCTGGAACTAAAATCGGCTACTCGGCAACACAAGCCCCGCTGGACTTCCAAGCCGTTCGGGAGTTTACCGTTTTCGGTAGTTTTAGTCCCTCAACTCAGGCAATCGTTTAAACGAATTGAGCCTGATAAGGGAAACTGAACGGCGTTCGGTCAATTGTGCTTGGATCTGGGCGCAAGTTCACTTAACTGTGCGTCCAGGTTTCAGCTATGTAATGAGGGGTTAAAAAGCTGTATATCAGGAAAATTATGTGAGTTATGGATTTTAATATAAAAAACTATTTCTCTGTACCAAGCAGGGCCGGATTAACTTAGGGCCTGATGGAGCTCCAGGCCCATGGAATAGGCCCATTGTTACAGACTACTCTTAGGTTTACCACCTGACTGGTATTTTAAGGCACAGCTGGTATTGGAGGCTGCCTGGCCATGACAGCACTGCAGTAATACCAGCAATACAAATGCAAATAATTTTCTCCGTATAAACGGAGATTACTCTGCAATACCAGTGTGGCGAAAGTAACTTCGCCACTGCTTTTTGGAGGAGCCTGGTTGCCCGCCTCCTACCTGCTGACTATGGCCCCTGGTAAATTTGTACTTTGAAATAACTTATTTGGGCATGTTGTATTATATTATGCTGCTACTGGCCCTTTAAGGACCATCTGGGGACATACTGTGGAGTTACTGGGTGGCCACCATTTCATGTATCAGAGGCACATGGTGAGAACAATGGATGGCGGCCATTTTAACTCACAGACACTGTTGTGACTTTTCTACACGGTGCCATCTCGCCGGTATTTGGTACACAAAGACATCGTGCAGTAGTTTTACACTATACAACAGGGGACACATTATACAGTAATTATTTTTTATATAATCTGTATATGTTCTGCGGAATCTGCATTAAACTGTATCTTCCAAACTACTGAATGGATCTGGGTGAATTTTGGATATGTGGTTCACCCAGATCCCCTGGTTCTGAGGATATACTTTATATGGGGTTATTGCATGTTTTGGGGTCCCTGTGATATGTTTTATAAAACTGTATTCCTCTGCCTGTGATAATGAGATTACCCATTGTGTTCAGTAATCATATTACAGGCAGAGGGGAGGATTTTGTGTGGGAGTGTCTCCCTGTGCGCGGTCACTGTATGTACCAGACCGTAATAAAAACCAGGCTGGGTGTGCCAGCACAGTCAGTTCTTCTTCACCCTCAATCTAGAGTCCTGTCTCTTATTGGGGGAATTGCTATATCACTACAAGGGATTGCTATGTTCTGCATGCTCCCTTGGATAATCACTTCTAGGCTCACTTCACTCTCTTGGAGGAGAGGTTCACCCACTGGAACCTGGAGCCTTGTCGTTGGTCCAGGGTGGGTAGGAGACGGCGAGACCCCAACCAAGCTGCGGCGGTTCGTGGGGTCTGCGGAGTGCTTGGAGTCCTCTGTAAGTGCTAGGAGCATCCTTCAATGGAGGTACCCAGTCGGGGTGCCAAGCGATCCGTTACAACCAGCACCGGCCAGTAGGGGTCACTGTGTGTGGAGATAGGCAGGGATAGGAAGTTACAGCCTCTCTCTGCTCACTGATCCGCGGGGGAGCAGCTACACAGCACAGAGAGTCCAGACAGCAGCTCCCTGCCTGCAGAGACAGACTAAAGCTCAGGTATGTGAAGGATGGGGGGAAAGGCAGCAGAGAGATGTAGACACATGTCTCTCAGTGTCCCCATGTCTATCAGTGTCCCCATGACTCCCAGCCAGTGTATCAGTGTCCCCATGTCTCCCAGTGTCTGTGTCCCCATGTCTCTGTTTCCTTAGTGTCCCCATGTCTCCCAGTGTCCCCAAATGTCTGTGTCCCCATATCTATGTCCACAAGTGCCCCATGTCTCCCAGTGTCCCCAAGTGTCTGTGTCCCCATGCCTCCCAGCCAGTGTCCCTGGTGTCTGTGTCCCTATGTCTTTCAGTGTCCCTAGTGTCTTAGTTTCCCCAAATGTCTGTGTCCCCGTGTCTCTGTGTCCCCGTGTCTCTTTGTCCCCGTGTCTCTGTGTCCCCATGTCTCCCAGCCAGTGTACCCATGTCTCCCAGTGTCCCTATGTTTCCCAGCCAGTGTCCCTAGTGTCTCAGTGTTCCCATGTCTCCCAGTGTCTGTGTCCCCATGTATCTATGTCCTTAGTGTCCCCATGTCTCCCAGTGTCCCCAAATGTCTGTGTCCACATGTCTATGTCCACAAGTGCCCCATGTCTCTGTGTCCCCATGTCTCTGTGTCCCCATGACTCCAAGCTAGTGTCTGTGTCCCCATGTCTCTGTGTCCCCATGACTCCAAGCTAGTGTCTGTGTCCCCATGTCTCTGTGTCCCCATGACTCCAAGCTAGTGTCTGTGTCCCCCTGTCTCTGTGTCCACATGACTCCAAGCTAGTGTCTGTGTCCCCGTCTCTGTGTCCACATGACTCCCAGCTAGTGTCTGTGTCCCCATATCTCCCAGTGTCCCTGTCTCCCAGCCTGTGTCCCTAGTGTCTCAGTGTCCCCATGTCTCCCAGTGTCTGTGTCTTTAGTGTCCCCAAATGTCTCAATGTCCCCATGCCTCCTAGTGTCCCCATGTCTATGTCCACAAGTGCCCCATGTCTCTCAGTGTCCCCAAGTGTCTGTGTCCCCATGCCTCCCACCCAGTGTCCCTAGTGTCTGTGTCCCCATGTCTGTGTCCCTGGTGTCTGTCTCCTCATTTCTCCCAGTGTCCCCAAATGACTGTGTCCTCATGTCTCCCAGTGTCCCCATGTCTGTAATCACAAGTGCCCCAATGTCTCCCAGTGCCCCCATGTCTCTCAGTGTCCCCGGGTCTCTCAGTGTCCCCTAGTATCCTAGTGACATTGGACACACTGAGACATGGGGACACTGGGAGAAATGGGGACACAGACACTGGGAGACTAGGGGACTGGGTGACATGGGGACATTGACACTGTGATGCATAGGGACTCTGATTCCAGGCTGGCTTCCAATTCTTTGGACAGACATGACCCCTTTTTGGGCATGTTCGCCCCTTTTGGCAGTTCTGTTCACGTGATTCGCGTAAGTGGTGCAACCTTTTTACCCCGCCCATGGACACTGCTGTTATGGGGTATGGATTTACTTGAAAGATGAAAGCATTAATTAGATAAAGAGATTAGCATAGAGTATGTGTTTTCTTATAGCTGCATCCTTTGAGTTTCCCTCCAACCACAACTCCATCAGATACATGACTCTTAAGAGGTATGAATGTTTTAGTGTTTTTGGTCGATAAGTTTCTGTAATTAGGCCCCATCATAATTGTCAGCACCAGGCCCACTGGGCTCTTAATCTGGCCTTGGTACCAAGGGATACTCCCATTAGCAATGCATGCTGGGGTAAGTATCTCCTTGGTACAGCAATGTATGCTGGGTAAAAGATGTGTAAAACCCAGTCCCCCATGTAGTCCCCTACTGGACAAACCCTGCATTGGGACTTGGGAAACCCTGTATATCTGTAACCACACAAATACTGTGCCTGTAATTAAAAACCTCAGTTGACCTCCAAGCTATGTGTCGTCTAGTTCTTGGGAGGAAGGGATTGTAACTACGCTACCTTCATTTTGCGTACAGCCCCCTACCCACTCACAGCCCCCATACCCACTCACAGCTCTCCTACACTCTCACAGCCCACCTACCCTCTCACTGCCCCACTACCCACTCACAGCCCCTACCCTCCCACATACCCTCACCCCACACCCTGTCACCCCACACACACCTTGTCACAGCCATTCCCACCCCGTCTCCCCATACACCGTCACAGCCACTCCCACACCCTGTCACAGCCCTCTCCCACACCCTGTCACAGCCCTCTCCCACACCCTGTCACTACCCCCATACATGCACCCTGTCACCCCCACACACCCTGTCACCCCCACACACACTGTCACCCCCACACACACTGTCACCCCCACACATACTCTATCATCCCCCATATACACACTGACACCCATACACTATCACCATCACTTTCAGCCCCAACACACTGTCACCCCTTCACCCAGCTCCACTCTCATTAACCCCTTTTAATTCTGTCACTCTCACCCCCTCCAAGCATACCAAACTCACCTACCCTCACTTTGCCACATTTACCCTATCATAATAATCCCCCAAACCTGCTAGACTCACCTTCTCTCGCACTGTCACACTCACCCCCTTCACCCTTCCACACAACCCCCTCCAATCCTGTCCTCCAACTGTCACACTCACCCCAAACCCTGTCACACTCTCCCCCACAACCCTGCCACACTGATCTTAATCTTGTCACACTCCTACCCCCAACTATGCCACACTCACTCTGTCACATTAACCTCCTCCAATCCTGTCACACTCCCTCCTCTAGCCATGTCACAACCCCCTATCATTCTCACCCTCCCTCATTCTGTCACACTCACCTTCCCAACCCTGTCTCGTTTACCCCCCTAACCATGTCAAACCCACCCTGTCACACTCACTAACTGAAGACATTCATCATTCGCACACACACAGACATGAAACGTAGCTGTGCCATAACACAATGCACAAAGGCCACAGGCAGCCCCCATAAATACAACACACCACAAGCAGCTACCCCACACACAAAGGTCACAGACACATGCTCACAAAAACATACATTCACACACAGGGATACTCTCAGTCAGACACAAACTTTCAGGCACATACACAGCCAGACAATGTCAGACACACTCAGAAATACACACACCGGCACTTATGTATACATGAGTGTCGCCATTGCCCAAGAATTGACAAATTCCATTGGAATCTTGGAGCCAGCTAAAAAAGTTAGGAGCCAGGTTGTTGTTTTTTCTAAAACCAACAAAGCTATATTTTTAACAACAAAATTATAATTCTTAAAGGGACACTGTAGTCCCCTGAACCACTACAGCTTAATGAAGTGGTTAATTTCTGTTCAGCTGAATAATAAGAGTAACAACCTTGTACATCGAAAGCACGTTGCATACGTAGTATGGCACATGACCATCTTTGTTGCCCCTCTTCTAGTAAGGCCCTATCTCTACACCGTCCTAGTCTAAGAATACCCTGCCTATTAATGCCCCCTAGATAAACTTAGAATCAATTTGTTGCATGCATATTTTATGCTGTCTGCACAACCTTTCCAAGCTGTTGATTCAATGCATCTCTATGAGGAGCTGCTGATTGGCAAAAACAGTGTTTGGCCCTGCCCGTTTGCCGATTTTAGCCAATCCAAAGCATTGGGTTGGCTAAAAATCGGCAATTCTGATGATGCCACCAAGTGTGTACCTCTATAGGTATGATGGGACCAATTCCCCTCAAAAAAGTAAAATTGGCAGTATATACAAATTCACAAATACGTATTTTATAAACAGTGCCCACTCACCAGTGGTGGAGCATCACTCCTTATAAGCTCATATGTTGCACTTTCAGGGGCAGATTACTAGCGACTATATCTCTTTCGTCATTGCCTCTCCCTGCTCTTATTTTATACCAATTATCCCTGCTACTTCTATGTCTGGTTTTGATACAAATTCATACTAACTACGCGTTGTGTGCCCTTATTTGGTTACTTAATATTTGTAGTGTAGACACTGCAAGTCTTGTTTTCTCTACTCCTGCCATTAGCATTTCACCAAACAATATATATTTATGACAGGATAGGTTTCATTCCATTTGATTAGCGTGTTATATATTACATTGATACCTTTTTATTATTTCCTGATTTGGCAATCATACACAATTTAAGAAGGGTTATGTTTTAATATTTACTTTTTTTAGTCTGAATTTCTTTTTTTTTTTTTTCTTTCTATCTAGCATACAATTTATTATTTGCCGGTTTTACTTACCTTTTCGCAAACACCAAGACACCATCAATGCTGCTGCCTCTCCTCCTCCCATGAAATCATCGTAGAGAAACATCGGAGACAGATGCGCAAGCAAATTCAATGCTTTGCTATGAGCTGCGTTTGGTCACATGGGTTTTAGTCGTTACTGTGAAAGTGGCTGTCGGGAAGGCAGCCTTAGCAGTGTAATTTAACCCTGCAATGGAAATATTGTACGTTCTACAAAGCGGCCGTGTTTTACATTGGTGTGTTAAAACTGCAGGGCCACTTCACCCAGACCCCTTTATTGAGATGAAGTTTCTTAATGATCCTTTAAGTGCGTGTAATGCTCTATAAAAAGACACTACACCTTCTAATAAAATCCATTCACTTAGATGAAGCATCAGTTCCAGTCTATGATGAGAATACATGGCTATCATTGGGCCACTTTGTGATAGATCATTCAGAATATTTGTGTGGGTTTTTATTTTTTTCATTTCAAGGCAAGTTTAGGAAAGACACTCACACCCCTAACACAATTATAAGAATTCTTGGTGCCCTTTGGTGTAACATTGATAGGCTTGGCACAATTTAATGAAAAGTGATAAAGTGAGATAGACTTGTTGACAATTCTTGTCAGTTTGTATCCATCCTTTGTACAACAATGGTGCACACAAAAAAAACCCATAAAACACTAATAGTGCAGATTGTTTAATAACCCCAAATCCCCCTATAAACCTCAGCCCTCCCTCTACTAAACCCCAGCCCCCTCCCCCCCTCTACTAAACCCCAGTAACCCCCTCTGTACAAAATCCCAGTTCCCAGCTCTGTACTAAATCCCAGTCCCCCCCCCACCGCCCCTCTACTAAATCCCAGCATCCCCCTCTACTAAACCCTGGCCGTTGTTTTAAAAAAAATATTAGCCAACAAGCAGACTCCACTCACATTGCCGCTGCGAGTATGCGACTCCGGAGTCCAGCCTCTGGTATACCCCCAATGGCGCCATCCGCACCCTGTGCCAAAGCAGATCCTACCGCTACTCCTTGAAAACCTGTGAAGGTGGAGCACGTTGACGTCACATCGGAATCTGACGTTGCGTTGCATGCCCCCGTGCACCTCCAGATCCTCCACTGTCCAGCCGTGGCCAACACACACTGACAAACACTCACTGATAGACAGACACACACACACTGACAGACACACTCACTCACTCTCTGACAGACAGATACACACACACACACACACACACTGACAGGCGCACACACACACTCACTGACAGACACACAAACAAACATTGACAGACACACACACACATTTACACATTCTTGCACACACTCACATCATTTTATTTATTGCTCCCTACCTTTGGGAGCTGGTGTATGGCCTCTCCCTGGGGTCCAGTGCGAAATTGCGCATGTGAGGGAGCAGTCTTCCTGCTCCTCACTGCTCCCTAACATGCGCAATTTAGTGATACCGGGTGCCGGAATCATGTAATATTCTGACACCCGGCATCAATACAGAGTGAGCGCGTGAGGAGCAGGAAGACTGAGCTCCCTCGCTGCCACTGGCAACCTTTCCTCCCCGGCCTGGTACATTTTAGCAGAGTAGGCACCTGCAATGTGGGGAGAGCCGACATCAGCCGGCGCGGGAGACCTAATACACATGCTCGGCAAAGACCGCGCTCGCATTAGTATTTCCCCATAGGAAAGCATTATTTATTAAATTCTTTATTTATTCCCCTTACTCGTGAGTCCGAGAAGGGCATATTATTGCGGTACAAACATTGTATAAGAAACAAGCATAGTCTGACATTAGTCCTTCCAACTAGGTATAATACAACTGGAAAACTGGTGAGTTGGGGGTTTTGTGTATAAGAGAAATCGCTAACGTCTGGTATATGTGCTCAGGTCTAATTGTGGTCCGCGGCTCATGTGGTATATGTCGGTGAGGGAGCAATTCTCGCTGTGAGTATGCTCTGCCTGCGGGCATGTTCACCTGAGTAAGTGGGGAGATGCTCGAGAGTGAAGGCCGTGGAGCCAGTTAAGGTCTGATGTGTCTCTTGAGACTATCTCGGTGGTGCCATTCTATTTTGTGGTTGTCATGTGGTGTGGGCTGACTTGTGGGCTAGCGAGTAGGCCACGATCTAAGGTCCGCACTTTATGTCTGTGAGGGTTTAGAGGTCGGGCTATTGACCTTATGTGTTACGCCGCTGCATATAATGCAGAGGCGGGGGGTTGGGAGCCGCTATGGCCGTGGGCTCTCTACTGTCCATGCGAGAAAGCGCTATATGTAAGTCTCGACCGGTCTGTGAGGGTGTTGGGTAAGTATTGTCGGCCTCTGTGGTCGGTGAGAGCCTAAGCTCTAATGTGCCCAGAGTAAAAGGGGAGAAAGGGAGGAAACAGAAAACATACGAAAAAATAATACAACGTGTGATGGGCGTTAGTTCTCTCTGCGGCAGCAGCCGTGCCATGGGGGGTCACTCACATGGCGGTAGTGGGCTTCCCCTTGTTTAACCCCTTAAGGACCAAACTTCTGGAATAAAAGGGAATCATGACATGTCACACATGTCATGTGTCCTTAAGGGGTTAAGGTGTGTGCGCTGCACATCAGGTGGTGGCTACTGCCTTTGTGTTAAGGCTAGTGTTCGGGTATTTCGGCGGGACCGGCTGCCCTGGGTCCCTCTGCCACTGCGGCGCCACGGGCTCTCCCTGGGTAGGTCTCGGCAAAATGTCCCCTGAGAGGCCCAAGGTCTCCATTACCTCAGCCGCTTGGTGTATGCCCTGGATTGTGTGAGTGGTGCCTCCATGTTGAAATAGTAACATCCGAGGTGACCTCCATCTGTAGCTGATCTCTTTGGCTCTGAGCTGTGCCGTGAGGGGCTGCAGGGATCTCCTCCACTGCATGGTGTCTCCCGTGAGGTCGGCATAGAAGGTGAGCTGCATATTTTCAAAGAGGACTGGCATGGCCCCTCTTAACGTGGCCTGTACCGCTATTTTATCTCTGAGGTTGGAGAAGCGCGCCACCACGTCTCTGGTGGCCGACGCCGTTGCCCCTCGTGGCTTCGGCACCCGGAATACGCCTTCAAAGGTGATGTTCTTCGCCTGTTTAGGTGGCAGGAGAGACCCCACCAGCCTTCTCATGAGGTGTGGTAGCTCCGCGTTAGGGATCTCCTCCGCCAGCCCGCGCACCTTCAGGTTAGCGCGGCGTCTGGCGTCTTCTGTCTGTGCGAAGCGTTGTGCCAGAATCGCGTGTTGTAATTTCATAGCTTGTACCTCAGATTCCAGGGCCTCTAGTTTCTGTGTGTGACTGTCTGACTTTATCTCCAGCGTTGTCAGGCGCCCAACCATGCCTGTGAGGTCGGCCCGGAGTGCAGCCACATCTGCCTGCAGTGTTTTCTGGAGGTCATTCAACATCTCCTTCAGTGTGGCTGCTGTGACTGGCGTCGGGCCCGGGTTCCGTGGGACCGAGTATGATTGCAGCGGGGGTATTAGGTCCGCCGCCCCTCTGCTTTGCAGGAGTTCTTCGGAGGAGTCAGAGTAGCCCTCTATGTCGGCGGCCATCTTGGGCCCGTAGGCTCCCTGAGCCCGGTTGAGAAATTCCTCAATATTCCTGCCTTCCGACGGTTTGTCTGCTCTCTGCTTTTTGGTCTTGCGACCCATGGTAGTTAGAGATATTTCCCCTCGTTTTTCGGGCGATTGTGCCGTGAAATCTCGCTTTTTCTGCTCCCTTTGGTCGGAGCTCATGAGGCATGCGACTGCTCGTTTTCGTTGCTTGGCTCTGCCCCCGGAAAGCATTATTCAATGCTCTCCTATGGGGAAAATCTGAGGCTGAATGTGCCATGTTTGGAGGAGGCAGTGTAACATGAGGGAATGAGGGAAGGTGAGTGTGACAAGATTAAGGGGGTCAATGTGGCAGGATTAGATTAATGTGGAAGGGTGAGTGTGGCAGGGTTGGGGGGAGAGTGTGACAGAGTTTGGGGTGAATGTGGCACAGTTGGAGGATAGGATTGGAGGGGCTTATGTGAGTGTGGCAGGGGGAATGGGTTAAGTGGGACAGACTGATGAGTGTGACAGGGTTGGGGACTGTGTGTGACAGTGCAAGAGAAGGTGAGTCTGACAGGATTGAGGGGGGTTAATGTGATAGGATAATTGTGGCGTGGGTGGGTTTGGTATGGTTGAAGGGGATGAGAGTAACAGGATTTGGAGGGTTTCATTTGAGTGTGGCTGGGTGAAGGGGAAGACAATGTGTGGGGGCTGAAAGTGTATGGGGTGACAAAGTGTTTGTGTGTGTGTGTCAGGGTAACAGTGTTTGGAGGGGGCTGTGACAGGGTGTGTGTGTGGAGGAGTGACAGGGTCTGGGTGGAGGGGTGACAGGGTATGTGGGAGGGTGGGGGGGCTGTCATCCCACAGCCACTAAGGTGGGTTGTGTCTGGGTAGGGGGGTGACTGTGACAGGTTGGCAGGGCTGTGAGAAGGTGGGGGGGCTGTGACAATATGTGTGGGTGACATGGTAGGGGGGCTGTGAGAGGGTAAGGTGGCTGGAGGGTCTGTGACATGGTGTGGGGGCTTGAGGGACTGTGACAGGGTGTGGGTGGAGTGGCTGTGACTGTGTAGAGGGGTGGAAGGGCAGTGACGGGGGTGGAGGGGCAGTGACAGGGAGTAGGGGGGTGAAGGGGCAGTGACGGGGGGTAGGGAAATGGAGGGGCTGTGATAGGGGGTAGGGGGGATGGAGGGGTAGTAACAGGGGGTAAGGGGTGGAGGGGCTGTGACAGGGTGTGTGTATGGAGGAACTGTGACAGGGAGTTTGGGAGGGTGGGGGGGGGGGGCTGTCATCCCACAGCCAGTAAGGTGGGTTGTAACAGGGTAGGGTGCACTGTGACATGGTGGGTGGGGGGCTCTGACAGGGTGGGTGGGGACTGTGATAATATGTATGGGTGGCTGTTACAGGGTGGGTGTGGGAGCTGTGATATTGTAGGGGAGCTGTGAGGGTAAGGGGTCTGGAGGGGCTGTGACATGGTGTGGGGGCTTGAGGGGCTGTGCAAGGGTGGGGAGTGGAGTGGCTGTGACTGACTGTAGGGTGTGGAGGGGCAGTGACAGGAGGTGTGGGGGGTAGTAACAGGGGGTAAGGGGTGGTGGGGCAGTGACTGGGGGTAAGGGGTAGAGGGACTGTGATAGGGGGTGGAGGGGCAGTAACAGGGGTAGGGAGGGTAGAGGGGCTGTAACAGGGGGTAGGAGGGTGGAGGGACTGTGACAGGGGGTAGGAGGTGTGGAGGGGCAGTAACACGGGTTAGTAACAAGGGGTAGTAACGGGGTAAGAGAGTGGAGGGGCAGTGACAGGTAGTGGGGGTGTAGGGGCAGTAACAGTAGGTAGGGGGGTAGTAATGGGGTGGATGGAGGGGCAGTAACAAGGGGTAGGGGGTTCATAAATACCTTCCATGGTGGTCCTGTGGGCGCCCTACCTCCCCGGTGGTCCAGCTCTCTTGTGCAGTTTGGACATTCGGATGCTTACGAATGTCCGAAGTTTGAATTGCTGAATTTCCGAAGTCTCGAAACGAACCGAATTGCCGAAGGGTTATGGGTAGGGTTTAGGGTTAGGGTCCGAATTACCAAAGTTCCGAATTGCCGAAGTCAATTGCCGAACCGAATGCGAATGGTCTGAATTGCCGAAGCCGACAAATTTGTTTACTTACCCAAATTTCCGAACCAAACCGAAATTACAGGGGGTAGGGTGTTCGTAACAGGGGGGGTGGAGGGGCAGTAACAGGGTGTAGGGGGTTCATAAATACCTTCCTTGGTGTTCCTGTGGGCGCCCTCTCTTCCCGGTGGTCCAGCTCTCTGGTCTGCAGCTTCGCCGGGAGTGAGCTGCAGACCACGTGGTAAATCTCACGATCTCCAGTCAGAGCGTTGCCATGGTAACCCACGGCAACGCTCTGACAGGCAGGAGATCCCGACACACTTCACACACTCACTCCCAGAGCTGCAGACTGACAGCTGGCTCTCTCCCGGGCAGACTGACAGGAGGGGCCTCGCACCCGGCGGCATTATGGGCAAGCCGGCGGGCCCCCTCTTGTGTCGGGTCCTTGGTCTCTGACTGAGGACCCGACATGATAGTCTGCCCTAAGGCGATTTAGGCGGCCGCAAGGCCCCCATCAGCGCGAAGGCCTTAGGTGGCCACCTAAATTGTCTCATTAGAGAGCCACCTCTGCTCTGGTATTTTTAGGGAACTCATATAACCCCAGAAATAATGGTGGCCATGTATCATAGGTAAAAATAAAACAATATGTATTTAAATAATAAAATAAAACAATATGTTATAAAACACAGTGAGTGCATTTTGGTATCTTTACAACATATTGATACGGGCTATGATATTGGATGTGTCCATATATTTGCTATTAAACTAGATTGTTATTTTACACTTATTTTGATTAGGTTGTATAAAGCAATCTGCACGGTTATTGTTTTATGTTTTTTATTTTTCATATTCACCATTGTTATAAAAAGGATGGATACAAACTGATAGCTATTGTCAACGAGTGCACCTCATTTTATTTATTTATTTTATTTTTCCTGTACATTTTGGACTGATGGGGGGGGGGGGGGGATCAGTCACTATTAAGAATTTTTGCGTCTCAATTTACTGTGTTTTTGCTTGTTGTCTGAACGCATATTTAATATCATTACATATGTGTGTTTTTTTGAAACAATTTTATGTATTGGCACTATGTCCCCAGTATTGAATGTATGGACTGGAACCAGTTTTAGGGGCACTAAGCACCTTAGCAGTGTATGGGGAGACAATGCCCAAAATGAAATCCACACATTACCACAACTGTTCCATTATGGGGGTTGGGGCAATCGAGAGCCTGTGTCACGGATGATTCCTCTACCTCTTTATGCCATGCTAAACAGACTATACAACATATTAGGTTCCATGCAAATTCAATTTTATTTGATATATATATTCATATATATTAAATACATTCTATAATATAGCATCGATAATCCCTTGAAGCACCAAATACTTCATAAAAAAAAAATAATTCTACACCAAAAAACAACGTTTGACATCTCCAAGAGTATTTATAGCTCTGTTATGAATTTACTGTTAGGGGTCATATACTAATGCCAAATTAAGGGATTTATTCACTAAACTGTGAGTTTTGGTAACATGACAACTGTACATTTAGCAAATAGGTTGAAAATTCACTGTAAAGTGTTAACTGTTCTATGTGTGAGTGGATTTATATCTGCTGCTGGGATACAGTGTCACCTACATGTGGCAGAGCTAACAACCTGCTCCACCCGCTGAAACTGTGCCATTCGATCTAAACAGTATGAGGTTTATAAGAGCAAGGGTGGGGGGCGGGGCCTGACAACGGAACCGAGCGGTCGCACATCGCTGCAGCTCCCGCTCGGATTTCTACAATCCGGCCAATCTGAGGGCATCCGACACCAACCTGGGTCGCAGAATCTCGGTCTGAGTCCGGGACAGACAGCCGACACTGCCGATGCCGTTCTTCCACACGCCCGGCTCAAAAACACGACGCCGAGGCGGCAAGGCCTACCACGCGGGCGGACGGCAGAGAGACTCAGGGGAAGGAGTTTGGCCCTGGGGAGCACCAGACCTAGACGACTGGTACCTTAACCTGCCACACACAGGTGAGATGGGGCGCAAATCTCAGAAGCTACCCACACATACCCCTAAGCCACAGCGTGACATAAGCCAGATGCTACAGGCCCCAGGCGCAACGCGGCCCACGTCTCAACGAGATGCTTCACCACCACCCTCAGAGGAGGAAGACCCAACAGATAGCCCACCACTCACTCCCTGTCACCCAGCTCACTCACGGGTAACAGAGGAAAATGCCCCAGCATCCAGGAACGATATCCAGGCTATGCTGACAGGCCTACAGCAGAACCTCAAGCAAATGTGGGAGGCTGACCTGGCAGCGCTGAAAGGTGATGTGCTTGCAGTGACAGCACGTACACAAGCCACCGAAACGGTAGTGGGGACCTTACAACAGGGCTTACAAGAGCTGGAGGAGAAAGTACAAAAAATGCACACCACTCAGACTACCCTATCTAGACAAGTCAACCTGCTGGACGACAGGGGGAGACGCAAAAACGTCAAAATCAGGGGGGTGCAGGAATCCGTACTGTTGGAGGAACTACCACATTTCATCAGACGCCTCGTAGCCGCACTACTCCCGGCCAGACAAGCCAAAACCTTCCTATTCGATGGAATATATAGAATTGCAAAATCCCCGCAAGCACCTACTGCAGCCCCACGAGACATCATACTACGGTGCCAGTCCATGTCAGACAAGCTAGGACTCTTAGCAGCGCTACAGGGAAAGACACCTCTGGAATTTGAGGGTTGCCGACTATCATTCTTCCAGGACTTGAGCAGAGCCACACTTCTATGGCGTAAGCAAATGCACCCACTTACTAAACCACTCCACGCAGCAGGCATCGCCTACAAGTGGTCCACTCCGGGAACCCTGTGGGTTACCAAAGACAACAAGCACTATAAGGTCATGGACCCCTCCGAAGGACCTGCTCTAATGGCAACACTGGGACTCCTAACTCCGACGACAACCTCACCGCCGCAACCAGGCCACCGACCCAGGAGTGTGGAGGTGCCAACAACGGCAGCAACAAGACCCCGTGGAGACACCAAGACCTGAAATACCGCGCCGGGTCTGAAACCCTTGGACTATTATTGGACTCTCTCAATAACAAAGTTAGCAATGTTTGCAGACCTCTATATTTCTGGTCCACCTCCTTTTTAGTTGCAATAAGATAATGACCCGTGGGAGGCTTCACCAACTGGCCCTGGTGACCCTCTCTCCCCCCCCCCCCCCCCCCCCTGCCCTAGGGTAACAGGGCATTTCAAGCAAGGGAGCTCTACATAATAGATACTCTAATGACCCCACACAGAGGCTTTTACTCACCTCCCACTCACCTAGACATCTACTAGACTCGAACACCGAACACTCGTTACCTCGCGCTTACACATAGCCACCTTCATCACCGTAAATAGCCATGCCACACAGTGCACCTCCGGTCCAGGCGATAACCATGCAGCTCCTACAAGAAGGTATAACAGAAATAGACCGAACCACATAGGGAGCCACTAAGGGGAACGTCACAGCGCCACACACACCAAACGCGGCTCTAGCCCTGGACCCCATATGGAGCATCATTCTTACACAGATATCAGGGATCGGGTGGGATTTGACCTACACAGGGAAAGGCATACCGGACGCTACACGCCCCACCAGCTAGATGTCTCCAAAGTACTCGCGCTGGCACACATAGACGGGTATATATTCCCCTACACTCTCACCAGTTAAGGCCCTCGATACAACTTTTCAGCCCACTAAATTTTAAAAAATGTGCGAATTGTTCCTCACCAGTATATACCATGTTGAAAATTTTTATGAGCCATGTTCTCACTTATGCGGAATTACCAACATGTTTGTTCTTTCCACCGCACGCAAAAATAAAGATTTACAAAAAAAAAAAATAAGAGCAAGGGTACCAGATTTGGGCTGCCGTAGGGAGAGTTATTCTAGCCATAAAGCATCGCTCCACTAGATGGCACTGTTTTGCCACATGATAATTAGTCTGCCCTGTCCTAATGTAGTTATACACCAAGCATGTCATGCTATTAAAGGATTTGGCTAATCCTTGGTCCTTAAGAGGTTAATGTGAAACTTTCACTGGTTTAAGGTCATAAATGTTGCCGCTCCTGTGTCTACCATTCAGGGACAGAACATTCATGCTGCTCTGCAGACTATGTTGGTGCTTTATAAATAAAACTTCATACGAACACGTGATTATTCCCTAAACATTAATAAAAGGTGTATCGTTGTAAATTGCTAAACTTGGGTTGGTAGGTAGGTCAAAACGATTTTCCAGTGTAGACATTTTATTTTCGACTCTACTCAACTGGTAATTAATTATTCAGTTCATAGCTTAGTGAATAATCCCCGTGGATTTCAAGTATTTTCCTGAAGATCTTCAAACCGGTTCATTTTTTCCAGTGTCTGAAACTACATATCCAACATAAACCTACAAATATTTATCATTAACTGGGTCCTCAGATATTTGTGTTCTTTATACAAATATAGAATATAGATTTTCTTCTACCTGGTTTTTGTTTTTTTCTTTAAAACGATTATAGTTCTTTTTCTACTGCTTGCCTTTTTACGTTTTATATTTTATGTTTGTATGGATGAGTGTCTATTCACTTTTGATTATTTAAAGATGTGTGCCTCATAAATATACAAATTCGTTTTTATTTGGGATCAATTATATTTTGTTTAAGCTGCTTTAAGCAATGCATTCTTTTGCAACAATATCGCCTCTGGTGCTAAGCTTTTAGCTTGCTTTTTATCCACATTCAAATAATTAAATCTTCCAAAAGTAATGTTTTCTTCCTCATTCTTTTAGGTTGTAGACATTTTTTTTTGGGCACACTTTTTGCCATGGGGCAGTTGTAAGTCAACTGATGGATGCAGTTTTGGTTTGGGCATCACGGCCGGTTACTTTTGCCAAAATCATTGCCATCTGCATATTCGTATAATGTTTTTAAAAGTCATTCACCGAGAGAGGAGGGTATGACTTGAAGTGTGACCTACACCAGAGCAGGATAGTTCGTCAAGGCAAAAATAAATACAAAACTGTTACAAAAATGACTACTTCACTTTAAACATTTTTTTCCCCCTTTTACAAAAATAGCTTATAGTAGCAAACGTAAAAATTAGTCACCAATAAACAAACACATTCTTTAAACACCCTTTTCCTAAAGTATATTTTTTAAAAAATAAAGTCAATAAAGGCACTATTATAGAAAATATGGCAACAAAGAAGAAGGCCAGCGTATTGGTCCAAAACCTTGCAGTGAATTGGGAATAGTATGATAGTTTGCATCTTGTTTCAGAAGACCTGTGAGATACTATATGTATTGAGATATATGCGTAGACATGGCCATGGGTACACGGTGACAAGTTGCGGAGAGAAGAACATTTTTCTAATTGCTTTGCAAGGGATGGGTAGGTGTATGTATATATCTTACATACATCTATACATTCACGTGCTAGAATTACATTGTATTATATGAAATTACAGTACTTGCATAAGCATTGTTGAATTTTGCACACACAAAAAAAAAATCCCTTATTTACCATGCACGTTATTCAAAAGATTATAAAGCACACATTGCTAAAATAAGGTCTTTTAAAAAAAAAAAAAAAAAAGGAATTGCAAGCCCTGGTTTTGGTAAATTCCTGAAACAAACTATTAAAAGTTCATGGAAATACGAGGATTTATTAATTGAATTGGGAATTGTGGAGAATGGACTTGGGAAATTGCAAAAAAGTTATGCAAAAAAAGGTTGATTGGAAAACGGAGTTAGAAAATCAATCTTTGGCTATTTTTACAGTTTCACAATTCTGCCCTAAAATTCAGTTCTCTCGTCTGTTCTCCGCACTTCCTGTTTAAACCAGTAAACCTTTATACATTTTAGGATAGCATTTAATTAACCCTTTGTCTTCTCCAGGTTCCCAAGCATGTGTATTGCCTTGTTTTCCAGCAGTTCTGCTTTCTGGTCGCTTTGCAACACCGCATTATTTACCATTGCCTTTACCAGGACCTTAACAGGCACAGAGAGAGCGGTTGGGAACATATAAGCTATTGGCGCTAAAACCTTCCTCGTCATCCATTCTGTGGGACGCGACTCCTTTCTATCGCACAGCAGAACTCTGCAATAAAGCACAGAAGGCCATGTGAGACAAATTTATTTTATTTTTATTTTTTTTACACCGAGAAACAGACATGGAAACATAGAATGTGACGGCAGATAAGAACCATTCGGCCCATGTAGTCTGCCCAATTTTCTACATACTTTCCATTAGTCCCTGGCCTTACGTCTTAGTCTTATGCCTATCCCACGCATGCTTAAACTCCTTTACACCAGCACGGTGCTATTCTCCTCACAGTTGGACAAAATAAATGACTTTTGTCCAATTGATCTCACGGAGAAGCATTGGGGACACTTTGGGGGCAATTGGGGGCAATTGCCACACTCAGCCATTCAAATGGTTCTTAGAGAGAAGGACTGAATAAAGTGCTTCATTATGAGAAGCATTAAACGGCACTGTAATGTTTGAAATACAAACATTTACATGTAACAGAGTATATTTCTGGCTATTTAGATGTTTGGGCCCCCACATAATACTGGGGATATTTACTTACCTTCTAGCTTTACCATGGCTATCTTGCTATGGCCACAACTCCACCCCTGGCAGAGGTCAGGGACAGTGATCTCAACCAATCCAATTCTTCTGGTTGTCACGGGCTCTGGCAGTCCCGGGCCCCACTTTCCCTCTCTGCACACATAGATAGCGAATTTCACCATCTATGTGTGCAGCCGCTGGCCCCCCGGCTCCCTGTTACCGCAGAGGGGGCCCAGCACACAGCATCTTCACATTCAGTTCATTGCCTGCAATAACTCCTGCGAGACCCGCAAGATTTATTGGAGGCAATGAACTGAATGTGAAGATGCTGTGTGCTGGGCCCCCTCTGCGGTAACAGGGAGCCGGGGGGGGCCCCACCATGCCACCGGACCACCAGGGATGGAATCTCCCCCTCCCTGGACACAGGTAAGCAGGGAGGGTGGAATAACATTTAATTTAATTTAAAATTAATTTTAAAATGCCCCTTCCTCCCCCTCCCACCCCAGATTGCACATTGAGACACACACACACACTGCATCCACTCCACTGACACACGCTGTCTGCCTGTGTGTGTGTGTGTGTGGCTGTCTGCCTGTGTGTGTGTGTGTGTGTGTGTGGCTGTCTGCCTGTGTGTGTGTGTGTGTGTGTGTGGCTGTCTGCCTGTGTGTGTGTGTGTGTGTGTGTGTGGCTGTCTGCCTGTGTGTGTGTGTGGCTGTCTGCCTGTGTGTGTGTGTGGCTGTCTGCCTGTGTGTGTGTGTGTGGCTGTCTGCCTGTGTGTGTGTGTGGCTGTCTGCCTGTGTGTGTGTGTGTGGCTGTCTGCCTGTGTGTGTGTGTGGCTGTCTGCCTGTGTGTGTGTGTGTGGCTGTCTGCCTGTGTGTGTGTGTGTGTGTGTGGCTGTCTGCCTGTGTGTGTGTGTGTGTGTGTGTGTGTGGCTGTCTGCCTGTGTGTGTGTGTGTGTGTGTGTGTGTGTGTGGCTGTCTGCCTGTGTGTGTGTGTGTGTGGCTGTCTGCCTGTGTGTGTGTGTGTGTGTGTGTGTGTGTGTGGCTGTCTGCCTGTGTGTGTGTCTGTCTGTCTGCCTGTGTGTGTGTGTGTGTGTGTGTGTGGCTGTCTGCCTGTGTGTGTGTCTGTCTGTCTGCCTGTGTGTGTGTGTGTGTGTGTGTGTGTGTGTGTGTGGCTGTCTGCCTGTGTGTGTGTGTCTGTCTGTCTGTCTGCGTGTGTGTGTGTGTGTGTGTGTGTGTGTGTGTGTGTGTGTGTGTGTGTGTGTGGCTGTCTGCCTGTGTGTGTGTGTGTGTGTGTGGCTGTCTGCCTGTGTGTGTGTGTGTGTGTGTGGCTGTCTGCCTGTGTGTGTGTGTGTGTGTGTGTGGCTGTCTGCCTGTGTGTGTGTGTGTGTGTGGCTGTCTGCCTGCCTGTGTGTGTGTGTGTGTGTGTGTGGCTGTCTGCCTGCCTGTGTGTGTGTGTGTGTGGCTGTCTGCCTGTGTGTGTGTGTGTGTGTGTGTGTGGCTGTCTGCCTGTGTGTGTGTGTGTGTGTGGCTGTCTGCCTGTGTGTGTGTGTGTGTGGCTGTCTGCCTGTGTGTGTGTGGCTGTCTGCCTGTGTGTGTGTGTGTGTGGCTGTCTGCCTCTGTGTGTGTGTGTGTGTGTGTGTGTGTGTGTGTGTGTGTGGCTGTCTGCCTCTGTGTGTGTGTGTGTGGCTGTCTGCCTGTGTGTGTGTGTGTGTGTGTGGCTGTCTGCCTCTGTGTGTGTGTGTGTGTGTGTGTGTGGCTGTCTGCGCGTGTGTGTGTGTGTGTGTGTGTGTGTGTGGCTGTCTGCCTGTGTGTGTGTGTGTGTGTGTGTGTGTGGCTGTCTGCCTGTGTGTGTGTGTGTGTGTGTGTGGCTGTCTGCCTGTGTGTGTGTGTGTGTGTGTGTGTGTGTGTGTGGCTGTCTGCCTGTGTGTGTGGCTGTCTGCCTGTGTGTGTGTGTGGCTGTCTGCCTGTGTGTGTGTGTGGCTGTCTGCCTGTGTGTGTGTGTGTGGCTGTCTGCCTGTGTGTGTGTGGCTGTCTGCCTGTGTGTGTGTGTGTGGCTGTCTGCCTGTGTGTGTGTGTGGCTGTCTGCCTGTGTGTGTGTGTGTGGCTGTCTGCCTGTGTGTGTGTGTGGCTGTCTGCCTGTGTGTGTGTGTGGCTGTCTGCCTGTGTGTGTGTGTGTGGCTGTCTGCCTGTGTGTGTGTGGCTGTCTGCCTGTGTGTGTGTGTGTGGCTGTCTGCCTGTGTGTGTGTGTGTGTGGGGCTGTCTGCGTGTGTGTGTGTGTGTGTGTGTGTGTGTGGCTGTCTGCCTGTGTGTGTGTGTGTGTGTGTGGCTGTCTGCCTGTGTGTGTGTGTGGCTGTCTGCCTGTGTGTGTGGCTGTCTGCCTGTGTGTGTGTGTGTGTGTGTGTGGCTGTCTGCCTGTGTGTGTGTGGCTGTCTGCCTGTGTGTGTGTGTGGCTGTCTGCCTGTGTGTGTGTGTGTGTGTGTGTGTGGCTGTCTGCCTGTGTGTGTGTGTGTGGCTGTCTGCCTGTGTGTGTGTGTGTGTGGCTGTCTGCCTGTGTGTGTGTGTGTGTGTGTGTGTGTGGCTGTCTGCCTGTGTGTGTGTGTGTGTGTGTGGCTGTCTGCCTGTGTGTGTGTGTGTGTGGCTGTCGTCTGCCTGTGTGTGTGTGTGTGTGTGTGTGTGGCTGTCGTCTGCCTGTGTGTGTGTGTGTGTGTGTGTGTGGCTGTCTGCCTGTGTGTGTGTGTGTGTGTGTGTGTGTGTGTGGCTGTCTGCCTGTGTGTGTGTGTGTGTGTGTGTGGCTGTCTGCCTGTGTGTGTGTGTGGCTGTCTGCCTGTGTGTGTGTGTGTGTGGCTGTCTGCCTGTGTGTGTGTGTGTGTGGCTGTCTGCCTGTGTGTGTGTGTGTGTGGCTGTCTGCCTGTGTGTGTGTGTGTGTGTGGCTGTGTGTGTGTGTGTGTGGCTGTGTGTGTGTGTCTGTCTGCCTGTGTGTGTGTGTGTGTGTGTGTGGCTGTCTGCCTGTGTGTGTGTGTGTGTGTGGGGCTGTCTGCCTGTGTGTGTGTGTGTGTGTGTGTGTGTGTGTGTGGGGCTGTCTGCCTGTGTGTGTGTGTGTGTGTGGCTGTCTGCGTGTGTGTGGCTGTCTGCGTGTGTGTGTGTGGCTGTCTGCCTGTGTGTGTGTGTGGCTGTCTGCCTGTGTGTGTGTGTGTGTGTGTGGCTGTCTGCCTGTGTGTGTGTGTGTGTGTGTGTGTGTGTGTGGCTGTCTGCCTGTGTGTGTGTGTGTGTGTGTGTGTGTGGCTGTCTGCCTGTGTGTGTGGCTGTCTGCCTGTGTGTGCGTGTGTGTGGCTGTCTGCCTGTGTGTGTGTGTGTGTGGCTGTCTGCCTGTGTGTGTGTGTGTGTGTGTGTGTGTGTGTGTGGCTGTCTGCCTGTGTGTGTGTGTGTGTGTGTGTGTGGCTGTCTGCCTGTGTGTGTGTGTGTGTGTGTGTGTGTGTGTGTGTGTGTGTGTGTGGCTGTCTGCCTGTGTGTGTGTGTGTGTGTGTGGCTGTCTGCCTGTGTGTGTGTGTGTGTGTGTGTGTGGCTGTCTGCCTGTGTGTGTGTGTGTGTGTGTGGCTGTCTGCCTGTGTGTGTGTGTGTGTGTGTGGCTGTCTGCCTGTGTGTGTGTGTGTGTGTGTGTGTGGCTGTCTGCCTGTGTGTGTGTGTGTGTGTGTGTGTGTGGCTGTCTGCCTGTGTGTGTGTGTGTGTGTGTGTGTGTGTGTGGCTGTCTGCCTGTGTGTGTGTGTGGCTGTCTGCCTGTGTGTGTGTGTGTGTCTGTCTGCCTGTGTGTGTGTGTGTGTCTGTCTGCCTGTGTGTGTGTGTGTGGCTGTCTGCCTGTGTGTGTGTGTGTGTGTGTGTGTGTGTGTGTGTGGCTGTCTGCCTGTGTGTGTGTGTGTGTGTGTGTGTGTGTGTGGCTGTCTGCCTGTGTGTGTGTGTGTGTGTGTGTGTGGCTGTCTGCCTGTGTGTGTGTGTGTGTGTGGCTGTCTGCCTGTGTGTGTGTGTGTGTGTGTGTGTGTGTGTGTGGCTGTCTGCCTGTGTGTGTGTGTGTGTGTGTGTGTGTGTGTGTGGCTGTCTGCCTGTGTGTGTGTGTGTGTGTGTGTGGCTGTCTGCCTGTGTGTGTGTGTGGCTGTCTGCCTGTGTGTGTGTGTGTGTGGCTGTCTGCCTGTGGCTGTGTGTGTGTGTGTGTGGCTGTCTGCCTGTGGCTGTCTGCCTGTGTGTGTGTGTGGCTGTCTGCCTGTGTGTGTGTGTGTGTGTGTGGCTGTCTGCCTGTGTGTGTGTGTGTGTGTGTGTGTATGTGGCTGTCTGCCTGTGTGTGTGTGTGTGTGTGTGTGGCTGTCTGCCTGTGTGTGTGTGTGTGTGGCTGTCTGCCTGTGTGTGTGTGTGTGTGTGTGTGTGTGTGTGTGGCTGTCTGCCTGTGGCTGTGTGTGTGTGTGTGTGGCTGTCTGCCTGTGGCTGTCTGCCTGTGTGTGTGTGTGGCTGTCTGCCTGTGTGTGTGTGTGTGTGTGTGTGTGGCTGTCTGCCTGTGTGTGTGTGTGTGTGTGTGTGTGTGTGTGTGTGTGGCTGTCTGCCTGTGTGTGTGTGTGTGTGTGTGTGTGGCTGTCTGCCTGTGTGTGTGTGTGGCTGTCTGCCTGTGTGTGTGTGTGGCTGTCTGCCTGTGTGTGTGTGTGTGTGTGGCTGTCTGCCTGTGGCTGTGTGTGTGGCTGTGTGTGTGGCTGTCTGCCTGTGTGTGTGTGTGTGTGTGTGGCTGTCTGCCTGTGTGTGTGTGTGTGTGTGTGGCTGTCTGCCTGTGTGTGTGTGTGTGTGACTGTCTGCCTGTGTGTGTGTGTGTGTGTGTGTGTGGCTGTCTGCCTGTGTGTGTGTGTGACTGTCTGCCTGTGTGTGTGTGTGTGTGTGTGTGTGTGTGTGTGTGACTGTCTGCCTGTGTGTGTGTGTGTGTGTGACTGTCTGCCTGTGTGTGTGTGTCTGTCTGTGTGTGTGTGTGTGTGTGTGTCTGTGTGTGTGTGTGTGTGTGTCTGTCTGTCTGTCTGCCTGTGTGTGTGTGTGTGTGTGTGGCTGTCTGCCTGTGTGTGTGTGTGTGTGTGTGTGTGTGGCTGTCTGCCTGTGTGTGTGGCTGTCTGCCTGTGTGTGTGGCTGTCTCCTGTGTGTGTGTGTGTGGCTGTCTGCCTGTGTGTGTGTGTGGCTGTCTGCCTGTGTGTGTGTGTGTGTGTGTGGCTGTCTGCCTGTGTGTGTGTGTGTGTGTGTGGCTGTCTGCCTGTGTGTGTGTGTGTGTGTGTGTGTGTGGCTGTCTTCCTGTGTGTGTGTGTGTGTGTGTGGCTGTCTGCCTGTGTGTGTGTGTGTGTGTGTGTGGCTGTCTGCCTGTGTGTGTGTGTGTGTGTGTGTGTGGCTGTCTGCCTGTGTGTGTGTGTGTGTGTGTGGCTGTCTGCCTGTGTGTGTGTGTGTGTGTGTGTGTGGCTGTCTGCCTGTGTGGATGTCTGCCTGTGTGTGTGTGTGTGTGTGTGGCTGTCTGCCTGTGTGTGTGTGTGTGTGTGTGTGTGTGTGTGGCTGTCTGCCTCTGTGTGTGTGTGTGTGTGTGTGTGTGGCTGTCTGCCTCTGTGTGTGTGTGTGTGGCTGTCTGCCTCTGTGTGTGTGTGTGTGGCTGTCTGCCTCTGTGTGTGTGTGTGTGTGTGTGTGTGTGTGTGTGTGTGTGGCTGTGTGGCTGTCTGCCTGTGTGTGTGTGGCTGTCTGCCTGTGTGTCTGTCTGCCTGTGTGTGTGTGTGTGTGTGTGTGGCTGTCTGCCTGTGTGTGTGTGTGTGTGTGTGTGTGTGTGTGTCTGTCTGCCTGTGTGTGTGTGTGGCTGTCTGCCTGTGTGTGTGTGTGTGTGTGTGGCTGTCTGCCTGTGTGTGTGTGTGTGTGGCTGTCTGCCTGTGTGTGTGTGTGTGTGTGGCTGTCTGCCTGTGTGTGTGTGTGTGTGTGTGTGTGTGTGGCTGTCTGCCTGTGTGTGTGTGTGGCTGTCTGCCTGTGTGTGTGTGTGTGTGTGTGGCTGTCTGCCTGTGTGTGTGTGTGTGTGTGGCTGTCTGCCTGTGTGTGTGTGTGTGTGTGTGTGTGGCTGTCTGCCTGTGTGTGTGTGTGTGTGTGTGTGTGTGTGTGGCTGTCTGCCTGTGTGTGTGTGTGTGTGTGTGTGGCTGTCTGCCTGTGTGTGTGGCTGTCTGCCTGTGTGTGTGTGTGTGTGTGTGTGTGTGTGGCTGTCTGCCTGTGTGTGTGTCTGTCTGTCTGCCTGTGTGTGTGTGTGTGTGTGTGTGTGTGTGTGTGGCTGTCTGCCTGTGTGTGTGTGTGTGTGTGTGGCTGTCTGCCTGTGTGTGTGTGTGTGTGTGTGGCTGTCTGCCTGTGTGTGTGTGTGTGTGTGGCTGTCTGCCTGTGTGTGTGTGTGTGTGTGTGTGGCTGTCTGCCTGTGTGTGTGTGTGTGTGTGTGTGGCTGTCTGCCTGCCTGTGTGTGTGTGTGTGTGTGGCTGTCTGCCTGCCTGTGTGTGTGTGTGTGTGTGTGTGTGGCTGTCTGCCTGCCTGTGTGTGTGTGTGTGTGTGTGTGTGTGTGTGTGTGTGGCTGTCTGCGTGTGTGTGTGTGTGTGTGTGTGGCTGTCTGCCTGTGTGTGTGTGTGTGTGTGTGTGTGTGGCTGTCTGCCTGTGTGTGTGTGTGTGTGGCTGTCTGCCTGTGTGTGTGTGTGTGTGGCTGTCTGCCTGTGTGTGTGTGGCTGTCTGCCTGTGTGTGTGTGTGTGTGTGGCTGTCTGCCTCTGTGTGTGTGTGTGTGTGTGTGTGTGGCTGTCTGCCTCTGTGTGTGTGTGTGTGGCTGTCTGCCTCTGTGTGTGTGTGTGTGTGTGTGGCTGTCTGCCTCTGTGTGTGTGTGTGTGTGTGTGGCTGTCTGCGCGTGTGTGTGTGTGTGTGTGTGTGTGTGGCTGTCTGCCTGTGTGTGTGTGTGTGTGTGTGTGTGTGGCTGTCTGCCTGTGTGTGTGTGTGTGGCTGTCTGCCTGTGTGTGTGTGTGTGTGTGTGTGTGTGTGTGTGTGTGGCTGTCTGCCTGTGTGTGTGTGTGTGTGTGTGTGTGTGGCTGTCTGCCTGTGTGTGTGTGTGTGTGTGGCTGTCTGCCTGTGTGTGTGTGTGTGTGTGTGTGTGTGTGTGTGTGTGTGGCTGTCTGCCTGTGTGTGTGGCTGTCTGCCTGTGTGTGTGTGTGGCTGTCTGCCTGTGTGTGTGTGTGGCTGTCTGCCTGTGTGTGTGTGTGGCTGTCTGCCTGTGTGTGTGTGTGTGGCTGTCTGCCTGTGTGTGTGTGTGTGTGGCTGTCTGCGTGTGTGTGTGTGTGTGTGTGTGTGTGTGGCTGTCTGCCTGTGTGTGTGTGTGTGTGTGGCTGTCTGCCTGTGTGTGTGTGTGTGTGTGTGGCTGTCTGCCTGTGTGTGTGGCTGTCTGCCTGTGTGTGTGTGTGTGTGTGTGTGTGTGTGGCTGTCTGCCTGTGTGTGTGTGGCTGTCTGCCTGTGTGTGTGTGTGTGTGGCTGTCTGCCTGTGTGTGTGTGTGTGTGTGTGGCTGTCTGCCTGTGTGTGTGTGTGTGGCTGTCTGCCTGTGTGTGTGTGTGTGTGGCTGTCGTCTGCCTGTGTGTGTGTGTGTGTGTGTGTGTGGCTGTCGTCTGCCTGTGTGTGTGTGTGTGTGTGTGGCTGTCGTCTGCCTGTGTGTGTGTGTGTGTGTGTGTGTGGCTGTCGTCTCCCTGTGTGTGTGTGTGTGTGTGTGGCTGTCGTCTGCCTGTGTGTGTGTGTGTGTGTGTGTGTGGCTGTCTGCCTGTGTGTGTGTGTGTGTGTGTGTGGATGTCTGCCTGTGTGTGTGTGTGTGTGTGGCTGTCTGCCTGTGTGTGTGTGTGTGTGGCTGTCTGCCTGTGTGTGTGTGTGTGTGGCTGTCTGCCTGTGTGTGTGTGTGTGTGTGGCTGTGTGTGTGTGTGTGTGTGTGTGTGTGGCTGTCTGCCTGTGTGTGTGTGTGTGTGTGGCTGTCTGCCTGTGTGTGTGTGTGGCTGTGTGTGTGTGTCTGTCTGCCTGTGTGTGTGTGTGTGTGTGTGTGGCTGTCTGCCTGTGTGTGTGTGTGTGTGTGTGTGTGGCTGTCTGCCTGTGTGTGTGTGTGTGTGGGGGGCTGTCTGCCTGTGTGTGTGTGTGTGTGTGTGTGTGTGTGGGGCTGTCTGCCTGTGTGTGTGTGTGTGTGTGGCTGTCTGCGTGTGTGTGTGTGGCTGTCTGCCTGTGTGTGTGTGTGGCTGTCTGCCTGTGTGTGTGTGTGTGTGTGGCTGTCTGCCTGTGTGTGTGGCTGTCTGCCTGTGTGTGCGTGTGTGTGGCTGTCTGCCTGTGTGTGTGTGTGTGTGGCTGTCTGCCTGTGTGTGTGTGTGGCTGTCTGCCTGTGTGTGTGTGTGTGTGTGTGTGTGGCTGTCTGCCTGTGTGTGTGTGTGTGTGTGTGTGTGTGGCTGTCTGCCTGTGTGTGTGTGTGTGTGTGTGTGTGTGTGGCTGTCTGCCTGTGTGTGTGTGTGGCTGTCTGCCTGTGTGTGTGTGTGTGTGTGTGGCTGTCTGCCTGTGTGTGTGTGTGTGTGTGTGGCTGTCTGCCTGTGTGTGTGTGTGTGTGTGTGTGTGTGTGTGTGTGTGTGGCTGTCTGCCTGTGTGTGTGTGTGTGTGTGTGTGTGGCTGTCTGCCTGTGTGTGTGTGTGTGTGTGTGTGGCTGTCTGCCTGTGTGTGTGTGTGTGTGTGTGTGTGTGTGTGTCTGTCTGCCTGTGTGTGTGTGTGGCTGTCTGCCTGTGTGTGTGTGTGTGTCTGTCTGCCTGTGTGTGTGTGTGTGTCTGTCTGCCTGTGTGTGTGTGTGGCTGTCTGCCTGTGTGTGTGTGTGTGTGTGTGTGTGTGTGTGTGTGTGGCTGTCTGCCTGTGTGTGTGTGTGTGTGTGTGTGTGTGTGGCTGTCTGCCTGTGTGTGTGTGTGTGTGTGTGTGTGTGTGGCTGTCTGCCTGTGTGTGTGTGTGTGTGTGGCTGTCTGCCTGTGTGTGTGTGTGTGTGTGTGGCTGTCTGCCTGTGTGTGTGTGTGTGTGATGCTGTCTGCCTGTGTGTGTGGCTGTCTGCCTGTGTGTGTGTGTGTGTGGCTGTCTGCCTGTGGCTGTGTGTGTGTGTGTGTGGCTGTCTGCCTGTGGCTGTCTGCCTGTGTGTGTGTGTGGCTGTCTGCCTGTGTGTGTGTGTGTGGCTGTCTGCCTGTGTGTGTGTGTGTGTGTGTATGTGGCTGTCTGCCTGTGTGTGTGTGTGTGTGTGTGTGGCTGTCTGCCTGTGTGTGTGTGTGTGTGTGTGTGGCTGTCTGCCTGTGGCTGTGTGTGTGTGTGTGTGGCTGTCTGCCTGTGGCTGTCTGCCTGTGTGTGTGTGTGGCTGTCTGCCTGTGTGTGTGTGTGTGTGTGTGTGGCTGTCTGCCTGTGTGTGTGTGTGTGTGTGTGTGTGTGTGTGTGTGTGTGTGTGGCTGTCTGCCTGTGTGTGTGTGTGTGTGTGTGTGTGTGGCTGTCTGCCTGTGTGTGTGTGTGGCTGTCTGCCTGTGTGTGTGTGTGTGTGTGTGGCTGTCTGCCTGTGGCTGTGTGTGTGGCTGTGTGTGTGGCTGTCTGCCTGTGTGTGTGTGTGTGTGTGTGTGGCTGTCTGCCTGTGTGTGTGTGTGTGTGTGTGTGGCTGTCTGCCTGTGTGTGTGTGTGTGTGTGTGTGGCTGTCTGCCTGTGTGTGTGTGTGACTGTCTGCCTGTGTGTGTGTGTGTGTGTGTGGCTGTCTGCCTGTGTGTGTGTGTGACTGTCTGCCTGTGTGTGTGTGTGTGTGACTGTCTGCCTGTGTGTGTGTGTCTGTCTGTGTGTGTGTGTGTGTGTGTGTGTCTGTCTGTGTGTGTGTGTGTGTGTCTGTCTGTCTGCCTGTGTGTGTGTGTGTGTGTGTGGCTGTCTGCCTGTGTGTGTGTGTGTGTGTGTGTGGCTGTCTGTCTGCCTGTGTGTGTGGCTGTCTGCCTGTGTGTGTGTGTGTGGCTGTCTGCCTGTGTGTGTGTGTGTGTGTGGCTGTCTGCCTGTGTGTGTGTGTGTGTGTGTGTGGCTGTCTGCCTGTGTGTGTGTGTGTGTGTGTGTGGCTGTCTGCCTGTGTGTGTGTGTGTGTGTGTGGCTGTCTGCCTGTGTGTGTGTGTGTGTGTGTGTGTGTGTGTGGCTGTCTGCCTGTGTGTGTGTGTGTGTGTGTGTGTGTGTGGCTGTCTGCCTGTGTGTGTGTGTGTGTGGCTGTCTGCCTGTGTGGCTGTCTGCCTGTGTGTGTGTGTGTGTGGCTGTCTGCCTGTGTGTGTGTGTGTGTGTGTGTGTGTGTGTGTGTGTGTGGCTGTCTGCCTCTGTGTGTGTGTGTGTGTGTGTGTGTGGCTGTCTGCCTCTGTGTGTGTGTGTGTGTGTGGCTGTCTGCCTCTGTGTGTGTGTGTGTGTGTGGCTGTCTGCCTCTGTGTGTGTGTGTGTGTGTGGCTGTCTGCCTCTGTGTGTGTGTGTGTGTGTGTGTGTGTGTGTGTGTGTGTGTGTGGCTGTGTGGCTGTCTGCCTGTGTGTGTGTGTGTGTGTGTGTGGCTGTCTGCCTGTGTGTCTGTCTGCCTGTGTGTGTGTGTGTGTGTGGCTGTCTGCCTGTGTGTGTGTGTGTGTGTGTGTGTGTGTGTGTGTGTGTGGCTGTCTGCCTGTGTGTGTGTGTGGCTGTCTGCCTGTGTGTGTGTGTGTGTGTGTGGCTGTCTGCCTGTGTGTGTGTGTGTGTGTGTGTGTGTGTGTCTGTCTGCCTGTGTGTGTGTGTGTGTGTGTGTGTGTGTGTGTGGCTGTCTGCCTGTGTGTGTGTGTGTGTGTGTGTGTGGCTGTCTGCCTGTGTGTGTGTGTGGCTGTCTGCCTGTGTGTGTGTGTGTGTGTGTGGCTGTCTGCCTGTGTGTGTGTGTGTGTGTGGCTGTCTGCCTGTGTGTGTGTGTGTGTGGCTGTCTGCCTGTGTGTGTGTGGCTGTCTGCCTGTGTGTGTGTGTGTGTGTGGCTGTCTGCCTGTGTGTGTGTGTGTGTGTGTGTGTGGCTGTCTGCCTGTGTGTGTGTGTGTGTGTGTGTGTGGCTGTCTGCCTGTGTGTGTGTGTGTGTGTGTGTGTGGCTGTCTGCCTGTGTGTGTGTGTGTGTGTGTGGCTGTCTGCCTGTGTGTGTGTGTGTGTGGCTGTCTGCCTGTGTGTGTGTGTGTGTGGCTGTCTGCCTGTGTGTGTGTGTGTGTGGCTGTCTGCCTGTGTGTGTGTGTGGCTGTCTGCCTGTGTGTGTGTGTGTGTGGCTGTCTGCCTGTGTGTGTGTGTGTGTGTGTGGCTGTCTGCCTGTGTGTGTGTGTGTGTGTGGCTGTCTGCCTGTGTGTGTGTGTGTGTGTGTGGCTGTCTGCCTGTGTGTGTGTGTGTGTGTGTGTGTGTGTGTGGCTGTCTGCCTGTGTGTGTGTGTGTGTGGCTGTCGTCTGCCTGTGTGTGTGTGTGTGTGTGTGTGTGTGTGTGTGTGTGGCTGTCTGCCTGTGTGTGTGTGTGTGTGTGGCTGTCGTCTGCCTGTGTGTGTGTGTGTGTGTGTGTGTGTGTGGCTGTCGTCTGCCTGTGTGTGTGTGTGTGTGTGTGGCTGTCTGCCTGTGTGTGTGTGTGTGTGTGTGTCTGTCTGCCTGTGTGTGTGTGTGTGTGTGTGTGGCTGTCTGCCTGTGTGTGTGTGTGTGTGTGTGTGGCTGTCTGCCTGTGTGTGTGTGTGTGTGTGGCTGTCTGCCTGTGTGTGTGTGTGTCTGTCTGCCTGTGTGTGTGTGTGTCTGTCTGCCTGTGTGTGTGTGTGTGTGTCTGTCTGCCTGTGTGTGTGTGTGTGTGTGTCTGTCTGCCTGTGTGTGTGTGTGTGTGTGTGTGTGGCTGTCTGCCTGTGTGTGTGTGTGTGTGTGTGTGGGGCTGTCTGCCTGTGTGTGTGTGTGTGGGGCTGTCTGCCTGTGTGTGTGTGTGTGTGTGTGTGTGTGTGTGTGTGTGTGTGTGTGTGTGTGTGTGTGTGGCTGTCTGCCTGTGTGTGTGTGTGTGTGTGGGGCTGTCTGCCTGTGTGTGTGTGTGGGGCTGTCTGCCTGTGTGTGTGTGTGGGGCTGTCTGCCTGTGTGTGTGTGGCTGTCTGCCTGTGTGTGTGTGTGTGTGTGGCTGTCTGCCTGTGTGTGTGTGTGTGGCTGTCTGCCTGTGTGTGTGTGTGTGAGTGTGTGTGTGGCTGTCTGCCTGTTTGTGTGTGTGTGTGTGTGTGTGGCTGTCTGCCTGTGTGTGTGGCTGTCTGCCTGTGTGTGTGTGTGTGTGTGTGTGGCTGTCTGCCTGTGTGTGTGTGTGTGTGTGTGTGTGGCTGTCTGCCTGTGTGTGTGTGTGTGTGTGTGTGTGTGGCTGTCTGCCTGTGTGTGTGTGTGTGTGTGTGTGTGGCTGTCTGCCTGTGTGTGTGTGTGGCTGTCTGCCTGTGTGTGTGTGTGTGTGTGTGTCTGTCTGCCTGCGTGTGTGTGGCTGTCTGCCTGTGTGTGTGTGTGTGTGTGTGTCTGTCTGCCTGCGTGTGTGTGGCTGTCTGCCTGTGTGTGTGTGGCTGTCTGCCTGTGTGTGTGTGTGTGTGTGTGTCTGTCTGCCTGTGTGTGTGTGTGTGTGTGGCTGTCTGCCTGTGTGTGTGTGTGTGTGGCTGTCTGCCTGTGTGTGTGTGTGTGGCTGTCTGCCTGTGTGTGTGTGTGTGTGTGTGTGGCTGTCTGCCTGTGTGTGTGTGTGTGTGTGTGGCTGTCTGCCTGTGTGTGTGTGGCTGTCTGCCTGTGTGTGTGTGGCTGTCTGCCTGTGTGTGTGTGTGTGTGTGGCTGTCTGCCTGCGTGTGTGTGGCTGTCTGCCTGTGTGTGTGTGTCTGTCTGCCTGTGTGTGTGTGTGTGTGGCTGTCTGCCTGTGTGTGTGTGTGTGTGTGGCTGTCTGCCTGTGTGTGTGTGTGTGGCTGTCTGCCTGTGTGTGTGTGTGTGTGGCTGTCTGCCTGTGTGTGTGTGTGTGTGGCTGTCTGCCTGTGTGTGTGTGTGTGTGTGGCTGTCTGCCTGTGTGTGTGTGTGTGTGTGTGTGGCTGTCTGCCTGTGTGTGTGTGTGTGTGGCTGTCTGCCTGTGTGTGTGGCTGTCTGGCTGTGTGTGTGGCTGTCTGCCTGTGTGTGTGTGTGTGTGTGTGTGGCTGTCTGCCTGTGGCTGTGTGTGTGTGTGTGTGGCTGTCTGCCTGTGGCTGTGTGTGTGGCTGTCTGCCTGTGGCTGTGTGTGTGTGTGTGTGTGTGTGTGTGTGTGGCTGTCTGCCTGTGTGTGTGTGTGGCTGTCTGCCTGTGTGTGTGTGTGTGTGTGTGGCTGTCTGCCTGTGTGTGTGTGTGTGTATGTGGCTGTCTGCCTGTGTGTGTGTGTGTGTGTGTGTGTGGCTGTCTGCCTGTGTGTGTGTGTGTGTGTGTGTGTGTGTGGCTGTCTGCCTGTGTGTGTGTGTGTGTGTGTGGCTGTCTGCCTGTGTGTGTGTGTGGCTGTCTGCCTGTGTGTGTGTGTGTGTGTGTGTGGCTGTCTGCCTGTGGCTGTGTGTGTGGCTGTCTGCCTGTGGCTGTGTGTGTGGCTGTCTGCCTGTGTGTGTGTGTGTGTGTGTGTGTGTGTGACTGTCTGCCTGTGTGTGTGTGTGACTGCCTGTGTGTGTGTGTGTGTGTGTGACTGTCTGCCTGTGTGTGTGTGTGTGTGTGTGTGTGGCTGTCTGCCTGTGTGTGTGTGTGTGTGGCTGTCTGTCTGCCTGTGTGTGTGTGTGTGTGTGTGTGTGTGGCTGTCTGCCTGTGTGTGTGTGTGTGTGTGGCTGTCTGCCTGTGTGTGTGTGTGTGGCTGTCTGCCTGTGTGTGTGTGTGTGTGTGTGTGTGTGGCTGTCTGCCTGTGTGTGTGTGTGTGTGTGTGTGTGGCTGTCTGCCTGTGTGTGTGTGTGTGTGTGTGTGTGGCTGTCTGCCTGTGTGTGTGTGTGTGTGTGTGTGTGTGTGTGTGGCTGTCTGCCTGTGTGTGTGTGTGTGTGTGGCTGTCTGCCTGTGTGTGTGTGTGTGTGTGGCTGTCTGCCTGTGTGTGTGTGTGTGTGTGTGTGTGTGTGTGTGTGTGGCTGTCTGCCTGTGTGGCTGTCTGCCTGTGTGTGTGTGTGTGTGGCTGTCTGCCTGTGTGTGTGTGTGTGTGTGTGTGGGGCTGTCTGCCTGTGTGTGTGGCTGTCTGCCTGTGTGTGTGTGTGTGTGTGTGTGTGTGGCTGTCTGCCTCTGTGTGTGTGTGTGTGTGTGTGTGTGTGGCTGTCTGCCTCTGTGTGTGTGTGTGTGTGTGTGTGTGTGTGTGTGTGTGTGTGGCTGTCTGCCTCTGTGTGTGTGTGTGTGTGTGTGTGTGTGTGTGTGTGTGTGTGTGGCTGTCTGCCTGTGTGTGTGTGTGTGTGGCTGTCTGCCTGTGTGTGTGTGTGTGTGTGGCTGTCTGCCTGTGTGTGTGTGTGTGTGTGTGTGTGTGTGTGTGGCTGTCTGCCTGTGTGTGTGTGTGTGTGTGGCTGTCTGCCTGTGTGTGTGTGTGTGTGTGTGTGGGGCTGTCTGCCTGTGTGTGTGTGTGTGTGTGGCTGTCTGCCTGTGTGTGTGTGTGTGTGTGTGTGTGTGTGTGTGTGTGTGTGGCTGTCTGCGTGTGTGTGTGTGTGTGTGTGGCTGTCTGCCTGTGTGTGTGTGTGTGTGTGTGTGGCTGTCTGCCTGTGTGTGTGTGTGGCTGTCTGCCTGTGTGTGTGTGTGGCTGTCTGCCTGTGTGTGTGTGTGTGTGTGTGTGGCTGTCTGCCTGTGTGCCTGTGTGTGTGTGTGGCTGTCTGCCTGTGTGTGTGTGTGTGTGGCTGTCTGCCTGTGTGTGTGTGTGTGTGTGTGGCTGTCTGCCTGTGTGTGTGTGTGTGTGGCTGTCTGCCTGTGTGTGTGTGGCTGTCTGCCTGTGTGTGTGTGTGTGTGGCTGTCTGCCTGTGTGTGTGTGTGTGGCTGTCTGCCTGTGTGTGTGTGTGTGTGTGTGTGTGGCTGTCTGCCTGTGTGTGTGTGTGTGTGGCTGTCGTCTGCCTGTGTGTGTGTGTGTGTGTGTGTGTGTGTGGCTGTCGTCTGCCTGTGTGTGTGTGTGTGTGTGTGTGGCTGTCGTCTGCCTGTGTGTGTGTGTGTGTGTGTGTGTGTGTCGTCTGCCTGTGTGTGTGTGTGTGTGTGTGGCTGTCTGCCTGTGTGTGTGTGTGTGTGTGTGGCTGTCGTCTGCCTGTGTGTGTGTGTGTGTGTGTGTGGCTGTCGTCTGCCTGTGTGTGTGTGTGTGTGTGTCTGTCTGCCTGTGTGTGTGTGTGTGTCTGTCTGCCTGTGTGTGTGTGTGTGTGTGTGTGTGGCTGTCTGCCTGTGTGTGTGTGTGTGTGTGTGTGTGTGTGTGTGTGTGTGTGTGTGTGTGGCTGT
This sequence comes from Pelobates fuscus, assembly GCF_036172605.1. NCBI lineage: Eukaryota > Metazoa > Chordata > Amphibia > Anura > Pelobatidae > Pelobates > Pelobates fuscus. Next base: position 108,730,572 of record NC_086328.1, on the reverse strand, counting down.
GTGTGTGTGTGTGTGTGTGTGGCTGTCTGCCTGTGTGTGTGTGTGTGTGGCTGTCTGCCTGTGTGTGTGTGTGTCTGTCTGCCTGTGTGTGTGTGTGTCTGTCTGCCTGTGTGTGTGTGTGTGTCTGTCTGCCTGTGTGTGTGTGTGTGTGTGTGTGTGTGTGGCTGTCTGCCTGTGTGTGTGTGTGTGTGTGTGTGTGTGTGGCTGTCTGCCTGTGTGTGTGTGTGTGTGTGTGTGTGTGGCTGTCTGCCTGTGTGTGTGTGTGTGTGTGTGTGTGTGTGTGTGTGGCTGTCTGCCTGTGTGTGTGTGTGTGTGTGGGGCTGTCTGCCTGTGTGTGAGTGTGTGTGTGGCTGTCTGCCTGTGTGTGAGTGTGTGTGTGGCTGTCTGCCTGTGTGTGTGTGTGTGAGTGTGTGTGTGGCTGTCTGCCTGTGTGTGTGTGTGTGTGTGTGTGTGTGTGTGTGGCTGTCTGCCTGTGTGTGTGGCTGTCTGCCTGTGTGTGCGTGTGTGTGTGTGTGGCTGTCTGCCTGTGTGTGTGTGTGTGTGTGTGTGTGGCTGTCTGCCTGTGTGTGTGTGTGTGTGTGTGTGTGTGGCTGTCTGCCTGTGTGTGTGTGTGTGTGTGTGTGTGGCTGTCTGCCTGTGTGTGTGTGTCTGTCTGCCTGTGTGTGTGTGTGTGTGTGTGTCTGTCTGCCTGCGTGTGGCTGTCTGCCTGTGTGTGTGTGTCTGTCTGCCTGTGTGTGTGTGTGTGTGTGTGTCTGTCTGCCTGTGTGTGTGTGTGTGTGTGGCTGTCTGCCTGTGTGTGTGTGTGTGTGGCTGTCTGCCTGTGTGTGTGTGTGTGTGGCTGTCTGCCTGTGTGTGTGTGTGGCTGTCTGCCTGTGTGTGTGTGTGTGTGTGTGGCTGTGTGTGTGTGTGGCTGTCTGCCTGTGTGTGTGGCTGTCTGCCTGTGTGTGTGGCTGTCTGCCTGTGTGTGTGGCTGTCTGCCTGTGTGTGTGTGTGTGTGTGTGTGTGGCTGTCTGCCTGTGGCTGTGTGTGTGTGTGTGTGGCTGTCTGCCTGTGGCTGTGTGTGTGTGTGTGTGGCTGTCTGCCTGTGGCTGTGTGTGTGTGTGTGTGTGTGGCTGTCTGCCTGTGTGTGTGTGTGGCTGTCTGCCTGTGTGTGTGTGTGTGTGTGGCTGTCTGCCTGTGTGTGTGTGTGTGTGTGTGTGTGTATGTGGCTGTCTGCCTGTGTGTGTGTGTGTGTGTGTGTGTGGCTGTCTGCCTGTGTGTGTGTGTGTGTGTGTGTGTGGCTGTCTGCCTGTGTGTGTGTGTGGCTGTCTGCCTGTGTGTGTGTGTGTGTGTGTGGCTGTCTGCCTGTGGCTGTGTGTGTGGCTGTCTGCCTGTGGCTGTGTGTGTGGCTGTCTGCCTGTGTGTGTGTGTGTGTGTGACTGTCTGCCTGTGTGTGTGTGTGTGTGTGACTGTCTGCCTGTGTGTGTGGGTGTGTGACTGTCTGCCTGTGTGTGTGGGTGTGTGACTGTCTGCCTGTGTGTGTGGGTGTGTGTGTGGCTGTCTGCCTGTGTGTGTGTGTGTGTGTGGCTGTCTGCCTGTGTGTGTGTGTGTGTGTGTGTGGCTGTCTGCCTGTGTGTGTGTGTGTGTGTGGCTGTCTGCCTGTGTGTGTGTGTGTGTGGCTGTCTGCCTGTGTGTGTGTGTGGCTGTCTGCCTGTGTGTGTGTGTGGCTGTCTGCCTGTGTGTGTGTGTGTGTGTGTGGCTGTCTGCCTGTGTGTGTGTGTGTGTGGCTGTCTGCCTGTGTGTGTGTGTGTGTGGCTGTCTGCCTGTGTGTGTGTGTGTGTGTGGCTGTCTGCATGGGACTGGTATAGATTTTTTTTCCCCAGGGCTGCTAGTAGTTAAGGGCTTACAAAGGCTGCAGGCAAGAGATCTGCAAGCGGTTTTTACATATTGCCTGAAAAAAAAAAAAAGTATAATTCAATACTTGTGCATATTTTCATTGGGGGTGTATCTACTAAAAGTAAAAAAAAAAAAACAATTCCATTGGAGTGTTAGATCGTAGTAGTGACTGTTCAGTAAAGAGAACAATGAGATCTGTATATAATAATGTACAGGTAGAGGCGTGGCCGAACTGCCGAGGAAAGCAGTCGCAAGAACCTAGAGCTCCGAGCGCCAAACGTCGGAAAAGCCGATTAAATTAAAACAAAATAACATTCACTGACCCCCAAACAACGGCGGAGAGCCCTCTTAAGCAAAACACAATGGGGAAGAAAAAAAAAAAAAACGGGTCCAGACAAGCCTACCTCTGGGCGGACGATCGGCGAAAGGAGGAGGCAAGCACGAGGCACGATGGAGCCTAACATGGCGGCCCTCCACGGTGGCTGTTCTGATTTCTCGGATGATCTCTCTGGAGACGCAGAGGACAACTACCTGACAGCCCCAGCCATAACACGGAAGGCCAAGCCCCAAACAACTCTGGGCATTCCACAGACCTCACTCACTCAGGAAAGACTCCTTCACCCGACCACCCCAGCGCAGACCTGGGACCCGGCAAAAATCAACCCGTTTATCCCAAGAGGCTCGACCCCTGAATCCTACGCTGCGGTCACCTCCTAATACGCACAGCACCCCAGGGACTATATCATCTTTGGACGCTGAGGGAAAGTCACCCCAGCAGACATCTCTGAGATGCTTGGACGCCCCGCAAAGCCATCTATCATCGATAGGGACTGTACTCAAGCCAGCACATTTTACTCACCCTAGTCCACACAGTCTGAAAGACGCCCTAACTCACCTTGGAGCGGTGGCTGCTCCCCACGACCAGCCAGAGGGACACAGCCTCTTTCCGACAGCGGGAATAGGCTGAAAAGGTGACTCAACAAGATATCTCCTATGGATCCTTACACAAAGGTCGCAGCAGTGAGACCTCACATGTACTATGGTTTGCCTTGTGTATGACATTTGTTTGCCATTTGATCACTTTCATTTGCCTTTTGCCTAATTTTTGTACAGTATTGTTTACCCTATTTTTCCCCATGTGTAGGACTCAGGGTGTATATCCCTTATATGTCTCATGTACAACTCGACCACACTTAGACACAGAGCACAGAATGCCTGACTACACTCTGAACTACACACGCTGCACCAGCCGTAGTCATACATAATTACTACCACCGACCCACCACAACAACACAACGGCTTTGGCACCCCAATCAACACACATAGCTGTAAGACATAGAGACACTGCGTACCTCTCCCAGCCACACAAAGCGGCTATTAAGCGACATATCCCTCTTTAACCCCTTAAGGACCAAACTTCTGGAATAAAAGGGAATCATGACATGTCACACATGTCATGTGTCCTTAAGGGGTTAATAACACAGTCAGTTGACGAACGTAATGACCACACTAACCTTCACACTGACTATCAACACTATTTTGTTCATCGTCTTTTACTAAAACTATAAAAATGTGCATTGTAAATCATGCCTTAACACTGTTTTAATATGTCACTCAGAACGCTGACAAGTGTTGTTGAGGCACTGTGAGAAATTGTACCGTATTACCTTTGCACCAACTCTTGGTTGTCTATCAAACTTGTTCTGTATTATTTTTCTTGTTTCAACGCACTAGGCACTAACACGAGGAAGCCAGGCACAAAGCCATTCGTCCTCGACTCAATTCGATAAAGCGATGTTTTAGCATGACCTTAACCCCTACCTTTTTCTAAACCACGCTATCAATTGGTGGGCAAAGCGACTGTTCCTTCTAGGTGGTTAGGAAGTATACGAAGTAAACCGGTTTGTTTTTTCGCTTTAAAAAAAAAAAAAAAAGTGCAATGTCTCTGATGCCATGTGAACATGCGTGAATGCCAATCGAACTGCACCAGCTATTGTGGCAGTGCAAATTGTATGTTTTATCTCTGCACGAACAAAATAAAGAATTTAAAAAAACAAAATAATAATAATGTACAGGTAAATGGAATGCCAAGCAGACTTACGCTGGTCTGAAGATTGTGTAGCGTTCAAAGTCCAGCTCTCCGACCTCCGCTTCAACCTCCCCCTTAAAGTATACAAAATGGAATTCGGTTTACATTGGTCCACAGGGATAATTTCTCGCACTGGCACTGCGCACCTTTAAAAACCCAACACCCCGTTAAGCAACGGGGGTGTATTGTAAATCCACTCTTATGAATGATGGGGAATGTTAAATAAATGTGCAATGACTGGATACTGCAGTCATGTAAAATAGTTTCATAATATATTGGAGAAAAAATAAAAATAAAAAAAGGTAAAAATCTTTCAACCTATCAGCGTCTCACCTTGACTTTCAGATACAGGAAGCTGCTCCCCTTGTCAGCCCCTTTAGAGGACTCCAAATTGAAGTGTTTGCATCCACCTGCTTTTGCCAACTGTGCCGACTTAAGAACATAATCATGATCCACACGAATAAAGCCAGCCTGGAAAAAACAGAAAAATGTCATTAAAAAAAATAATAATATGGCTGTGGGCATGAAAACCTTCTGAATGATGGGACTGCGTCCTGCAGATAGTGGGATTTGAAAGGACTCTATGTGGGGTCTGGGGGTACCTTTCCATGGTCTAACTCGCAATTATTATCATGAGTGCTATATATATGTATGTATACTATAGGTCCACCACAAAGAGTTAACCCCTACCCACTCATTAAGCATATGACTGCTCATAAAGCATGTAACTAGCATCCAGACAGAATCAGGACCAAATAAGCCTGTTTATATTGCCCACACATCACACAAAATCCTGCCACTATCTCAATGCCATGCTTATGTCTAACCGTGAAACTGCTTATTCAAGCTGACGTGGCACTGACAGATGTCTTTAGCAATGTTTAATCGACTCTAATCACGTCTATATATGGTAGAATCATAGCACGTTTATTGTCTTCAGCTGGATGACCCCACCGTGACCTAACACAATAGACGAGCAAAACTAGCTTGTACTTAATATGTTTAAAATGTAAAAATGTTCCTAGCCTGTTTTATCCCCCAAAAAATAAAAATGTGCGGTATATTCTTGCCATAACAATGTACACCAATGAAACGCCTGTAACCGCTGTTGTGGCGCTACAGGCTACTCTGTTATGTAATCAAATGCACAAAGAAAAATAAAGAATTTAATTAAAAAAAAAAAAAATTATAATAAAAAAAAAAATTTATATATATATATATATATATATATATATATATATATATATATAAAAATTTCGAATGTTCTATAAATGATTATACTTCCTACAGAAAGGTACTCATGTGTATAAGACAAAAAACAGTTAGTTGGTTAATGGACTGAAAACGTTTTCTGCCTCAAGGATTAATACAAAGTTTTAATTCATTAAAACAGATCTACCGGTACTCTACATTACATAACCGATAAATTATAGTGTTACCACTTGGTTATGTTAGCCTTATTTCTACCATGTGGATTTCAGTTCACTAAAACAATAAATCCAGAGCAGTTATCAATCTATCCTACAAGATTATTTGATCTCAGTCTGCAGTGTACACTCACCGCAGGTATGGTTTTAATGAATAAAAAAGCCAGATTGTGAAATCACTCAAAGACAACATATTTGCAAACAAACACTTTTATAAAAATTACAAAAGCTCTAAAAAAAAAAAAAACACACTCAGTTCTGAATTCCGAACACGGATTGCAGTAAGAGGTTATTATAAGAAGAACAGTATTTGCCATTTGTTTGGTAAACTCCTCCATCAGGAAGCGCTCCCACCGTCAGCCAATGGAAAGAACTTGTACCCACGCTGCATTCCTACACACCCCAAGCCATTTAAAAAGTAATTTGATTAAAGTGAGCCCCTAATTTGTGTTGGCTTTAATTCTGCACTATACATCACTTAATCGAGTGCTGCCATCTCCAATTGTCTGCTGGAAATTTAACTGACACAAATACCATGAGATTTCTTTCAATCTGCTTAGGCAAGCCGACTCATTTCAATGCTATCCCCAGCCATCGCATGCCAGCGTCCCTCTTTTCAACAGCGCTGCTTACAACTGACAAATTCTCCTTGAAGAACAAGCGGCCTCGGCAAGCCCAAGCGTCCCACACTTAACCCATCATCCTCGCTCAATGGGCACTGCATGACGAGATTCCACGCCCTTTCCCTTTGCAAATCCCCGGCCAAAGTTGAAATATTGTTGCATTAGAAAATCATCAGTCAGCTAATCCCAAAAGAGTTTCTCAAATCCGCGGAGAGGCTGAGCTGGCCGGCTGGAGAAAGTAATCCTCCTTTATATCCATTTAATAATAATTACAGCCTAACTTGATTTCAATGAGAGAGTACTTAAAGCCACAGACAGAACAATAGCTCCTTGTGTGAAAACGTGCAACATTTTTCCACCAGAAACTTAGCAAACTGTGTTCTCAGACGGTAGGTAAATGAGGGCGAATTTGAGTAAATTACAATGTTTTTAGAATGCAAGTTAAAAATTAGAGAAAGATGATATATGCGCTAGGTCTGATCATCCCTTGTATCATTAGAAGCAAATTGATAGCTGAAATGTGCAAACTAAGAGTTGTCGTAAATTCAAAGCAAATTTTAAATTGAAGGCCAATAAAACCAGAACTGGAAGCATTGCTGACCTGCACAAATTTCTCATGTTGGCTACTTTGGCCTAAGAATTGAAATACACCTTCATTTCACTCTGATATAATAAATAAACTCAATATTGCACGGGTCTCTGCGTTACGAGGCGGGTTCCTGGGGTGCACGAGCATAATCCCACAGAGTAAATTTCGAACAATTCACGGCTAATGTTCTTCAGATTTAACTTGCTATAAATACCAAATTATAGTGAACTGAAAATGAAATAGCAAAAAGTGAATTATTTTTTTTATTTTTTTTTGTAGGAATTTTTAAAGGGTAAGTATAGTAACAAAGTTGTTTCCCTGGCACTATAGCTCCCTATAGTGCCCACCCCTGGTTAAAACCCCCTTCTGTCACTTACCTGATTCCAGCGCTGATGTTCCTCGGCACTGGTTCAGGCTCCCCCTTCGCTCTTCCCCCACCGACGCCAGCCTTCGAGGGACACTTAATGTTTTCCTATGGGGTTTCGGGTGACGCTGGATGTCCTCGTGCATAGCGTGAGGACGTCCAGCGTCAGTTAGGCGACCAAAAGGACAGGCGGAGTTAACCCTCAAAGGGAATTATCTTTACAGTCTTAAGGGGCCTGGAACACTGCACCCAGACCACGTCAATAAGATGGGTGCCTATAGTGTCCCTTTAAAGTGAAATTACAGCAAATTTCAGGCTTGTGTGTGTAAATATTTACAATATGGTGTGAATTAACCCGAATTCAATGATTAGTGATTGAATCATTTCTTTGTGAAAAATAATTGTTAAATGGTGTAGAGAGATTCTCTATTCAGGTCACAGATTTTTAGCGTGTGAGCTTGTTTAGGCATGTCCCTCTCCACCTACTGTTCCATATGTCAAGAGTGTTTTGTAAGAGTTGTATGTCTTGTTCTAGCTAACGTTCAGCGCTGCAGAATATGCCGGCGCTACATACATAATTGTAATCTAACAGATTATCAAGCTCTTTGGGCAAACGGGGCAGATTCTCAGTAGATGCACAGATTGTCAGGGTGGGCAGGATTCTAGTGTTATAGACATATTTAGACAGGATTATTTACTAAATCCCACGTTGAAGCAAATTACATCTGAATTGAATTTGGGTTAAAATAGCGAATTTAAAAAAAAATAAAAAAAATAAAATCTCCTCCAGTCACAGATTGGCATTTATCCTCACTTTTGCCATTTGGGTTTAATTTGCAGTCAGAGTTTAGAAAATGCCCCAGAGATGGTCAAATTCACAGAGGAGAGGCTGTGAATTTTAAATATGATAAATTCTATGAGTAAATAACATTGTTTAAAGCACTGCGTACATGGCCACGAACCCACATGGATCAATCTGATTAAATCTGCAGAAAATTTAAAGGGATACCATAGTGCTAGGAATTCAAAGTTGGTGCACTCTCTTACTGATAAACTCCAATATCCCTCAGTGCTGGGTTGGCACTCTGCCTCCTCCGTTGTCACCTGACGAGGGAGAGGGACTAATGTTCACCAGCAACGAGGCCATTAGGCCCTCCCCATAGGAAAGTATTGTTGCAATGCTTTCCTATGGGGATTTTACCAACGCTGGATGTCCCAATGCAGAGCGTCCAACCTCCAGTGGGTGAACCTCTCCTACTCCAGAGAGTATAGTAGGAACAGCTCTTATAAGAGCTAGTGGTTAGAACCCAGGGAAGTATAAGGAGTATAGCAATCCCCAGAGTGAATATAGCTGTCCTCTCCACACAAGAGACGAGGCTGTATGATGAGGGTGAAGAGGAACTGATTTTAATGGTGCCACACTTGGCCAATTATGACAATCCCCCTGCAAGGGGTACGCCTACATGGACCTTGTAGGGAACTGAGTTACAATATTCACTGACCAAAAAGAATAAGGTTACAAGGCACAACACTCCCACACACAGCACACAATCCCTCCCCTCTCCCTGGGAGATAATTGAATTAATACAGTATCTGACTCAATTATCTCCAGCCAGAAAAAACACACATTTCTATAAAGTCCCAAAAGTACCCCAAATGGGGGGCATGGTGAGAAATGGATACAGTGTGGGGAGGGAGGCAGGGAGAGAAGGGTTTACAGTGTGGAGAGGAGCAGGGAGAGAAGGGGTTACAGTGTTGGGGGGAGGCAGGGAGAGAAGGGACAGGGAGAGTAGGGGTTACAGTGTGGGGAGGGGGGCAGGAGAGATGGGGTTACAGTGTCGGGGGGAGGGCGGGAGAGATGGGGTTACAGTGTGAGAAGGGTGGGCAAGGAGAGAAGGGGTTACAGTGTTGGGGGAGGCAAGGAGAGAAGGGGTTACAGTGTTGGGGGAAGCAGGGAGAGAAGGGGTTACAGTGTTGGGGGAGGCAGGGAGAGAAGGGGTTACAGTGTTGGGGGAGGCAGGGAGAGAAGGGGTTACAGTGTTGGGGGAGGCAGGGAGAGAAGGGGTTACAGTGTTGGGGGGCGGCAGGGAGAGAAGGGGTTACAGTGTTGGGGGGCGGCAGGGAGAGAAGGGGTTACAGTGTTGGGGGGCGGCAGGGAGAGAAGGGGTTACAGTGTGGGGAGGGGGTCAGGGAGAGAAGTGGTTACAGTGTGGGGAGGGGGCAGGAGAGAAGGGGTTACAGTGTGGGGAGGGGGGCTGGAGAGAAGGGGTTACAGTGTGGGGAGGGGGGGCTGGAGAGAAGGGGTTACAGTGTGGGGAGGGGGGGCTGGAGAGAAGGGGTTACAGTGTGGGGAGGGGGCGGGAGAGAAGGGGTTACAGTGTGGGGAGGGGGCGGGAGAGAAGGGGTTACAGTGTGGGGAGGGGGCGGGAGAGAAGGGGTTACAGTGTGGGGAGGGGGACAGGGAGAGAAGGGGTTACAGTGTGGGGAGGGGGGCAAGGAGAGAAGGGGTTACAGTGTGGGGAGGGGGGCAGGGAGAGAAGGGGTTACAGTGTGGGGAGGGGGGCAGGGAGAGAAGGGGTTACAGTGTGGGGAGGGGGGCAGGGAGAGAAGGGGTTACAGTGTGGGGAGGGGGGCAGGGAGAGAAGGGGTTACAGTGTGGGGAGGGGGCAAGGAGAGAAGGGGTTACAGTGTCAGGGGGAGGCAGGGAGAGAAGGGGTTACAGTGTGGGGAGGGGGCAGGGATAGAAGGGGTTACAGTGTTGGGGGGGCAGGGAGAGAAGGGGTTACAGTGTGGGGAGGGGGGCAGGGAGAGAAGGGGTTACAGTGTGGGGAGGGGGGCAGGGAGAGAAGGGGTTACAGTGTGGGGAGGGGGGCGGGAGAAAAGGGGTTACAGTGTGGGGAGGGGCAGGGAGAGAAGGGGATACATTGTGGGATGTGATAGAAGTTTCGCGAGCTCCCAGAGTAACATGGCAAAGCTCTGGGTGCACGCAAGACCTCTATCACACAGTCTGCAGCTCTGCACCCGGCGGAGCTGCAGACCACAGGTCATGGGCTCTCTCTCTCGGGCAGACTGATGGAGGGGCCCAGCAGCATACAGGGCAAGCCACCGGGCCCCCTCCTGATGTCGGGCCCGCGATCACGGACAGAGGGCCCGACTGCCTGTCTGTCTCTTAGGTCCCCGGCAGCCCTGGAGGCGCGGTTCAGTGCGACCCACATTTTGGGAAACCCTGTTCTACACTGTAAGCTTGTTTGAGCAGGGCCCTCATCTACCTATTGTTTCTGAGGAATTGTACATTTCCCCCCCACTTCATAATATTGTAAAGCTCTGCGGAAGTAGTTGGTGCTATATAAATACTAATAATAATAATAATAATAATAATAATAATAATAATAATAATAATGTAATTATTGCAGTTTTTCAGAAACTGCAATAATTAACATTGCAGAGTTAATGGAACAGGGGCATTGCACCCAGACCACTTTAATGAGATGAAGTGGTCTGGGTGCCTATTGTGTCTTTTTAAGGGCAAAATAGTCAAACTCGGCAGCTATTCTTTCACTTTGGCTACTCTGGCCTTAACTTTGAGATTCTCTTTAAATTCTCACTTATGAATAAAACTAAGCCTGTCTTCCTGTGTGAGCCGTATATAAGGAGTGCGGGATAAGAACGTATTTTAATTGGAGGACAGTGTAGTGACATTGCAGTGAGGGTTTGAATATATATGCTGGGAACTTTAAACAAGTCCAAATAATTTACTCACCTCCCCGGATTTTGCTTTAGTGGTTCCCAAGCAGCAGAAACCCACATCATGACCTTGAAAAGCTGCAGCAGAGTCATCTAACTTGTCAAAATCAACCACTTCTTGCGCCTGAAAAGACAATAATTAGAGAGAAATGAGACAGAAACAGACTGGCCCACTCACTGTTCAGAAACACAACCTGTTTATTAACAGCGGAGAGTATAAAAGGTTAGAGGAGTCAATGTTTTATATTACCAGCAATAACTGTGTTAATGCCAGTGATTTCCTATTAATAACATTATAGCTATTAACCCTATGGCTCCCCATATAACCCTATATTAACCCTATATATATATAAATACATCCCTCCAAACACATTGTGTGTTTTGGTTACCATCACACCCACATTATTATGTACTTTTTGCTCGTTAGTATTAGATTTTCAGGCGGTTTTTCGCCTTTCGTTTTATGTCCCTCGCAGGTTGCGGTACTCTTTACATACGCATGCGCGTACTTCGCGCATGCGTCTTCATACCCGGAAACACCAACTAAGAATCCCGGACATTTGGCGCCTTTATGCGTTCCATTGCTGAAACGCATGTGAAATCAACAGCTGATCGAGGTGAACCGGAGATTCCACCAGGTATAAATACACGCAAGGAACAACCCACAAGAATCCCTGAAGAAGTCCAGCAATTTATAACGGACGAAACGCGTTGGATTTCATTCCTTGTGGACTTTTATTTCATATTGTTTATTTTATGTATTGTAACTATTGCATTACTGCTCCAAGACTTTTACCACGGAACTTTGGATTTCCAGACACCAGGAGGTCCATAATTATTTGGAGATATGCCTCTTTTTTACTACTGAAGTACTACCTCTCATTTTCGTCAAAGTACCCCTGAGTGGGTGAAAGGCTTGATTTTCTCATTCGTTTGTGAGTGTACCTATACCACACATATTGATATCCAATATTTATTATATTTTTTACGCTATGTTAGCTTTTTGATTTATCTATACAGAATACACACCGGAATATCTGCCTATACAGGTTATTCTGTTTTTGTACAATATTTCACGTATTCTGGGTGGGTTCCACTCTTCTATATATGATTAACCCTATGGCACCTGGTATTTTGATATTTGTAACATTACCTTTATTGAACCTACTGTATAAAACATGTATATAAAATAAATATTACATCTAATGGTGACTGGTGTATTACAGTTAGTATAATATAAACCTTGTAGGGAAGAGTATTTCACTGATCGTAATCTAAAGATTTTAACCATACGGGGAAATTCTAAGCAGCAAAACACATTTAGTTTAATGAAGTGGTTTTGGTGTATAGATCATGCCCCACTGCTCAATTCTCTGCCATTTAGGAGTTAAATCACTTTTTTATACAGCCCTAGCCACACCTCCCTCCATGTGACTTACACAGCCTTCCTAAACACTTCCTGTAAAGAGAGATCTATAAACTTCCTTTATTGCACAGTCTGTTAGAATTTCGTATCTCCTGCTCTGTTAGTAGCCTGCTAGGGCCTGCATGATCCTCCTGTGCGGGAGTTCAATTTATGGAGCAGGAGATAAAAACTTCGAAAAGAAGTTAACATTTGATTAAAAATTAAAACCTTCTATTCATGCAGACTGTGTCAGTCACAGCCAGGGGAGGTGTGGCTAGGGCTGCATAAACAGAAACAAAAGTGATTTAACTCCAAAATGGCAGAGAATTGAGCTGTGAGACTTCAGGGGCATGATCTATCCCACAACTACATAATTAATATAAAGTTTGTTTATGGTGCTTTGTGTGTCCCTTTAAGTAATAATATATGTATTCATCCTATATGGTCTGGGGTTTTGCTATTTGTACATACATAGTTGTTTTAGTTATATAAGTTTTATTTTTCTTCTTTTGGGTTTTTTCCCATTGTGAAAACTCTGAATATCAGCTTCAGAAATCACCAGGGCTGCATAAACCTGTAATAATCTCTTAAGTATTTAACTATTTAGGAAATATTTTACCAGGATAGATACATTGAGATTTCTCTCATTTTCAAGTATGTCCTGGGTCCACGAAACATTGCATTGATACATTATGGTACAATAAAATACAAAAACAATATTAATATACAATATATACAAAATGTAACATAGAACAGGTAGGAAATATATAATCAACCATGACAGGTGCATTCTGTTTTGAGATATGTAGAGAGGGATCTCTTAAAGGACTTTAGGCTTAGGGAAGATTTGAAAGTGTGCGGGAGGTCGGTCCATAACTGTGGTGCTCTGTAGGAGAAGGAGGATCGGGCCGCTTTCTTTTTGTATTGAGGTAGACTAAATAAAGTGCTGCTACTGGATCGGAGGTGGAAACAGCCGGTAGGGCGGGAGCTTCCCAGAAAAGCTCTTAAACACAAGGCTGGAAAGATGAAGGGTGCGTCTGGATTCCAGCGACAGCCAGTTTAGTTCTATTAGCATGTCACAATGGAGGGTCCTGTAATTACATTGTAGCGCAAATCGGCAGAACGAGTTATACAATGTGTTGAGTTTATTTATGTGGGATTGTGGTGCAGGTGCATATACTACATCCCCATAATCAATGATTGGCATCAGCATTTGCTGTACAATCTTTTCCTTTACTGTAGGGCTTAGGCAGGATTTGTTTCTGTACAGGGCACCTAGTTTTGGATAAAGTTTAGATGCAAGCTTTTCTATGTGCAGGCCAAAAGATAGATTGGGGTCTAACAACATACCCAGGTATTTGAAAGAGTGGACTGCGGTCAGTGTGCTATTTGAATTTGTTTTGATGGATAGGTGGGAATTGTGTCATTTGTGTAATCTAGGTACCGTTCCAAAGATCATTGTGACAGTTTTGTCAGTGTTTAGGAAGAGTTTGTTTTTTGCGATCCACTTTTCTACCTCTTAACCTAATATTAATAAACTGGCTCCATAACAGATGTAATTTAACAGGAAATACCTACCACATCCTTATAGGCCTCGTCTTCCACAGGCAGCTTCCTGCGGCCAATGACGGTAATTTTACTGAAGAGTTGGCGATTAATAATTTCCTTCAGCAGCTCTTGGCCAGTCTCTCCTGTGGCCCCAAGAATGAAGCAGGACTTGTTAAGCTTTTTGTAGTCCTCTTCTTTAGTATTGAAGTCATTTGCCATCCTGTAAGTATTAATTATTATTGCTGGGTAAAAAGGAAGGGGTTAATAATGAGGAGGAGAGAGGGGGTTAATAATGGATGCAGGGTAGGAGAGGGGGTTAATAATGGGTGCAGCAAATGCTGGGTATTAGAGAGGGGGTTAATAATGGGTACAGCTACTTGCTTAATGCCGCCAAAGCAAACATCCCAGCCCATTGGAAGACGAATGTGGTGCCGACTAAACAAGAATGGATACGCAGGGTGGAAGAGATTCAGGGGGCAGAGGAAGCCCACGCCACCATCACTGGCCGGGGGACAAAGCACACCGAAATGTGGACCCCGTGGTTCTTATATATCGCTAGATATCGACAGGAGGCGGTTGCTCGAGGAAGCACTGCCCCCCCCCCCCTAACTCCCTTCCTTCTCCCCTATGCTCTGGGTCTGTAGGGGTCGGGCCTGTCTGGGATCGGGACTGGTAGGACCAAATACAGGACGGATAGTTGGCGACGTACGACTTATGGCAGACAACGACACCAACAGATAGTGACTCTTGGACTAGAATCTGAGAAAGGACTCTGGACCCTGATTGCTAGCTCCGTGACCAGGGATACATACTGCCCTGGCTGACCTATGAACGGGACAAACCCTACACCGTGACGCCTTGACTGATAAGTGCTCACTAACGTATGAGTGACAGAATCAGTCGCCCCTGACATGACACACTTAATGACGTGATCCTAATATATGGACATGACCTAACGGCATGGGGTTGGCACAGCCTAATGTCTAACTCTCGAGCTCTGCTACAGGTGGCGGTCACGGGGGACGGGTTGGCCTCCGCTTTTGACGCGAGCCCTAGGATGTGGGTACTCACGGGAGAAGGCTGTGGATTGAGTTTTTGAGGTCGGGGAGGGATGAGGAATAGGCTGATAATCTCAACAGAGAAAGATACGTAAGCGCCACTGCACACATAGAAGCACATCTGATACACGCCCAAGACGCAGAAGAGGTCCCAACTCTGATGCTCTGTCATATACGCCCGACGCGACTCAGCGGACCCCTAGACCATAACCCATCTCAACTCTATTCCACTCTATTCCTCCTGACCCGAATTGGCAGACCCTTCCTACCTGACCACCTGGCCCTCCTTCCTATGACATGACACGGTACGACAATCTATACTGCCGAAAGTGGTGACTGTACATGAGTTGAGTTAGCCTAGCTTACAACGAGTGGGTTGCGAACGCAAGCAGTATCCGACATAAGAGTGGCAGTACGTTGGGAATACGCATACATACATATGTTCTCTGAATTTGTCTGTAGCTTGCTAAACATTCTCTTCTCTTTTTGCTCACAATATGTGTAACTTTATCGCCTGATGCGAATGCAACAAGTATTGTAGCTTGTCACGATTACAAGCATAGTTGTGTCTATATGTGCGAATACACCATCCTAGGACGAGATACATCCGCTGCACCCCCTCTCTGGGGGTAGGTGCCACAACATATGTAACTAGCCACGCACCCAGAACCTCGGACCACGACAAGACATGTTATGACTGCTTGTACTTTACTAAACCATATACTTTGTTGTTTATCTTGTTACCCGTTGGAAATAATGCATATTTTTCCGGCCTGCGAGCCGACCTGATACCTCTGCTATATTTCAATAAACAGATTTACAAAAAAAAAAAAATGGGTACAGCTAATGCTGGGTATTAGAGAGGGGGTTAATAATGGGTACAGCTAATGCTGGGTATTAGAGAGGGGGTTAATAATGGGTGTAGGTAGTGCTGGGTATTAGAGAGGGGGTTAATAATGGGTGCAGCTAATGCTGGGTATTAGAGAGGGGGGTTATTAATGGGTGCAGGTTATCCTGGGTATTAGAGAGGGGGTTATTAATGGGTGCAGGTAATGCTGGGTAGGAGAGAGGGTTAATAATGAGTGCAGGTAATGCTGGGTACTAGAGAGGGGGTTAATAATGAGTGCAGGTAATGCTGGGTATTAAAGAGGGGTTAATAATCGGTGCAGGTAATGCTGGGTATTAGAGAGAGGGTTAATAATGAGTGCAGGTAATGCTGGGTAGGAGAGAGGGGTTAATAATGAGTGCAGGTAATGCTGGGTAGGAGAGAGGGGTTAATAATGAGTGCAGGCAATGCTGGGTAGGAGAGAGAGGGTTAATAATGAGTGCAGGTAATGCTGGGTAGGAGAGAGGGGTTAATAATGAGTGCAGGTAATGCTGGGTAGGAGAGAGGGGTTAATAATGAGTGCAGGCAATGCTGGGTAGGAGAGAGAGGGTTAATAATGAGTGCAGGTAATGCTGGGTATTAGAGAGAGGGTTAATAATGAGTGCAGGTAATGCTGGGTAGGAGAGAGGGGTTAATAATGGGTGCAGGTAATGCTGGGTAGGAGAGAGGGGTTAATAATGAGTGCAGGTAATGCTGGGTAGGAGAGAGGGGTTAATAATGGGTGCAGGTAATGCTGGGTATTAGAGAGGGGTTAATAATGAGTGCAGGTAATGCTGGGTAGGAGAGAGGGGTTAATAATGGGTGCAGGTAATACTGGGTAGGAGAGAGAGGGTTAATAATGGGTGCAGGTAATGCTGGGTAGGAGAGAGGGGTTAAGAATGAGTGCAGGTAATGCTGGGTATTAGAGAAGGGGTTAATAATGAGTGCAGGTAATGCTGGGTAGGAGAGAGGGGTTAATAATGAGTGCAGGTAATGCTGGGTAGGAGAGAGGGGGTTAATAATGAGTGCAGGTAATGCTGGGTATTAGAGAGGGGGTTAATAATGAGTGCAGGTAATGCTGGGTAGGAGAGAGGGGTTAATAATGGGTTCAGGTAATGCTGGGTATTAGAGATGGGGTTAATAATGAGTGCAGGTAATGCTGGGTAGGAGAAAGGGGGTTAATATTGGGTGCAGGTTATTCTGGGTATTAGAGAGAGGGTTAATAATGAGTGCAGGTAATGCTGGGTAGGAGAGAGGGGTTAATAATGAGTGCAGGTAATGCTGGGTAGGAGAGAGGGGGTTAATATTGGGTGCAGGTAATACTGGGTAGGAGAGAGGGGTTATTAATGGGTGCAGGTTATCCTAGGTATTAGAGAGAGGGTTAATAATGAGTGCAGGTAATGCTGGGTAGGAGAGAGGGTTAATAATGAGTGCAGGTAATGCTGGGTAGGAGAGAGGGGGTTAATAATGAGTGCAGGTAATGCTGGGTATTAGAGAGGGGGTTAATAAGGAGTGCAGGTAATGCTGGGTAGGAGAGAGGGGTTAATAATGGGTGCAGGTTATCCTAGGTATTAGAGAGAGGGTTAATAACGAGTGCAGGTAATGCTGGGTAGGAGAGAGGGTTAATAATGAGTGCAGGTAATGCTGGGTATTAGAGAGGGGGTTAATAATGAGTGCAGGTAATGCTGGGTAGGAGAGAGGGTTAATAATGAGTGCAGGTAATGCTGGGTATTAGAGAGGGGGTTAATAATGAGTGCAGGTAATGCTGGGTAGGAGAGAGGGGTTAATAATGGGTGCAGGTTATCCTGGGTATTAGAGAGAGGGTTAATAATGAGTGCAGGTAATGCTGGGTAGGAGAGAGGGGTTAATAATGGGTGCAGGTTATCCTGGGTATTAGAGAGAGGGTTAATAATGAGTGCAGGTAATGCTGGGTAGGCGAGAGGGGTTAATAATGAGTGCAGGTAATGCACAGTGACTGGGAAGGGCAGCTAGTAATGGCTGAAGCAAGGGAAAGAAATGGTTAATGGTCAGAGCATGGGAAGGGCGGGTATTGGAAAGAAAGGGTTAATGTTTAGAGTATGGGAAGGAAAGAGGTTAATGGTACCTGGGTAGTTCCACGCTGGGTGAGTTTTCAAGCTGATACAAAACGGCGACAAAAACAACCAGAACCGATAGAGAGAACCACCAGAGCCCGGGCATGGAACCGAACAGCAAACAGCACCCGAATAATAGAACGCCCAGCGCTGTCACTGTGAGCTCTGAGCTTCCTGAACATGCGTATTACACACCGATTGCGTCATTACCGTGACACAGCGTTATTATACCCCATGTAATATACACTAACTGTATCATAAGAGTGAGTGATACAGCGTTATTATACCCCATGTAATACACACTAACTGTATCATAATAGTGATACAACATTATTATACCCGTGTAATATACCCTGACTGTATCATAAGAGTGATACAACATTACTATATCCCATGTAATATACACTGACTGTATCATAATAGTGATACAACATTACTATACCCCATGTAAAATACACAAACTGTATCATAAGAGTGATACATTATAATATCCAAAGCTGCATCATAAGAGGGATACAACATTATTATACCCTATGTAATATACACTGACTGCATCATCAGAGGTACACAACATTATTATACCCCATGTAATACTGTATCATCAGAGTGACATAACATTATTATGCCCTATATAATACACACTATATCATCAGTAACATAACATTATTACACCCCATGTAATATACAATGACTGTATCATCAGAGTGACATAACATTATTACTCACCATGTACAGTATCAGAATCATCTCTTATTTTTTTTAGATATTATATTGGAACCTTGGGACAAGCAAAGTGAAATACTCCTCAGTGACTCAATTCGCAAAAGCTGTTTATATCACTATTTTGTGTGGATTTTTATTATATTTTTTGCACAATATTACACATTTTAGTGTGTTTTAGCACAGTGCACTTTGGGTAAAAAGTATATTACTGCACCAATTGTTTTATGTTCTTATGCAAATCACATTTTAAATCTAAGTTTTTTTTTTTTTTAATGTCTTAAAGACACAGTGCACTTTTTTGTTTGGTTTCTGGTACATTTCTCCACTGCTACTGAATAACGAATATATAGAAAGAAAAGATTTCTTTAAGCACAGCAAACATAACATACAATCCTACTGCTGAATATAAACAAGTATTATATTCTTTTAATTTAGGACAGTTTTAACCCCTTGAGGACCAAACTTCTGGAATAAAAGGGAATCATGACATGTCACACATGTCATGTGTCCTTAAAGGGGTTAAAGGACCACTCTAGGCACCCAGACCACTTCAGCTTAATGAGGTGGTCTGGGTGCCAGGTCCTTCTAGGGTTAACCCATTTTTTCATAAACATAGCAGTTTCAGAGAAACTATGTCCTCTAGTGGCTGTCTCATTGACAGCCGCTAGAGGCGCTTGCGTGCTTCTCACTGTGATTTTCACAGTGAGAGCACGCCAGCGTCCATAGGAAAGCATTATGAATGCTTTCCTATGTGACCGGCTGAATGCGCGCGCAGCTCTTGCCGCGCGTGCGCATTCAGCCGACGGGGAGGAGAAGAGGAGGATCGGAGGAGGAGAGCAGGAGGAGATCTCTCCGCCCAGCGCTGGAAAAAGGTAAGATTTAACCCCTTTCTCCTTTCCAGAGCCGGGCGGGAGGGGGTCCCTGAGGGTGGGGGCACCCTCAGGGCACTCTAGTGCCAGGAAAACGAGTATGTTTTCCTGGCACTAGAGTGGTCCTTTAAAGCAATAGCTAAGAACGTTCCGGCTTTGACATCTATACTATCGCCCTGCTTATTTACACTGGCATCAAAGCAGAATCATAATTGGATTCAATAAAAAGGTAAACATAGGTGTGGTACTGAACCGTGTTTGACTTGTGGGTTATACTTTTGCCTCTTCTAATACTGAGCGTAATTATAAAAAAAAAAAAATTGGTTGCAAAAATCGCATCTACATATTAATGTGTACGTTCTGCTTTAAACAATATATCAGACAGTCAGCACTTAAATTCACGGGCAGTGTGAAAGAGCACATTAATTCTTTTACAGATATTAAAGGCTTACTCCAGTTCTTTTTGCTAGTTCCGATAAGAATGTCCTACTGGACATTTCTAATTAGGACCCCCCAGTTATAAAGCAGCAAATTACGTTATAAACTTACCTGGATTCCAGGGCCAGGCAAGCTCCGGTCTGACTTCACAGTCTCATTCACACTGTCCAATCAAATGCTTCTCAAAGCATCCCGGGGGCTCCTATAGAGACCTCATTGCTGCAGTCTCAAGAGAACAGTAATGACGTTGGCTCAAAGAAAACCTGCCTTGGGAAGATGGCAGCGCCCATGAGCGACAGGTTCAGGTAAGTAGAACTCACTATTCCATGCCTGCCCCCCCTGCCACCAGACCCCCAAGGCAATGTCACCATTGGAGGTCTTGGGTAATTCTGCAAAGTCCTCAGACAGTGACAGTCTTGCTTTAAGAATGTATTAAGGCAGATAATACACGGTGCAGACGTTCCATTTTGCTTTGTACTTTTAGCAATTAGCAAGAGTAGCAACAGGGTTGTATGCACGGTACAGACTCTGATGAGCCCCTCTGATGAGCCACCACTGGTGAAACGTACGTCAGGGACTTTAACTATCTTCCCAAAGCCTGTGTAGCTTCAATGATTATCAGACCAGCTATCCAGTCTGTTTCTTTAACCCCTTAAGGACACATGACATGTCTGACACGTCATGATTCCCTTTTATTCCAGAAGTTTGGTCCTTAAGGGGTTAATCTGATTGATTGGGGAGTTGATTTTTTTGGTATTATACTTTAGATTTTTCCTGTTTCTTGCTATTCCGGTAGTTTCTCTCTACAGTTGCTAGGTACCTTCTAAGACTACTGCCGACTTTGTTATTTGAGGAGGAGAGGGGTATAGACTGGGGGTGCCCTCGAAGGCACAAGCGTCCAGTATAGGTATTTCCCCCCTTTCCTCGTATAGGTATAGTACCAAATTTTAGTTTAGTTTACCTAGATTGTTGGTTTGCAGCTGTCAGAGTGTTAGGCCAGACTGTGAGCTCCAGTCTGTACCGTGTATACTACCCTGTTGCTACTCTTGCTAATTCTTGGTGTCTCCGCTCTGCCCATGACCTTCTCCTGTCCGATGCTTGCATTCGTATGGCCAACTCACGCTACCGGGACTTCTCGCGGGCTGCTCCCTTCCTATGGAATTGCCTGCCTACGACCATCAAGCTCTCCCATAGTCTTTAATCATTTAAAAGGTGCCTCAAAACCCATCTCTGTAGGAAAGATTATGGCCTCCCAGAGTAACCTCTACCTCATGTACCTGTCCCTTGCTCTCTCCTAAAGAGCAGGACTCTATTATCTCCTCCAGCTCTGCTTCACTCCACCTTGTTTGATTGCTACCTCCTCTCCTGTTGGGTTTTACGCCCCACCTCCTATAGACTGTAAGCTCCTTTGAGCAGGTCCTCTTCAACCTATCGTTCCTGTAAGTTTTTGTAATTGTCTCATTTATTGTTAAATCTCCCCCTTTGATAATATTGTAAAGCGCTACGGAATATGCTGGTGCTATATAAATACCAATAATAAAATAATAATTAAATGAAACTTCCGTTCACCTTATCACTTCTCTGTTTCTTTTCATTGCTACTTTGTTTAATTTTTCATTATACAGGCAGTGGATATCACATTGTAGCAACATCAAGGAGATTTTTTACATTATGTTATCGGTTCTGTATGTACATGATTTTTAGTTTTTTGCTTGTATATAATTATTTAGTTTTTCTCTATACCAATAAAAGTTAACTTTTATTTTACCCTTAGGATGTATTTAGCAAATATTTAGGTCCCAGTAGTCTTTCTGAGGTGGACAATCTTTAACCATATACTCCTTTTCCACACCCCTCATTCTTCTTCCCTTTTAGTTAGTTCACTATTTAGAGTTTATGCCCCTTTTTATGGTGTTCGTATACTTGGTTCCAATCCCTATTGAATTTTTATATTTTTTTAACCTCCAATGTAATTCAGTTAATTCACTGAACAGTGAAAAAAAAGATTCTTACATCTCAGCTAATTTGCCAAAACGTTTTCTCTGTATATCTTTTACAGTTTTCCATGGAATCTATTCTCTAAATAGTTTGAGGTTAATTCACTATACTCCAAATTGTAGACAATTAAAATTAAAACCTGAATGAGAAAGTTAAAGGGACACTCTAGTCACCAGAACAGCTACAGCTTAAGTAGTGGTTTTGGTGAGTATAGTCAGTCCCTGAAGGCTTTTTTGTTGTTGTTGTAAACACTGTTTTTTTTAGAGAAAATGCAGTGTTTTACATCAAAGTCAAGGGACATCTCCACTGGCCACTCCTCAGATAGCTAATAGAGGAGTTTCCTGGGGCAATGCTGCACTGTGAGCCTCTCCACACTCTGCATGGAGAAACTAACTGAACTTTCCTCATAGAGATGCATTGATTCAATGTATCTCTATGAGGAGATGCTGATTGCCCATGGTGGTGTTTGTTCCCCCGCCACTTCCTTCTTAAAGGAACACTACAGGTTTAGGAAGACAAACATATATTCCTGACCCTATAGTGTTAAACCCACCATCTTGCCCTCCTGTCCCCCCTTGCCTCCCTAAATATAGTAAAAAGTAAAATCGTGCTTGTATTCAAGTCTGAAGCTGCTGCCTCTGCCCCTGAACTGCCTCTGTCTGCTGACATCATCAGAAGTGGTGATCTGAGCCAATCACAATGCTTTCCCATAGGATTGGCTGAGACTGTGAAGGAGGATGATCAGGGGCAGAGCCAGCACAAGTCAAACACAGCCCTGGTCAATCAGCATCTCTTCATATAGATGCATTGAATCAATTCATCTCTATGAGGAAATTTCAGTGTCTGCATGCAGAGGGTGGAGACACTGAATGGCAGTGCTGCTCACTTTGCAGCACTGCCCCAGGAAGCACCTCTAACAGCCATCTGAGGAGTGGGCAGTGGAGTTATCACTAGGCTCTAATGTAAATACTGCATTTTCTCTGAAAAGACAGGGTTTACAGCAAAAAGCCTGAAGGGAATAATTCTACTTAACTGAAAAAATGCAATAAGTTGCAGTCATCCCGGTGACTATAGTGTCCCTTTAATGATCACTCAGCCACTCCAATGCTTTCATTGTGGGAAAGATCGGGAGTGGGGCCAGTGCCTGCAGACCTATGGAGAGCTGGAAATAAGGTAAGTTTTAAGCCTTTCTAAAGGGGACAAGGCAAGGGGGGGCAACTTAATTGGGGGGCAACTAAATTTAAATACATGCTTGTGTTCCGGACCCTATAGTGTTCCTTTAAGGCTAAAATATCCAAGTTCTGACTGTAGGTAAATTGAACATTTTTTCCAAATCAGCTGGATTTTGCAATTCAGAGTTAATTGAATTGCAGTAACTAATCTCAAATACTCAAGGTGGAAAACCAACTGAATTTAATTTTTTTCCAACTAAGGTCTCGATTTACTTTGTTCGAAAAAGAATCATGTAAGAAAAAAAACCACATTTAAAATAATTTATTCACAGAAGTCACCAATAAAGTCTATGTGAATTTTTGTAGATAAATAATTTTATGAGCTTTTTCTAACAGAATGGAATCATTTGTGTTTTTTGATTCAAACAAATTAACCCCTTAAAGGGAAACTCCAGTGCCAGAAAAACGATCCGTTTTTCTGGCACTGGAGGGTCCCTCTCCCTCCCACCCCCCAATCCCCGGTTACTGAAGGGGTGAAAACCCCTTCAGTGACTTACCTGGGACAGCGGCAATGTCCCTCGCCGCTTTCTCCGCCTCCGCGACGCTCCTCCTAGTGATTACGTCGGCCGGTGGGCGAGACCAATCTCGCTCACCGGCCGAGGAGACCTAATGCGCATGCGCGGAAATGCCGCGCATGCGCATTACGTCTCCCCATAGGAAAGCATTGAAAAATCATTTCAATGCTTTCCTATGGGGTTTTGAGCGACGCTGGAGGTCCTCACACAGCGTGAGGACATCCAGCGACGCTCTAGCACAGGAAACCTGTGCTACAAACTAGGAAGTGACCTCTAGTGGCTGTCTACTAGACAGCCACTAGAGGTGGAGTTAACCCTGCAATGTAATTATTGCAGTTTATGAAAAACTGCAATAATTACACTTGCAGGGTTAAGGGTAGTGGGAGTTGGCACCCAGACCACTCCAATGAGCAGAAGTGGTCTGGGTGCCTGGAGTGTCCCTTTAAGGACCAAACTTCTGAAATAAAAGGGAATCTTGACATGTCACACATGTCATGTGTCCTTAAGGGGTTAAATCGAGGCCCTAAGTTTGTAATTTCATTTTACAATTCAATTAAGACATGCATTTGGATACGAGGGGTTTATTCACAGTTTGGCTGATCAGGATTTGTCCAAATTTTGCAACTAGGATTCGCCATATGGCAAATGAATCGCAAAACAAATCAAATGGATGAGCTATTTAGTTTGTTCATGATTTGGCATTTAGTCCATTGGTTTAAAAAAAATAAAAAAAAAAAAGGTGGTTAACAATTAGGGAGCAGCAAATGTTGATTTTATTTATAGATTAAATATGAAATGACCAATTATATTTGCTGAACTACAACTCCCATGATTATATGAATGAAATAGGCGGAGAATCATGGGAGTTGTAGTTCAGCAACATCTGGAGGACTGGAGTTTGGGAAAGCCTGCTTTAGTAAATAACCCTGTTAGAGTTAATTTATGAAACGACACCATAAGATATAAAAGTAGTGAATTAATAATTGGTTTGCAAAATTTAGACTAAACCCGCCAGGCTGTGACTATAGCTCCATGGAAGAATTTTTCAAAATCTGCATTCATTTTGCAATCTGAAATTAATCTAATACAATTCAGCATTTAACATATAAACCTCATGGACAACAGAGGTCAGGGTTTCGGAGAGTAGGGACGTTTGGATAAAACGCCCAGGGTCAAGCTTAGGCAGGTTGCTAATATGTATAACAAACATCAAACACACTTCTTCCAGGAAGCCAGAAGGAAGGGTAATTTTATAAATCCAGTAAAGTAACAAGAATCATATTTATATCTAATAGGGTTATTCATAATTCAGGCTAAAATAGTCAGATATGCTTCCAATTTGGCTACTTTGACTTTAAAATTTAAACTCACTTTCAATTCCTGGCAATTCTCACTTAAGTAGAAAATCCGGACATAATTTCACTAAATGTAGCTATAATTTGGATTTACATATACGTGTCACTTACCTGGGTCCCGCTCCGATGCCCCTCAGCACTGGCTCAGATCTGCCTTCTTTCCTCCCTCGCCAACGTCAGCCAGCCGGGAGACCTATTACACATGAGTGGCCACTCTCGCATTAAGCTTTATTCAATGCTTTCCTATAGGGTCTTGGGTGATGCTGCACGTCCCCATGCATAGCGTGAGGATGTCCAGCGTCAATCCGGAAGTCCCTGTAGTGGCTGCCTACCAGACAGGAGTTAACCCTAGGAGGTAATTATTGTAGTTTTGTAAAAACTGCAATACAAACCTGCTCAGGGTTATGGGACCTGGGACACTGCACCCAGACCCCTTCAGTGAGCTGAGGTGGGCTGGGTGCCTCTAGTGTCCATTTAATAATGAATAATAGAAAAACTACCACACAGTAAAGGAGGAGACTATATTTAAAAAAAGAAGAAAAACTACCACAACAAGTGGACATAGTCTTAAATCAGAGGGGCAAAGGTTTAAAAATAATAAATAATATTAAAGTATTACTTTATTGAGAGGGTAGTGGATGCATGGAATAGCCTTCCAGCTGAAGTGGTAGAGGTTAACACAATGAGGGAATTTAAGCATGCGTGGGATAGGCATAAGGCTATCCTAACTATAAGATAAGGCCAGGGACTAATGAAAGTATTTAGAAAATTGGGCAGACTAGATGGGCCGAATGGTTCTTATTTGCCCTCACTTTGTTTCTAAATACAACTCTGAATGTTTGAATTTCACACTTTAGTTTAGTCAACAGCTCTGTCAGGATTGCAGTCTGACAGCATAGTACTTACTACAAGATGCCAAGTTAAACCAGAGCATTACAGCTTAGGTGATACTTTTACGCTGATATCTGTGAGCTATATTCTACACATGGTACTTATAAGTAGTAAAGTGACGCAGTATTTGAAGTGCAAGAAATAACTTTAAAAATGTATGTTGACAATTAAAACCTTTTCACTATTAAAGGAACACTATGGTCACCAAAACAACTTTAGCTTAAAGGGAATCTCCAGTTCCAGGAAAACGATCCGTTTTCCTGGCACTGAGGGGTCCCTCTCCCTCCCACCCACCCACCAATCCCCAGGTACTGAAGGGGTGAAAACCCCTTCAGTCACTTACCTGAGGCAGCAGCGATGTCCCTCGCCACTGTCTCCTCCTCCGCGACGCTCCTCCTCTCCATTGCATCGGCCGGTTTGCGAGACTGATCCCACCCACTGGCCGAGGAGACCTAATGCGCATGCGCGGCAATGCCGCGTATGCGCATTAGTTCTCCCTATAGGAAAACATTAAAAACTCATTTCAATGCTTTCCTATGGGGATTTGAGCGACGCTGGAGGTCCTCACACAGCATGAGGACATCCAGCGATGCTCTAGCACAGGTTTCCTGTGCTATAGAGCAGGAAGTGACCTCTAGTGGCTGTCCAGTAGACAGCCACTAGAGGTGGAGTTAACCCTGCAAGGTAATTATTGCAGTTTATAAAAAACTGCAATAATTACACTTGCAGGGTTAAGAGTAGTGGGAGTTGGCACCCAGACCGCTCCAATGGGCAGAAGTGGTCTGGGTGCCTGGAGTGTCCCTTTAACCCCTTAAGGACACATGACATGTCTGACACGTCATGATTCCCTTTTATTCCAGAAGTTTGGTCCTTCAGGGGTTAATGAAGCAGTTTTAGTGTATAGATTAGGCGTCTCAAATTTCACTGTTCAATTCACTGCCATTTAGGAGTTAAATCACGTTGTTTCTGTTTATGCAGCACTTGTCACACCTCCCCTGGCTCTGATGGACACAGCCTGCATGAAAGAAAAAATAGTTTAACTTTCAATCAGATGTAACTAACCTTCAACGATTTTCTCTCTTGCTCTGTAAATTGAACTTTAATTACATACAGGAGGCTCCTGCAGGGTCTAGCAAGCTATTAACATAGCAGGGGATAAGAAACTCTAAATTAAACAGAACTTGCAATAAAGGAAGGATAAATATTAGATGACTCTTTACAGGAAGTGTATTGGAAGGCTTTGCAAGTCACATGCAGTGAGTTGTGACTAGGGTGCATAAACAAAGTGATTTAACTCCTAAATGGCAGATAACTGAGCAGCAATACTGCAGAGGCAAGATCTATACACCAAAACTGCTTCATTAAGCTAAAGTTGTTTTGGGGACTATAGTGTCCCTTTAAATATAAACTCAGTGCTGCAACCATTAAATATCTTGGCAAACCAATCTGTGTTCAAACAAACATTAAAAAAATTGTGCGCATAAAACTATACACATGACATAAGTTCTGTCCCCACTTATTGTGTATATTATCATTTTGACACATTCAATTAAAATATTATCAACTCAACAAGGAATCTTCAACACAGCTGTTTTAAAAATAGTGGCATGTTCTATATCAAACCCAGGGATTTGGATTAAGATATTTATTTGACTTTATAGAACAGGACAGTATTGCCATGATGCTATGGGTGGAACTCTCAAGTTGTGAATCTTCACAATTGTTGGCGTTCTGTATGGTTCCAATGAGATCGTCCATGTATGAAAGATGTTTGGACCTTTATAGGCTTCCTTTACCTTTCAGACCCAGAGCTTTATTCGCAAAATCAGGAACTGTGAAGAACAAGCAATGAAATTGCAAATTTTAATCTACAATAGCCAAACTGGAAATGAAACATGAATTGAGTCTTTTTTTCTATTTTGGCTAATTTGACCTATATAAGTTCTATTGCCATAAAGATCTTCAGAATAACGATAAAAAAAAGGATATTCCCTTTGTGTTTCTAAATAACTCAACCCAATTTGACAGTAATTACCCCTTTTTCTTTTAAAGTGAGAATGGCTAAAATATTTATTCCAGTTCAACTATTTTAACCTTAAATTTGAAATTCACTTAAAATTCTCTGTTTGGTAAATATCCCTATCAGTCAACACACATTACTACTAACATTGCTTAAAAAAAAAAAAAAAAAAAAGCTATAGTTTCATGTCCTCGCACCAGAGGGCAGTGAAGCTCTAATATCCTAAAATCGTCTGACTGCCTCGTTGCCCCCAGAACCATTGTCCATCTAGTCCAGACATTGGGGTCTTCCTGGAGCGGTTTGGTTTTCCAGACATTTCTCATGTTAATGAAAAACCACATCCCTAAAATCATCATGACAATTGCCAAATCTGTGTAACAGCCAAGAAGATTTACATGTTTAAAGGGATTATTTAGTAAAAGTCTCAGGTGCAAAAAAAACTTGCCCTGATTTATTAAAACAATCTGTTGGCTTTTTGTTTTGTTTTATTTTAAATTATATAGACATTTTACTTTGGATCTTTATGGGGGGGAGGGAGTTTCTTTAAAATTTCTTTTGGTTTAGAATTTTTCTGCTCTGAAGATCAAGTCATTTCATTGTGTAAAATAAAAATCTTTCTAAATCATGCCGTTTTTTTTAGTGAAAACATATATATATATATATATATATATATATATATATATATATATATATATTATACATTTAATATATTATATTATCATTATATATATATATCTGTTAATTGTTATCGGGTCGGATATTGAAAACATATAATAATATATATATATTATACATTTAATATATTATATATCTCTGTTAATTGTTATCGGGTCGGATATTGAAAACATATAATAATATATATATATTATACATTTAATATATTATATATATCTGTTAATTGATATAGGGTCGGATATTGAAAACATATATATACATTTAGATCTCTGCAAGATACATGCTTTATAAGTATCTATAATAAAGGGGTAGCATGGTCATGCAATGCCTGTTACTATGTCTAGTACATTAATATATATGACATTATATGCTCATTAAAAATATAGTTAAGTAAGGTTTAACGACACACTTTCCCTAGCCAAAGAGCTTACAATCAGTATTCGCTAAAACACCTATTACGGTAAGTCCAATCCCCGTGATGTCTACACATTCCCTCCAAGGTTCTTCTGACTCCTGGAATTAATGGTCTAATAATGATTGTATTCTACACTTGCTCCTTTTACTCCTATTAGTCTTCTCAGCAGGAGATCTCCAAGTCTTCTCCATTCTACCAGTTTTATTGAGCAACTCAAATTCCGTCAGTCTTTAAACAATTGAGGTGACCGTAAACTTCTATCTTTAAACAGATGATTCTGAAATCTATCTGCCCCTCTTGCTCTTGTATCCATAACACTGCAGTGAGTTCAGAATAATTTTACGTTGTCTTTTGTCAAATAGCTCTTCATCCATTCAATTAAGAATCCCTTCAGTCCCAGTGCCTCAACCTCATTTAACATCTCATTCTAGTCTTACTGCTGGTTCCAGTTACATACATTCTGGGCTAAAATAGGCTGTTTCAGAACTTTGTTCTTTTTAAATCTGCTCATAGTACATTCAGTGAAATAATGAACTGTAATTGTTTCCATTAGTGAATTTAAAAAAAAATGTCCCCTCCTCTATTCCTCTATCTTTAAAACATTTTTGTATTTTAAAACTTCCCACCTCAACTATCTTCTTTTTTTATAGACTATCAATTCCTTTTTTCCTTCAAAGAATTCAGCCATCAGTATGGGATGTCATTCAGCATGGGGTATATTTATCTAGATACTGGTAAACTCAATCTCCCCATTCTAAATGTTGATGTTTCTTTTCCTCGGTTCAAATATTCCTTTTTATGTGCACCCCCTGCACCTCCCTTTCTCCATCTTCCTTTATCAGTCAACGCAGATTATTGCTAACCTTGTTTAAAAAAGAAAAAAAGGCTATAGTTTCATGTGGCAAGCTTCAACCTTACCAAACTTCTATTTGGCAAGCTTCAACCTTCCAAAACTTTAGAAGGAAACTTATTGAACATCTCATGAATTTGAAAACTCCATATTATTTCATGTCACGCATACTGATTGTATCTGTAAGGGAACTACTGTCTGTTTAGAATGTAAGCTCTTCTGGATAGATACCACTTACAGCTGGTATTGACACAGTGAAAATATATATTTGTTCTGCAATGTAAAACAAGGGACTGGATGATTTCTGAATATTAGGTAGAACGTCAAAAAAAGGACCATTTAGCATAGTCAAACTAAAAGCAGGTGTCTGCAACATGATCAAAAGGACGTGTGGATATTTAACACGTTTCCAGTTACTCCACCTTCTGCCACCCCCTGCACCATGGACAAAGTGGTACACATGGCAGCTGAACCATCGGTTACAAAGACCAACTTCCCACCCTCTGGTCCAAACCCGAGGTTTATGGTAAAAGATTAGGATACACCGGAATACTAATTATGATCTTTAATGAAGCCTGACACTACAATCTGCTTCTTATTGTCCTCTGTGTATTGGCTCCGATCATATTCACTGACAGTAGGTAACTGGACAGAGTAGACACACAAATGGACCCCTCTGGAGAGCGAGCTAGGCACAGCTGTAAGGATTAAATCATTAACATTATGCCTGCCTTGCAAGGAACCTCCTTCATATTTATATTCCCTAGTACTTATGGGTTTTGAATAGCCCTCACTCAGAATCAACCTGGTCTGGGTCAGCTGGCATCAATAATCCTCTTAACAGATGAAAGAATACATAATTTTATTGGCCACTATGTGATTCAGATCTCATTAATAACACGGAGTCCTTGATCATACAATATTCAGAAGGCTGACATATGATGCCCTTGTCCAGTGCAATTAGTGGAAACAGCACTGTTTATTGCTCTTCATGTAAATTATTATAGAGATTGACACTTTATTGCATTCTGATCAAAATATTTTCCTGGCAACCAGTCTACACAGGAATGATTTGTAGTCCTGGGACAGGATGGCCATCATTGACACAACCACAA
Organism: Pelobates fuscus; assembly: GCF_036172605.1. NCBI lineage: Eukaryota > Metazoa > Chordata > Amphibia > Anura > Pelobatidae > Pelobates > Pelobates fuscus. The sequence continues at coordinate 108,699,796 of NC_086328.1, read as the reverse complement.
ACCCTTGATTGTATTCAGGGCCAGATTAACACAGGACCGTTTGGAGCAGCAGCTCCAGGACCATGATTTACAATGGGTCCAAAGAACTTTAAGGTTTTCTTCATTAATCATTATTTATTCTTATTCCTACAACAGTGGCCCACTCTTATGTCGAAACTATCTTTTTTTAATTTAATTGCTTCCCAGTCACCTCACAGTATTCCTGCTGAAAGGTGTACACAAAATCTGGGATTTTGGTTGTATACTAGATGTATTCTAGTTATGTCATATTGCAGTCGCACAGAAAGGAGAATCCAGAGGTCGTATGGACCAGTGGTAAATCTGATATATATTGCACATGTATTTTACAAGAGTTATGACATAATAATGACAATGTAAATTTATCTTCACCTTTTCTCAGTAAATCCCTCAAAATGTGTGATTCTAGTCCTACGAAGCCCTCACTCCAGCACAGATAGTACCTGTAGATTCTAAAAGAAAGTGTCAGGACACAAAGCAAGCAGAAGCTAAAACCAAAAAATGGACCACGCAACAAGCTTTGGACCTTAATCCCACTGAAATAGTTTTGAAGGTGTCCATTGCAGGAAGTCCTGAAATGAGGGATGAACCAAATTCCCTAAAATCAAGGCGAGTGACTGGCCAACAAATATTTCTTGAAGTCACTGGGACTTCTTATGAATCTTAAAACTTTTAGAAAATTGGTGATGAATATTGATTCAGTAGTAGATAAATAAAAGGTGATGTGTTTGTGTGTTATCATATTGGGACATAACATGTAACACTGATATGTAGGGTCAGGTGGTAAACACTTAATAAAATGTCTCACTACAAAAAAAGCAAAGTAATGTTGAGTTCTCTAATAATTTATTTTATTTGTATGGCTCCATAAAAGGGCAATCAGAAGGGTGTGGTCTGACTGCTGACCAAGATGGCCACATAAGCAAAGAGCTCCTGCCTGATAAGCACCAACAAACAGCACCAACGCAAAAAGAGTGACACTTACTACAGCATCTGGCATGTGGACACCCAGCAAACACGATAAAAGATCTGCATATAGCAGAAATAGAGTGGCTGAAATGTTTGCTGTCTCGAGTGCAGTGCAGCAGGCTTCACAAGACGGTGGCCAACCAAACCCACATACTCCAGCCTCACCAGCCTCAGAGGGAGACCCATAGATGAGGGGAGACTCAGATGGGGGACACTCACCAAATCCTACAAAAGCTGACAGGTGAAATAGCGTGCACTTCCAATAAAGGTAAAAGTTGAGAAACAGGGGGCGGGCCTGACAGCCAATATGGCCGGACATGCTCCATGAGAGCTCTCAAGCCAACGAGCACAAAAACGTTTAGCCTGAACAATCCAACCACGTTAGCAGCACAAAATGCCCCAAAACCCATACAGGGCCACACAGGGAACAGAATGAAATCTGTCCCGCATCGACACATAAAACGAGCACCCATACCGGCCTCGCGGCCTACACTGGAGCGGGGCCTGAGGCCTGGGGGAGGCAGCCGATCCCCCAACATGGGACCTGCTCATAAGACTCACTCGGATGCTGCCCCGCTACCCCCCCCCTGGACTGGCGGGGGATATCCCGATCCTCGCTGGGGACGACTACCTGGACAACGCGGCTCAACCAAGCGACCAAACCCGCAAACGCACGGGACTACAGGGGCCCATGCAAGATGGTGGCACAAAACAACCTCATCAGACCACCGAAGCACACCCTAGAATTCTTTGACCAGCTCCGCACTACCCTCTGGACATTGCTTCACACAAAGGGTCGGCACTTCAAGCTGGCGATGCAAAATGTGGAGGCATGGATCCACCCAGCTACTCGACGCCGCCTGAGCAGAGGCCCACCCGAGCCCCCAGAGCAGCCTCCAGACAGTGCCAACATCGGAGTTCAAAACGGCGGAGAACGGCGACGTGCCTCCCAGGCTCCGGCACCCACCCGCACACATAACAGCGAGAGACCAAGCGCGCACGATTAACATACCGCTCAGCAATACCGGAATCCTCCAGCCAAAGAAGCACAACCTTGCGCTCATACACCCAAATAGACATGAGGCTTACCGGAAAGCAACACAGCTTTCACAGAACGCAGGCAGGGGGCCTCTCCGGGACACACAGGCGACAGACTCTTGCCACAGCACCAACTCCGCAAGTGCCCAAGGCCCACCTGTCAAGCCTCCAGAGCCGGCATCAGCTGAATGGGACGACATGCACGTAGTTGGACTATGCTCCTGCAGGCCCAAAAACAGGGCAACACATGGTCCTACCGCACAGGTGATAACGAATGCTATGCCCTCTTGTATACTGCTGCTGAGACTAGCCACCGCATTGTACATAGTTTGAACACTTTATTGTACACCTGCTCATTAGCCATGCTCCTCTTTTCGTTATGTAAGCATGCTACTGATACTTACATGTTGCACTAGTATATTAAGATTATTAGTATACTGTATCGGTTAAACCATGCAACCCACTCATTAGGCACGCACCCAGACAACCAGCCTACAGTTACTAGCATGGTAAAACCTCTGTCTGCTTGCTAACCAATGAGTATACTCATTCTAGGGCCTTTTAAGCCTTAAGTATTAGCTTGCAAATGTAACCTATACTTATGAGTATGTTAGACAGAGTTTGAGTAGTGAGGCACATCAAGTCAGTGAACTCTCTTATCGAAGTAACTACCTGTATAATTGTCAGGATCGGGACAGGGATCCAACACGCAGAGTACAAAGAGTAGCAGATACTTATACCGGACCTTAGAATGGCCGGACTAAACGTAATACTACGTATAGAATGGTCAGGGACAAGCCGAGGTCGAGGGAACGAGAAGACAGGTAAGCGAGAGACAAGCCGGGTCAAGGATAACAGAGAAGACAGGTAAGTAATAACAAAGCCGGGTCAGAACCAAAAGACAAGAGAATACAAGAGCACTGTGTGACTAGGCTGGCTAGAACCACGACAGGGCAATGAGCAAATGCTGAGAGCTCCCTTAAATACCCTGGTTCTAGAGACTAATCACGCCTCCGCCGAGACCTGATTCGTGTCCGGGATTTGACTGACAGGTCGGGCTAGAATAGCGTCATGACGTCGACTATTGAGCGTCACGTTACAAAAAGGCATAGTTCTCTCGCGGCCGGCGTTTACATGCGCGAGGGGACCGCGAGGAACGGGAGAATCATGCCGTCTGGATGGAAAAACGTCTAAATCTCTACCCGTCTCAGGGGTAGAGACTACAGGTACCCTGACAATAATCAACTTAAATTAACCTGTGAAAGCTCACGCCTAATCTTCTTTATCTTGCCTTACAAAATATGTCTATAACCATCAGGGGTCAAGTCCTGGGGAAAAAAGTGTGGGAACTCACCCAAGAGTCCCGCCACCCCTCTCCACCCGCCTCCCCCCCCATAAAAAAAAAATCCACTCCTATGCATATAGTGCAGGGTGTGTATAATGAATGTAGTGTGTTTGTAGTGAATGCAGTGTGTATAATAAATGTAGTGTGTTTGTAGTGAGTGCAGAGTTTGTATAATGAATTCAGTGTGTTTGTAGTGAGTGCAGAGTGTGTATAATGAATGTAGTATGTTTGTAGTGAGTGCAGTGTGTATAATAAATGTAGTGTGTTTGTAGTGAGTGCAGAATGTGTATAATGAATGTAGTGTGTGTAGTGAGTGCAAAGTGTGTATAGTGAATGTAGTGTGTGTAGTGAGTGCAAAGTGTGTATAGTGAATGTAGTGTGTTTGTAGTGAGTGCAGTGTGTATAGTGAATGTAATGTGTTTGTAGTGCGTGCAAAGTGTGTATAATGAATGTAGTGTGTTTGTAGTGAGTGCAGTGTGTATAATGAATGTAGTGTGTTTGTAGTGAGTACAGTGTGTCTATAATGAATGTAGTGTGTTTGTAGTGAGTGCAGTGTGTGTATAATGAATGTAGTGTGTTTGTACTGAGTGCAGAGTGTGTATAATGAATGTAGTTTGTAGTGAGTGCAGAGTGTGTATAATGAATGTAGTTTGTAGTGAGTGCAGAGTGTGTATAATGAATGTAGTTTGTAGTGAGTGCAGAGTGTGTATAATGAATGCAGTGTATTTGTAGTGAGTGCAGAGTGTATAATGAATGTAGTGAGTACAGTGTGTGTATAATGAATGTAGTGTGTTTGTAGTGCGTGCAGAATGTGTATAATGAATGTAGTGTGTGTAGTGAGTGCAAAGTGTGTATAGTGAATGTAGTGTGTTTGTAGTGAGTGCAGAGTGTGTATAGTGAATGTAATGTATTTGTAGTGCGTGCAAATTGTGTATAATGAATGTAGTGTGTTTGTAGTGAGTACAGTGTGTGTATAATGAATGTAGTGTGTTTGTAGTAAGTGCAGAGTGTCTATAATGAATGTAGTGTGTTTGTAGTGAGTGCAGAATGTGTATAATGAATGTAGTGTGTGTAGTGAGTGCAAAGTGTGTATAGTGAATGTAGTGTGTTTGTAGTGAGTGCAGAGTGTGTATAGTGAATGTAATGTGTTTGTAGTGCGTGCAAAGTGTGTATAATGAATGTAGTGTGTTTGTAGTGAGTGCAGTGTGTATAATGAATGTAGTGTGTTTGTAGTGAGTACAGTGTGTCTATAATGAATGTAGTGTGTTTGTAGTGAGTGCAGTGTGTGTATAATGAATGTAGTGTGTTTGTAGTGAGTGCAGAGTGTGTATAATGAATGTAGTTTGTAGTGAGCGCAGAGTGTGTATAATGAATGTAGTTTGTAGTGAGTGCAGAGTGTGTATAATGAATGCAGTGTATTTGTAGTGAGTGCAGAGTGTGTATAATGAATGCAGCGTATGTAGTGTGAGTGTGTTTGTAGTGAATGCAGAGTGTGTATATTGAATGCATAGTGTGTATAGTGAATGCAGTGTGTGTGGTGAGTGCAGTGTGTATAGTGAATGTAGTGTGTTTGTAGTGCGTGCAGAGTGTGTATAATGAATGCAGTGTGTGTGTAGTGAATGTAGTGTGTTTGTAGTGAGTGCAGAGTGTGTATAGTGAATGTAGTGTGTTTGTAATGAGTGCATAGTGTGTATAATGAATGTAGTGTGTTTGTAATGAGTGCATAGTGTGTATAATGAATGTAGTGTGTTTGTAGTAAGTGCAGATTGTGTATAATGAATGCAGTGTGTGCTGGATGAAGTGTGTGTGCTGGATGATGTGTGTGTGCTGGATGATGTGTGTGTGCTGGATGATGTGTGTGTGCTGGATGATGTGTGTGTGCTGGATGGTGTGTGTGTGCGCTGGATGATCTGTGTGTGTGCGCTGGATGATCTGTGTGTGTGTGTGTGCGCTGGATGATCTGTGTGTGTGTGTGTGTGTGCTGGATGATCTGTGTGTGTGCTGGATGATCTGTGTGTGTGCTGGATGATCTGTGTGTGTGTGTGTGTGTGCTGGATGATCTCTGTGTGTGTGTGTGTGTGTGTGTGTGTGTGTGTGTGCTGGATGATCTCTGTGTGTGTGTGTGTGTGTGCTGGATGATCTGTGTCTGTGTGTGTGTGTGTGTGTGCTGGATGATCTGTGTGTGTGTGTGTGTGTGTGTGTGTGCTGGATGATCTGTGTGTGTGTGTGTGTGCTGGATGATCTGTGTGTGTGTGTGTGTGCTGGATGATCTGTGTGTGTGTGTGCTGGATGATCTGTGTGTGTGTGTGTGTGTGTGTGCTGGATGATCTGTGTGTGTGTGTGTGTGTGTGTGTGTGTGTGTGTGCTGGATGATCTGTGTGTGTGTGTGTGTGTGCTGGATGATCTGTGTGTGTGTGTGTGCTGGATGATGGGGGGAGCATTTTTTTTAAAACTTTGTGTCTATATTTGTTTATTTAATTCCCCCCTCCCTGCTTCTTACCTTGTCAGGGAGGGGGGAGATCGCCTGGTGGTCCGGTGGAGGGAAGCAGCCGCTGCACACAGGGGCCATCACACGCTGTGTTCCCTCTCCAGCTCTAACTCTCGCGAGACTCGCCTGTGCGGAGCGTTGCCATGGTAACCCGTGGCAACGCTCTAACAACGGCGGGTCTCGCGAGAGTTAGAGCTGGAGAGGGAACACAGCGTGTGATGGCCCCTGTGTGCAGGTAGCAGAGCTCGAGTCCTGCAGGATCACTAGCGGGAACGGCGTTCCTGCTTTGGAAAAAGTGCAGGAACGCCGTTCCCATGCGTTCCTGCAGGACTCGAGCCCTGATAACCATTATGTCTCATAAAAAAATGTGCTGTTTATCTATGCCACAAAGTTTGACATTGAAAAGCCTGTACTCGCTGTTGTGACGCTACAGGTTCCTATGTTATGTAACCATATGCACATGAAAAATAAAGAATGTAAAAAAAAAAAAGTTGAGATACAAGCCCTGGGTAGTCGAACGACCACACTGGAGGAGAGAGTAGAGGGTGTAGTGAAGATGAATAAAGGATTGACAGAGCATGAAATTCCCGATCCCCTGATCCGATCTGGGTGATTTTTGAGTATATTGCTCGCCCAGATCAGGGCTATCAGGGGATGTGTCATTTAGGGGTTTATGTCATGGTTTTGGGGTACATCTGGAAAACGGGGAAAAATGTGTGTTGAAATTGTACTGTTAATTGGGTTCTCTCTCACGCTGAGGGGAGGGGATGTGTGGCCTGTAACCACTATGTGATTGGCTAATGTATCATTTTCTGTAAGTGTCTTCCTTGCATGGTAGAGTTGCATAAAAGCAGGGTATGTGGCATTAAACATCAGTTCTGCTCCTGATACTGTCGTCCAGTCATTGGGAAAGGTGATGGCATATTCGTGAATTATTTTTATTTGCTACTGATGCTGTTCTTCCTGTGCCAACTACTTGATCCTGAGTAACTCTTGGAATACCAGCGGAGAAAGTCAATGTGGAACTAGAACAGGCCCACTCTACATTAGTTCTGCCACTGTGCAGCAGCTTCCCCGACACACAAGCTGTGCCCCTGCATGGAAGATCGCCTCCCCGTACGCAAGCTCCGCCCCCAATCTCTGACTAAGACACACCCTGACAGATATACACACATTCTGACAGACATACAGTGACAGGCACACACACACTCTCTGACTAAGACACACACACACACACATTTTCTCACAAATTGCTACCGTATATACTCAAGTATAAGCCGACCCGAATATAAGCCGAGGCCCCTAGTTTTAGCCCAAAAAACTGGGAAAACTTATTGACTCGAGTATAAGACTAGGGTGGGAAATGCAGCAGCTACTGGTAAATTTCTAAATAAAGTTAGATCCTAAAAAAAATATATTATTTGAATAATTATTTACAGTGTGTGTATATAATGAATGCAGTGTGTGTGTATGAATGCAGTGTGTGTGTTTGAGTGCAGTGTGTGTGTGTGAGTGCAGTGTGTGTGTGAGTGCAGTGTGTGTATGTATGAATGCAGTGTGTGTATGAATGCAGTGTGTGTGTATGAGTGCAGTGTGTGTATGTGTGCAGTGTATGTATGAGTGCAGTGTGTGTGTATGAATGCAGTGTGTGTGTATGAGTGCAGTGTGTGTGTATGAATGCAGTGTGTGTATGAATGCAGTGTGAGTGTGTGTTATGCAGTGTGTGTTTGTGTATGTGTTGAAGAGCCTTGGTGGGGGGTGGGCATTTTTATTATTATTTTTTTAAATTATTATTTTAATAATTTTTGTTATATTATTTTGTATTTTATTTTATTATTATTTATATATTATTTTTTACGTCAAGAACAAAAAAGAATAATATATACAGTGAAGGAAATATGTGTGTGATCAAACACCTGAGTGGGAAACCCCTTATACCACTCTAAATCAAACAAAAATTCAATACATACAGTAGGTAGATCACACTCCTAGAAGCATCTATAAAAAGAATACAAAACCATATAGCGTAATATAGTCAGTAAATGTGTAAAATACGAACATATACGAAATATCAGGAAAGGATTGGAGACCCATAGTGTCTCCAACCATTTTAAAAATCATCATAATCAAGATCCTAATCATCTGTTTTTTTGCCCCTTAAAATTGGTGAGCCATGATTGGAGAGGGGGGATTATTTGAAAAAAATAGGACTGGAAGAGATGAAATTTATTTATGATTTTAATACACTTATACCACATGGTTTAAATTCCGATTTCGAGACTTGTCATTTCTTTTAAAAAGTGTTTTTATCACATATTTTTAATTGAGTAGCTTATGCACTTCCTTTTACTTTAATATAGAAAATTTATGCTATATTTAATTCTTTTTCTAAATTTGTAGCTGTATACAAGCTTTTTAAACTGTATTTATGATATTTTACATTTATTTCCCCTTACTTCCACACTGCTGTGGACACTTATGTTTCCATGCTATGGGACTTTGTGTGATATTTGACTTAAAAGGACTTTCGTTATGGAACGCACACGTCATACGTTGTGCGTTCCAATTGCAGCCGTGCGTCCACATGATACTATGCAACCCGGAAGTGAAATTTGAAAGTACCCGGAACTGGATTACGGGCGCGTTTCACGAGTGAATCGGACCCGAAAATATTCAACTTACCAGTTTTAAAAAGACGCAGAGGAAGAGAGATCACCTACTGCCGACTGAGGAAGCCCCTGGTACGGGGCGAAACGCGCTTCGGACACTTCCAAATATTGGACTGGAGTAAGACTGTCAGCCTGTTACAGCTTGCTTTTATTTTTATGTTATTTCTGGAGCAATAAATATTTCATTTATAAAGTAAGTGTGGTCAGTTATCTTCTGTCACACTATACCACATTCATTCCAAGAAGATTTCCAAGGAGGATAGGGACATCCTACATAATGGTCCCAGTGCTGTTCCCACGAGAGCCATATGTTCATATTTGGCTCCTGGTTTGTGAGTACCTGATTCTCTTTTGAATTTATTTTACACATTTACTGACTATATTACGCTATATGGTTTTGTATTCTTTTTATAGATGTTTCTACGAGTGTGATCTACCTACTGTATGTATTGCATATATTATTTTTTATTTTATTATTATTTATATATTATTTTTATTTTCGTCCCCCCTCCCTGCTTGATACATGGCAGGGAGGGGGGCTCTTGCTCCCTGGTGGTCCAGTGGAGTGCAGTTCAGTGGAGGGGGCTGGCAGAGAGCGCTTACCTCTCCTGCAGCTCCTGTCAGCTCCCTTCTCCTCCGCACCGGTCCGGTCAGCTCCCTCTGCAGCTCCCACTGTAAGTCTCGCGAGAGCCGCGCTATGACCCCGCGGCTCTCGCAAGACTTACACTGTGAGCTGACAGAAGCTGCAGGAGAGGTAAGTAAACGCTCTCTGCCAGCCCCCCTCCTGCACAGCCCCTTGTCTGTATTATGGCAATGTAAATGTAAACAGACATTGACTCGAGTATAAGTCAAGTTGGGGTTTTTCAGCACAAAAAATGCACCGAAAAACTCGACTTATACTCGAGTATATACGGTACTTTTATTTTAATTTAAATCCACCCAGCCTCCCTACCTTTGGGAGAGCTGAGTGGATCTTTCCCTGGCGTCCACTGTGTCTCCTCTCAATCTTCCTGCAGTTTCTCTCTGCTCACCTGCGCCCTCTCTCTAGTGATGCCGGGGCCAGAGTGACATCATGTCACTAAACAGCGCGCGAGGGAGCAGAGAGGAACTGTAGGAAGGTTACTGCTTCCTCCCGCGCCGCCTCCATGCTCCTCGTGGTGGGCCGGCTTTAATGCTTTCTGCGTGGATTAGCAAAGGGCTGACAAATGCCAGGCGCCAGAGCGAAATGTCTAGTCACCATGGCGACCTGCCACCTGGAATTTGTTGAGCCCTCTGTGTGTATGTGTGTATATATACACACACACACACACATTTTACAACTGCCCCCCTACTTTTGTCCCTGGCCCCTTATGTGCCCCCCTAAGTATGAATCCTGGAGACACCTTTGTTGTATAATCCTTCTCTCACCACCAATTAGAATGGACTGTACATGGCAACCAAGAATCTACACTTCATCACCATTCACACAACTGTGAGTTCCCCCCAGACGGAACATTGACTCAGGCCCTCCAGGTCCCAAAACAAGTCTCTCAAGCTCAAGGTTGACAGAGGCTAGAGGACCATACTGACCTACAGTCATATAACTTACTGGGTTCCTATGGATCCCTCACATCTCTAACAGGGCCCTGGCATGAGGAGTGGTAACAATAGACTGGCCCAATTGTTATAATTAATGGCCTCATACATAGACCGCAAACATGGTTTAAATCATGGGTCGTCAACCTGGTCCCTACCGCCCACTAGTGGGCGTTTAAGGATTCCAGGTGGTCGGTAGGGATTTTGGCGGCTAAATCCTCTTTTTGAGAGGATTTCTCCTTTTTAGAGTGGGCGGACGCGAGCGGCTTGGGGGGTGCAAGATTTCAGTGACCGGCAGTAGGGAAGCGCTCCCTCCTGCCAGGCCACTTTCTGGACCCCCCGGCGCGGCAGAGTTCTAATCCGAGGCGGCGAGGGAGCTCTAACTTCTCTGCTCTGCTCCCTTGCGCGATGTTTGCTGATGCCACGGGAGCCGGAATATGACGTCATATTCCGGCTCCTGGCATTTGTAGACAGGCTGGGTGGACATTTAATATTAATAATTTGTGTGTCTGTAAGTGTATGTGTGAGTGTGTGTGTATGTGTGAGTGTGTATATGTTTGTATGTATGTGTTTCTCTGTGAGTGTGTGTATGTCTGTAAGTGTATGTTTGAGTGTGTTTGTCTGTGAGTGTGTGTGTCTGTAAGTGTTTGTGTGTGTGTTTGTCTGTGAGTGTGTGTGTCTGTAAGTGTATGTGTGAGTGTGTATGTGTGTGTCTGTAAGTATATGTGTGTGTGTGTGTGTGTATGTGTGAGTGAGTGTGTGTATGTTTGCCTCTGTGTATGTGTTTCTCTGTGAGTGTGTGTGTCTGTACGTGTATGTGTGTGTGTTTGTCTGTGAGTGTGTGTGTCTGTAAGTGTATGTGTGAGTGTGTGTATGTGTTTGTCTGTGAGCAGAGTACTTGTAGAATAGGAGAAAGAAAGAGCAGAGTACTTGTAAAAAAAGAGAAAGAAGGAGCAGAGTACTTGTAGAATAGGAGAAAGAAGGAACAGAGTATTTGTAAAAAGGAGAAAGAAGGAGTAGAGTACTCGTAAAAAAAGGAGAAAGAAGGAAAAGGAAAAGGAGAGAATTGTTGTTGGCTAATAATAGTAAGTGGGCTACTTAGCTCAGCCTTCCTACTGGGCATTGCTATAAGGAAGGTTAAAAAATAGAAAAAAAGGGGGGGGGGGGGAATTGAGGAGGGAGAGGAGGGGAGCTGATGCACAGATGGGAAATCATATTATGAGCAAACAGTGAAATCGTCGGAATATCACCGAAAGAGGAGACCTGTGTTTGTTCCTTATGAAAATCGAACCAGATATCAAATATTTAGTCTCGCAGCATCAACCTCAAGGATCTCATTAATCACTAGTAAAGGTAATTTCAATTTACTTTGTTTTCTCATTAAACTTCATAAAGTTAAAAACATTATAAACATACATAAAGTAGAAATGTACACACATTTATTTTTTTCAAAACACGCTCCTTTCTAAAAAATATTCTGCACTTGCGCGAAAACTGGTGGGCAGTAAGGAAATTTTTCCATTAAGAAAGATGCATTTGTGGGCGGTAGGTAGAAAAGGTTGACTACCACTGGTTTAAATAATACACTCCCTCATTGTAGTTTGTAGTACTCTCCTTATGGCATACTGGGCTACCCCAAAAGTGCTTCAATTGTAACTTACCTTGTAAGTAGTTACTTTTACTTTAAGTTCTAACCTCAACTTTTCATTGGAAATTGATGGGGGAGAAGAATATCCTAATTCCCAAGCCAGGTTAGCAGTAGCCCCTCCATGGAGCATGGACCCTACGTCAAGGTATCCACTGACTGGGTTCCCGCTCAGGTCTACCAATAAACTGAGTGGGATATGGGGGAGGAATCAAGCCCTGAGTATGGATTAGACAACTCCCTATAGTTACCAAGCTACAGCTAGAAAGGATTTCACAACCTTAGCCCTGGTTTCACAATTTAAAAAGACAGCTATGGTAACAATCCCTTAGAGAACCCCATAAGACATATCACCACTCAATGATTTAATACCCAGGGGTACCATGTATAGTACCAGAGGGATAAAACAACTCATAACCATGGTAAAAGAGATAAATACCACTAAACAGGCATAATCAGGATGATAAAGCAGAGGGGAGATTGAGGAAACTCAGTCGGATCATATGTGATGGTACCAAAGGTCACATAAACTCTGTTTTAAGAATAGGTCAAAACAAAATGTGTTTGAATGTTTGCTTGAACATAGTTTTACCTAATTATGGATCTGGGCAGGTGGCCACCCTTCTCCACTCACGGTTTCCTTAGATTCATAGAAGGGTATTATACTTCCCATGACGATCTTTCAATCTATAAGATTATCTAATTCATGTTTTTCTTATAACCTGTTTCATTGTTATTTCATTTAGTTTTCAGTGCTGAAATGGGTAGGGGGTGGGATCATCAACTGCAGAATAAGGACTTCATAGAGAGCAAATGCTTCGATGGTAAATACGTTGAAGCACCCCTTTAATCCAAGGGATACATTTTTTACTATAGACCACCTAGTGGATGAGCATACCATTATCCGCACACACATGGCTGTAAAAATAATTTTACTTACTGTAAAGGGACTCTTTAGGAAACCTAAGCACAAGAGTGCTGATGTGGCCTTCCTGCAGGAAACGCACCTCCCCAGGCCGACAATGAGTAATATCTCTAACCATGTATATACACAACAGTATATGAAGGGCATTACAAAAATACAGAACAGTGTAGCCAGCCTCATACACAAGTAATGCCCATTGCAAGTGACAAACTCCAAAACAAATCCGGCAGGTAGGTATGTGCACATCACAGAAACACTGTACAACACGACTTATCACATTCTAAATATATATATATATATATATATATATACACCTGACCAAGCACATGCTGGAACTCTATAGAAGAGTTGATACACTCACTGTCCTATGGAGTGTTATTGATGGGGGGAGGGGGGGGGGGGGCAGGGGGGGCAGTCATTTCAATGCAGTGCTGTATCCTGTGGTAGACAGAGGTTCCAAATCGAGGGTAGCTAGATTCCATGAGCAGGGGGGGACCGGATAAATTAGTGCACAGATTCATGAGACACACAAGTATGATAAAAAAAAAAACACTTTTAATATTTATGCACTTTAATGTGAATGGTGCAATAATATTTACACATATATCTTGCAGTATGTTTGCACAGACATATTGCATAAAATACTGGTTTCCTGCATGAGGAACTACAGTTTTATTCTGAGCACAAGCACTTTGCTGCCTTTATTTATTTTACTTGCTGGGATTGATTGCAATAAATAAGAATTTTTGTGAGCACAATCTTAACCCCTTAAGGACACATGACATGTGTGACATGTCATGATTCCCTTTTATTCCAGAAGTTTGGTCCTTAAGGGGTTAAAGGCACAGCACACTTTATATATGTTTTTTTTAGAATTGAATGTTGGAGAGCTAATACACTAATAAGATGCTGCAAAAACTTTTATAAAAAGGTATTTATTTAGCGCCATCTCTAGCTTGTTCTATTGTTTTTTTGACACAAGTATGATAGATGCATGGACAGCACTCCGAAAAATGGTCCAATAATGTTTTAAACATAAAGTTACTCCTGATGTACCCATGACTACAATATGAGATGGCCACAAAGCAGTCTTACATGGACATCTTATCACACATCAAAAAGGAAGTAAACATGCAATGACTAGCACAGGGGTAGGCAACCTTCTAGCAGCACTGTGCCGAAAAAAGATTGTGATGTCCCGTAGCGTGGCTGTTCTATTATTTTAAATTGAGGTGTGTATGTTGCTGTGTTCTGCTTGTGTTATTCATACTGCAGTTGCTTTGTATTGTTGTATTTGTGCGTATATGAGCTATTATATTGTATATGTCATGAGTTGTTTGTGGTATTGTGTACCTATGAATGGGGGCTGTGTATGGGGGCTGCTTGTGGAATTGTGTGTGTGGATGGATATGTCATATTGTGTATTTGGCAGTGTGTATGTGTGGGGCTGTTTTGGGTATTGCATGTGAGAGGCTGCATGTGGGGTTGTGTGCATGTATGTTTATGGTCAGTGGTGTTGAGTTTGTGCGGATTGTGTATATGTTTGTATTTGGGCTGTTCGCAGGCCCGGACTGTCCATCGGGCACACCGGGCAAATGCCCGGTGGGCCGCGATGGCCGTGGGGCCGAGGCCGGCAGGGGAAGGTCCCAGGACTTCCCCTGCCGGTTTATGCAGGGCCGGCACTATCCGAGCGCCGGCCCCGGATCTCGCGAGAGTGAGCTCTAGCCCGCAGGCTAGAGTTCACTCACCACAAGGACCACCAGGGAACACTGCCACTCTGCCTCCCAGTCCCAGGAACCAGTCCCCCCCTCCCAGGCTAAAGGTAAGAAGGGAGGGGGGGACATAATGCCTGTTATTTTATTTGTTTACCCCCCCCCCTACACACAAAATCCATTCTAACATTTATACATCACTCACACCCATCACACTCAGCACTCTCCCACCCATCACTCACACCCATCACACTCAGCACTCTCACACCCATCACACTCAGCACTCTCACACCCATCACACTCAGCACTCTCACACCCAGCACTCTCACACCCATCACCCCCAGCACTCTCACCCCCAGCACTCTCACCCACAGCACTCTCACCCACAGCACTCTCACCCACAGCATACACAGCACTCTCACACCCATCACACACAGCACTCTCACACCCATCACACACAGCACTCTCACCCACATCATACACAGCACTCTCACACCCATCACACACAGCACTCTCACACCCATCACACACAGCACTCTCACACCCATCACACACAGCACTCTCACACCCATCACACACAGCACTCTCACACTCAGCACTCACACCCATCACACTCAGCACTCACACCCATCACACTCAGCACTCTTACACTCAGCACTCTCACCCACATAACACACAGCACTCTCACACCCATCACACTCAGCACTCTCACACCCATCACACTCAGCACTCTCACACCCATCACACTCAGCACTCTCACCCACATCACACTCAGCACTCTCACCCACATCACACACAGTACTCTTACACACATCACACTCAGCACTCGCACATTCAGCACTCTCACACCCAGCACTATCACATTCGGCACTCACACCCATCACACACAGCACTCTCACACCCATCACACACAGCACTCTCACACCCATCACACACAGCACTCACACCCATCACACTCAGCACTCACACCCATCACACTCAGCACTCACTCAGCACTCTCACCCACATAACACACAGCACTCTCACAACTATCACACACAGCATTCTCACACACAGCACTCTCACACACAGCACTCTCTAACCCATCACACACAGCACTCTCACACCCATCACACAAAGCATTCTCACACACATCACTCTCACACACAGCACTCTCACACACAGCACTCTCTAACCCATCACACACAGCACTCTCACACACATCGTACACAGTACTCTTACACACATCACACTCAGCACTCTCACACACAGCACTATCACACTCAGCACTCTCACACCCATCATACACAGCACTATCATACACAGCACTCTCACACACATTACAAACAGCACTGTCACACACAGCACTCTCACACACCACATTCTTACACACATCACACACAGCATTCTCACACACACCACTTACCGCACCCTCACATACCACTTACCGCACCCTCACACACAGCACCCCTCACACACAGCATCCATCACGCACACATACTGCACCCCTCACATACACACAGAACCCCCCCAACACACTGCACCACACACATACACAATAGTTCCAAACA
Source organism: Pelobates fuscus (assembly GCF_036172605.1). Lineage (NCBI taxonomy): Eukaryota > Metazoa > Chordata > Amphibia > Anura > Pelobatidae > Pelobates > Pelobates fuscus. The sequence goes on along the minus strand of NC_086328.1, from coordinate 108,683,862 downwards.
CACACATGTATATACATACACACACACACACAGCACCCCTCACACATACTGCACCCCTAAACACATTACATTCCAGACACACACTAGATCCCTTACCCAACTCTGGATCATCTACACACATATAAACACTAGATCCCTATATACACTCTGAATCCGTTATAAACACACACTCACTAGATCTCCTACACATTCTGGGTCCTTCAAACACACACTAGACTAGACACATACACACACACACACACACTACACTCTTAACATATACACTCTGAATCCCCTATACACACACACACACACACACACACACACTAGATTCCTTGTAAGCAAACACATACTACACCCCTAAACACACACTTTCTACAAACACTACATCACCTATACACACACTCTATAGCCTGTTTGCACACATGCTACATCCCCTTTACATACATTCTCTACAGCCCCTAGCCACATATGCATCACATTACACCACAGGCACAACATGTCTAAAACTAACCTTATTACACAATACCACACCACAATCAGCTCACTCTACACACACGCAATACCACAAGCAGACTCCAAACACATGCACAATACTCTTTCCTGGCATTTTTGTCTCCTGGTATCCAGTTATAGAGACACCAGAGACAAGTTGCAAGGAAACACAGTGCAAGCATGTTATTAAATTTGCTTGCACTGTGCAGAACAAATACAGTTTTTTTTTTCTCATGCTAGAGCTCTTCAGCAGAGCTCTGCGCATGGTCTGCCCTGGAAGAGCATTGAACCAACATGCTCACTTTGAGAGGGGGCGTGCTTGTCATTAGTGATGACAAAACACACCTCCTCTGACCCGCCCCCTTCTTAGTGGGCCGCTGGGATAAAAAAATGCCTGGGCCGAATTTTTCTCCCAGTCCGGCCCTGGCTGTTCGTATTATTTGTATGAGGGGAGAGTTATTCTGCAGCTCTGTGTATATCTAGCAGTGTGGGTGGCTTCCAGTAGGGACCAGTCTGGCCAGGTACAGGTCAAGGGCAGGAGCTGCAAAAGCAACTGTGGGCTGCTCTACTACAGTGTGGATTTGTAGCGTTACTTACCTTGTCCGGGGGCCGGCCGAGGTCCTCTGTTCTCGGCGCGCTCAGAGCGCCAATGACGGCGGGCGCTGACTGCGGAATGCGGTCACGTGTCCCGCCTAGCTTTGAGAGTGCGCCGCACGTCACGAGCACGCTGTTAAAGGGGAAGTGGGAGCCGAAAATCAAAACGGTCTCCCATTGGCCCCTGTCACCCCACACTCCCCATACTTTCACATATTGGGGGCGTGGGTATGACAGGGGCCAATCAAGAATAAGTTGAAAGTATTTAAACTTACCTCTCCCTTTACTCCCTGCCCTATCGTGGTTTCTGTTTCAGTTCCCTTTAGCGCTTGTTGTGTTCAGTTGTGTTCCTTCGTATTGACCGTGGCTTTGTTTCTGACTACGTTATCTCTTTATCCTTATCTGTTCTGTTTGCCGGCTTGCTTTTTACTGTGTACCAGACCCCGGCTAGTCCTAGTTTACGCTGTCTCTCTGTGCCCTTGACCTCGGATCGTTCCTGACTCTGTCTCCTCTCATATACGTTGAGTCCGGCCCAGGGCCGGACTGGGGATACAAAGCAGCCCTGGAAAAAAAAATCTATGCCAGCCCCATAAGTCATTGCGCCATATATTGTTGCATGTAATATGTAAGGCTATCTCTTGCCACCCCAGAGGTGCTTCCTGTGTCAGTGCGGATTGGCTGAGATCATCAAGCTTGATGATCTCAGTCATAGAGGCAGAGACCAGCACGACGTTGGAAAAAAAAAAAGTTGAGTAAACACATGACACAGACAGACACACACACACACACACCGTGACACAGACACACACCGTGACACAGACACCCACACACGACACAGACACACACCATGACACAGACAGACACACACACACACCATGACACAGACAGACAGACACACGCACAGTGTAACGGATCCACTGGCACCCCGACTGGGTACCTCCGTTGAAAGATGCTCCTAGCGCTTCCAGAGGACTCCAAGCACTCCACCAGACACCATAAGCACCGCAGGCTGCAGCTATCTCCCTTCAGAACGAAGCAGGAACAAGCTCTTACAAGAGCTCAGTGATTATAGCAAGGGAATATGCCTAGCATAGCAATCCCTTGTAGCAGATTCCCCCAATAAGAGACAGGACTCAAGTTGAGGGTAAAAATAGAACTCTCTGGCTGCTAGCTTGCAGCCCTTTTTATTAGGTGCTCCCATGAAGGGGAGGGACACACACAGTAACGTACATTAACCAATCACACAATAGTTACATCCCACACATAGCCCTCCCCTCTACCTGTAAACTAATTATCTGTACACACAGGAAAATACAATTATCATAGGTAGGGAAAATACAGTTTTTACACAACATTCATAACTCCCAAAATATACATCACATTCGCATAAAAATACATATTCACAATCAATCCACTTGGGGGAAGAACATACTCAAAAATCATACGAATTGGACCAGGGGTTCAAAAGTTAGTACAAATGTGCATTTGACTTTCTGGAAGCATGTTTTTTCCAGCTCAAACTAGTTCCCCAGAATCCTCTATCCTGGAGACAATGGAGAAGCTGATTTAATTATATCCAGGGACAAACACAGCCTCCATTAAGCACATGTTACCAGCAACCACCAAAAGACATAAAAATACATAACTCCTGTTATACTAAACAGAACCCCCACATTCAACCCATCCCCAGATGGCTTGGATCTGAGCGCTCAACATATCCAAACAGCGCTCAGATGCCACAAACACAGTTCAAACGCCATGGGGTTTAAGTTTCGTATGGGCTGATGAGAGGGCCCATAATCCTGGGGCAGCCCAATAACCCACAGTATGCCCAAATACCGTGCATAAAGGGCCAAATCGCCCAGGGACCGTAGTCACAAGGTAAGAGGCGGGCAAGCAGCCCCCTCCAAAACACAGTGGCGAAGTGGCTTTCGCTACACACAGCATGACCGACAGACACACACACAGCATGACAGACACACACACACCGTGACACAGGCACACCGTGACACACACACACACACACATGACACAGACAGACACACACACCATGACACAGACAGACACACACACCATGACACAGACAGACACACACACCATGACACAGACAGACACACACACAGCATGACAGACACACACACACCGTGTTGCTACCTGTGTGGGTGGGTGGGCAGACTGATAGGTGTCCTGCGGCCGCATGGAGAGCTTGGATGGCGGCCGCATGGGAAGCTCTTTTGGCGGCCGCTGGGGGAGCAGGCTGTCCTGTCTCTGCTCCCCCTCCCTCGTGCGCTAGAAAGAAACCGGGGCCGGAATATGATGTCATATTCCGGCCCCGGTCTCTTTCTAGCGCACGAGGGAGGGGGAGCAGAGACAGATCAGCCTGCTCCCCCAGCGGCTGCAAGAAGAGCTTCCCCTGCGGCTGCCATCCAAGCTTTCCATGCGGCCGCAGGACACCTATCAGTCTGCCCACCCACCCACACAGGTAGCAACACGGTGTGTGTGTGTGTCTGTCATGCTGTGTGTGTGTCTGTCTGTGTCATGGTGTGTGTGTCTGTCTGTGTCATGGTGCAGGACACCCACATGTCTCCCCGGCCCCAGGTGCCGACGGCCCACTGGGAAATTTCCCGGTATCCCGGTGGGCCAGTCCGGCCCTGGTCCGGCCATTCTAAGGTCCGGTAGACGTATCTCTCCTCTGTGTTGTCTTTTGTTGAGTTGAATCCTGCGAGTTGGGGTATATTTTCGTTACAGGATTCCCATTCACAAGTGCTGGGAGGATGTGATCTGAGATCACCTCTACATGCTGCAATGCATACATTGAGGATTGTCCTTCAACAGCTTTTCGTATTAGCAGGTATCTGAAGAGCCTGTTTGGCTCTAGCAGCCCTGAGTGCCGCCCATAGCGCATGTGCCATAGGTTGCCTACCCCTGGTCTGCACGGAGGAACAGCAACATGAAACCAACTCTGGATAAATTTATAGAACCAAGAGCCATTCTCAATTCCTAGCCATTGAGGATGTTGCTGTTCTATATTATGGACTAAACAGTTTATTTTATGAGAAGTCTAACAAAATGAACAATCTTCTGGCCAGAGCATTGCATCCACTTAGTACAACCAAACCCATTACAATGAAAAGAGACGGCAGAGGTAGAATTGTAAAATCACCAGAAGATATTAACCACATATTTACTAATTTCTACTCAAATTTATGCTATCACTCTCACCATCATAATAAGAGTAACACTCAATATGTAGCCGACATAAATTGCATACTTTTCCACCTTGGCATTGCCTAAATTACCAGTAGATGAGGCCAATAGGTTGGTTTCCCCCATAACACAGAACGAGACAAACACGCCAGTCTCGGCATTAAAGGGAAACATAACACCAGGACCAAATAGGCTGAAGGGGACTACTGTAGATTGTTTAGAGAGGAACTTATTCCCCATATGGCAACACGTTCTAATTATTTTGGACATGGGGTCACCAAACGAACACGTGGCCCTAACTAATATTACTACCCTCAAAACTGGGACATGACAACACCCTGGTCTCTAATTACAGACCAATATCATTAATCAACACCGATCTGAAGATATACGCAAAATTACTAGTAGAGCGATTAAACCCAATTCTACTACCAGGCTACCTGATCCATGTTGACCTGGTGGGTATTATACCTTGTAGACAACCCTTGTAGACAGAGGGTTGTAGCTCATGTATGGCGGTTGTGAGACATTAAAGTGCCTTTTCTGATCCTTTTCCTGGATGCAGAGAAGGTGATTGGTGAAGTAAAATGGACACATCTATTCAAGTTCCTAATTTTTCTCGCATTTGCTGAATACTATATCACAGCAGTGAAGGCCCTGTACACTAACTTCACGGCACAAACACCTGTCACCGGAACACAGTCAACTCTATTTCACTTGAGCAACGGAACTGAGGTGCATCCTGTCCCTACTTTTGTTTGGAATATGTTGGAAGCTAGCTACACTCCATACAAATACATCCTGATGTTAAGGGAGTGGAGATGGCCAAAAGCACATTTATATTTACAGTGTTGGCATATGCCCTATGATGTACTGCTCACTTTAACAAATTCTTTCAAATCCATAGGACGCCTTCATCTGCAAAGTTTTGGGGATATATCAGGATACGAGGTCAATGTAACAAAATTAGTGGCAATGCCTTTGAACATGTTAGCCATGGATGCAGCATGAGTGGAGGCATTATACCAATTTAAAATCAAGAGTGAGGCGCTCTCTTACTTAGGAGTGACAACCACAGCTCACCTTTCATTCACCCATACTATCAGCACACTATTAAGCGATCTGGACAAATGGGTAGATAAACCAATCTCATGGATAGGACAAATCCATTCAGTTAAGATATTCTGTCTAGAATACTCTTAAAAAAAAGAAAAAATAGAAATAACGCCCAGGGGCGTATTAGCCGCGAGGCAAACAAGGCATTTGCCTTGGGCGGCATTTTCCAGGGGGCGGCAAAAAAAGCCGCCCCCAAATGCCCAAGGCAAATGTCTTGTTAGCAGACATGCCGGTGGGCTGCTGGGCGATCGGGCGGCAGTGCCTGGCGGGCGGCCGGCCGGCGAGGGAGCACTTCCCCTGAGCTGTCTGCTCAGCTCCCTCGCCAGCCGCAGAGTGAGGCTGGGAGCCGGAATATGACGTCATATTCCGGCTCCCAACCTCACTCTGCGGCTGGCGAGGGAGCTGAGCAGACAGCTCAGGGGAAGTGCTCCCTCGCCGGCCGCCCGCCCGCCCGCCAGGCAGTGCCGCCCGATCGCCCAGCAGCCACTGGACCACCAGGGAGGAAGAGACACCCCCCTCCCCAGCATTCCCAAAGGTAAGGAGGTTAATTTCAATATACGATAAAATATGAAAAATTATGTAAAATATTTCAAGTAGTGTGAAATGACAAATGTCACGACAGAAGGCTAATATGACTATGGGATTAATGAGATATGAAGAGAGATGTTGAAATGGGATGAAACAGCACAATACGATTGTGGCGAAACCAACCTCGCCACTGGGCCCTGGAGAAGCCTGTTTGCTAGCCTCCTACCTACTGACTATGGCCCCTGGGTTATTTGGGGCATATTGTACTTTATATGGCGGCTACTGGCCCTTTAAGCACAGTGAATGGTATTTTATTGTATTGCTGCTGGCCCTTTAAGAACTGTCTGGGGACATATTGAGACTTTGGGTAACAATACCCTTTAAGACTATGGCCCCTGAAAACGTATGGACTTTTATTTGGTGTGTATGGCCCTTTAAGAACCGGCTGGGGACATCTTGTAACTTTGGTGAACAATGTCCCTTTAAGACTATGTCCCCAGACCTGTAAAATAACTTGTTCCTGGCTTTCCCCCACTTGGTTCAGTAAATAGGGCTTACTGAACCAAGTACCACACAGGCAGACCACCCAGAAGTTAAAGTGTGCAGGCAATTTACCTCCCAGGCTGTGAGGTTACTGCAGGTTAATTGCCGAGCGCTGGGTGGCCGCCATTCGGCAGCCGAACACGTGGCGGCAGCCATTTTGGTCATTCGAATGCGGTCAGCGGTGTATGTTAAAGATTCTGTGGAACTAAAATCGGCTACACATTCTGCCGAACACCGCTGACCCTTACCTTCTCCCATACGGAACTTGCAGCTCCAGAGACTAAGTCCCGTTCGAAATGGGACTTAGTCGTTTTTTCGGCATGAAATTGACCGACCGCACAGCCCAAATCTATGGAACTGTTTTGGGCAGGAAATTGTGCTTGCGGTCGGTCATAAAGGACTTCCAGCTAACTTTTGATCCACTGGAGGGATTTGGCTGATTTTTGGAAGGGTTTATGTTTGATGTATGCTGAGTCTGAATATGCAACTGGTTTTAAAGTTACAGTGTGTATGTGAAAACTGTATTTTTATTGTATGTAATAATTGGTTTAACTGTTTATCTGAGGGGAGGGAATGTGTGGGTTGCACCAGATGTGTGATTGGTGATTTTATGCCTCCCCCTGGGTGTGGCCTGTAAGTGTACCAGTGTAATAAAAGCCAGGCTGGATGAGCCAGTCCAGAGTTCCTGTTTTACCCTCAAAGTGATGTGTCGTCTCATTATTGGGGGGGAAGGATTTATGGCATGCTGTTCCAGTTGACTGCTAGGAGTACAAGCCTATTCGTATGGTTCCTATTCAATGGTCTACAGCATTCCTATGCTTGAGAAGGTTCATATGCTGCATTGGTTCGGTGATTGTGGTGTCTGCCAGAGTGCTTGGAGTCCTCAGGAAGCACTAGGAGCATCCATTAACGGAGGTACCAAGTCGGGGTGCCAGGCGATCCGTTACAACGATAATTTAGCATCAATGGCATTCTATTACTAAAAAGAACCAATATGGATAATTAAATATGTCAAGTGGTGTGTCTGTCTCTTGCTAAGTCTGTTTAATACTGTGGTATATTTGCTCTCGTAACTGGAACATACTGTAGAATTTTCACAAAGATGATGTTTCGACGCTGGGGAAATGATTAATGGATATTATCATCGTTTCCTCTGTCTTTTTACTCAACACCTACTGCATCCTATTAAGGATTATCCGTATATCCTGTGAGCACGGCAGGCTAATGATAGACCCCCCACCTAAACAAGGACCCCCATGCTGAGTTACAAATGGCGGTGCTAGGAGCTGAATCCCAAACAGTGAGTGAAGTAAATTAGGCCAAGCCTGTGAAGGAGTTTACAAACACCTGTATTATGTGTGTCACTGTGGGGAGGAATGCTGTCAGACAAGCAGTAATCCCATAATCTTGCCATTTGCATAGTTCTCATTAGCTGATTAGCCCTGAAGGAGGCTGATGTACGGACCATTCCTTAGCGTAGCCTGCCTGGGTGGTTTAATGCTGAATGCAAGCTTTGCATGTGTGGACAGGATTAGGAGCATTGCAATTTGTGTGAATTCATGTTTCCATATTCTTTCTAACGGATCACAGTAATTGGATGGGTGGAGCAGTTGTGGATCCATTAGTTGGCCGTGTTTGCTCAGGAGTTTGAAGCACAGACTCAATTTTGTGTCCACGGCTTGCATGCCTTTGTACAGTTCCCCCTCTTTGTCTGGGATATCACCTCTGTACACCCAACCACGCTAAGGCGATTCTCTGAAATAAAGGAAGCCCAAAATCTACTAAAAGCAACATGTCACGAAGCCCAAACTCAAGTGTTTCTTTAGCTGGTGCAATACGGCTCAGCCCAAACGTTCGATAGATTGGGACGGGTAATTGAAAACCATAAACACCTCCATACTCTCTTTTAAGATGTATTTGCTGTCAACATGGGGATTAAAGCGAGCCCAGCATCAAATAAGACCTGGTCTATCTACTTACAAGAAGTGGAATAGTTCTGCAACTCATCACGATGAACATTCATTGTTCACGGCTTGGATTTTAATCTAGAAAGAAAAAAAAAAAGGTCTCTCTGCGGCCTGTAATTTTTGGACAGCTGAGCTAATCACGGGGAATTAACAAGTCCTATATGTAGCGAGTTTTTTTTATTATAAAGCACAACACCAAGAGGAATGAAACAGTTGCATCTTTTTTTAACAGTTCAGTACAAATCCCACACAGAGTTAATTCAATAAATGTGTCCATTCACACAATACATTTTAGTTTCTACCACAAACCAAGCCTATTATAAGGACAGGAGTCTTTCTGGGTCTATAGTTGCATTATCCAGTGACATTAACCATCCCATCCTGCACTTTACAGTCTGATGTGTAATACCCTCATCTACAAACTAACTAAGAGTAATTATATCAGTTTAAAATCCAAGCTATAACAATGTATAACACATACGAGTCCTTTGCTGGTCTTTATTCTTACATTTTCAAGGTTATTTAATAAAGGGGGAATTTAATGTGAATTCAAAGTCAATTTTAAGTTCAATGGATACTATAGTGTCAGGAATACAAAGCTGTATTGCAGGCACTGAAGATCCCTCAATGCTTTCCTATGGGGAAAAATCTGACCCTGGAGGTCCTCATGCAGAGCGTGAGGACGTCCAGTGTCAGATACCGGACCAAAGTGTCAGATACCGGACCACTGTTGGCAGACTTAGTGCTGTGCAATGTTTTACATTGAGGCACTAGGGTGCAAAAGGTACATTGCACCCAGACCACTTCAATTAGCTGAAGTGGTCTGGGTGCCTACAGTGTCCCTTAAAGGACCACTCAAGGCACCCAGACCACTTCAGCTTAATGAAGTGGTCTGGGTGCCAGGTCCCTCTAGGTTTAACCCATTTTTATATAAACATAGCAGTTTCAGAGAAACTGCTATGTTTATATAAGGGTTAAGCCAGCCTCTAAATCCTCTAGTGGCTGTCTCACTGACAGCCGCTAGAGGCGCTTGCGTGATTCTCACTGTGGAAATCACAGTGAGAGCACGCAAGCGTCCATAGGAAAGCATTGTAAATGCTTTCCTACGCGACCGGCTGAATGCGCGCACAGCTCTTGCCGCGCATGCTCATTCAGCCGAAAAGGAGGATCGGAGGCGGAGAGGAGGAGGAGAGCTCCCCGCCCGGCGCTGGAATAAAGGTAAGTTTTAACCCTTTACTCTCCCCAGAGCCGGGCGGGAGGGGGGCCCTGAGGGTGTTTTCCTGGCACTATAGTGGTCCTTTAAAGTTTATAATAATCAAACTGGGAAAAGTATCTAATTCATCTACCCAGCTACTCTGGCCTTAAATTGGAAATGCATTTTGAATTCACCTTGAATTCTTACCGTAGTAAATACCACTAACTGTTTGGTGCCATAAGAAGGAGATGGAATGAAAAATTATTTAAATCGAGTCGTTTTTTTATTTATATAGGAATGTGTTAATTTTCTGAAAGACGTATTTAATTGAGTGCATCACAGCGCATACAGAGAGAGGAGAGAAGAAATGATCACTGTGCGTTATATTCAGGGTAACTATATAAAACTAATAACCGCTAGAGGAACTGGTATTAATCCATTACCTGTGCGAAACAGATAAAGGCGCAGTGAATATTATATTATAGCATTGTGTTTATCCAGGAAGGATACATTTAATAAAATGCCTGGTAATCATCGAACTGACCAATCCTGAAATTTGCTTTGTTCATAAACAAACTGAATCATCAACATTAAAATCCTTTTAATCCATACCTGAAAAAGCATTTGGAAGACAAATTAGTTCATTTATGAACTAACCAAATTTCGCAGTTGATTAGTTTGACAATTACCAGGCATTTTATTATCACTTAAAATAAATCTTTGCACATCTCAATTTTTGATTTATTAACCTCAGAGGGATGAAAGAATTGACTTGCCAAAAATGACACCTGTGACTTTAGGAAAGTACTCTACCCACAGAGCTCTGTCACCCGGTATAAGGCTATAATATTCTCTAGAGCCGGAGTTCTAAACTGTTTTTCTAAGGACCCGCAATATGTGCATAACGAGTTGTAGAAGAGGCATTCTAGACTCCGGGAAAAGCATCAGTATCAATGGACAACTTTCTGTGAGCCGGTGCCTGCGATCTGATAGAATGCTATGTGTCCATTTCAACCAATGGAGACCCACAGCATAGGATCTCAGTTTAGAGTATTTAGAGGCTCTGCTTTAGAGCTTTGTGAATCCTACAGTTACAAAGTTGGACGTCCTGGTCGACGCATTTCCTTTTTACTCCTGTGATGTACATACCAGGCCTTTATCATTTGTTCTGCACTTTCCATTGTGGCCCCAGCACCCAACAGGTCCAGAATTTTTTTTTTGTTTCAAATATCTGCTCTGCTTTTTAAGTTCTACCCATGACATGTGCATTGTCCTCCCAGTCCCGTCTGCAAGACTGGAACTCCTCAACACTCTATGCCAGACTGTCACCCAGAATCCTAATTTATCAAGTCTGTCATCAGTCCCCCAATTTAGCCATCATTTCCTACCATGAATTTCCCCAAATCCATTTTTATCGTCCTTGCAGGTTTCTATCTATATCACTAAGCTCTTTGAGTTATTTCACTCTTTTATGATTTTTTTTGTTGTTGTTGCATTACATTGTGCATTGAATCTCTCGTCCCTATACCCACCTAGTGATTCCTTGCAATTCTTCCCCAAGTACATTGAGTTTTAGGATATATATATATATACACATACATATATACACATTTGCACGTGCAAGCACGCACACACACACACACAATATATGTTTCAGGCCAAAGTCCTGTATTTGTGGGAGGAGTTTGTCCTATTAAAACAGTATCCCCTCTCTTACCTGGGCCGTTCCATTTCAGGAACACACATATGAGCAGAGCACCTGTTTTGATTTTTAAAGAAACTCTAAGCCTTTTTTTTTTACTATTGTTTCCTTATTAGAAACAAATGTAAAGAAGTAAAGAAAAGAAAATGATTTACGTATAGGAATAAAATAACATTTATAGATACCGCAAGTATTGTGACTATGTATCTATTATGTTTTGTTGTGTAATACGAAGAATGGTAAGTTAACTTTATTTGTGCACATCATTGAGTCAGGGGAGGTGATTGTTGTGTTACTGTTGATTACATTCTCAAAATAACACAAATCAGTAATAGGAAAACGAGGATACATGTAAAATCTGAAGTTTTTTTATTCCTTAAAGGAGCACTATAGTGTCAGGAAAACAAACTCGTTTTCCTGGCACTACAGGGTCATTGGGTCCCCCCCTCCCCTGGGCTGAAGGGGTTAAAACCTCTTCAGCCACTTATCTTTCTCCAGCGCTGGGCTCCCTCGGCACTGGTGACCTCTCCTCCTCCTGATGTCATCGCTAAATGCCAAAGCATGGCAAGAGCCACGAGCGCATTCAAACCGCCCATAGGAAAGCATTACTCAATGCTTTCCCATGGACGTCCAGCGTCCGCTCACTTTGATTTTCACAGTGAGAATCACAGTAGTGCCTCTAGCTGCTGTCAGTGAGACAGCCACTAGAGGCTGAATTAACCCTCAGTGAAACATAGCAGTGTCTCTGAAACTGCTATGTTTTCAGCTGCAGGGTTAAAACTAGAGGGACCTGGCACCCAGACCACTTCATTGAGTTGAAGTGGTCTGGGTACCTATAGTGGTCCTTTAAACAAAAGCAAGAAATTACTCAGTGGACATTTGATTTAGGCGAACTAACTTAAAATAATTTTGACACAAACTAAGTGCTTATCTGTCTCGGAAAATCCAGCGTTGTCTGGATCAGGGCAGAAAAGGAATAGATTTGCACTTTTTTATGCAATTAAAGCAAATAAGGGGATGTATAGGAAAATCATCAGACAAATGCATAGCAACACAACACTTTAAGGGATATTCACCAAAGTGAATTCAAGGTGATTTCAAAGTGAATTTCATATTTAAGGTTAAAATAGCCGAATTGAGAAAATTCTCTGTTAGTTAGGCTTTTATTTTGGCTACTCTGGCCTTAAATTTTAAATTCAAAATTCAAATTACTTTTTTTTTCCAAAATCAATCATTTTAGTCCAAGTTTTTGAAAGTGAATTTCTTAAAATATATTGCTGGAACTGATATTTTATGTCCCTTGAGTGAAATGTATTTTTGTATATACATGCTCTGCATTAAAACAGCAGTCTGAAACCTTAAATCTACCCAACATTCTAAATTTCTCTAAAGCTGTTACCATTGATTGGGGTCACCTGTGCTCTCCCCCTGAATTTTCAGCAATGCAGGATTCTGACACCGTTCTAGACACTCTCCAAACGAACTTATTGAATCGACAATCAAAGGGGGGAAAAGCCAGAGAAAATGTAAGTTTTTAAGCTTTTATGTTATATCTTTATTATTTATACTCATAGAATGACAATTAATAAACATCTGAATGCACAATTATTCACTTAATGCAGGATAGTTATAAACTGAACTGTGAATGGCAAAAAATAATTCTAAAATAGGAGGGCTCTGACTATAGCTGAATTGAAGAGGATTAAAAATCAACTTTTTTTTTTTTTTTTACCCTAAATTCTGTCTCTTGGATTTCATTTTGCTGATGTTATAGATTAATGAATATATTCCCATTTCAGTATTTCTAAATTGTAGTAAATTGGAAAATAACATTGAAAAACTTATGTAAAAAGTGTTATATTCATAAAGTTCTCAACGCCACTCCAGACACAGCTTGGCTACTATTGTAAATTACCACAATATTTACTAAACTGAAATTTAACAAGTTAAATCTGAATGGTTTTATTGAATAGCCATATTATGTGTCCACAGTGGTTCTGGTTGATGCATAGTTGCCACAGGTGAGTTTTTTGGGGTTGATTTAAATCAGGGGTGGGAAACCTTCGGCCCTCCAGATGTTTTGGACTACATCGTCCATAATGCCAGCAAAGCATCAAGGGAGATGTAGTCCACAACACCTGGAGGGTCGAAGGTACCCCAACCCTGATTTAAAGGGACACTCCACACAGCTATGCTGGAGATCATGTTTGCTAAATTTAAAATGGATTTTGACACTTTCCAAATCTATTATAGTTCTAGAATAAATTGTGCAAGTTTTCCTGTTTAGTGAATGATCTCCAATCTGATCCGTTCCAGTAACTCTTTTAGTGACATTCCTTCTTACTCGCCAGAGAAAGAGATTGAAGCCAGATCTGATTGCATCTTTTAATAGTTCAGTACAAATCCCACACAGGGTTAATTCAATAAATGTGTCCATTCGAACAATACATTTTAGTTTCTATTTAGTTATGTGTCCTGAACCCCAGCCAAGCCTATTATAAGGACAGGAGTCTTTCTGTGTCTATATAGTTGCATTATCCTGTGCCATTGACCATCCCATCTCCCTGGACTTTACAATTGGATGTGATTGTGTAATACATTCATCTACCAACTAACCTAAGAGATACAGTAATTATATCAGTTTAAAATCCCAGCTATAACCCAGCTCTTGCCTTCAAATCTCTACATAATGGGGGGCGGGGCCGAACAGCCGAGCAGGGCAGATGTGCTGAGTCCTAGCTCCTGACCCAAATCGACTGTTTGGGGGAAAATACCGAATAAAATCAGCACGTCCGGCCCCAGGTTGGATCTTAGACAGCAGGGGAACACCCGGGCGAACAACCGGCTACCACGCACTGACGGATTGACAACCGGGCACCACGACCGGGTCATTGAGGCCTACTGAGGCTCGAGGCGGGAGGGAACGGCCGCTCTTCCCGCTCAAGGCCCCAAAATTGGACTCTAACACACTCTCACCTCCTACACCCCTCCCCTCTGGACCGGTGGGGGATATCCCGGTCCATGCTACACTGGAGCCTTCAACCTAGTCCCAGGCCCACAAGATAAGCAACAACCCTGGAACGCTCCTTCCTCGTGGCTTCCACAAGATGGCGGTTGCCTGCATACCTAAGAGACTGAGCCTGTCTCCAAGTCAAGGGCCCCTTCCTTGCACCACCGCTAATTCTCTCCATCGTCTGGAACAAATATTCCAGTGCTTCTGGGAGAAGCTACAGAAGCGGGCTCAGGTGAAGCAGACGGGACATCAAGAGCTCCCTGCAAAAGATGAGCTTAACCACAAACGGGGGGCGCGGGGGCAACCCCCGGGCACAGCGCCAACCCATTCAGCTACCAACCCACAGGGCCCTCCCGGGCTGAAGGCCACGAGGGCTCACACCCAGAGACATTACCCACACAAGCGGAGGCGCACACGTCGCAAGCGGCTGCAGACCACCTGACCCTCCGGCACCTCCACCCGAGGACGAAACTCGGACTCTAGCAGCTACCGGGTTTGTGGCACAGAAATGCCGGCCAACACAACAGCCTGGGGCTGGAGGAACACCCCTCACCCGCACCCTTACCTTCACCACGGCAGCACCCAGAGGCTCACGGACGGGCTCCAGCGGTATACCACCGGACGGAATTGGATGACAGGGACAGCCACGAGCTTCCATCCCCGTGTTCCTGGGACTCTAGTCACGGTACCAAGTGCATCTCACACGGACAAGCAGAGTCTCCCATCCAGGACTCACACACAAGGGACACATTCTGTGAACTCCAGACGACCACGCAGAAACATAGCCTACATTGTCCTATACTATGTCCACACCTGCATGATAGTCATAAGATAGACATGTAGCCACACATCTATACATATCTCTATGCTTAACTAAATTTATCAATACATACTGCTTGAGTTAGACTACTTGTTGTTCTGATATGTGTAGTTGCATTTTTCATAGTTTTACTCGGCTCCAGGTTTTTTCATAATAACATAATATTACTGACATGCCTAGCGTACTAACTAAGTGGAACCCTTGTGTTGTACCTCTCTATTTGTGATACCACATTACTAAAATGCTAAAGTCAAGCTCTCCTCCCTACGCTATGCTGTGTTATAATCTTACTATCATGTTCAAGCACATAACTGTTTAACTGCTTTACCTAGTTTTAATGACTAGTATATCCAGGTCACACTAGGCATTTTTCTAACAAACGTGATACCAGCTTTATTTTATTGTTTTATGTTACTGCTAAGCAGTTAAAACCTTACTTAGTTAATCCTGACAGTCACCCGTGATGTGCAAACCACTAGTGCTACTATATGAACCACCTACATTATCTGGACTAATTCATGTTTCTTCTACAAAACTGTTCGGTTTAATCGTTTTTACTAATCTACCTAGCACGCATTGAAACCGTTTCGTCACGAAGACCTTCTTCACCTAGCCAGCCAAGTGTTATGTTTCACTATCTCTATTACCCCAAATATAAAATTTTGTGCTGTGTTCTCAAGATGCATAATATTATCTCTAACTGTACTCAATGTCATCCTACATGTATCTTTGTATGTTCTACAGATCCTCGCGTCTGCGGTTGTGGCAACGCAGGATGTATTGTATTCTCAAGCACGACCAAAAATAAAGAATTAAAAATCTCTACATAATGCTACTCCCACCTATCTATCCTCCCTTATACACAAGTATGTGCCGTCTAGGCCCCTATGCTCTGCCGAAGACCTGCCTCTATCCTCTGTCCATACTTCCACCTCTGATGCTCACCTCAAAGACTTCTCCAGGGCTGCCCCATTCCTGTGGAACCCCCTTTCTTTTTCCGTTAGACGCTCACCCAGTCTCCACTTCAAAAAATCATTAAAAACTCACTTTTACACAAAAGCGTTCAATTAAACTGTTGGCTCCAGAAAAAAACCTCACACTAAGTCTTCATTGAATACTACTCTACCAATGAACTTCCCTACTACTTCCCTTACCTTTTTGTGTCCCTATACCCCACTCCCTCTAGCATGTTAGCTCACTGAGCAGGGCCCTCAACCCCTCTGTTTCTGTGTGTCAGACTTGCCTGGTTACAATTACATGTTTGTTCGTCCACCCATAATACTGCGCTGCAGAATTTGTTGGCTCTATATAAATATAATAATGTATAACACATAATATAGGTACAAGTCCATTGCTGGTCTTTATTCTTACACATTCAAGGTTATTTACTAAATGGAGAATTCCATGTGAATTCAAAGTCATTTTGAAGTTTAAGTTTAGAATAATCATTGCTATTATGTGCTATTATGGTAACTATATGTGGTATTGGTGTGTCTGCATAGTGCAGGTTCTCTATGACATGATGAAGTTTATGGATAAAAAGCTGTTTTCATGCAACAATGTTGTTGCATTTTTTTTGTTTGTGCCAATGTTCTTCTGCATCTGCGCCACATTTTTTCCAGATTGCACCCTTCCTGAGAGTTTTGTCCTTTTTGTCTCGTTTTATTATTTTTAAATAATAATAGACATGTGCAATTTGTTTCGGTCCGAATTTAAATTCAGACGAATTTCAACAATTCAGACGTTCAGATGCTTACGAATGTCCGAAGTGCCGAATTGCCGGATTTCGGAAGTGCCGAAGTGTTTCGGATTTCTGAAAAGTGGCAAAACAGGAGAGCGAGGTAAAATTAAGGGAATGATAAAAGGGAACCTATCCCTTCCCCTAACCCTAAGCATGGTAGGGTTATGGGTAGGGTTAGGGAATTGCCAAAGTCCCGATGTCCAGAATTTCGGAAGTGCCGAGCCGAACCGAACCACATTGTTTTGCCCATGCACATCCCTAAATAATGGTATTGTTAATTGTAAAATTGCACTGCTTATGTCCCCTACAATTTTGATCTGTTACAAGAACGTGATGGGTAAGAAGATGGAGAAAAAGAGGTCCCCAATGCATACAAGTGTAGAACCAGCATTATACGTGAGAAAAACTATTTTTCTACAAAACCTGCAATGTGCTGATTGTCTCAGTATTTGGATTAGTGGTATTAAGGGTTAGGAATATACATTTTAGTATCTGCTTCATTACACATTTACAACGAAACCTTTCTTCAAGAAGCAAGTTCATCTGGGCCCATTATGTTTTACTAGACATATATCTCTTCTACGTTCTGTAGGGAAGTGCATGAAAAGTGCTTGATTGCGTTTTGTAAACTTTGTATGCTGCAGGAAGGACTTCAGATCAATTATTTATGATGATCCAAGAGACACCGCCATTATTTAGGAACCGCTTTTCCTTTCTAGAACACAAGAATTTAATATACTACAAGATAGCGCTTTTCATGTCCGTCCCATCAACACGGAAAAGTGATGTGTCCACTAAAAAGCAGGATTATTTACTACACAGTGTAGATTAGGACTTCAAAATGAATTGGAAGTACATTTCAAAGTTTAGAGGGACAACCCACTGCACGAAGACCATACATAAATACCACTGTTAAGTAGATATACCTCAATGAAAACATGTACACATTAAACTATGCATTTTTTTCCCATTGGGGGTATATCTAAAAACAGCTTGCTGTAGCTGCAGATCTCTTGTCTGCAGCCTTTACAAGCCCTCCCCTATAACCCCGCCCAGACTTTCTGTGGCTGTCCAATCACAGACTTCCCAATAGACACGTGCAATTTGTTTTGGTTCAGAATGCAAATTCGTCCAAATTTCGGAAATGCAGACATTTGGAAGCTTCCGAATGTCTGAAGTGCTGAATTTCGGAAAATTGAAGTGCTTTGGATTTCTGAAAAGTGGCAAAACAGGAGAGGGTTGGGATAGGGTTAGTGGTTGGGGTAGGGTAACCATAACCCTACCGTAACCGTACTCCTAACACTACCTCTAACCCTACTCCTAACCCTACCTCTAACCCTACACTTGCCCCAAGTGCCAAACCAAACCGAAGTGCCGAATTTTGGAATGCCATGCCGAACTGAACTGAATATTTTTCCCATGCACATCCCTACTTCCCAATGCAGCTTAATGTAAAATCTTTGCAAGGCAGGTGCTCTGGGCAATTGCTGCCTCTTGAGTTTAACTCCACTGACCTAACCAAACCAGGAAGTAATAGGACCAGTTGTGTGATTGACAGCCAGGGGGTTGTAACAAGGTTAATTTTATAAAAGTGCCAATTTCTATTGTAATCTGCACTTTTTGTAAAATGAAAACAGTAGGACACACTCATCACACATAAAGCATTTTACCAAGATAATGTGCTCTAGGTATTTGGAGTGCCCCTTTTAAGCAAAAATAACTGTATTGGATATATTGCTGACCTGTAAAATATGTAACATTCAGCTATTTTGTCCAACATTTCAAATTAACTGTGAATGCCAAATAACTAACATTTTGGATTATAATAAAAAAAATATATTTTTAAAAAAATCTTGCCATTGCTGGGTTTAGTGGATATATATCACTTCTGCAGGATATAGAGACGTTCATGAGAAGTACAACCATGCAGTAAGATGAGTTACTTGTAGGCGGAGAACCAAAAGCTAAGGAAACACATCAAATAACCCTGTGATTGATATTTTTTCTTTCTCCTGCATCCAATGAATTCTGCACAGTGCAGGGCAGCACTTTCATCCAATCCCTTTCTGCATTTAGAAGTGATATGTGTCCTACTGAAGATGCTAGTAAATATAAATAAGAAACATTTTTTTCAGTGCCCCGGTTACTCTATTAGTGTGCAATCCATGCATTTATTACAAGGATCGATAACTTCTACTGTAGCAAGTGATCTCTCCCCCTTGACCTCGGTCATCCTGCACTCCAAGGGTTAACGATCTGTCACCTCCAATAATTACATTATCTTTTTAAAATGCTGTACTGCCTTTTTACAAGCAATTGGAGAATATTAAATAAATGAGTTTCTTAAAATCCCAATGCCTGTATCAGTTCTGACAATCTGTTTAACCCCTGTGGCAGATGGCCCTGCAACGAAAGGGTTAAATTTACTAAAATGCCCTCTTTGACTTTTTTTACTCGTCTGGGCTGTCATCGCCCATTACTGCTAAACAGATCCTGGCCTTTATTGATCTCTTAATTTATCTTTTCTTAACTTCGCTCGCACCGTCTGGTGCCCTGTGTTCAAGGTATTGAGGCCAAGCACCCGTCTGTTCATATAGGCCTGGCTGGTTGGCCCTGGAAATAATAGGGGAGCAGGTGGTGTGACTAAGTACTGGCTTCTGCAGAATAGGAGAATCACTGTTGTGTCCTGTCCCAATCCGTCAGCGATCCCCACCCTCCAACTGTTTCACATTAAGGCACTAAACTGTGACTTTACAGTTCCCGAGTTTTACAAAACCGGTTTACAAACCGCGATGGATTTCCTTTGTGGAAACCTCTTTGTGAATCATCAGAATAGGGGAAGCCATTCCCAAAGTAAGTGTGTTTTAATATGTATGGAGATTGGAATGCTACGCTAACGCCAATCAAAAGAGATTATTCAATATGACTTCCCTTGTTTCATTTCATAAATGTGTAACAATCACCATCGGGGAGATACATGTTGGTGAACATTTTATTAAATTATTTTGGTGCAGAAGAAAAATTTATGAAGAGTGTGAAAGCAGAAAAGATTTTCGGAGAAGTGACAATTTTTTTTGTTTTTTGTTTTCACAATATTTTTGCACATCGAGAATAAGCAGAAATGGGAAATGATAGAAGTTGCACCGTAAGACTACCTTTTTAAACAGATTTGAAATGTTAGCATCGAAATAGCTCTTTGTAAAAGCTAAAATGTTACTGTGTTTATAAATGCAATGAGTTTTTTTTACGGCACAGTTCAAAGGACATTGTGTAGAATACTACTGCCAGGGTAGAGTGTGGACATTTTTAGCATTAGGGGGAGTTGGGGGTTAAAGGGATACTATAGTGCCATGAATACAAAGCTGTATTCCTGGCAATATAGCTCCCTCTGCCGCCCACCCTCCCTACGGTGGTAAATAAAGGGTTAAAAACCCTCTATTTACTTACTTGATCACAGCGATGTCCCTCGGCGCTAGGTCGCGGCTTAGCCTCCTCTGACGTTACTGACAAGGGGGAGCTAATGCGCATGCGCGGCAAAAGTTGCACGCGCTTTAGATCCTCCCCATATGAAAGCATTGATTCAATGCTTTCCTGTAAGAAAAGGGCTGACTCTCTAGTCGGACCTCTCACACTTCATCCCTCTGTCAGTCCTTACATTGGCTTCCTGTATCCTATAGGAGTCAATTCAAAATGCTAACCCATACTTATAAAGCATTGACCAATTCTAGCCCCTCTTATACCTCTTCACTGATCCATAGGTATGCCCTTTCTCGGTCACGACCTTCTCCTGTCGGCTGCTTGCACCCGTATGGCCAACTCACGTTTGCAGGACTTCTCGCGGGTGGCTCCTTTCCTATGGAATAACCTGCCTACCGCCATCAGACTCTCCCCTAGACTTCAATCATTTAAGAAGTGCCTTTTTTTTATTAATTCTTTATTTTTTGTTTGTGCATGAAAGTATAGTCTGGCAAGCTGCGCCACAATAGCTACAGCCGGCCGTTCAATAAACATAGGATGATATGGTATAACAAATACAGTGCATTACTCAAAGTATTATAAAATTTAACAAGATTGACATCGCATACAAGTAGCGTGAACAGATTATGATGTGAAGATCTAGTTTTTCTATTCTTGTGGCAATATTGTATTTTTGGGGAGTTGCAGTTATAAGACCTATCAGGCTAATGAGGGCCATCTATTCGACATGACTAGGTACATTTACGATATTGGAAGGAGTTGTTTTGCCTTAACTCAAGTCCGCAAAATGTAAAATATATAAAGTATAATGTATGACCTACAGTCTGGCGCCCTGTCTAAGTTGCAAGAGTCACTCAAATATATTGAGCCTGCGTGCAGAGCACATCATCGATACGGTGGGACTGTCCCCCCGAGTGACCCGCAGAGGTGACTGATTTATACCTGTTTCCCCAGGTGCGTCAAATACTTAAGGGGGCAAAAAGGGTATGCTTCCAAGACTAGTTAAAAGTAACAGCCGTCATTACGAGCCAAAGGGAATACAGAACATCAAAGCATGGCAGGAGTTTTGGTGACCGCCATGCCATAGCATGAATTGCCGGTCTACCAGGCTGTCAAAACTGCACCAATATTATAAACTTATAGAGAACAGTACAAATTATAAAATATTATAACATGGCCACTCAGGTCCCTCCAGATTTGCTATATGACGAGGTGCATCACCTTTCACTATTTAGGAACCTAGTTCCATCGATGGTACTTTACTATGTGATCGGAACAGCTGGTCATGTAGGGAAGTATTTATTGCATGCGCCATCGCATCATTTGAGTTAGTTCCCACTAACTAAGCATAAGTACAATTTTAAGGAAATCTTGCACTCTATAAAACAATATGCCTAATATCAGTCAAGTGGATATATATCACATACATTTTCTAAGATCAATATTACTAGATGCCCAGCGGTTTCTCTTTGCTAGGTTGGCAGGTAATCGGAAGATACAGATTACACAGATACTACTGCTAATCATAACAAGTTAAGTAACAAGCACCCTGGTTAATTTTTCGTGAGTTCTCACTGTGGGGTACCAAAGGAGTCAGGAGTGGCCCCCTGAGTACGTGACACAAGGGTTAAGTGTTCCAGACTTCCAGGGGTCATAAAGCCTTCCAGCCAGTAGGTTCTTCTTTCAGATCTTGGAGGGAGCCATTCGTTTTAGAATTTATTTTTTTTTTAAATGACGGCCTCTGAGGAATCCTCCGTGTGCAGACGTTGGGGGTGGGTGCGCGCTTCTAAGAGTGGGGAGACGCTATCTGTCCACAACATAACGGCTATTCCATCAAGATTTATGTTCAACCAGGGAGCCACAAAAACAGTGAAATGCTCTCCATTCTTTATCGAAAAATTGAAAAAATATTATACACTGTAGAGGGCAGCTTGTGTAAAAAAAATAAAAATAAAAAGATATGATAAAGTAAAAGTATATGATTGTGGCGATGTGGACGGTTCACCGCTGTAGGGGAAGTCTTGGTGTAGTTGTGGTGTGTGATGCGGGTTAAGTCCTGGGCAGGGGGTCAGTGTGGGCGTCCGTGGATCCCCTGGGGTAGTAAAAGTCTCGCTTACCGCCCATTACTCCGATCTATGGTGGGTGCAGAGCTCTGTTCTTTTGCTGCGTGTGGTCGGCCTCTGTGGTCTGTTTCCGGGCTCGGCTGAGTCCCTCTGGCGTGATGCTGGCGTTTTCCCTCCCTGTAGAGGAGGTTTGCGTCTGCAGATGTAGCTCCCTCAGGAATTTCGCCGGGTCCTCATGTGCCGATAAAGTGAGCACCGCTTCTCCCTGTTGCACTATGAGGGTGCCCGAAGCGCCCCACCTGTACCTTATCCCCTTGTCACGGAGTTCCCGTGTCACGGGCATGAACCTCCGCCTCTCCAGGAGCACCGTAAAAGGTAGGTCGTTATAGATCTGGACGGGGTTGCCTTTCACCAAGGTCGTAGGGTTGTTTCTGGAGCGGGCCAGGATTGCACTTTTCGTGGAGATATCCCGCGTTACTGCTATGATGTCTCTCGAGGCGTCTGCCGGCGCCGTCGGGGCCTTTCTAATTCGGAATGCCGCCGTAATAGGTGAGGCTCCTGTTGTGGGGCGCACTCCTAATGTTTCTGCGACTGTGTTGGCAAAACCCAGTACCTCCTCCACACCCATACTTTCCGGGACACCGCGAATCCGAATATTTTTCCTACGGTGCCTTGCTTCCAGCGAGGTGACCGTGCGTGTGAGCCTGTTAAGTTGCTGGGACATGGCCTCCATTTGGGCCTTTGCTTCTGTCAGCTCCTGATCCCTCTTCCCCTCCCTTGTTTCTACCGCACCGATCCGCGCGGTTATGCCATCCACCTCAGACCTCACTCCTGCCAGGTCGGCCTTCCAGACCCCCCTCAGGTCCACCAGCAATCTTTTAATGTCCCCTTCAGTGGAGGGCGAGGTGTCAGAGTCCGAGTCCTCACTCACATACACCCGGTTTGGGGTCCCTGATGGCCTGTTGTCCTCTTCCTCCGGGGAGTCGTCTGAGTAGCTGGCGTCTCGGGCCCGCTCGGGCGCCATCTTGGGCTGCGCCTGTTGCTGCGGCCTGTCGAAGGACGTGCGGATATCAGGCTGTTTAGAGCTACCGGAGTGGGTCAGCCTACGGTTTCTTCGTCCCATTTCTCTCTGTGGGGGTTCTGCTGTGCACAGGTATGCTTTTTGAGTTGTTGATGATCGATTTTCGTGGCTAAATATTATTATTATTGATGGGGCCTGCAGGAGCTCCACATCAACACGTCTGGTTGCTTGCTCAGCTAGCCATGCCCCCCCTAAGAAGTGCCTTAAAACCCATCTCTTTAGGAAAGCTTATGGCCTCCCAGAGTAACGTCTACCTTACATACCTGTCTCTTGCTCTCTCCTAAAGGGCAGCACTCTACTCTCTTCTCCAGCTCTGCTTCACTCCCACCTTATTTGATTGCTATTTCCTGTCCTAACGTGTTTTACACCCCACCTCCTATAGACTGTAAGCTCGTTTGAGCAGGGTCCTCTTCAACCTATCGTTCCTGTAAGTTTTCTTGTAATTGTCCTATTTTATAGTTAAATCCCCCCTCGCATAATATTATAAAGTGCTACAGAATCTGTTGGCGCTATATAAATGGCAATAATAATAATAATGTCCCTCCTAGCAGTAAATGATTTCACCAAATTGTGTTCTAACTCCATTCCTGTTCAGAGCCCTCCACCTAAACATTCAACAGGACAAAAGAGCTCACTTTTATTAAGGTACAGCTCATGTTGGTGATTTATAAACTTCAATAATACTTATAATGATGATAATAAAAAATATGTCGGGGGCGGAGCCGGCGCCCAAACGAGCTGGACGTGTCCCAGAACTGCTCCGCAAGACGGCCCGATAAAATGCCGACTAACAGCGGTAATACCCGCGATCCAGAACCACACAGGCGGCTGCCCATACCCCGATACGATGGGGAAGAAGAACAAAAAGCTGCGACCTGATCCGGGACCGGGGTCGCAAGATATCGGCGCTTCCATGCGCACAGCCGCGCGGCCTGCACCCGCCAAGATGGCGCCCGCATCTGATTACACACTGTCCTCGGAGGAGGACAGCAGCACAGCCGACATCTCCCCTATACAGAGGCGGCGATCAGGGCAAGCAGCGAATGTAGCGCTGGACGACTCGACCCCAGCCACAAAGGCAGACATCAAAGCCCTGGTGGCAGAAATCCAAGCCATGTTCACGGCGGATGTGGCGCCAATTAAAGCGTCAGTCTCCACCCTTACCACACGCATGGACAAAGTGGAAGAGAATATGACAGGCCACAAGCTGGCACAGTCGGCCACAGATACAGCCCTTGGTGCCCTGCAGAAGCAGTGCGCCGACCATCAGGCTCAGTTTGCTAACCTGGAGGACAATGCCAGGGCACGCAACCTAAGGATCAAGGGAGTTCCGGAGACCGTAGCGGAAGCAGAACTCCCTCACTACTGCAGGAGGCTACTTGCCACCCTACTCATGCCCAAACAGTCTAAACAGCTGGTGGTGAACTCCTGCTTCAGGCTCAACAAGGCGACCAACGCAACCCAAGAGGTACCCAGGAATGTACTGCTCAAAATGGTGCGGGACTCTGACAGGGGTATTATTATGGGAGCAGTGAGAGACACCCCCACAGTATCCTTTGAAGGAGCACAACTAGCGTTTTTCCGGGACTTCTCCAGACATACTCTATCTTGGCGGAGATCTCTCAAGCCTATTACCCAGCTTCTCCAAGAGAAATCCATAGTCTACAAATGTGCACCCCGCCGATTAATCACTGACAAAGCAGAGAAGACACACACAATATCGCATACCAGTGGGGCGACAACCTTCCTGCAAGCCCTTGGCCTGACAACGACGCCGACGGCGGACCACCCGACTTGGAACATAGCCAACATCACCCCATTTGTGCCCAGAGGGGAAGCACCTACGGCAGAGGAACTGCCACCCGGAATTTGGGGACTGAACTTACCTATACATCATATTACACAAGATGTTCCTTACACAGTTCTACAAATATCGTTTTTCTTACTTATTTTTTATCATTGTTGAATACTGTTTATAAATAATGCCTATGCTGTACAGTTGCCGGCTCCGTAAGCCTTAGGAGTAGCTCTAACACTAAGATACCAAGCACCCCCCCTACGCAGAACATGGTTATTAAGCGACACCACTGCGCAAAAACAGACCCCAGACTACACAGCGCATGATCCAAAGCTATTGAACCAGCAATACCGAGTGAACACGCAGACCCAGACTAGCGCAGCTCAACACCCACGCACACCATAAATATGCGCCCTAGTATAGCTCACAGGACAAGGAGCAACACAGATTAGCCATAAGGCGCATGCGGCCCGACCCCATCACCCCCCAAACCACTCGTCCTAGGACCACCCATAGATGAGCCTGGGTGCGCAAGCCCCTACAAAACATAAAAAAGAGTTGACCCAGCTGGGTGACGTTTGTATACAAGTAATGTTACTATATTTTAACCTGTTACTCACCGAAATATGTTGTATCATATGCAAAAACTTGCAAAAATAAAGAATTGGGGAAAAAAAAAATTAATATGTCTGAAGGGACAAACACACTCCATATAAAAACAACAAAATAGAAAAATGTTTTAACTCCATATCAAATTATCCATTGTAAATGTTAATAAAATATAACTTTACCTTTTTTTTAATTAAAATACTACAATGAAAAGCAACAAAGGTGTATTTCAGTGAGTCCTCCCTTAAAATGAAGTTTTGGTCGATTTTATATGGGTTTTTTTTGTTTAAATTTTGCTCTTTTGGCTCATGCCATATAGCTTCAAGTATTTTGAAAATCGGTCTCGTTGACAGATTTAAAAGGCGGTCACTTCTTCTATGAAATTTATATTTGGAATTAAATAAAACACAGAAAATCGCTTGTAAATTGTTAAAGGATCACTATAGTGTCAGGAAAACAAACTTTGTTTTTCTGACACTATATAACCCTTACATTCTCAATGCTTTCCTAGGGACGTTCTGCATGCTGGATGCGATTTTTCCCATCCAGCGTCGCAGAAGTGTCTCTAGCGGCTGTCAGGAAGACAGCCACTAGAGGTTGGTTTAACCCTGCTATGTAAACATAGCAGTTTCTCTAAAACTGCTATGTTTACATCTGAAGGGTTAAAATCTGTGGGACCTGGCACCCAGACCACTTCATTGAGCTGAAGTGGTCTGGGTGACTACAGTGTCCCTTTAACCTTTTTTAACCTGAGATGTTAAATTTTTCTTAAATAAAAAGTTATATTAAAATAGTATGCAAATACCATACTAAATACCATACTAAAGTTAAGACAAGGCAAACCATGCAAATGAAGAGGAGAAATAGAAATGTTGTTTCATTTCTCCTCTCCTCTGTGTGCTCTCTCTGTGCTGACTGTAGGTGCAAAAGACAGAGTTTATAACAATGATTGACAGGGAGCTAAGATGAAGGCACCCAGTTACATATTAAAAAGGTGTTGATTTCTACATTTAATTTTCTCACACCTCACACAAACCTATTTGTTAAATATAGGGATAAGTAAACATAACGTAAAAAATTCTAGAAATGGGCCGTTCCCCATAAAATCCCCATGCAGAATCCCTCTAAAAGCGGGTCTCTCAACAAGTTTGTGTCCATCCATTTGTCCAATGTACAAAGAAAAGGAAGAGGTTAGGATACTGCAGTACCCCAAATAAGTAATGAAAGGATTAAACTGTTTGCAGCTACACGTTCCTCCACCAATATTGCTCAGTCAGTTATTTACAGAGATAAAATAAAACATAAAAATATGCAACAAGTGCAACTAGAATGCAAGTTCCACAGTGGTTTATTGAAGGACATTTTTGGTCCGAGATGTTTTATCCATACATAATGCACGCACATGGAACAATAATGCACTTACCCAAATATATGTATACACTGATCAGCTAAAACATAAAATATCTTGCTGACTGAGGCCAATACCATCAGGGAACACCATTGCCATGAAGGGGTATCCGTGGTCTGCAACAATCTCTAGGTAGGTGGTACGTGTCAAAGTAACATCCACATGAATGCCAGGACTCAAGGTGTCCCAGCAGAACATTGCCCAGACCACCGGCCTGACTTCTTCCCATAGAATATCCTGCAGCTATCTCTTCCCCAGGTTAATGACCCCGGCCATCCACCTGGTCAAAAAGATGTGATTCATCAGACTAGGCAACCTTCCCCCATTGTTCCATGGTCCAGCTCTGGCGCTCACGTCCCCATTTAAGGCAGTTTGGGCTGTGGAGAGGGGACATCGTGAGCACTCTGACCAGTCTACAGCTAAGCAGCCCCATACACAGCAAACTGCATTTCACTATGTATTCGGACATCTTTCTATCATTACCAGCGTTACGTTTTTTTTTAATCAATTTGAGCTTTATTCTGTGTGATCAGACTGGATGGGCTAGCCTTCACTCCCCACGTGCATCAATGAGCCTAGGACACCAATGACCCTGATGCCGGCTCACTGGTTGTCCTTCCTTGCACCACTTTTAGTAGGTACTAGCCTCAGCATACCCGGAACACTGTTTTGGAGATGCACTGAGCCAGTTGTCTAGCCATGAGCATTTGGTCCCTGTCAATCATTCAGATCTTTTTTTTTTTTTTTTTTTTTTTTTTTTTTTAATTTATTTTTTTTATTTTGTTTTGTTGCTTCCAACTCATGGAATTCAAAAACTGACTGTTCATTTGCTGACTGATATATCCCATCCTTTGACAGGTCCCATTATAATGATAGGTGCTATTCACTTCACCTGTCAGTGGTTTTAATGTTGGGGCTGATCAGTGTGTACATGTATCTTGTTCAGTGCGAGGTTCTGGCTCTGGTTAGTGCTGCGTCCCTCTTCTTTCTTGTCTTGCAATTTCTTCTTCTTATAAACCTTCCACCAGAACTATTTCTCAGCTGGTGGCCCATGAGTATTCCCGATACTGAATAACCTCTTCCTTCTGTCCCTCTGAAGCAATTTCCTTCATTACATCAAGCATTTTGGCTTTCTATTGTTTTTGCTTTTTGTTGTTTTCTTGTTTTGTGTTTTGTTTTTTTCTTTTTTTAACTTGCACAATGTTTACCAGAGATTTTATATAGTTACATAGCTTAAAAGAGACTTGCGTCCATCAAGTTTAGCCTTCCTCACATATGTTTTTGCTGTTGATCCAAAAGAAGGCAAAAAACCCAGTCTGAAGCGCTTCCAATTTTGCAACAAAATAGGAAAAAATTCCTTCTTGACCCCAAAATAGCAGTCAGATGTCTCCTTGGATCAAGCAGCTATTACCCCACTAATAAGAATTTATATCCCTGTATGTTATGTTTTTGCAAGTATTTATCCAATTGCAGTTTAAACATCTGTATAGACTCTGACAAAACCACCTCTTCAGGCAGAGAATTCCATATCCTTATTGCTCTTACTGTAAAATACATTTTGCCACATTGGAAATTAGTTTTTCATTTCCCACAGTTAACTGATAATTTTTCTGTTGATTGATAATTATTTTATGTCTTTCAACTGTATTGGTTTCTTCAAAAATATTTTCTAGAAACCACAAGGCATTCCATGTACTGTTTGTAAACCAGGCACGCTGAAGGTTCTGTGCAACTTAAATCTAGCACCGAAAAATGAAAAGTTCCTTCAATTTCTGTCATGGTTTGGAACACAAGCTTATGTCTTCTGTCTATTGCAAAAGATCCTAAAAATGAAAAATAAGATCCTTGTAGGTTTTCACTGCGCTTTTTATTTATTTTTTTAAGCTAAAGGGTTACTATTGCCACTTTAGTGATTTGAAGTAATCATGGTGTCTGGAATTTGTACAAGTACGATTTCCCTTGTATATGCCGCACATATAGCGGTTAACCCCTTAGTTGCCAGCGATGTAACTCCACCTCTGGCAGAGTCATTAGCCGTTCGGAAATTCCAGGCTGCCTAATGTCAATTCCGGGCAACTTTTGGGAAGCGGGACAGGGCAATGCATTATTACTAACCCTTTAAAATAATAAATTTTTTGTAATATTGTATTCTTATTGTAATGGTATCTGTACAGATAAATCCATTCTTAATTGTAATTCTATTTTTACAGTTAGATAAAACTATTGCACAAAGTTATTAAACATAATTTTGTAGAGAGATGATATATAATTGGGACGTGTTTCACTAAATGCTCAGAGTGGGTACTGTGCCATGCATGAAAACCCAACATTGTGAAATTACACCGTAGTGTTTACACCAATATATAGCTGATTAAATACAACATATATGCGCTTTCCAGAAATCTCACGTTAATAATTTTGAACCTCGGTGGAAGGAGGGCTTCCAACACTCTCGAGAAAACCATAAAGCAGCAAAGCGAATACGAGCAACATTCTGGGTCTAGTACGAATAAAATTTAAGAAGACCTAAAGATTAAACAAATGAGTGTCTTTTAGTTAGGACAGTGACTACGGTTCATTTCATTTAGAGGCTGCCTCCAAGTTAACCTAACTATGTTCAGAATATATATATATATATTTTTTACCATTTGTTTCTGTAACAGCTCACAAATTATCAGCTGACATGCCGTGGTAACAGATTTCTTTGTGATGGGAGAGAAAGCTCATGAAGACCAAAAGGATAAACAGGTCTTTTCATCATGATAAATCACTCGTTAATGAGTGCTGTATTGTTGGCTGCTATTGGCGTTCACTTTTATACTGTTACCTTGTGCTTGTAAAGCTGACACTACTGTTGGCGAATGTTCTTTGAACGCCCAGCAATATTGACTGACTGCGAGGAGCAGATGTTCCTTCAAGTCAACTTCACAGAGGACAATACATTGGGTGGTGTTCATTAAGTGGTGGAAAAAAAATAGTTCTGTTTAAAAAAAAAAAAAAAAAAAAAAAAGGAAAACAAATTGTAATCCACCTGGGATTTGGGATAACCTTGCATAAACAACCTGTTTATCAACAAAGGAAACTGCTTAGAAAAAGGGAGAAAATGATTTAGGCATTTTATGTGTAAATGTTTAATTTGTAAAAGTACAGATAAGACATTGGAACTATAAGATGCATCCTATTTATTGGTTTAATAATATAAACCCACGTGGTATAACTAACTGTAACCTAACCTACACAGTGCACCTAACGTGTGTGGGAGCCTGGAGTGTCCCTTTAATAATATAAACCCACCCAGTATAACTAATTATAACCTAACCTACACAGTGCATCTAACGTGTGTGTGAGCCTGGAGTGTCCCTTTAATAATATAAACCCACCCAGTATAACTGTAACCTACACAGTGCACCTAACGTGTGTGGGAGCCTGGAGTGTCCCTTTAATAATATAAACCCACCCAGTATAACTGTAACCTACACAATGCACCTACCGTGTGTGTGGGAGCCTGGAGTGTCCCTTTAATAATATAAACCCACCCAGTATAACTGTAACCTACACAATGCACCTAACGTGTGTGGGAGCCTGGAGTGTCCCTTTAATAATATAAACCCACCCAGTATAACTAATTATAACCTAACCTACACAGTGCATCTAACGTGTGTGTGAGCCTGGAGTGTCCCTTTAATAATATAAACCCACCCAGTATAACCAATTGTAACCTAACCTACACAGTGCACCTAACGTGTGTGGGAGCCTGGAGTGTCCCTTTAATAATATAAACCCACCCAGTATAACTGTAACCTACACAATGCACCTACCGTGTGTGGGAGCCTGGAGTGTCCCTTTAATAACATAAACCCACCCAGTATAACCAACTGTAACCTAACCTACACTGTGTACATGTGTGTGGGAGCCTGTAGAGCATATAATGTATTTAAACATTGGTTAACCTTATCTTGAAATTACATTTTGTATGAATGTCACAACTCCGTGTTCTTTACATGTTTTTTTTTTTTTTATATTCTTTATTTTTGTTGTGCACAAAAGTTACAAATAGCCTTGGTGCGCCACGACAGCGACATCAGGGTACGTTAGAAAAACATTGCAATACAGGTTGTGGCATATGTTAGTCAGGCACATTTTTAAGTTATTGAGATCGTTATTACAGTAGTGTAGATTCTCGTTTATGTAACTATGAAGTTAAGTTATTAAAACATTACTGAGACAACGCTTTGAACAGTACTATGAATGTTGTAACAAAATGCTAGTTCATAGATCAAGCTAGTGCGGTGAGACTATTTAACAGCTGAGTATGTAGTGACATGCTAACCAAAGGTCATGCAATTTATGATAATCAAACAATAGTAATAATAACATGCTTATAGGAGGTGGATATGTTAGTAGAGAGCTTTGGTACTAGAGATAGGGAAATGGTATGCTGGGCAATTTTTAAATACACAGAAGGGACTAGCTTAATACTGCATTCAGAGTCCCGCACGCGTGGATCACCCTACTCCCATTCTCTCCACTATAGTCACACTGCTTAACCAAAGTCCAGCTCCGTTGTCACCCCATGGTTTGCTTGCTTTGCTTCGGGAGTCGGCTCTGACGGTACCTCGTGGGATTTGTTGCCATGCTGTTGCTTGTGTAGCCTCGTTTCTTGTGTAGTGTCGGGCATTGCTGCGCTGGAGACCGGAATGTGGGACAGATGAGATTCTTGTTTGCTGTATTTGTTTCGTGTTACCGGGTGTGTTAATCTGTGAGTGGAAGGGTGCGTCCGATGTGCCTGCCGCCATTTTTCTCCTCTGGGCCCGCCGGTATCTGTGGCGTCTGACAGCCATTTTGAATGCTTGTGGTGTTCGCTTGTAATAGCTTCGTCGTGCTGCAGGCCGAACACATACGGCCACCATTCTCTCCGCTTGGCGGTAGGTCGCTCCTCAGGATTTCCCTAAAGCTTGCACATAGGTGGTCAAATATCACCAGGGGGTACCTGGGTTGCTGGGTGCGGGTGTTCCGCTCTTTGTGCTCATTCTGGGCGGCCATCTTGGGAGTGCTTTGTGTGCCGGTTACCCCAGTATGGCTTGTGGCTGATTCGTCTGCCCCTCTTCCTGATCGTTGTGTCCAGTAGAGACCGGGATATCCCCCGCCGGTCCAGAGGGGGGGGGGGGGGTTGGTTGAGTATAGGTCGCTTGAGGGCTCCTGTGCCGAGGAAAGCGGCCGCCTCTCCTCGGCTTCAGCCTCAGAAGGCCGCGTTTATGTCTCCGTGGCGCACCCCTGAGTGGTTTTGGGCTAAATAGCCGTTGTTTGTACCCCAGATTATGCCCCCTCAGCAGGAGCCCGTTGCAGACACGTCTGCTCGGCTTGAAGGTCAGGCTCCGCCCCCCCGTTCTTTACATGTTTAATGCCATAACATGCATGTTTCTTTCTAGAGCTTTGTTGTACAATCTAGAAGAGGATAGCATTTATGTGGTAACGCATTAACCCTTTCAGATGGTTGAGATGTGCCTGGACTGTCATGATATAACGACACGTCTAACGCTATATAACGGCAATTTTGATCTATATTTCACCATTCTTCTTCATTGTTTTGTTATTCAAGAAAATAAATAAAATCCAAAACGGGTAACACAAGTAATATTATAATTTGGGGAATATATTTAACTCTTGATAAGAGTAATGTTGGTAAAATGAATTATTAAAACATGTTTAATGCATGATGTTAACATGACCTACAGAGAGTGTTCATGCTATACTGAGCAATGTAACGGTTTACATGATGTTAATAATGTCCTAATTAGCAGACTATTTCCCAAGGTGGTATTGTGTGTCTGTCTACACATACCACTAAAAGACTATGTCTAAGGAATGACGACACATGTACCAACTTAGCATCCCTCTCATTAAATCACATCATATTTAATATTCAGCGCAATTACTAATTATCCACCTGATGGTATTTTTCAGAGTCGCCTATTTAAATTGCACATTTAGATTATATCTATCTAGATGTGTATGTATTTTTTTTTAATGAAATGTATGTTTTTCTTTTATGTCATCTTATTTATATAAATTAAATCCACTATAGTGAACATGTTCCCTAATTTAATTTTCCCACCTCAATAAAACATATTAAATGTCAGCATTTACTCCAATTGATCCTTCTTGGTGTCTGCATAAAACAAACTAAGAAGAATTCAAGGCAGAGGGTAGCAGCAAGCCCAGTGCACTTTTTAAGTTCCCTCCATAATTATCCCCAATTTGCTGTTTCCCCTCTCTAACACCCCGGACATAAAGCCCGAAATGCCACCAGCTGGGAGCCCGTTGAGTGAAATGCGTGGAGGGTTGTTGTCAGCTAATTTATCTTGTACCAACAGAAAGAAAGAAAATTTGCAAAAAATGTTCATTTCATGTACATTGATTAGCATAAAATTGCTACCATTGTGTCAGGTTGAAGACTGAGACAATGACCGAGCGATTTCTGCAGTGGGCTGTGTGCTCCCCCCTTCCTACCCCCCCCCCTTTTTTTTTTCTTTGCATTTTGAAAAGTTTACACAAAAGCTCTTGTTTCTAACTTATACAAGCCGAATTTACAGAATCCTTTTTCCAACTCTGGGCTGTGTCTCAAATTAGGAATGCAAGATAGTTCATTGAAACTTATTTTTCTTCTTCTTCTTCTTTCCTTTCATTATTAAATATAAACAAGGTCATATTATAAGAAAATACTATTTTATTTATTTTCTTTTGTCTTGATTTTAAACTAAAATTATTTTTGAAACTTGAATTAGTTGCAGAGCAAACATTTGCATGAATTTTAGATTCCGTTGTTATTTTCAAATTAAATTAATTCAATTATTTTTTTCCTAGAGGAAACCGATGTATCCCAGTATCACTGACCATATTAATGCCCAGAGTATTAAGATAATCATGTTTCATTGCATGCTATCTGTTCTGGTGAGATAATTTTAAGCATAACAGATTGATGCAATTCAACTGATTTATAATTATATATATATATATTGTGAGTGTTCTCTTCCATTCGCCTGTTGATTCGTGGTCTCTCTGTTCGGGTTGACATGTCTTCAATATGTCGCCTGTTGTAATTTTTATTCGTTATATGGATCTCCTGCCGCAGATTGCGTAATAAGTTTGTGGGGGTTCTACAAGTGGGGGTGGGGGTGTTGTAGTTTATGTGATGGCGATAACCCTTATAAATTGTTTTCTTCTTTGTGATGAAGTCCAGGAGCAAGACTCGGACGGACGTCTCAGCTGGAGGAAAGCACAGGGTGGACTTACGCCAATTACAGGCTTTTGTGGTGGCCTTCTCTCTGATTGACACCAATGTTTCTGCTCTCACCATGGGTCTTTTTTTATGTTCTAGACCAAGCTATGTCCCTACTGTGCTTCTGCTGTGGTTTTTGCTTGGTGTCCACAACTTTCTCTGCTTTCAGCAAAAAAAGACTTTAGAAAAAAAAAAAAACATTGGACTCAGACTTGTGGAGCACTAGAGGCCTTTATTTTATTGCCGATTTCCCCCTCTGTGTTTGAAGGATGAGTTAAAACAGAGGTTGCTAAGGCCAGGTCCCCAACAAAGGGTGCAGAGGAACAAAAATTATCTCTGGATGACTGACTTCAAAGTTAATGATCTTCCGTAAGGAATTGTGCCCTGAATCAGTCAATAAGGTCTTTTCGAAGATAGAAAGAAGCAACTCTTTAATCCACTAACAATCCTTTGTTCTTTTGTTTGGTTGTGATCATTCCATCAGTTTAAGACGCTTTCAAGCAGAGGTTTGTTGTTTTTTTATTTTTATTTTAGCCTGAGTGATTTAGTTGCAGGTCCAGGACAAGTGCTTCTCTCCTTCATTTTCCCCCAAGTGACGGCTGAATAACTATGCAAAAAATTAAGGCATAATGACCCAGCATCAGTGACAAAGCCTAATTAGTCACGGAGACCACAGGGTAATGAGCCGCAAAACTGGCTCAGGGTGTGTAATAACTGTATTTTTCTGCATTTCTTTTCCTTTAGTCACAGTCCTGTGTGGCATTTCTAACAAACTGAAATGGGACCAGATGCAGAAGAACCCAGACATTTTATTGTGAATTAAGAAACCATATGTTTAGATAAGTCATGGGGCCTTCGTTCCCACAGCCCACGGTCTGTATCCGCAGGCCGGCGTTCCAGCAATTCAACATTTAATTTGATGTTTTTGAAACAGACCGGACACAGGCATCTAGTTTTACACAGGCCCGGCTCGTCAAGCTCAATTATTTCTAATTGAAAATCATTGCAACGAGAGTGGTTCTTTGCCCTTATCCTCTATTAGTGGTATGAGTATGATACGTAAATTTAGGGAGCACCAACCTATGCGGCAGCGCATCATAAAACCTACTAGTGGCTTTTCTACAAATTTACACACACAATAACAATATGAAGAGCATGCTGCCACTGAGATGTCACAGTTAATGCATAGTTTAAAATTTTAAAATGTCAAGGTATAGTCTCACCATCCATTGTAAAAAGTGTGAATTTATCAGATTTGGGGATTATTTATTTACAGGATTATTCACTAAACACCAAATAGTTGTGACTTGAAATTTAGTATGGTATAATTTAGACTAAAATGGCAAAGCAGACTCTAATCTAGAGTGGAGTTGGAGAATTTTTCGAAATCCCCTATTTTAGCCTAGTCGCTGCAATTTGGCTTTCAATCCACTATAATTCGGAGTTTCATGAATTGCCCTGTAGGATTTTAAAATCTCTTGTGAGTTGCATGACTTTAAATGTACATTAGATGTCTATCAAAGAAGTTCCCCTAAAAACATGAATCATCTGCTGACCAATCCCCTAATTCTTTTTTTTTTTCATAGCCACTTCACAATATTATACAAAGACTATTCAATCAAAAATAGTGATTGACACATTCACAAGGTTGCTATAGAGAAATATTGGTCCGTTTGGCATTGGAAGAAATTCGATCTTTGCCTGCTTAATCTGTAATTCCATTAATAATTTGAATTGTTTTAACAGTTTAAACTATTTTCCATTCTATATATTTACAATAAATACATGCTAAATGTTAATATGTTTACAGATTAATATCTGGTAGGAATATGAGTAATCAGTGCTTAAATTAGGGACATTGCTGGTGGTAGTCTGGAAGGGGCTTAAGTCACATGTAGAGTCCTAAAAAATGTTGGCAACATTTTGTTGTTCACCTCGTGTCCGCTGTAGTACCCAGAGAAAAATAACACGTCCAATTATGTAATCAGAGACACTTTTGAATACAACATGTTTGGGATTAAAGACACACTATTGCTGAATTTAAAAAAAAAATGTTTAACAGAAATTCCCAAAATGAAAGCATGCATACATTTAATTATGCTTTTTGTGTTTATTGGGGGTACCAGCTTGCAAAAAGCTGCAGATCTATTGTCTGAAGCCATTGCAAGCCCTCCCATTCGAACCCCACCCAGACTTTCTGTGGCTGTCCAATTACAGACTTCCCAATGCAGCTCAATGAGACGTCTTTACAAGGCAGGAGCTCTGGGAAATTGTCTGCCTCTTGAGTTTGGCTTCACTGAGATAACCAAACCAGGAAGTAACAGGACCGATTGTCTGATTGACGGCTATGGAGGTGTAACAAAGTTTATTTATAAAAGTGTCCATTTCTGTTGAGATCTGCACTTTTTGTAAAATGGAAAAAAGGACACACTCTGCACACAAAGCAATTCAGCAAGTTAAATTGCTTTAAGGGTCTGGAGTGTCTCTATTAAATATACTACACAGCGTGGGAGTATTGCTGCGGGTTCAGGGTTTTATTACAATGGGTTGAAGGCTAAATTCAGCATATCTTGGGATTAATACGTTTGTGGAGTATAGAGTTTATAAATATACACTCATGTAATATTAATTTATATGATGTAATTTATAGAACACATTAGGGTTGGGAGTACTAACTGTCCTAATGTGTTTTACATCCCACCTCCTATAGAATGTAAGCTCGATTGAGCAGGGTCCTCTCCAACCTATTGTTCCCGTAAGTTTATTCGTAATTGTCCTATTTATAGTTAAATCCCCTCTCATAATATTGTAAAGCGCTACGGAATCTGTTGGCGCTATATAAATGGCAATAATAATAAAAAAATTACCACCAACGTTCAGATTAATTGCTAACTTCTAGGAGTACTAACTGTCAACGTTCAGATTCTAACTGAAGATCATTCACTAAAATAAAATCTACAACCCCGTTGTATGTTCACTTTGTTTATTTTTTTTTGTTTGTTTTTTTTTGGCCTTTGTTTTGCAATCCAGCTTAAAGTTCACTTCAGTTTACTGAATAAACTCCTGTATATGGGAGTACTATGGGCCTTCACTCCCAAAATATAGGATGGTTCATAATTGTTTATTATTGTAACCAATACATGACAATACTGGACCTGTTATTTGTCCAGAGAATATTGGAGTCTTTTATTACCCTAAAATATTAAATACTGAAACACTTTTCCCTGATTGGATAATGCCTGTAATATTGCGAATTCTCACACACAGCATTTACTCCCCACTTTTTGCTCTTAATTGTCATACAAAAAAAACCCCACAAAACAATATACTGATGGCATATGGTGGTTTTAATTCTATTGTATTTGTATTACAAAAATACAAATCATACACGGAGGCCGTGAGAAATCCGCATTGTTATATATTTATAACATCCTGGATCCCATTATAATCCCAACCTTGGGTAGATTACTTTGTCAGATAAATAAATACCACATTGCTGTACAGCTTAGCACCGTGAGTACATTGTCCCAGCTTTTTTAATGAAAGGGAAATCCATTCTGTTTGTTTCCATTTTCTTTTTACATTTTGGGCTTTAAAAAAAAAAAAAAAAAAAAAAAAAAAAAAGGGCTACTTTGTGTTAAAAGGCCCTTTAAAAAAAAAAAAAAAATTAAATAAATTTAAAACCGTATTTCTAAGGAACTACTATATTCAAAAGCGGGTTTTCTCTCCTCGTGGACAATAGCGCTGGCCGATCGGCCAAACTTTTCATCTATTCTGACTCTGCAAGCCTGGCTGCTCTCTTTGCTGCAATCTGGCAGTTAGTCTCTTTTTTTATGTACTGCAGTTCGTGCCCTCGTGAACCTGTTGAATAGCCCTGAAAGGCTGCAGTGACTACTAGAAATAATGCCGAATAGGATGCAGAAAGGGAGAAGTGGAGTTTCATTCAGTGCTAAAGATACACCAAGCTCCATGATAGACTCCCTTCTGCCATTGTTTCCAGTTTATTGAAAGCGCCTCTTGGGTAGACTTCAGTGGCTGTCACAGGTAGAGACCAAAACAGATAATTCCCACCGTATGCTTCATTGCCCTCCTATAGCTCCCATACTCAAGGATCTGAATGGTCTCCGACATCCCTGAATAAACTCCTACTCTCTTCCATAAACTTTTCTCCCACTGAATTTTCCGGGGATGTGAGCAGCTCCCAGTAAGGGAAGGGGATGTTACTGAATGGTGCTCTTGAAGGTGTCAGCCGTCCTTTAGAGGACAAGAGAAGAAACGGCGGCGTCCTCAATGGAATCCCATTTATTTCCGCAGGTGAACGCAGATCCTCGCCGGTTTTGTTAGAAAATCGCTGTAAGCCCAAGATCTGGAAATGTATTTCTTTTACTGCGATTTGCCCTCAGCGATAATCTGCAAACTGCAGTAAATGCCCAAATCCTGAGAAAAAAAAAAAGATAAATGTATAAAGAAAAAGTGCTCTTTTGCTTTTTTGCAGGTAGTATTCTAAAAAAATAAGCTGTAATCTATAGAAACACTTTAATATGAAAAAAATAATAAAAAAATATATTTATTTTTTTATGTATATTTTGTATTACAAACATGCATGCGTCTGTATATACCACACACCTTTGTTATCCATTTGTTCACTAGTATTATTATTATTATTATTATTTATAAAGCGCCAACAAGTTTTGTAGCGCTGTACAATGGGTGGACTTACGGACACGTATTTGTAATCCGACAAGTTTGCCGCACAGGAACAGAGTGGCTGGGGACCCTGCTCAATGAGCTTACATGCTAGAGGGAGTAGAGTATAGTGACACACAAGATAAGGGTAGGTTGCTAGAATAGTGTTCATTGAGGGCTTAGTGTTTTGTTTTGACATGGACTATCTTTTCAAATTGAACCGGACTGAGCAATCCTTGTCTGTACACAAATTGTGCTCTTTATCACTGTATTATCAACTTTTCTTAAACCCTGTTGGATGTTCTGTTTCTGTATATAATATATATCTCTATATTTATCATATTTGGGGTGCTGTATATAAATGTTGAGGAGCTGTCACAAATCAGAAGGACAGAAGATGTTACCCAGGATATTGTAGTCCAGTAATATGTTTTGCTGTCGGGCTAACTACAATTGAATGGCCATCTGAGCATAGGAGTAGCAGGTTTAAAATAATTGGGACTCATACAGAATGTCCCTCATCCACAGGGAGCTAGGTCATTGGTGGCCCCAGGCTGACACTGCTGCTGATATCAGTGAGATAACAAGTTGACAGTTATGTGATGAGGAAGCCCAGTGAGAGCAATACAATGACACGTGCCAACCTGTAAGGGATGGATGAGTGCCAAATGGCTTTAGTTGAAGCCGGAATAAACAAGGTTCTTATGTTAAGAAAGATCTCTTCTGCTAAGACTGCAGGGAGAACTGTCCACTGGTTGTATTGGCCATGTGCAGTTACTTAGCATGTGCCTTGATCCTGAGCTCTCTTATGCTGGGTACTTAATCAAGAGCTCTCTTATGCTAGGGGCCTAATCATGAGCTCTCTTATGCTAGGGGCCTAATCATGAGCTCTCTTATGCTTGGTGCTTAATCATGAGCTCTCTTACTCATGATGTGTGACCATAAGCTCTTTTATGGTGCTTGATCATAAGCACATTCTATACTCTGTTTTGATCATGAGCACTCGGTTACATTGGGTGTCTTATTATGAGTGCTCTTTTACAGTCATGATCAAATCCTTCTGTCTGAGAGCCCAATGAAACATTTCACATATAATAAATCCAAATGCTCACCCTACTAGTGTATTGTCTAACCCACTATTCTAAATTGCAGACAGTGAAAGTTAACTATGGGTTATGTTTTCAAAAATGATATTTTTTATTTAGATTTAGGTTTAGGTTTATTTAGATTCTCCCATGGTGAAGTGCATCGGATTGGGATGCAATCTCTACATAAATGTATTTTTCATCATTTTATCTGACCTTACTTGAAAGCTGTTGCATTTCTCTTTGAAATTGGATAAAACGCGCCAGCTGCCTGGTTATGAGATCTCACTTAAACGTCTGTGGGTGATAAGCTCCCCATTTACATCAAACCCATTTTTAACCTTCTCAATGCCTCCAACATGGTCCACCTGCTGCCACTCGACCAGTCCCAGGCTGTCCAGAATTCCAAAGTTCTTGAGGGCAGTACCAGTCTTTCAGAATGTCTTACCTTGTCCTACCAGTCTTTTTTCTTTAGGAAAGCTAGAAAAGGGTAATTTCTCTTCATAGGAGTTCTATCATTATTATAACTCCTGGTTTCAACCTGTCTCACTTACAGGCATTGTTTTACATATCACTGAATAGTTCATCATTCCAGGTGATGTCTTACCTGGTGATCTCCTTCCCATACAAAATGTTCCTTCTTGTCACGTCCTGTTACAGTCTGGCCATGG
Organism: Pelobates fuscus; assembly: GCF_036172605.1. NCBI lineage: Eukaryota > Metazoa > Chordata > Amphibia > Anura > Pelobatidae > Pelobates > Pelobates fuscus. The sequence goes on along the minus strand of NC_086328.1, from coordinate 108,642,805 downwards.
CTTCTGGTATCCAGTACTCTTTTTTTACAATTCTTGTTTAGTTTTTCTTGTTTTTTCTGGTTTTCTATTCTATGTCTGGTCGTCTTTATGCTGGGTTTTCTGGGTTCATTCCTTTATTCCGTTCCTGGAATTCAGTCTCCTGGATTCCTTTAAATGCTTGTTTTTGTTTGTTGCCACACCAGTTCCTTTGCAATATATCCTTTTTGTTCCAGTCTGTTCCTGCTAGCAGTGGTCTCATTCTTCTGCTCCTTTCCTTGCAGGCAAGTACTGTGTGTTTTATTATTGTACTTTTAGTCATGCATAACTAGGTAGTACCCACCGTAATTGGAGTACTTTGGCGCAGTGGTGGGCTACATACATCTTGGCCATTTACGTAGGTCTAAATCTCCAATGTTTATTACATATTTAGTAAGTAGTTATGTCTCCTCTTGTTTTGCCTTGTATCTCTTATTTTGTTTTATTTAGTCTGGTATTCCCAGTTCATGTACAGTCCTGTCCTGCCTTGTCCATGTCCTGTTCTTGTTTGCCTCATGTCTTGTGTACGTGTTCTGGGTTCTGCTTTCTGTCCTGCTCCGGTTCTGGGTTTTTCTAGTCTTGACTTATCTTGTTTGGTGTCTATTCTAGTCTTGCCTTGTTTCTAGTACTGGATACATATCTACATAATATCAAGCTCCTGGGATCCTCAGAAGCTGCATTAAGGCCCTGGTATGTGGCAACACAAACCTTGGTGCTCAACACCAGGGGGTGTGTGGTTACCCTGCACCAGACCCTGATTGTTCATTTCCATGCTGTACCTCCTACCATCATCAGGCATACAGGGATCCCGGTCTCTGGACTGCCACCCGTGACACTTCTCTAGACTAACAAATCACCCTTAATTCAAGCAATAATTATTATGTTGAAACAAAGGAAAGGGAAAGATCGAAGACAACCATATGATCCGTGACCCCTCCATACAAAAATAAAGCAATCACTTTTTGTACAAATTTTTGGCACATTGACATCATGTACTATCAAGAAAAATCTCAGCAATTTACCTCTTGCTTGTTAAAGTTGCATTTTAGTGAAAGGCATCATAAAACTCTAAAACTCTATCAAATCTGTGTGTAACCATATCCACTCTGTCTTCTGATCTATCTACTGATGATACAAACACAACTGGAACGCAAATCATAGTGTTAATAGCAGCCTCTGGTCTTCACTAAAGCTGAGCTTTCCTGAGACAATTAGAGGAAGTACAGGCACCTTCCACATCTTATGGATTTAATTTCTCTAAATATTTATTGTTAATATTGTGCATAGTTGGGGGGCGGAGCTTGACCACCAGCCTGAATAGAAGCCATGCATGCGAGCTCCTCTGCAAGCACTCACAAAACCATAAATAACACATTCGAAAGCCCTCCTCGACCCATAAAGGTCCAAGCTACAATCTCTACCGTCTCCCAAGGCGATTGATGCCCTTTTTCCAACCTAAGGTCCAGCCCAGACGGAGATGGAAAAACGTGACCTACCCCACGTTGTCCCTCATGGGCCTGGAGGCACTCCTCACGCGGCAGGCGAGCAGTGACATACACCGGACATCACCCGACATTCCAGCCCACATGCCAGCTATGGGCCGCCGCTCGCAAAAATCGACAGCGACGGAACACAGGGACATCGGGACAATGTTCCAATGGCCCGTGCAGGCCCATTACCTCTATGCGGCCTAATATCCCGGCACATCAGGACGAGCAGAGTGGGGCGGAACAGTCGGCAACCGCTCATCTGATGAAACCCGAAGCCCCCACCGACTCCACACCGACGACCAGTCATGACCTAAATGACTTTCATAAAATTCTAGCGACTGTACTCGCTCCTATCAAAAACAGCTTGAAAGCCATCACAGACCGGGTACAGGCCTTGGAGAGAGACATTGCAGATGTCCAAACGCAGATGACTGAGCTCCATACCACGGTACAACAGATCTGGTCCCATCAAAGAGCCATCTCTGCACAAGTTATGGCTATGGAAGACCGACACCGCCGCACCAATATCAAAATAAGGGGCATCCCAATGGCAATCAAAGCGGAAGAACTACCCCACTATGTCAGACGCTTACTGACCACCATCATGTCCCATGCAGTAGCCAATAAACTGACCATCGAAGGAATATACCGCCTCCACCGCCACAACCACCTGGGACCCGACACACGCACCGCCCTTCGTCCCGAGGTCTGCGACAGCGAGAGCAGCGGGACCGGGAACAAGCCCTAGAGACGACCCGACATGAGGCGCCCTGCCTGCCGTTCCTAAGCACACCAAAGGACTGTCTATCCTGGACTTTACATATGGCTCTCTATAGATAACGTATAACCTTATGTTTTTTCTATCTTTACCTCCCCTCCTATATATTCTACGATTTTGTGTTTAACCCATACAAACAAAGAGGAAAAACTGGCATACAGGCGCAACACCCAGGGCTTGAAATCCAGCTATAACACAAACCCCCACAACGGGGCATGATATCCTCCCACCGCACATAGCATTGGGGATAACTCCAAACTATATCGCACACTACCTCCCCGCTACTCCCTTGGTTAGGAGTTACCAAACACAACACATAATGGGGGACAGGACACCCTACGATCACTCGTCCTTAGCTCATCCCTGGGCGGGACACATACCTTCAAAATCCACGCACTAACATGCAAGCACAAAAGCTGAGCGCTGCAACATCAGCACAACGAAACCTCACCCACTGGTCAGCACAGACACGCTGCACTCGAACACCTAGATTCTTAGGGCAACACACAAGCTGACAGGTCCACGCAAACATGTAAAAAAAAAAAGAAAAATGGTGCAAGAATCTCATGTGAACATGCTTACACACTAACCACGTATTACCCACTCTTTTTCGAACGTTGTAACGTTTATGATGTGCACTGAAAAATAAAGAATTAAAAAAAAAAAATCAAAACAAATATTGTGCGTAGTTAACATGTTGGTTCTTCAGAATAATTTTTTAAGAAGATAGAACATTTTTTGGGGCACCTGAAATTCAGTTGGATGTCGGTTTAGCTCAACCAGATTTCGATATGGGAAACTAATCAGAAGAGCAAAACAAAAGGGGCCAATGAGTGAACTGCAAAATATATTCATAAAAATTATATATATTTTGCAGTGCACTGATAGGAGCATTTGATGCCTAGAATAACCGAGATAAAATAACCTAGAGAGGAAAAACAGGAAGAACAGTTAAAAACAACAAAAAACAAAAACATTTGAAATATATAAATATAGATTTAATTTATTCACCGATCCTCCTGTTTTCCCCTCTGTTCTTCACTTCTCACTTGGTCTGTGAATAAAAGCAAGATTTCATGACTGTCTCCTAATAGTGATGTTGCGAACATAAAATTTTCGGTTGGCGAACGCGAACTTCCGCAAATGTTCGCGACTGGGCGAACCGCCATAGACTTCAATGGGCAGGCAAATTTTAAAACCCACAGGGACTCTTTATGGCCACAATAGTGATGGAAAAGTTGTTTCAAGGGGACTAACACCTGGACTGTGGCATGCCGGAGGGGGATCCATGGCAAAACGCCCATGGAAAATTACATAGTTGATGCAGAGTCTGGTTTTAATCAAGGGCATAAATCACCTAACATTCCTAAATTGTTTGGAATAACCTGCTTTAAAACATCAGGTATGATGTTGTATCGATCAGGTAGTGTAAGGGTTACGCCCGCTTCACAGTGACAGACCAAACTCCCAGTTTAACGCACCGCAAACAACCGCAAACAGTCCATTTGCACAACCGCAATCTCCCCATTTGCACAAGGTTGGATACCAAGCTAGCCATGTCCCGTTCCTTGTCATCACTGATGTCATTGAAGGTCTCTTCCTCCACCCAGCCATGTACAACACCAAGGGTCCCCGAAAGGTGACAACAAGCCCCCTGGGACGCCTGCTGTGTTTGGTCTTCCACCTCCTCAAAGCCACCTTCCTCCTCTGACTCCTCTTCTTCAGACGCCTCTCTCTGCGTTATTATAAGGTGTGTTAAGTAGTACTATTCCTATCAGTTTAATCCCTGTTACGTCCCCTATCAGGAGACGTGTATATAAGTCATCAATTTTAGGAAGCGGGAGATGGAAAAACATGCTTGGTCGGTCCTCCTACTTCAAATTTGGGGCACTGCGCATGCAATCTAATGTGCCATCAGATAGGAGTGGTGTGTTAAGTAGTCCCCCTCATCAGGCCTTTTTTAGTCGAATGTATCGCCCACGGTCAGTCCCTTCGGGATCCATCCCTCATTCATCTTAATAAACGTGAGGTAATCTAGGCTTTTTTGACCTAGGCGACTTCTCTTCTCAGTGACAATACCTCCTGCTGCACTGAAGGTCCTTTCTGACAGAACACTTGAAGCGGGGCAGGCCAGAAGTTCTATCGCAAATTGGGATAGCTCAGGCCACAGGTCAAGCCTGCACACCCAGTAGTCAAGGGGTTCATCGCTCCTCAGAGTGTCGATATCTGCAGTTAAGGCGAGGTAGTCTGCTACCTGTCGGTCGAGTTGTTCTCTGAGGGTGAACCCCGAAGGGCTGTGGCGATGCGTAGGACTTAAAAAGCTCCGCATGTCCTCCATCAACAACACATCTGTAAAGCGTCCTGTCCTTGCCGGCGTGGTCGTGGGAGGAGGAGGATTACTTTCACCTCTTCCCCTGTTAGATTCCCGTTGTACTGTGACATCACCCTTATACGCTGTGTAAAGCATACTTTTTAATTGATTTTGGAACTGCTGCATCCTTTCCGACTTAGCGTAATTCGGTAACATTTCAGGCACTTTCTGCTTTTACCGGGGGTCTAGTAGCGTGGACACCCAGTACAGGTCGTTCTCCTTCAGCCTTTTTATACGAGGGTCCCTCAACAGGCACGACAGCATGAAAGACCCCATTTGCACAAGGTTGGATGCCGAGCTACTTATGTCCTGTTCCTCATCCTTCGTGATCTCTCTGAAGGAATGTTCTTCCGCCCAGCCACGTACAACACCACGGGTACCAGATATGTGACAATGAGCACCCTGGGATGCCTGTTGTGGTTGGTCTTCCTCCTCCTCTGACTCCTCTTCCTCACAATCCTCTTCCAGCGTTGCCGCAGGTCCAGCAAGCGATGCTGATAAGGCTGTTTCTGGTGGTGATGGTGACCACAACTCTTCCTCTTCCTCTTCACGCTCATCTACGGCCTGATCCAGCACTCTTCGCACAAATGGTATGATGTCGCTGATGGTGCCTTCGGTGCGACTGACTAGGTTTGTCACCTCCTCAAAAGGCCGCATGAGCCTACAGGCATTGCGCATGAGCGTCCAGTAACGTGGCAAAAAAAATCCCAGCTCCGCAGAGGCTGTCCTAGCACCCCGGTCATACAAATACTCGTTAACGGCTTTTTCTTGTTGGAGCAGGAGGTCGAACATTAGGAGTATTGAATTCCAACGTGTCGGGCTGTTGCAAATCAAGCGCCTCACTGGCATGTTGTTTCGCCGCTGGATATCGGGAAAAGTGCGCCATGGCCGTGTAGGAATGCCTGAAATGGCCACACACCTTCCTGGCCTGCTTAAGGACGTCCTGTAAGCCTGGGTACTTATGCACAAAGCGTTGTATGATCAGATTACACACATGTGCCACGCACGGCACATGTGTTAACTTGCCCAAATGCAATGCCGCCAACAAATTTATTCCGTTGTCACAAACCACTTTGCCGATCTCCAGTTGGTGCGGAGTCAGCCACTGATCCACCTGTGCGTTCAGGGCGGACAGGAGTGCTGGTCCGGTGTGACACTCTTCTTTCAGGCAAGTCAATCCCAAGACGGCGTGACACTGCCATATCCGGGATGTGGAACAGTACCTTCGGAGCTGGGGGGGGTGCCGTTGATGTGGAGCAAGACGCAGCAGCAGAAGAGGACTCAGCCGAGGAGGTTATGGAAGAGGATGGAGTAGGAGGAGTAGAGGAGGTGGCAGCAGGCCTGCCTGCAAGTCGAGGCCGTGTCACCAACTCCTCTGCAGAGCCACGCATTCCATGCTTGGCAGCCGTCAGCAGGTTTACCCAATGCGCAGTGTAGGTGATATACCTGCTCTGACCATGCTTTGCAGACCAGGTAGTGGTCAGATGGACCCTTGCCACAACACTGTGTGCCAGACATGCCATTACTTCCTTTTGCACAATCAAGTACAGGTTGGGGATTGCCTTTTGTGCAAAGAAATTTCGTCCGGGTACCTTCCACTGCGGTGTCCCAATAGCTACAAATTTTCGGAACACCTCAGACTCCAGCAGCTTGTATGGTAAAAGCTGGCGGGCTAAGAGTTCAGTCAAGCCAGCTGTCAAACGCCGGGCAAGGGGGTGACTTTGTGACATTGGCTTCTTACGTTCAAACATGTCCTTGACAGACACCTGACTGTGGGCAGATGAGCAGGAACTGCTCAAGGTGAGAGACGGAGGGGCGGATGGTTGAGAGGGGGCAAGGAGGACAGCAGTGGTTAACGTGGCTGAAGATGCTGGACCAGGAGGAGGATGGTGGCTTTGAGTTTGTGTGCTGCTTGTACTCATGTGTTGATCCCATAGGCGTTTGTGATGTGAGATCATGTGCCTTCGCAAAGCAGTTGTACCTAGGTGGATGTTGGACTTCCCACGACTCAGTTTCTTTTGGCACAGGTTGCAAATGGCATCGCTGCTGTCAGAGGCAGACACACAAAAAAAATGCCACACTGCTGAGCTCTGCAATGACGGCATTCTGGTGGTGGCAACAGCATGTGTTGATTGGCGTGCTGTCTGGCTGACCCCTGGTGCCGATGCATGCTGTCTGACTGTGCCACTAGCTCCTTGCGACGACCTCCCCATGCTTCCAACTCGTCTCCTCCTCCTCCTCCTCTCTGTCTCCCCATCTGAACTTTCCCCCTGTTCTTCTTCTCTTGTAGCGGGCACTCACGTGACATCCACGGACGCATCGTCGTCATCAACCGCTTCACTTGTATCTGACAACTCAGCAAAGGAAGCTGCAGAGGGTACAACATCATCATCATCACACCGTACGTGTGTAATGCTGCCTGACTAAGACATATCCCTTTTATCTACATCCTCTGGCAATAATGGTTGCGCATCACTCATTTCTTCCAACTGATGTGTAAATAACTCCTCTGACAGATCAAGTGAAGCGGCTGTGGTGGTGGTGTTGGTGGTGGTGGCAGGCAGGTGAGTGGTAACTTGAGAGGTGCCCGAAGCTAAGCTGGAGGAGGATGGTGCGTTAAGGTTCCGAGCGGAAGCTGTAGAAGATTGGGTGTCCTGTGTTAGCCAGTCAACTATGTCCTCAGAACTTTTCAAGTTCAGGGTACGTGGCCTCTGAACACTGGGCATTATTCTAGGGCCAAAGGGAATCACAGCACCACGACCACGACGGCCCCTGCAGGGTGGCCTGCCTCTGCCTGTAATTTTTTTTTGATTAGTGGTACTATGTGTGCAAGCTACTGTGACAACAGATATGAGTGGCACTGGTGTGACACTGTGCCCTGGCAGGCCCTGAAACGCACACTCGTGAAGGAAACTGACTGCTATTATATTACAGTCCAAAAAGGTTTTTTTTGTTTAAATGCAAGCTATTGGGACACCAGTGAGTGAGTGGTGGCACTGGGCAAGTGGGCACAGTATACGCTGTGAGCCTGACACACACGCTGGCAGACAACTAACTGCTATTCAATCTATTACAGTCAAAATTCTATTTTTTTTTTAAATGTACACTACTGTTACACCAGATATGAGTTGCACTGGCGTGACACTGTGCCCTGGCAGGCCCTGAAACGCACACTCGTGAAGGAAACTGACTGCTATTATATTACAGTCAAAACATTTTTTTTTGTTTAAATGCAAGCTATTGTGACACCAGTGAGTGAGTGGTGGCACTGGGCAAGTGGGCACAGTATATGCTGTGAGCCTGACACACAGGCTGGCTGGCAGGCAGGCAACTGCAATTACATTACACAGGAAAAAAGAAAGCAGACTGATGTTCTAGCCCTAAAAAGGGCTTTTTGGGGTGCTGTCCTTACAGCAGAGATCAGAGGAGTCCTTCAGGACTGTAGTGGACACTGAATACACTAGCCTAGCTATCAATTTACCTATCAAATCAGCAGCAGCTACACTGTCCCTACTCTCACTAAGAATGCAGCTTCACAATGAATGTAAAATGGATGCTGTCCAGGAGGTGGGAGGGTCTGGGAGGGAGGGTCTGCTGCTGAATGGCTGGAATGTGTCTACTGACTGTGAGGTACAGGCCAGGGCCAAAGTTTACTCAATGATGACGAATAGGGGGCGGACCGAACAGCGCATGTGTTCGCCATCCGTGGCGAACGCGAACAAGCGATGTTCGCCAGGAACTATTCACCAGCGAACAGTTCGGGACATCACTATCTCCTAACCATCAATCCTTATTTTCTTCCCATCAGTCATCTGCTGGGTTTTGAGGGGTGGGTTATTTTGACGGAATTCAGAATATTGGTCATCTTCCCAAACATGTTTGACATATCGTGAGGTTCATTACTCCATAATTCGGGTACATTTTAGCTTGGAATTCAGGAACTCGGCTGAACACCCAATCGGCTTAAATTGTGTTTCTTTAAATAAACAGTATTTCAGTTGAAGCTTTACTGTTTTCTGTAAGGATGTGCAGTACAAATTCCAGGAGGTTTGTAGTTCTTGAAAAAATTGCAAAGAACCATGACAGTAAACTGCAGGAGAAACTCTGGCATAAACTGAGGCCTTACTTATGAAGAGCGTGGGCATAAATTGAGGCACTATGCATGCGTGGTGCAGGAGCAGCTGTGGGATAAATTGAGGCACTATGCATGCGTGGTGCAGGAGCAGCTGTAGAATAAATTGAGGCACTATGCATGCGTGGTGCAGGAGCAGCTGTGGGATAAATTGAGGCACTATGCATGCGTGGTGCAGGAGCAGCTGTAGAATAAATTGAGGCACTATGCGTGCGCAGTGCAGGAGCAGCTGTGGGATAAATTGAGGCACTATGCAGGAGCTGTAGGATAAATTGCGGCACTATGCATGCGTGGTGCAGGAGGAGCTGTAGGATAATTTGAGGCACTATGCATGTGCGGTGCAGGAGGAGCTGTAGGATAAATTGAGGCACTATGCACACGCGGTGCAGATGGAGCTGTAGGATAATTTGAGGCATTATGCACACGCGGTGCAGGAGGAGCTGTAGGATAAATTGAGGCACGATGTATGCGCAGTACAGAAAAAGCTGTGGGATAAATTGAGGCACTATGCATGCGAGGTGCAGGAGGAGCTGTAGGATAAATTGAGGCACTATGCATGCGCAGTACAGGAGGAGCTGTGGGACAAATTGAAGCACTATGCATGCGCGGTGCAGGAGGAGCTGTAGGATAATTTGAGGCACTATGCATGCCCGGTGCAGGAGGAGCTATAAGATAATTTTAGGCACTATGCACACGCGGTAGGATAAATTGAGCTGTAGCTGTAGGCTGTGGGATAAATTGAGGCACTATGCACACGCGGTGCAGGAGGAGCTGTGGGATAAATTGAGGCACGATGTATGCGCAGTGCAGGAGCAGCTGTGGGATAAATTGAGGCACTATGCATGCGTGGTGCAGGAGGATCTGTAGAATAAATTAAGGCACTATGCATGCGTGGTGCAGGAGCAGCTGTGGGATAAATTGAGGCACTATGCGTGCGCAGTGCAGGAGCAGCTGTGGGATAAATTGAGGCACTATGCATGCGTGGTGCAGGAGGATCTGTAGAATAAATTAAGGCACTATGCATGCGTGGTGCAGGAGCAGCTGTGGGATAAATTGAGGCACTATGCATGCGTGGTGCAGGAGCAGCTGTAGAATAAATTGAGGCACTATGCATGCGCAGTGCAGGAGCAGCTGTGGGATAAATTGAGGCACTATGCAGGAGCTGTAGGATAAATTGAGGCACTATGCATGCGTGGTGCAGGAGGAGCTGTAGGATAATTTGAGGCACTATGCATGTGCGGTGCAGGAGGAGCTGTAGGATAATTTGAGGCACTATGCATGTGCGGTGCAGGAGGAGCTGTAGGATAAATTGAGGCACTATGCACACGCGGTGCAGATGGAGCTGTAGGATAATTTGAGGCACTATGCACACGCGGTGCAGATGGAGCTGTGGGATAAATTGAGGCACTATGCATGCGAGGTGCAGGAGGAGTTGTAGGATAAATTGAGGCACTATGCATGCGCAGTACAGGAGGAGCTGTGGGACAAATTGAAGCACTATGCATGCGCAGTACAGGAGGAGCTGTAGGATAATTTGAGGGGCTATGCATGCCCGGTGCAGGAGGAGCTATAGGATAATTTGAGGCACTAGGCGTGCGTGGTGAAGGAGGAGCTGTAGGATAATTTGAGGCACTATGCACACGCGGTGCAGGAGGAGCTGTAGGATAAATTGCGGCACGATGTATGCGCAGTACAGAAAAAGCTGTGGGATAAATTGAGGCACTATGCATGCGAGGTGCAGGAGGAGCTGTAGGATAAATTGAGGCACTATGCATGTGCAGTACAGGAGGAGCTGTGGGACAAATTGAAGCACTATGCATGCGCAGTACAGGAGGAGCTGTAGGATAATTTGAGGGGCTATGCATGCCCGGTGCAGGAGGAGCTATAGGATAATTTGAGGCACTAGGCGTGCGTGGTGAAGGAGGAGCTGTAGGATAATTTGAGGCACTATGCACACGCGGTGCAGGAGGAGCTGTAGAATAAATTGAGGCACGATGTATGCGAGGTGCAGGAGGAGCTGTAGGATAAATTGAGGCACTATGCATGCGCAGTACAGGAGGAGCTGTGGGATAAATTGAAGGACTATGCATGTTGGGTGCATGAGGAGCTGTAGGATAATTTGAGGCACTAGGCGTGCGTGGTGAAGGAGGAGCTGTAGGATAATTTGAGGCACTATGCGTGCGCGGTGTAGGAGGAGCTGTAGGATAATTTGAGGCACTATGCATGCGCGGTGCAGGAGGAGCTGTAGGATAATGTGAGGCACTATGCGTGCGCGGTGCAGGAGGAGCTATAGGATAATTTGATGCACTATGCGTGCGCGATGCAGGAGGAGATGTAGGATAATTGAGGCACTATGCACACGCGGTGCAGGAGGAGCTGTGGGATAAATTGGGGCACGATGTATGCGCCGTGCAGGAGGAGCTGTAGAATAAATTGAGGCACTATGCGTGCGCGGTGCAGGAGGAGCTGTAGGATAATTTGAGGCATTATGCATGTGCAGTGCAGGAGCAGCTGTGGGATAAATTGAGGCA